>NC_083698.1:59437500-60062500 GCF_033118175.1 Dama dama | reverse complement strand
GAGCTACTTTATTTAAACATTTTCTGGGGGAAAAAAATGAAATCTTTTACATATTTTCATTACAGGTCCATCTTGACACCTTAAATTTTAAAATGGACCTAAGACTATCTCTAGATTTTTAGGTAAAATTACCTAAAAAATTTACCTTAAAAATTACCTGAGATGATTTGGCCACAAAAGATTAAAAAAAAGTAATAAGTGAAATGAGCAGAAACATTAGTTCAGCATTTCAAAGACAATTTATCACTAAACAAATGCATTTGAATTTATGGAGATCTTTCTTACAAGACTTCAAAGTCTTAAAGATAACTAAAATAAATATCATATACTATTTAAAAATTTCTGTGTACATTTAAATCTTAAAGTGAACTGGTTTTTGTGGGTCAGAAATAAACCATTTGTATAGGAGGACACGTGACCACTCATATTTACAAGGGTAAATTTTCTTCACTTCCAATTTTGTGTTTGATAGGGCTGTTAACATTTCAAAGTAGTTTGGCTTGTGGTGTGATTGTTTAAATGTGTCCATTCAACTGTGGACATCAGTTTCACAGGAAGTGAAATGTCCGGAAGTACTTGACTCTGGAACAGACTGAAGAATTAAGCCAAACACATTTGGAATTATAGGTTTCTCCCCTTTAAGTAAATATTCTCATAATTTAACTTTCTGGTTCTACACCAGGTTCTTGCACAAGTAGAACCAACTTTCACATTGACCATTCTGATTCAGATATTGTCTAGAGAAGGATGCAACCTGCTTCAGCAATGGGAGCCTGGAGCGTGGATCACCTTATTTCTGTGCAAACCTAATGAAATTTGTTGCATTTCCAGGGATGGCTAGCAGAGTGCAAGGCATTCCTTCTACAGAAAAGTCAACAAGGAAAGTTGCAAGGAAGCTGAGTTCTGCTATCTTCATGGCAGTTAGCCTGGTTTCTTTATCTCAAGCAGGGGAGATATCTCTGCAAGGCAGTCAGCCCCGACAAAGCTGTGTCCCCACATTTCTGGTTAGTGGTGAGATTCTCCTTTTCTAAGCCCCACTCCTTCTTTTTAGGTCTTCGCATTCTTTCCTTAGATATGTTAATATCCTCTCCAGGGAGCTACCTGGGGGCAGCCTCTTAGGAGGGGATTTTATATCTCTACTCAGATCATTTACAGCGTCCATGGAGCTGGCTTGAGTGTGGGGCCTGGTTTCCCTGTTTACAAGTTCGATGAGGGTTTCAGGCAGAGGGTATCATTTCTGGGTCCCAGGTGTCTGACAGGCATGTGAAAGCATTCATCCTTGGATTGTGCTAAATTCAAGGCTGGGCCCCTAAATAAGCATTGTTTCTACTTGTTGAAAATTAATAAAATAATTGATAGCAAGATTGATAAAATAATTGATAATTATAAAAGTTATTCAGCTGAATATAAGAAATTGCCAATATTCAACCATTTTTTGCTTATCAGTGTAGCAATTTCTTACGGTTTGATCTAACACTGCAAAATGGTTTCAGACACCAATGAAGAGATATTGAAAGGTTTTCATTTTGTGTTTTCACTATATTCCACACCTCCTAACTTATTTTCCTGTACACTGTTTCCTGCTAAGACTACACACACACACGCTCGCACTCACAATATGACTTATTCTTTCTTTTCTGGGACCTTAGAGAAGTAAGAAAACCAGAAGACAAGGAGATAACAGGTTTATAGGCATGAAAGGCAGTTCTACTCACAATACTCTTGTCCTTTGTTCAGGGACATCCGTCCCTCTCATCTCCCTCCCCCAGTTCTGCCTGAAATCATATAATTTAGCTTGAAAGCAATGAAGGCTTGAGGGCAGGCAGCTTGTGTATGGAACAAGCTCCAACGCTGAGTCACAAGCTCTGGATTCTGCATGTGGTTTGATTCCTTCCTGATTTGTGATCTTGGATGAGTTACCTAAGTACAGTGTATTTCAGTTTTCTCATCTGTAACATAGGGACAATCATATCTACTCATTAAAGTTGAAGGGTCGCAAGTAAGATAATGTTTGTAATGTACCCCAAACTGGGAGCCAAACTCATGTAAGACCAATAAGATTATATTTCCAGTCCCCTGGAGCTCCCAGCCTCCATGCCTCGATGTCTACCACACGTGGCTCAGAAACCAAAGAGCCGCTTGAAGTGACATGTGGCCAGGGACACTGGATGTCTCAGTGGGAACCAGGCAGCCGGGTGAGTCATGGCTAGCAGGGTCTCTGTTGCTTTGGGAGAGATAACTGGCAGCTGGGGAGGCTCAGAAGTGGCTTTGTGGCGTCAATGACATTTGGGCTAGTCCCTAAGGATGGTTAGGATTTAGACACGCCCTCTAGGCCGGCGGGGTCTCATTAAACCCTCTGCAATGATGGAAATGTGCTCTAAATTGTGCTGTCTGAGATGGTAGCTCCTGAGCACTTGGATTGTGACTAGTGAGATTGAGGAGAGAATTTTAAATTTAACTTTAATGAATGTTAAGTAGGCACATGTGGCCAGTGGCTACAGTACTGGACAGCTCAGGACTAGGCAGAGGAAACAGCAAAAGTGTGAGAAGCAGAAAATGATGGGAGCGGGCATGGGGTGCAGCCCGCATTTGAGCACAGCTGAAGCCCTGGGTGTGAGAAGGACACTAGCAGGACTAGCCAGAGAGGGATGCACAGCAAACCAATGGTCAGGGGAAAGTTTCAATGCTCTTTGCTGAGCCGTGGAAGCTGGTGAGGGTTGGTGAGACAAGGAATGACATCCTGTTGCTCAGTTCAGGGCAATGAATAGAGCAGGAGTTGAGGGGGTGTATCTCTCTGACTGGACCAGATAGAAGATGGAAATGGGAGCAATTTGGGAGTGTTACTGCAAAAACTCAGGGGAAGCCCTTACTGAGTGCCAGGTACTTACTTACTGAGTGTAAACAACTCAGCCTGGAATATCTCGTGTCCCTCTGAGGCAGGTGCTATCCAGAGGTCCATCTTCCAGACAGAGAAGTGAGGTTTATCATTGGCTAAGTTAAAGTCCTAAAGTAAGTATAGAAAGAAAAATTTTAACTCAGGTCTGTTGGATTCCAAAGACCACAAAAGAAAGTATTTAACTCCACTACCTCTGGGTCTTCCCTGGTGGCGTCGCGGTAAAGACTATGCCTGCCAATAGAGGAGACGCAGAAGATGCCAGTGCAATCCCTGGGTCAGGAAGATCCCCTGGAAGAGGAAATGGCAACCCACTCCAGTATTCTTGCCTGGAGAATCCTCCCATGGACAGAGCAGAGCCTGGTGGGTTACGATCCATGACGTCGCAAAGAATCAGACATGACTGAGGACGTACCACCTCTGCTTTAGATCTCCCTTGGGAAAACAGAATCATGAGAGGTGACATAAAGCCAACCCTAAAGGTGAGGACCTGACATTAAATGAGCTGGGTGTGGCTTTTCTCAAGACGGGAGAGAGGAAACTCTTCTTTCCACATGTATTTCTAAATGGGACTCCCTGTTCTGCTGCCAAGTCTGACACCTCTCATCTTCCTACTGCCTTGGTGAAAGCCTAAATTAGGCCATTACTGAGCCCATTAGCTTGCCTATTTGTGGGCCAGAAGAGTTATTATCTGTATTTGGGGAGCTCCAAGAGTAGAGACATTTCTTTCCTGAGATCTCTTCAATTTGCAGACAATTATCTGATGGCTTTGAAAATTTCTTTTACGGTCTTCTCTTAAGAGGCAGTTCAGTGTGGTGTTACAAACACCCATTTGAGAACCAGGCTGCCTGGGTCTGAACGCTGGTTTACAGCCTGACTTGGAGTGTGTTTCAGAAACCGACTAGTTTTAAGGACTCAGTGAGGAAAGGTACTTAACAGGCTGTGCAAAGCATTGCCTATATGTGTTTTACAAGCATTATTATTTGCAAGACCTGGGCGGAGATGGGACAGGAGTGGCCAGGAAGAGGAAGAACCAAGTCTCAAAAGGCCATTGGAAAACATTTAGGTGTGAATCAAAAGGAATTGGTCAGAGAGCTAGGTCCTGAAAGGCCGGTTTTCTGAGTTTAAGTTCAGACTCCCCCGTAAAAGAGAAGAAACCTTACAAATGTAAACGCATGCAGAGAAGTTAGGCTGGAAGGGAAAAGGAAACTCTGGCAGGTACTGGGAAGAGCAGTTTCTACATGCGTGGGAGCAAACTCCTTGTCCTTTCGAACAGATGACGGGGGCTTAGCCTCAGTCAGGGTCGCGGCGGCCACCTTAAATGCCGCATCCAGGGTTGCGCTCGCCGGTAGCCTCAGTGCTGCCACCTACAGGGCCTGCGAGGCAGGGCGTGCAGCCCTGAAGGCTCCTCGGCGGCAGGAGCGGGTTGTGCCCTGAAGGGTAACCTCCGCATTAGCCTTCATTAGCTCCTCTCTCCTACAGGTTTTAAATGATTTTAGCCCTAGACATAAAAATTCTAGGAGATATTTCTAAATATTATTTCCCCAAGGGGGGGGGGATTTAAAAGATAAAATCAGAGAGAGCTTCCCACATGGAATGTAGAAATGTCACTTTGATGTAGCACCACATGCCAGGCACTGGTGAGTGGCTTGGCACGTGAAATTGCACTTGATCCAAACAAAAGATGGCATCACTAGTATTATGCCACTTTCGAGGCAAGTTAAGGAATCCCATACGAAACTGATTATGACCCATGCCACTCCCATTCCAAAGTCCATATGTGTTATAACACACTAGCTGACAAATTATTTTTGCATCTTTCCCAAGTATAAAAGCGCACACAACTGAGTTGAACAAACAGGATCAACAGTCACAAAAATTTCTGTTTGCACATGGCAAATCGTGCTTACCTTGAGATTTGAAAATCAGAACTCTTCAAATGAAGATGCTAGAGCAGAAATTCTCACCTAAGTGAGTAAGGACTTTATCACCACAACCTAAATCTTTGTCCATTTGTAAATTATGTCTATTTATTCAAGCCAACCTGAATGAATTTATAATGTGGACCAAACTACAAAACAAAGTGTCCTGCCTTGTTTTACCAACTCAAATTCTTTATTAATGAACCAACATTTGAGCACATTTACGCTCTGTGTACACTACCAAAGTCATGTTTAAATTGACCATCCAGTGGTACTACAGGGCTTCTCAAACTTTATTGTACATGCCAGTCCCCTGGGGACCTTGTTGAAATGCAGATTCTGACTCAGTGAACCTGGTATGAGGGTCTCAGGTTGTGCATCTCTAACAAGCTCCTAGGTGATGTGGAGGCTGCTGGTCCAGCAAGCACACTTTGAGTTTCAAAGGAATTTGAAGATCTTAAAGTTCTTTTGAATCATCAAAATATTGGGTTGGCCAGCAAGCTTTTTGAGCAACCAAATGAAATTTTACTTATTTGCACATTGCTTATATTTTATTGTTTCCTAGTGCTTTGAGAATCAGTAAACTGTTTCATCTAAAATGCTTTATCAAAAATAAAATGAAATACTTTCTCAACTAGAACAATGAACTTACCAGAATATTCTATTCTTTTACCCAGGCTGGATTATAAGGTATTTATCTTTAGAAACTCTATGACTTAAAGAGATTTCATCTTCAATCAAAGAGAAATTTAAGCACCATAGGAATTATTTTCCAAACTCTAAGGGGGAGTAATGATGATACTAACATAAGAAAAAAACTTGTTAAAATTAAGCTTTCCACTTACTTAGGTTTTTCAATCTGACTCTTTTGCCATCTAGGGAATTGACTGTATGGATGTATAGAGCAGTGAGTGGGCCCAGAGACCCACTGAAAAACCAAGGAGCACCTCTTCCTGTCTCTCAGGTCTGGAGGTGCATTTATGCTTATGCTTATCAGAATTTCCAGATGTTGAAGGGCAAAAAGTAACAGACTCACATGTGATACAGAGTAAACACCTTTGATAATGCTCAAAGGACAAGCTACTTATAGCAGTAAAGAATAAACTGACCCGTAAATAGAGTGTCATTTACTTCTTTGTTTTGTCTAGGGTGCATTGAACAGCATCTGTTAGTATTGCAATAGATAATGTCCAGCAATCATTTCCATCATACACCTCACTGGGGATGAGAAATGCAATGAAATGAGATCTTCTGTTTGAAATTGATTTTTTTCCCCAACATCAATTAAAATATGCAAGAAAGGTGTTGAGTTCTCCCCCCATGCTTTCCTATTTACACAAATAAAATATGTATATACTTTGATAGTTAAATGTAAATGATTGCCTTATATGCCTGAGAGAATAGAATGTCTCATATTAGAATAGTAGAAATTATGGCAACTTGAATAAGAAGAAAATGAAAGAAAATATGGAAACTTTGATGGGAACAAAGTATGCACATTGGAATTTGTCAAAAATGTGCATTTACTGACTTGTAGGCCTTAAAATTGATTGCTAGGTTAACATAGCAAAGACTGACATGGGATTGTGAAGATAAGGGTGGGCTCCAGGGTAGGGAGACAGGCTGTAGCTATCTACTTCCCGTGAACTCAGGGCTTCAGCAAAGCTAGTATTTCTTTCCTCCTTTGCAGTTCCCACTCTAATGCCCCAAATTTTCTTTTAGTTTTAGTTCTTTAGGTTGAGACATTGCTTATAGCAGATGCTGTATTACCTAGGTATTGGTGTATGAGCTATTTACTCTAATTATTGCCAATAATAGCTATGGTGGCCAGCTTCTGTTCAGGGCAACCGTGTTGCAGGCTTCGGGCAGAGAGGAAAAGGTAGTGTTCCTGCAACTTAAGTTTGAAAAATCAGGAGAAGAGCTGGGGTCATTTTTTTCAACCCTGAACCAAAAAAATGTGGTCAGAGAGATAGAGATTACAATTGGCCCAGTGTTGACCACATGATCTTCCTGTTTGCTGGAAGTATGTGTGTTTGTGGGTGGGTGGGATTCGGAGGCGGGGGGGGAACCATTATTTTAAAGTTTAGTTAAACCATATATATTTTGAGGAATATTTCCCAAAGAAGGTACTGGCTTTTCCAGAAAACATTCACATCCATCACAACTTTGGACAAGTTACTTTATTTGAACTTCAGATGAAGAGTTTGTGTGTTTGTTTGAGAGAGTAGAATTGGGTGTTTTCTGACAGCCTTTCCATATCTAAAATCTCTAGTTTTCAGTTACCTTTCTATGTAGCACTTTATGAAATGATTTCATATCCAACCCTGATAAGCAGGCAGAGGTGACGCTATTTCACCCTCTTATTAGATGGGGGAAACCAAGCCTCACAAAGTTAATTAATTGGCCTCAATGATTAGAATGTCGAGTGGCAGAACTAGGACTACATATTAAATGATTGGATTAGTTTCAAAGAATTCCCTTTGAATGCTACCCACATTAGTGAAATTAGCTTTGTTCATTCTGTAATGACCAATAACTAATCCCATTGGTAGCAAACTACTATAAATTAAGATAGAGTTGATGGGAAAGTTTTGATGAGTTAAATCTTGGGCACTTGAATTTTTAATTTTGCTGCCTTCTGGGAGACACTGAGGTTGTTCATTAATATGATTACTATCTTTCTGATGGGAGGTACTAGAAACTATGGCTTAGGGAAAGAAAAGCCAATGAAAAGAATTCAAGTTGAAAGAAACTGCATATAGGAAGAGATCCAGGGAAAGCCTGGAGGGAACTGATTATTATCTTCCAGCTCACAGACAGTTGATATTATGCGTGAAGCTGATAGCAGTCAAATAAGTCACTATTGTTTGTTTTAAGATTTCCCTAAATAAATATTTACACCACATAATCAATGAAGTTTAGAAAGTCAATGGAATGTGCTTTATTTCTAACAAGACTTAAATTAATTGTATATCTCCTGCATCTACAAAACTTTATTAAGATCACTCTCAGAACTAGCTTAGAGCTCCTAACGGCTGGCTTTCTTTTTGAGCAAGTATTTCAGACTGGTGTATAAAAATTTTAAGACTAAAATGGAAAATAATCTTTGATTAAAAATGTATAAAATTATGATTCACAAGCCTTAATGCACATACCTTTGGTCTGCCAATTAATAAATTTATCCTCCAGGAAACGAAAATGAATAGTAAAAGTATGTTCACTGAAGTGTCTCTTAGAGTAGTAAAATCAGGGAACAATTTAGGTGAGAGACTGTTGAAGAAAATTGTGACACTTTCATAAAATAGAATACTATATAATCGTTTAAAATGATGCTGCCAAAGAATAATTAGAGACAAAAATATTCACAACAACATAACCCACAGAAGCATAATTTCCAGAGTCAGATAACCTGGATCTTGATTCTAGCTCTACCAACCCCCTGTTGTGTGACCTTGAACAATTTACTTAATCTTTTGTACTTAATTTTACTCAGATATGAAATGAGGCTAATAAAGACAGCCCTGGGCTCAAAAACTTGTTGGGTGAAATGAATGAGGTAATCTATGTAAAATGCTTAGTGCAGAGCCAGGCACTGTAATCAGGTTATTAAAGCATAACTTTTTCTTTCTTTGCTAATCGGTATTTCCTAGTTTGGGGGCCAAAGTTATGTTAATTTGGTAATGATGAAGAAAATGGAAAAGTTATTGTTTTTAATCATTAAAAATTATATTAATATACATATAAAATTTACCATCTTGATCATCTTTAAGGATACAGTTCATTAGTATTAAGTACATTCACATTGTTGTGCAACCTATCTCCAAAATTCTCTTCATCTTGCAAAACTAAATCTCTATACCATTAAACAATAACTCTCTATTCCCCCCATCCCCCAGCCCCCTGACAACTGCCACTCTTTCTGTCTTTATAAATTTTACTACTCTAGGTACCTCATATAAAGTAGACCTGTACGGTATCTGTCTTTTCGAAACTGACTTATTTCACTTAGCATAATGATCTCAAGATTTATCTGTGTTGTAGCCTGTGTCAGCATTTCCTTCCTTTCTAGGTGTAAGTAATATTCCATTGTATGTAACACCACATTTTGCTTATCCATGTATCTATTAATGAACAATCAAGGTGCTTCTGCCTTTTGGCTATTGTGACTAATACAGCTATGAACATGAATGTACAAATATTTAAAGATTGCTTTTTCAAAGAAAAAATAGTATAAGTTTCCCCAAATTTCCTAAAACTGATAAGGCAAGTGTAAACAGGGACTACACAGGTGATTGAAATCCTAAATTTACTCATTTTTCTGAGGTTTCCTCCTAGGTCTTTTCCTGGAATAATGTGGTTGCTGGCACTCCAGTGGCATTATTTCTGTTTCTATTCCAGCCATCAGAAAGGAGAAAGGGAAGAAGGAGGTATACATCCCTACTTTAAAGATATTTTCCATTTCCACTCCTTTGCCTGCAAGTTAGTCATGGGATCACTCCTATCTCAGAGAAGCTGGGAAAAATGGTGTTTATTGCTGATAAGCCATACTACACAAATTAGGGGCTCAATACTGAGACAGAATGGGAGACATTGGGGGACAGCCAGGATTCTCTACACATGTTAACTAGCATCTTGGGATATACATCCTTAGGTAGGTAATGTTGAACAGTTTCTCTCTGAGTCTGTAAATAATCTTGAATAATAATTCAGAGATAGTGGTGAGTTTCATGGCTTTATTGATACCTACTTCAAACGAGATCCATTTAAAGTCATGTAGAGATCTGGTAAAACCTAGAGCAATAGGCTTAAGGCATTAGCTTAATATTCTGGTGCCTTGGGCTTGTGTGAGTTTCCTTCAACTATCCCCTACTTCAGATAGACCTATAAGGCTACAGCTTTAGTGCCAATGAAGATGGTGATGAGGCTAATTTGGTTTGGGGAGTTACTTCCCAGATGAAATGTAGAGGTGAGAATCTGTTCTCAAGGATCATTCTCCATTAATGAGCAAACATTTGGGCCTACCTAGTGGGGTGAAATTGGTATCTGATTTTTATAGCTTCCAATATAAAAATAACTTCTTTATTAAGTAATTTAGATGTTGATGAAAATTAAAAAGCATCTTTGAAAAATCATTGCTTTTGTTTTAATTGTAGAACTGGAGAATTTATGACACTCCAATGTGGCTGTTTTGGCTCATGGGTATTTAAATGAGCAAGTACTATGTGAAACAGGCAAAACTCACCCCATCACTCATGATGTACCATCATCCTTGAGGCAGGAATTGGAGTGAGGTCAAAGGTGGGTGAGGGTCAGGGAAGTGAAGGGGATTTATTACAATATTAAATCAAAATTAAAAAAAAAAACCAACAAACCAGATTTTGTTATTCCAATGCAACTGTGTCTAAAAAGGTCTGGTCCCACCATCTTTATTAAAATGCCCTGCTTTGAAAATGAATAAACTCTTCAGTGAGTACAGTCTTATGAAAAGAGCCTTGAGGTTACAAACAAAAGAGAAAATGATTGCATGTGTGTGTGTGTGTGTGTTTGTTGATCAGTTGTGTCCAACTCTTTACAACCTCATGAACTATACTTCCTGCCAAGCTCCTCCGTCCATGGGATTCTCCAGCTAAGAATACTGGAGTGGATAGCCATTCCCTTCTTCCTGACCTAGGGATTGAACCCACGTCTCCTGCATTGCAGGCCAATTCTTTCCTGTCTGAGTCACCAAGGAAAACAGTAGAGAAAATGATTAGCGAGGAAAAGATCAGGTTAGTGACTTAATTCAATTTTAATAAAAATCATTTAAATAAAATAGGCCAATACCACTAGAATGATGCTTTTGCAATTGTCCCCACTTCCCTCACCTCCGCAAAAAAGTAACTTCAGAGCCTCTGACTTTTTGGAATGAGATTATTTAGACCTATCTGGCAGAATCTAGAGGACTTCTCATCAGGGTCAATGGTACCCTCTCCTGTCTGAAGGACCAGAAACTGAGCAAACCAGCAGCAAAGCCCAGAAGACAGCGTGAGTCTTTAACATTTTAGTCCAGTGACGTAAGAATAAAATCATCTTTCAACAAGTGAGTGAAGCTGTGGTCTGTTTTACTTGGTCTTTCAACTTGTATCAGTGGTAGCAGTTCAGTTCAATAAACATATGAGTACCAACAGTGCCAACTCTATAACTTAATTTGTATCACATCTAATCCAGTGGTCTTTTCCTATATTCTCATGACTCAAGAAGTCAGAACACTTGTAATGGGAAGCATCATGATCAGGAAGCCAGAGGAACTCTGTTTAAAGGGGCTATGCCATTAACTAGCTGTGTGACCTAGGGCAAGCCATTTCCCTCTTAGTCTTCAGAATTCTCATTCTCAAAGGGAAAGGGTAGGAAGTTGGTTAATATGATCTCTAAGATATCTAGTGCTTTAAAAAAAAATGTCAAAAGCATCATTTCTACTTCATTCCAAGAAGAATCATACAGCCATTGATATTAAAAAACTGATTCATGATGCAGTACTTATTCCATCACCCAAACACTTTCCAACAGATGGAGGTGGAAATGGTGCTCTCCAGTATGAGATTAATAATGAATACATGTACAGATTGGTGAATACATCTGCAGAAATACTTCGCATTCTAAAGAAATGTAGTCTGATTGTTTCTAAGAGGTAGGCACTTACTCCATGGTAAACATCCTGTTGCTCATCTCAGATGGACCCAAGTGCTGCTCATACACCTCATGATCAAGCCTTCCCAGAGCTCTGCTCAGCTGACAGAGCCAATTATATGACTGTTCCCCATTCTCTTTATGAATCTCCTGTCTCCCTGTTGTTACTCTGCAGCTCCTGGATGGTCCTTCCATCTACTGAAGCTTCTGCTTTTCAAATCTCAGCTCCTGTGCCACCTCCTCCATGAAGTTAAGTCTCTTCTTTCTTTAAACTTTCATGCCCTGGTAATGGTAAATAGTGCTGCAATGAACATTGGGGTACATGTGTCTTTTTGAATTATGGTTTTCTCAGGGTATTTGCCCAGTAGTGGGATTGCCAGGTCATATGGTAGTTTTGTTCCTAGGCTTTTAAGGGATCTCTGTACTGTTCTTAAGTGGCTGTATCAATTTACATTTCCATAACAGTGCAGGAGGGTTCCCTTTTCTCCACATCCTCTCCAGCATTTATTGTTGGTAGATTTTTTGATGATGGCCATTCTGACTGGTGTGAGGTGATACCTCATTGCAATTTTGATTTACACTTCTCTAATAATGAGGGACACTGAGCATCTTTTCATGCATTTATTGGTCATCTGTATATCTTCTTTGGAAAAATGTCTGTTTAGGTCTTCTGCCTTCTTTCTGATTGGATTGTTTGTTTTCCTAAGATTCAGCTGCATGAGCTGTTTGTGTATTTTGGAGATTAAGCCTTTGTCAGTTGCTTCGTTTGCAATAATTTTCTCCCATTACTGCATTCACTTATAAACATGCTTTATCTCACCTCCTAGACTATAAGCGCCAAGGCAACATTATCCCTTATCCTCAAATCTAAAATGGCATGCCTGGTGCCTTTCATAGGACAAAACTTACACCGTTATGGAATACTTTCGGCCCTCCCTAGTGGTTAATAGCACAGTTCCTTTACTCTGCTGCTTTTGAAAGGCCTATTTATTTTTACTTTTAGGAAACTCGGTTGCTGTAATTTCTCTTGAAGTAACTTTGAATACACCGTTATTAACTGGTATATTTAGTTGGGTTTTTCAGTGCAGATTCAGCATCATAGTTTTACTGGGAAAAGAAGAAAATTTCTCCTACCACAGGCCTGGTTCCCTTTTGGTCTGATTAGGTTGTATCTTTTATTTTAAAGAAGATGAGATAGTGCTTTTTCTGGCTGATAGTGGAACAGGTCCTCATTACCCATAGGTAATGGATGATCTTTGGGATACATTACCTCTCTTACACTGAAAAATGTCATAAACAGAGCCGAAGACAGATTTGTTCTTTTGATTTCACTCAAGAACTTTTGGGGATTTGGATGGTATCACCCTTAACATTATTGGCTTCCCAGGTGACCCAATGCTAAGGCAGAAGATGCAAGAGATGCCGATTCAATCCTTGGATCAGGAAGATCCCCTAGAAAAGGAAATGGCAACCCACTCCTGTGTTCTTGCCTGGAAAACCCCAGGGACAGAGGAGCCTGGTGGGATATAGTCCATGAGGTCAAAAAGAGTCGGACCCAACTGAGCACAAGGTGGGGGGCCCTTAACTTTAAACGTAAAGGCAGATTTATACACTTTTTCTTGCATACTTGCTTCTTTTTATTTTTTATTTTTTTGACCCCAGAATATCTCATGTTTGTGTAGACAGAGGCCAACTGGCAGCTGATAGACCGTGAGTTGAAGGGATGGTGGCAGCAACAGTGGAGGACTGATAAGCCCTTTGGGGAGAAGGATGCTCTTCCAGAAGTAGGGCCCACTTATCCAGAAGGCAGCAGAGGAAATCACTGGTGGCAGCTGATAAACAAACAGGAAGAAGGGACAGGCTTCTGTACATCTTTCCCATTGGTAAACCTGCAGGCAGATGAAAATGCTTTCCAGGTGGTTTTTGCATTTGAACCTACAGGGAAAGTTCCAGTATACCCCAAAGCACCTAGTTTGAGAATAGCCACAGATGCCATCATAAAGACTTTTGTTCTGCAAACCCTTGAGGATGTCAGGGAAGGCACTCTTCAAATGTTCTGCAATCCTCTAAGGTGAATTTATCCAGGTTTACTGCTGAAATCTAAGGCAATGAAAGGTCTCCCAGCCTTCCCATTATTCCATTTTCCTTCAGTAAGTTACGCTTAACAAGTTTATATAACAGCCCCATGCAAAAAGAATCTTTGTAGGGTAGAGTTTCAACTGACTATACTTATCTGGAGTCATAAAACTTTTTATTTTATTTTTTGATTGGTCACTATAGATCAAAAAGTATATAGAGATCAAGCTAGTTTTAGAGATTTCTTTTTTCTTTTCTTCTTTTTGCATGTTCTCTTTATCGTTAGTAAATACACTAAACGCTGATTTTCAAGGAGCTGCCTGGCCATGGTGGTTATTTTTGGGGAAAAAAGCAACCACACGTCATCTTTCTTCTCTTTTAATTTAAGTTTTACACTAAAAATCTGTTTTGAGAGGGAAATGGAGCGTGTTAAGCTAATGACAGCTTTACCCTCTCTTATTTTTTCCGTGTCAGAGCAACGCTCCTTATAGGCTCCCTGGCGTGCCTGGATGTGGGCACTGCAGCCTTAAGGGAAGGCTCCAACGACTCGAAAAAATAAAAACAAATAAATAGCCCCATTCCCCCCACTCCAAAGGGGGGAGGAAACGGTACAAAATGTGTCGGCAAACAGACGAATATATTTGTAAAGGTATAGTTTCTGTGACTACAGACAACCCCCACGTTGCCCAGAAACTGTTAGATGCGTCCTGCTGAGAAACGTGCTTGGCTAGTCCGTGATTGCCTTTCGGATCCGCCCAGGCCGACCCACCAGGAGGACCCGCGTGAGGGGCCCCCATTTCCATTCTTAGGGAGAGGAAGCCGGGGGCCCGCGTGAGCTCGGAAAACAGCTGATCATCAGGTCCTAATACTTGCCAAGCGTCCCCTAATTCCCATTTGGTTACAAAAATTCTCTCCTCCATTGCATATCCTCCTTTGGGCAGAGTGGGCTACGGCTCGAGAGAGACGCCGCGATCTGGCCCGGGTCACCCCTGAGCGGTAGGTAGGGTCGGGCTCTTGTGACACCCAGGGCTGCTGAAGCGACAACTCCAAGCTCCCGAGAACGCCGCGGCGGTCCCTGCCAGAGGTTAGCCGCCGCGCGGGCCCCTCCCTCTTTCTCGGGTGAATGAATGATTAGTCAAACAGCACCTCCCAGCCCCGGTTCGCCCGAGGTTGGATGGGAGGAGTCATGGAACCACTGTTCCTCTTTTTTTAAGGGCTAAAAGAGTTCGCCTCTGTGCGTGTATTAATCGACCTTGCGTGTCGTTTCAAATTCTGTCTTCCCTAGCCGCACGACGCACAGACACAGACGCACTGGGCGGTGATCTCGCCCCGCTGTCCGCTCAGGGCCTGTCGGCCGTCGTGCCCCAGCCAGAGGAAGGCAAAGCAGAGTGAAAAGTTGCCCGCACCCCAACCCCGCCCCAGACGCTGGGTTTATCACTCCTTCCCAAAGCTGGGGCATCAGGGAACGAGCCGCGGTGGTGGGGCGCCCTGCGTCCCATATTCTCCTCCCTCCTAGGGTCGGAGCACCGGAGAAGGAGCAGGGTTGGCGCTGCATCCCCCGTAAGGGGAGGGATTCCTCCCCACCCGGCCCCCGGGAAAGGGAGGAGGCGCTGCGCGCTCCGGGTGGCGGAGACACGCCTGCCCCGCTCCGATCCGTGCCCCGGGGCAAGCGGCCTCCCTCGAGGGTCTGGGGGAGCTGGCTGGACCCCCGGCGGAGACAAGCGCCCAGCGCGAGGCTTCTATTATCCCTCTTGCGTCCGGGCGCCCCCAGCGGGTTCCCCCAGGCGCTCGGTGCGCCCGGGTCTCCGGCGCCGGAGCGAGCGTGCGAGCGGACCGAGTGGAGAGCCGGCGGGGCGGGTAGGAGGTGGGAGTGCAGAAGTGGAGGACGCGGCAGCTGCAGCAGCGGCGCGCCCCGGGGCAGTCGCTGCAGCCCCGGCGGCGGCGGCGGCGGCGGAGCAGCGGTGCACAGCGGGCAGCGCAGCCACGCCTCTCTGCCTATCTCCCGCAGTTCCGATACCCCCTCCTCCTGGCCCCGTCTCTGGCGTGGAGGAGCCGACGACTAAACCGCTGAGAGCAACTCCTTAAAAAAAAAAAAAAAAAAAAGCTGCATTGGAGGAGCCTGGCCGCAGGACCCCTCCTCCCTGGGCGCCCCCCACCCCTCGCCTCGCTCTCCCGCCTCTCCCCCCGTCAACCTCCCCCCCCCCCCCCCCGCCACCTTTCCCCCGCCCCAGGCTCCCGGGCGCCCGCCTCCCTCCTTCGCGGACTGTCTCCCGACTCGCCGGCTGAGAGCCCTTTTGGACTGCGAGCGGCGGTAGCGGAGCACAGGCGGCGGCGCGGGACCTGCAGTCGCCCGGGATTCCCTCCAGGTGACGATGCTCTGGTTCTCCGGCGTCAGGGCTCTGGCTGAGCGTCCCTGCCGGCGCTCGCCCGGGATTACCTGCTGCGTCTTGCTGCTGCTCAATTGCTCGGGGGTCCCCATGTCTCTGGCTTCCTCCTTCTTGACAGGTAGGGGAGGGGTCGGGAGGGACCGACCCTCCCAGACGCTGGCTTGGTACCTGGGAGAGAAGGCGCTGACCGGCCCCGGGGAGGGTGGGGAACGAGCACCTTGGAGCCTGCTCCTCGCTGGCGCTTGGGGATGAAGGAAGCCCTTCGGGGTTAAGGGGTGGCAAAGCAGTGAGTGGAGAGCGGGCAGGCTGTCGACATTAATACTGTAGTGATAACGGAAATTCTTCTATTTGAATTTGAAAAGTTCCTTTATTATCTTTAGTTTTCTTCAACCTTTAGTTTGATCTCTTCTCCCGTGTGCAATTAAAGAAAAAAAGAAAAAGAAAAAAAGAAACTGCATCGTTTCCCACCCATAGGCCTGTCTCTCTCTATAGGGTTCCAATATAGCTTCTTTACTGGTAGTGATCTTTAAAGCACTCACCCTCCAGATCTTGAATTTAAAGAAACTATCATATTTTAAAAGGGTAATAATAGCAGGATATAATAATTATATGCTTTGAGGCAGGTGAAGACCTCAGCTGCTATTCTGAAGGACATACTTTACTGACACCTGGTGCAGAAAAGAAAATATTGAGTCTATTTCTAAGAAAAGAGGAAAGAAGATTGTATTTCGAAAAGTAATTTCAATTCAACACAATATGAGGCAGATTCATATAAAGGCCTGTTCATTGACACAGTCCTGAATTCTGTTCAAATTTAAAATCTGCCTTAAAGGCCAGTTTGAATTTTTTGCTTATGGGAGTGTTTGTTTAGTTGAAATGGTTTTATAAAGGAGAGGTATTATTAAAGATCCAATGAAATACTTGGACTTGTGCTTAAACCAACCATCCGAGAGCAGAAAATACATCTATATAGCACAGGCTTTAAAAAAAACCTGTTCTAATAAAATTATTTAAAGTAGATTTTTTTTCTGGAGGACTTTTTTGGGTGAATTTGATTATTTAAAACTCATTAGGGATTTTTAAAATTTGGATATAGTCTTTTCAAAAAGTATTAGTATAAAAATTCTATTTTTGTAACAAGGCCATGCAGCTAAATTTAAATAACTTTTTTTCCCTTCAGGTTCTGTTGCAAAATGTGAAAATGAAGGTGAAGTACTCCAGATTCCATTTATCACGGATAACCCTTGTATAATGTGTGTCTGCATGGTGAGTATGGAGATCAGGTAATGGGAAATCAATTGCTCCCTCTGACAAGGTGAATCCTTTAGCTGTAATGTTATGACCAGATCTTAAAAATTGCTTTTGGTCATTACAAAACTGCAGATGGCTGATGAATTGAATTCCGTTGAATTTCCAAGTTTTATGGACTTTGGCAGTTTCTATTTCATCAGACTGGAGATGTTTATCTTTGACATCAGGTTGCAGAAATAAACTTAAGATGGACTTGGTATAGCATCACCTCAGTGGTAATTACCACTTGCACTTCTGCTCCTGGGAATGGCTATTGCCACCAAATCACAGGTGCCGCCAAACTTTCTGCTCTGATTCTATTGTCTGAACTCAGTGTGAAAATGATAACATTTAGGTATAAAGTTCTGGGATAAGGTATATGACAAGGGGAAAGAGGTTAGAGTCACAAAGTACAAACATGGGGACAAGATGTAATCTTGAGTTTCTTTGCCCCTTATATCCTAAGCTCTCAAAAACAATCTTTATATATCTGATTTGGAAGCCACGAGTCAGAAAGGACATTTTGTCCTTAGTAGAGGATGACACTTGGCTGTCAGCTGCTTAGTTAACACTAGCACTGGCTGGTAGACTAAAAAAATGATTTGTTTCAGCTTATTTTAGCTTTATAGTTAATGATAAGATCTAATAAATAAACACATGGGGGAGATTAAATTATATGAATAAGAATTTCTGAGCTGAAATAGCAACTCACAAAGAACAGTTTTGTTTAAAAGTGTTTTACATGCCAATCACTTTCGGCAAACCTTGATTAAAAACTACACATCACAAAACCCTATTGGAAATACATTAAGGCAGTCAAAGTCAAATGCAAAGCCCCCAAGTGATAAATGACTGCTTGTTATCAGATCAACATGTTGTATGCAACCAGAGAAGGGAATTTTCTCTGTTTAGGGGAAAGCCAAGCCATCTGGGTTTAAACTACCCGAAGTTTTTCATGACAAGAGATGAGGTCAATGTTGTGAAATGATAAATGGGTGAAGGTGAATGTCTGTATCAAATGATTATCAGGTTCTGAAGACTAAGGAAATCAGCAGAAATAGAGGTAAAAATGCATTCCATTTCCAGAGATGATAAGTGTTGCTGCTTTAACAAAAGAGAGCTGAGAGAGGGACAATTAGGTTTGTGTTTATGAGCTGCCTTGTTAATGAATGATTTTTCACCAAAGGACCTGTTGAAAAGGAGCTTTGCATTAAATTTTGGTTCAGTTGTATATTTACAAATGTAGTGTGTCTGCCTCTGTGTGTGTGTGTGTGTGTGTGTGTGTGTGTGTGTGTGTGTGGTGTGGGTGGAAAGGAGATGATTTCTTTATTTCTCCTATCTGCATAGTATTAGTGAATTATTTTATCTTAATCTCATAAGATCTCAGAAAATGGGGTAATATTTAAATGAATTTGGAATTCCACGTGCGAAAATATTGTTTTTCTCCTCAGCAATAACGTTTATAATGTTTAAACACAGATTTTGGGTTTTG
This sequence comes from Dama dama, assembly GCF_033118175.1. Taxonomy (NCBI): domain Eukaryota; kingdom Metazoa; phylum Chordata; class Mammalia; order Artiodactyla; family Cervidae; genus Dama; species Dama dama. Next base: position 60,043,774 of record NC_083698.1, on the reverse strand, counting down.
CAAACTTTTCCCAAATAGTATGAAAATTCTCCATGTAGCATTTCCCTTTTTTGGTATTCTTGCCTTGGTGGAAATAGTGCCTTTCCCCAAAAGTACAGCTTACTGCTAATAAGACCTTGCTGTTTTGAAGGCAGAGTGAATCTGAAGAAAAAAGATGCATCAGTTGGAATTCTGGAGTGATACTTATATTGATTACGTTCAGAAGGGTGGTAGGTTCATTTATATCTTTGAGTAACATTTGGAGGTATCTGCCTTCATGAGAGCAATCAGAAATCCTTTCCAAACACATAAAGTCGAGACTCGCATTCTGACTCGCTTGCTTTTCAGAGGATGCCTCAAAGTTCCCCTTAGCTGAAAGGTTCAGTGATATGTTGCCATGACTTTTGCAGAGGTTTAGGATTATGGGGCCCAAGTTGTCATAGTTATTATTGTTTCCCAAGCATTTGTAGTACTTGATAAAGTTGAGTAAGGCTAGATGGACAACTGTTTCTTTATTTGTAAGTTTCCAAGGGACCCACTGCAGTATATGAATTTCGAAGCACCTAGCCTACCATGAGGCTAGGTGACAATTTTATATTTAGGCTGGAAGGTAGACTTATTTAGCAAACAGGTAGTGTCAGAAATAACAACTAACACTTATGAAATACTTTATTTGCTGGCACTTATTGAAGACTGCATCATTTCATTTAATCTTCACAAAAATCTTTTGAAGATTTTTACCCCCTCCCCCCATTTTACAGATGAGGAAACTGAGGCTAGAGGATTTAGTAGCTTGTAAAGGTCATATTTTAGTAAATAGGGGAGCTGGAACTCACTCTCACCTGCCTCTGGAGCACATGCCTATAGTCAAGTGAAACAGGCTATTTTCTAAGTTAAAGATGTGAAAAAGCAAGGAAACAAATAGAAAGATTGTTGAGTTATTTGATTTTTTGGCATTGCTTGAGTTATTCTGCTTTTTTCTTTTGAGTCTTTTAGGAGTTCGGTTAGCTAACATTTGTTAATCACATTATATGAAAGGAAAATCTCGTTATGATTTCAGTTGACCTGCAGGGAGCTTTCGTTGTGAGCTAGTTTTATGTATGTATGTTAAGAGGGTATGTAATAGTCAAAACTGTACTTTGGATAAAGAAAATAGTCATATTTAGTTTGTGTTGGTCCAGCCTTTTGGCAGAAAGCTACCTAAAGCTGAGTATAAGCTCATATCTTATTTCATAACACGTACTAAAAAAAAAACTAACCTCAACGTACGCTTAAAAAAGATGTAAAATGTTACAGTTGAGAGGAAATAGGTGGCACAAAATCCTGCATATAATTACAGTGTAAAAGCTAGAAAAATCCCACAGAATCAACTTGGCCTGATTTAAACTTTTAAGCTCCGAAATGTTTCAAAGGTGGAATGAACTCATTTCTGTGGGAATTTTGAGGATGACAGCTGATGCAGTGGCCACGGCGAGCAGAACTGAATAATTTTATTCTCATTTATCCTTGTCTGCCTGGCCCTCCTCTTGCCAGCATCAGTTGTGGTCCAAGAATAACCAGTTTGTCAGCTGCTGATGGATATTATTTTAAAGTGTGTGGGTTCAACTGTTCAAGGCGGAAGGTGAGAAGTTGGACTATTGTCCCGAAATCTAGGGAAGCGGGTAGACAGTTGGGATTAAAGATGCAAGCGCTTCATTGTTTAGTTAGAAAGTAAAGCACAGCTTTTCCTCGTCTTACGAAACGGTCTTTTGTGGGTCTGGGGAAGGAAGGCCAGACTTATTGCTGTTTTGTGTGGTGTTTTCCTCTTTCTTGCTAGAATTTTTTTCCCGTAATGCCTAGAAAAACATATTGGTGCCTTACGTGAAGTACAGCTGATAGGAGCCAGCCCGTCTCAACTAATGAATCGAAAGTGGCCCTCTGGATCTTTTGGGCATCCCCAAACCCATCCAGTGAACCTGAGGATGTGGTACCCCTGCTTCTCACCCCCTTTCCCCCTAACCGTAACATAGAAGGAAATGGCAAAAGCCAGTGAGTTCGGCCCAGTACTGGAAACCCGAGAAAACTTGGGAGGCTGGGACTCAGAAAACAGAAGTCAGTCCGAGCTTAGTTTGGCATACGTTTTGTTCAGCAAAAAACATTATTCTGAGGTTTAAATTTCCTCTTTTAAATCCAGAGGTGCAATTTAGAAATGGACCCTCTGCTCATAAAAAACAAAGTGAAATTTGGTGTTACAAGAAGTGGGGCTCCACCTCGCTTGGAGCCAACAAGGGGTGCAAACAGAGGGGCCTTTGTCTGCTGTCTTCTGCTTTTAATCACAGAATCCTCTGTCACTAAACAAGCAGCTACCAGCATCTTTGATTCTCTTGGGTACTTTATCTCTATAAAAGCCTCATGTTTTTTATTGTTCAAATTAACTGGCTAGAGAATAGTTATCTATTAACTGAACAAGTGTAAGGCACGTGTTTGAGGATGAGGGAGACAGCGGTGCATCAGGATTCAATTCGTGTATGTATGTGTGAGAGAGAGAGAGAGAGAGAGAGAGAGAGTGAAAGAGAAAGAGAGGTGGAGAGAGGGAGAATGAGGAGGGTGAAGGAAGGAGGGAGGCAGGGGAAATATAAAGTAGTCTTGATGTGTTCAGAAAGCTATGCTTCATACATGCACATATAAAGAGGTTGCTACAATTTTTTGAAAATTGTTTTGTATCATTTTTAAACTGGATATTAGATGCTCACTAAGGCAATGATCAGGGTTTATTTATGTATTTATGTATTTATTTATTTTTATTTATACTCTGTTTAGAAGATGGTGTGACCAATTGCCTTCCCATAGAATAAGGTATTCAATAGAGTTTTAGGAAAGGGTAACTAATTTAGTTAGAGAAGACTCTTGAGAGTCCCTTGGACTGCAAGGAGATCCAACGAGTCCATCCTAAAGGAAATCAATCCTGAATATTCATTGGAAGGACTGATGCTGAAGCTGGAACTGCAATACTTTGGCCACCTGATGTGAAAAACTGACTCATCTGGAAAGACCCTGATGCTGGGAAAGATTGAAGACTGGAGGAGAAGGGGACAACAGAGGATGAGATGGTTGGATGGCATCACCAACTCAATGGACATGAGTTTGAGTAGGCACTGGGAGTTGGTGATGGACAGGGAAGCCTGGTGTGCTGCAGTCCATGGGGTCACAAAGAGTCTGACACAACTGAGCGACTGAACTGAACTCATTTACAACATCATACTGACAAATTCGCCAATACCAGCTTATAGACGATTATTATCATTAGCTCTTTCTTGGGGCTCATAGAAGTGGAGCAAATGCCCTGAAGTTATATAGTTACTAAGAAACAGACCTGTGATGTGAAAACAGTGTTTTCTCTGCTAAACCAACTTGCTTTTGCAGGTTGTTTACTATTTCCAAATGTCTACAGATCCCTCCAAGGGCTTCAGAGAGTTATCTCAACCTCTGCAAAGCTGACATAGGCTCACACTAGGGAGTAGTCAGAGTGATTTTGTCTTATAACACAAACCAAGTCTGGACTTGGAGGGCCCTTCAGAGGAAGATGCAGTGCAGGCAGCTATTGGCTCGTATCATATCATTTTGGCAAAGTGCTTTAGCCCTGGCATCAGATAGGCCTGGGTTCCAATACTGGCTCTGTTGTTGTTTAATTGCTAGGTGATGTCCAGCTCTTTTGCGACCCCATGGACTGTATCCCATCAGGCTTTTCTGTCCATGGGATTTCCCAGACAAGAATACAGGAGGTGGTTGCCATTTCTTTCTCCTGGAGATCTCCCAACCCAGGGATTGAACCCTTGTCTCCTGCATTGGCAGGTGGATTCTTTACCACTGAGCCACCCGGGGAGCCTGACTCAGTCTCTTACTGCTGGTGAACTCAGGAAAGTTTTTTCACCTTTCTAAGCCTCCATTTCCTTATCTGTAGAGTGGAATGACCGTCATTAACAAGCTCATAGACTTGCTGTGAGAACTAAATGAGATAGAACATTTAAGACTTGCTCCAAAGCTTGGCATATAGTCAGAACAATTCATTATTGTTATTGTTGATGATGATGTTAATGTTTAAATTCTTATTTCCTCACATAGAATTAGAGGCATCAGAAAAGAGAGAAAAGGGGGGACTTCACTGGTGGTCCAATGACTAAGACTCTGTGCTCCGAATGTAGGGAGCCCAGGTTCTAACCCTGGTCAGGGAATTAGATCCCACATGCTGCAACTAAGAGTTCTCGTGCTCCGAGGAAGATCGAAGATCTCATGTGCTACAACTAAGACCCAGTGCAGCCAAATAAATAAATATTCTTTAAAAAAAAAAAGGAAAGAAACCCTATGGACTCATTAAAAAAGAAGGAAAGAAAAGGGAGGGAAGGGAAGCTGATGGAGAAGAGACCTAGGGATAATGATGCCAAGCCCACCCATCGTTATGAATGGACAGGGCTAGGTCAGTAACATTTTGTGGGGTTTCCTGTCCCTCCAGACTTGGACTAGGTTGATCTGAGCTGCTTTCTTATTGGTCCAGTGGTCTGTGAGCCCTGCTGTAAGTTTTCCCCTTGCTCTCCATTAAACACTAAAAAAACTTTCCATGGAAGAGGGGCCTCGTTTTTTCTGCAGAGTATTTACATCTCTATGCCTGTGGGGTCACCTTCACTTGTACTTTTATTGGCAGAGGGGTAGGGTTGGGACTCAGGAGCGCTGTAATTCTGGAAAAACTGCCTAGTGGTCTGGCATCATGGTGATTTTCCTGGACCGCCTTGTGCAAGTCTCTCAACCCCGTTCCAGACCTGAGTAGGTTTTTGCTGCCTACTTACTTGTATGCTCCCCTGCCCCATTCTCATCCCATTTTAAACGTGCTTTCTTTTCATGTCAAGGTACCAGTCCTCATAATGTGCACCACCAGTAGACTGTGTTTTAAGTGTGGGAAAGCAGGCTGGGGAAAGAGAGCCCTTCCCCAGATGAGGATTCAGATATAGTGAGGGCAGGAGAACAGGACATCATAGGAAAAGTCAGGCAACACAAAGCGATGGAAAATAAACCAATTAATACAAATTCACTGAATAAACAAAAGATATCAGTTTCTTGCACCCTCTTCTATGGCACTTGGGTCCAACTGATAGTCTGTTAAATCCTTTATGCTATAAAAGAATACTAGTAACATCACCTTTCATGGCACCAGGAGGTCAAGTGTGCTTGTTGAACTTAGTTAAGATCAGCAAAATGAGCTGGGTGTATATTTTAAGACCTCCTGATTCCCAGTTCTAGTTATATAAAACATCACTCAAAGCACTAGGGATAACAGGTTATAAATTCAATAATATTATTCTTTCTTCCTTCTCTTCACACTTCATTCTCCCCTTCCTTTTTTGCCTTTTCTGTGTTTGAAGCATTGTGCTGGTCACCTTGGGGAGGCAGACCAATAGTACAGATTCTTGCCCACAGTGGAATGGAAGAGAAAAACACATGCGTGGATAAGTTTTACAGGAATGCCAGAAAAACACTCCGCTAGATTCAAACCCAAGTACTAAGGGAGCTGTAGATGAATTCTGATTGGATTATCTGGGACCTTGATGGGCAGAGAGAAGATAGTCTGGGCAAAGCATGATTGGAGCAAAGGCACAGAAGAGTGTGTGCTTAGGAATTGTGAAGATTGAGGAGTCCAGTATGCCCTGTGTACCCAAAGCTCTATGGAAGCTAGAGTTAGAAGGCTTGGTGAGAAGCATCAAGGGGAGGTCATTGAGTGCAATAATAAGGAGCTCCAACTTGTGGAGTTGTGGGAGCCATTTAATATTTTGGCTCACCCACGTGACACAGTAAGATGTGCTTTGTATAAATTCCTCTAGAAACCTTTGTGAGAGCTGTTTAGAGTGTGGAGAGGCCAGAGATTGGACAGTAGGCACCAGAAAAAACACAGTAGTTAAAATGCTGTGGTCATTACAGTGGTATGATGTGCTAGTGTGTCTAGTAGCAGTCATTTTGCCCATCACCTGGTGTTTCTGGAGCAGCTCTCGGTCCTGCTATTTGAGTAGAATGGTTTACTTCCAGACCTCACTCTCAAAATTCCATTTGGGGGCCATCTCTCTCCTCTTACCCACAGTGATACCTTGCTCTGCACTGTTGCTTGACTCATTTGGCAAATTATTCAGTTTGACAGATACTATTATGGTGGTATGTATTCTCAGTGGTAGCACACATTTTTTACAACAATCAAAATTGTACGACCCACCTTAAAGCAAGTGTACCCCTGTGCTGGGGCACCCAGACTTGCAGAGGCGTTTCAGAGCCCAAATTAATGTGCTAAGTCACTTCAGTCGTGTCTGACTCTCTCTGACTCCACGGACTGTAGCCCACAAGGCTCCTCTGTCTATGGGATTCTCCAGGCAAGAATACTGGAGTGGATTGCCATTCCCTTCTCCAGGGGGATCTTCCCGACCCAGGGATTAAACCCGCATTCTCTTATGTCTCTTGCATTGGCAGGTGGGTTCTTTACCACTAGTCACACCTGGGAAGCTGTTGATAGAACTTGGCAATAAAATAAATGGCAAAAGTGAGAGATGGGGTGGATTGAAGGGGACTTTGAGAATTCTAGCCAATGTTATGTACAGTGTAGGAAGAGAAGAGGTCATGGACATGGATGGGGGATAATAAGTTTAGAACTGAAGTGGGCTTGAAGACCTTCCAATTAGGAAAACCTAGTAGGCTCTTCAAAATGTGGATCTTGATAGTAATAGAGACATCAAGACTAGAAGCCAATGTGTTAACTGTTTGCACTGAAATAAATTTCAGAACTTGTGGGGATAAATTATTTGCCTTTGAGGGGGTCTAAATTGAGATTTCAAGAAATTAGCCTATAATAGTAAATAGAAGAAGGGCTATATTTAATAGAAGGTTAGGAAGGGAGAAGCCAACAACAGAGACTTGAGGTATAGTTACAGAAGGAGAACCAGCAAAGTGCAGAAGATGTTTGAAGAAGAGGAAGATCAGCAGTATTAGATCTTGCAGAGTTAGACAGGTCCCTAGGACCTGTTGGTCGTTTTCCCATGGAATAGGATTGATCATACATAGAATTTGGTGGAACCCAATTTGAGAGAATACTAAGATTGCTCTAGGGATTTTGAAAATTTAGTGCAAAAATAACACATTTTCTGAATGTAAAGTTCTCAGCAAAAGTGAATAAATACCACATGACATTTTCAAAGGTCCCCAAACAAAACTAATTTCATGAATAAAAATAATAGACTTTGGAAGTGTCTTTGGAATGTTTCTATAGTTACGTGCAAAACGGACAAAGCTACATGGAGGCATTTCTTATTATGAATCAGAGCAACAATATCAAAGAACTTGGCTAACATAAAATCTTACCATTATAAACTTTCAAGTTTGCTCTATGAAACTGTTAATGGTGCTTTAAAAATATTATGATATAATTTAATCCTTTAGTTAGATCTTCAGGAAAAATATTTTCTTTTTTTCACTAAATTTTTGATGTCTGTTTCATCACTGAAGGAGACCTGTGGAATGGCAGCCTTGGTGTCTTAAATTATGGGTTCAGGTCTCCCCAGGACCACCTTGTAGCTCTGTATAACTGGGCAGCCACCTTGGTCTCCCTGACCCTTAGTTGTGGGTACTGGGCAAGTCATAATGGTATGTCTGCCCTTTGGCTTCATTTCTAAAGAGGAATCGTAATGGAGACCCCATCTGTGGGCTGTAGCCATTGACTGAGGCGATGTGTATGGGTTAAATACACAAGTGTTTGTGAAAGACCTCTGTAAACAGTGTAAGTGGAACTATTATTATTAAGGGCCAGAACCTAAATAGAAGACAGTGAAGTGTATACTATAAACCGGTTTTTAGTGCATACTTTAGTGAGTGTATTTTTTAGCAATGATAGTGTACTGACTCCTATATCTCCTTTAATAGTTGTACAGCTTTGCATGAGTTGCCTAATATTTCTGTATCTTGACATCATCATAGGGCTTTTGTCAGAATTGTGTATCAAAACATTTCTTAAAGTCAAGATTCTTAAAACAGGGTCTGGAACGTGGTAAGCACTTCAGGAATGATAGCCGTTAAGAGACATGGATAGGTTCAATCCCTGGGTGGGAAAGATCCCCTGGAGGAGGGCACAGCAACCCACTATTCTTGCCTGGAGAATTCCCATAGACAGAGGAGCCTGGCTTACTACAGTCTGTGTGTTTGCAAAGAACCAGACGTGACTGAAGTGACTTAGTACACATGCACACATGCCACCATCTAAATGCTATGCAATTACTGCTTATCTCAGACTTCTAAGAAGTGCTTAAATAGATGACTACAAGACTTCTAAATCTTCTAAGAAATGATTAACTGGCCTACTGCTTTTATTTCAGTGTATGTCCAATTCCTATGATGTGTTTACTCTGAACTTCTATCAGGGCAGATGATGGAACTTTAGTAGAGGTGACTGCTGTCTTTTCCATAAAAGATAGAAAACCTGGGAAGTATTTGGGGCTTAGCAAGATGGCTGCTTCTCTGTTTCTCATTTTCAGAAGTCTGCCTGTTTAGTGTTCGTCTCCAAACATTGCTTTCACAGTGAGGCCGACCTGTCCTTTGCAGCACTGCCATTGAATGAGGAAGTGGAAGGTGGGAGGCAGAAATGTAAAACTAATTACTGAGTGGAGCCACTGAGACTGATGCTTCAGAATCCTCTCCCTTTTATTAAATTAAGTTAATTTGTTTATATTTTTAAAAAATTTAATAATTTTGTATGCTTAAATTTTTATCTTTGGCTGATAGGCATGGCTTGTGGGATTTTAGTTCCCCAACCAGGGTTTGAACCCATGCCCTTGGTAGTGAAAGCACAGATTCCTAACTACTGCACCACCAGGCAGTTCTCCCCCTTTTAAAATGTACAGAACCCTGCTGTCTGCCCAGCCCCAGTCACTCTGAATGCTTGCGGTGTAGCCGGTGATCCCGCATTAACTGATGTGACTGGCTTTGGACTTGTAGACCCTCCACATTCACTGAGCTTTTCTGTGTTTTTGATCAGCTGTCTCGTCAACTCTTCTAAGAATCTGCCTCTTCTTTTTGAGAGCATGTTCTGTGTAGTAATGTATGCGGTTAACTTGGGCAGATTTATCTTAGGAGATGAGGTCTTCAAGTGTAAGAACCTTGTCCCCTCATCTCTGGAAGCCCCAGAGCTTCAGCGAGAGGTCTGTAACCTTGGGACTTGAGTGGGAGTCAGGCTGGAGTTTCCTGTTTATAATTTGGGTTGTTAACACTTGGGATCGCTACCCCCCAGAATGGAACTCCAAGTTCCAAAACAGGATTCTCCCAGTGAGTTTGTCACAGAAGGTCAACCCCATCTATAAAAGACATCCTAAATAATCATTGCAAAAACACTTTTTTTGTTCCTTTGAAAGGAATGTACTCCCATTTGAGAACTAAAATCATATAGACATTAATTCCTGCTTTTATTTGTGACAAAAGGAACATTCTCTCTTATAGAAATACCCTGCTGCCTTGTAGGCGACAATACAGGAGGTGCCTGAGAGGGGAGGGTCCAGGATTATCTCAGTTCTGTTTTCAAAAATCACAATGAAAAATGCCTCGGACCCCCTTGGCTGCCATTCCCATCATTTCCTCCCCCTTTCACTGAGTCTAACTCTGAAACCTGGACACAAGCCTCAGTGTTTATATTAGGTTTTGGATGTTAGCTCCCTTGGCTTCTGGGAGCCGACTCTGTTGAAAATTATGTTTTTCTTTTAAGGACAAAGGCCTTATTGTATGTACACGTCATGCAGTGTAATGAGTTTTCTGTTTTGTTTTTTTTTAATGTTAGGTAATGGGTGGGACTAACCCAGATCTGGCAAATGAGAAGTTCAAAGGTCTATACCCTGAGCGGCAATTTGAAGGTTTCACGCAGGTAACTCAACCAGAGAAAGTGAGAGGGCCGGACAAGTGGCATCTTCCCTGACCAGAGCATGTGCCCTGAATGCCCTGCTTTGATGGAATAACCATAAAACGGCTGTGGGAGAGGACCAGCAACATAAGTGATGATACCCCAGGGACACTTCAAAGAGAATGACAGTGACAGTAAAAATCACGGAGATAACTCTCCTCACATTTTCACTTATAAAAGCACGTGTTTCCAAAATAATTCTTGTACTCTTGGTCAAGTAAATAGGTTTTGGCCAGATGGTGTTTTCATGGCCGCAAAGGCTGCAGGCGTAGGGTGAGCATCTTATTTTGAGATGCCGTGCAGTGGGCTCTCTGGTTGCGCTGCTGGCCTCTGCAGCTGTGGGTGACCTCAGAAGACTATTTCCAGGAGAGGTGGAGCTGGTGCTCTGAAAGGAGGCAGGAAAATTAGGAGGCCTGAAACTGTTTTTACATTTATTTGGGTCTCACTGAGAGGCATTTTTAGCATCTTTGTCTTAATTTTTTTTTCCTTCTCTCTCTATGAAAAAATTTTTTTTGGAACCTGTCCTCTCAGGTTCCTCTTAGAGGCAGATCTGAAGACTATATCATTAGTAATAAGGTTCCTTTCCCTCCTCACTGCTTTCCTTTTAGTGAGCAAAGCAATGACATTTGCATTCTTTTCTGTATTTATTCCTAGAACTTCTTACTACAAAATATTGGGGGATTCCTTTTCCATTTTATTTTCTAATTAAACAGACCTGTTTGAGGCAAGTTATGACAACTGCTTCCTCTGGGTTCAGAGAGCAGGGCTGCCTCTGGTCAGTGTCTTGCGGGACTTGCCACTTCTGCCTCCAGGAGAGCCTTGCTGTGCTGCTTGACTGCCTGTGGGCTTCCCAGTGGCTTAAGTAGTAAAAAAAACCTGCCAGCCAATTCAGGAGACGTAAGAGACCTGGGTTTGATCCCTGGTTTGGGAAGATCCCCCAGAGGAGGGCATGGCAACCCACTGCAGTATTCTTGCCTGGAGAATCCCATGGACAAAGGAGCCTGGTGGGCTCCAGTCCACAGGGCTGCAAAGAGTCAGACACGACTGAAGTGACTTAGCGTGCACGTACTGCCCCTGTGCATCTCAGAAATTCATGAATTCTGGAGGCTCTCACAGCCTGCTGGCTCTCTCCTGAGTTGTGGATTCATAGAGGGAAAGCAGTAGCATCAGGACGTTCACATCCCAGTGTTTCTAGTCTCAGGGGGATGCTGTTTTCCTGAATGGGAAGACTAATCAGATATTCTCCCACTTGAGAGCTGCTATGCCGTGTTCCTGGGTTTATGCTCCTTGAGGGAAGCGGGTCTATTAGAATTGAGATGAGGCGATTTCCTGTTTTCAAGCACGTGTGAAACAGGGGTTCCAGCACTCTGGTACCCACTAGAGCTCAACTTGCAGTCTCATTAGCACAGTAGGTGAGCACCCAGATGGAAATTCCTCTCCCTTAAGAGGTGACTCAGTCAGAGTCTGGGGAACAGCTGGATGGCAGGGAAGGGGGCAGGAGCCTGCTTTTGGGGTCTGTGTCTTTAAGTAGTTCTGAAGTGGTTTCTGCTGGAGGAACTGGCTTCTTCTTTCCCTCTAGGATAAGCACGTACCAGATAGCAGTGACCTCCTTTCTCTTGGGGCTGCCTGTGTGTGTGTAGGGAACTAGTTGGGATTTATTAAAATATGTGATCTTTTTTGTGTGTTTCGTAAAAGCTGTACACTGGGCAAACGCAAAGAGACATTTGATTAAAGTACTTTACACACCACTTGGCCAAGTTATAGAAACAGCTTCCAGATTTTGGATATTTAGTGTTGACCTATCAAAACAACAATTTCTTACAGTTCAACCTAATATGTACTTTGAGCACCTCGAGAATTTTTCAGTGGAGATACTTAATCCTGGCAGGTTATTGTGGTATATCTTAATGAGGGGACCTTTAAATTCAGGGTGAACGGACACTGGGTTCACAAACTAAAAATAAAATGTGCTGATATGGTAAAACATAACCCCTCTTCATCTCTGAGCCCCCAGCTCTGAATTAATGGGTTCTTCTGCACATCCTCAGGATGCTTCTGATGGTGGTGGGGGAGGGGAAGGGAGGAAACAGCATTCACCTTGGTACCAACCAGAGGGGCTCAGGGTGACCTGCAGGAAACGTGGGAACCGAATTGCAGGACCGAAGTAGGATAATGATTGATGGTTATTAAACGCAGCACATATGTACTGAGCATTTATGTTAATAATGGCCTGAGGCACTGTGAGATTGGAAAAAAAAAACTTTTTTTCCTGCATGAAGAAAAGAGATTAAATTATGTTCCAGATAGTTTTGAAGTTAGATCTCTTTTATTGCTTTCAAGTTCTTTGAAAATTGAAGAACTCATGCAGGCCATAGATATTAACTCTTGGTTGGAGTATCTGATTAATCAGAACGAATTATTATCCTTTGTGCTGGATGGCATATGTGTATATGCACATGTATATATGTATTGTATATGTAGGTATTTGACGTAAAGTTTGGGTCATGCATTTAGTTTGCAAATGACTTTTTCTCATGAGAGAGTCTCAAATAAAAGTGTGAAAATGTGATTGAACCAGAGGTTGTATATATGTTGGGAGAGACCCTTAAAGCATAGCTTTGAGCACTGGTGACTAAGAACTCACAGTTGCATTCTCATCTCTGGCAGCCTCTCCTCCCTCCTTGCCCACCCACTTCAATCTGATGACTTGTCTTCTCTCACACAATTGTAGGCCATTAACAGGTCAGTGGTAAGAATTCTCCCACCTGCGCCCCAGCAGAGGCCACTCTCAGTTTTAATGTACATGAGAACCCCCCAGGGAGCTTGTTAAAAATGCAGATTCTAAGGTTCTATTCCAGAGATTCTGACTCAATAGATCTGACAGAGATCCAAGAATCTCCATTTTTTTCCTATTGTTATTACTATCAACATCACCATCTTTTTTGTTTTTTTAAGAATCTCCATTTTTAATAACCTCATCCAGTGACTCCATGCAGAAGCCAGTATTTGAAAAACTTCCCATCTGAGGTTAGGAGAAAGAGAAGGAAATATGAATATAACCATGAATATAGGTCAATTCCCCAGTGAAGCAACATGTCCTCTAGTGGTCTGGTACATTTGAGATTGTTATTGGTACCAAACTTACCTATAGGTCAACTCCTTTACATAACATTATTTTTGTGGACCTTCGCAGTTCTCTTGTACATCAGCCATCTTTACTGAAGTGCTACTTTTTTCTCTTTGTATCATCTCCTCTCTCAAGCTTCCTCTAGTCACTTGATCAGAACTAGTCACTTGTTCTTTGAAGCCTCATGTTGATTTCTCATATTATAATCCTTATTCCTGCCTACCCTGTAGTTTCATTAATTATTCACATGGCTGTCTCCTTACTGGACTTTAGGCTTCTTCAGGGCAGAAACAGTGTCTGATTCTTCTCACCATCACTGAAAACATTTTGCATGGCACCTTGCATTCTGTAAGTCTCAATAACTATTTTACGAATCAATACCAGGTTCTTAAATTGGGGATAGCCTGACCTTCATCTTCCTCAAAGCCACCCTGTGAAGGAGAGAAGGCTTTCTCAAGAAACCTGTTTCACAGTTGAGACAATGAAGGCTCAGAAAAGTGAAACAAGAAAGAGCTCATACCGCTAAGCAGTGAGAGTCAGGGCTACAATTCAAGTATGGGAATCGACACCCGTCCTGGGTAGACTCCACTCAGATGTCTCTCAGAGTGCTTCCTGACCACACGGTTGAGAAAGCAAGCCAAGGGGGCGAGTGAGAGAGACCCAGAAAAGAACTTCCCTGGGGGTTATGTTTTTAACAGTCCTTGTAGTCCCGTGAGGTAGAGCCTTGACTGGCGCCTTTGGGTGGGACAGGCTGACCCTCTGGGTTGCTGCCAGCCTTCTCATGAGATGGATTCCCACAGGAATACACTCTGTTTCCTGTGGTCTTTCTGTGATGGGCAGCAGCTGCAGGGTGAAGCTGATATGACGTTTGTTTGTTGCTTCTCCAGCCTGAGTCAACTAGATGTAGCAATTTGACAAAACAGCCAGGGTTTTATGACAGACTTGCTGGGATCCAGCAGCATCTGGAGGAGCCAGCGGCAAGCTGTAAGAACTGAGCGCCAGGTGAAGCAGGATTTACAGGTGCTCCCCACCCCCACCCCTTCCATTCCCAAACCTCTGTAACGGGAGCTATTTCCTTCTGATGGCAGCTTCCGCCCAGTAGGTCCTGTCCTCATCCGGAACAGACCCATTCTGGGAAATGTTTGTTCTTTCTGCTCTGTTGATGGCACCCGATTTCTGCCCACACTTTCCTCTCCCTGATCAGGGAGAGTAAAAAGTCAAGCTGACAGGGTTCTGTTACCCTGTTCTGATTCTGTTCTGATTCATGTTACCTTCACATAAGTCTGGTCATGTTGCCATTTTCCATACTTTTAATGAGAATCCCTTTTTTAAAAAAATTTTTAAATTAGTCCGGCCTTCCATTGTTCCAGGGTTCCACCCTTATCATTTCCATCTTTATTATTTTTTTAACCATGTTATTTTCTTTCACTGTTATTAGCCCAGCGTTTCCATGATGTCACCACTCTTCAAGTTTTGTGTCTTGTTTTTCTCAGTTTCAGTTTTTAATTCTTGGTTCCAGCCCGATAATGAAATACACAAACAATTACAGTGGGGTGGTGGTGCTTCCTACAAACCCCACGTGGGCCAGACAGTTGAGGGATGGACTGTCCAGTGGGGAGCTCTCTGACATCAGCTGAGTTGGAAGAGTCAGTGGAGGCCAAGGAGGGCCGTTTGTGATAATGACGAAGTGGTTGAGAACAAGATGCCTGGGAATAACTGAAGCACTAGCTAGAGCAGAGTCAAACACCCAGGTGGGGGTTTAGTAAATATTATTCACTAATGATGGTGTGCTGATATCATTTATCCTGGTGGAGAGAATGCCCAGGGGAACTTTCACGGCCTTCAAGTATGTGGGAAGAAATATGATGTTGAAAGGACAGAGAGGAGTACAAATCTCAAAGTTGCAACATATCCTCAGCTCCGGCTTCTCTGCCGGCTGCTCGCTGCTTCTTGCTCACTTTCAGAATGAGCTCCAAGGTGGTTGTGGGCTCTTGGCTTCCCTGCTTCTTGGCCAGTGCCTGCCTGTGAGCACAAGCCACTTCCCTAGATCCCTGAGTCCTAGTTATCCTGCCATAGATGAGATCACTCACGCTCCCAGCTTTGAGCCATGCTTGTTAGGATCAGAATTTGAAGGCAGGGTCTGACTATGGGCTCTGTTCTTTCCAGGGATTTGACTTTAGATCTTAGTTCAACTGAGAAGGAAAACCTAAAATGGGGGGTTTTTCCTTTTCCCT
The DNA here is from genome assembly GCF_033118175.1 of Dama dama. Classification (NCBI taxonomy): domain Eukaryota; kingdom Metazoa; phylum Chordata; class Mammalia; order Artiodactyla; family Cervidae; genus Dama; species Dama dama. The sequence continues at coordinate 60,028,488 of NC_083698.1, read as the reverse complement.
TTCTTTTTAAGTCCTAGGGGTTTAATGTTCTCTTACTCCCAAACTCATCTCTAACACTTGCCTAGCATTTGGCCACTGGTCTCTGTTGGGTCCAAGCTCCCTTAGGACACAGGTTCTAGACCTTTTCCTAGTCGTTCTTAGATCTTCTAGGCAATCAGCATTCTCCTGAGCTAAAGTCTGTTCCCTCGGAGAGGTAGCTTTGCAGGCGTGGTGGTTATTAGCATTAGGGTAAGGAGTGGCCAGCAGTAGCCAAGCTGTAGCTCTCTCTTGAGCCTTAAATGGCCACAGACAGCTGTGCTGAGGCATCTTGGTTGGTAGGTATCTGACATAGTGGCAGGTGCTGAGAGAAGGTGACCTCTGGTGGTCACTGGGTTAATATAATAGTCTGAACCAGTGATCTTACATGGTCATGTGCGTTAGTGCCTGCGGGGTGTGTGTGTGTGTGCACATGCATATGTGTGTATAAAGACTCACACATACAGAGTTCTCTATGGGTTTATAAGAATTATGTTTATTTGGCTACTCTTTCTTAGACCTTTTTATCCTGGGTCTTCCTTATCTTTTTGAACTTTATGTATTGGAGGGCTGCAGAATTTGATAAAAACATTCTCTCTGTTTATACTCCTTCCCTAGATGATTTTTACATAAATTCATGGCTTAAAAACATCTATATGCTGAAAGTTCCCACATTTGTGTTCCCAGCTCCCTTACCCCTAAAGGCATGCGTGCATGCTAAGTTGCTTCAATCCTGTCCAACACTTTGCGACCCTGTGGACTATAGCCCACCAGGCTCTTCTGTCCACGGGATTCTCCAGGCAAGAATACTGGAGTGGGTTGCCATGCCCTCCTCCAGAGGATCTTCCTGACCCAGGGATTGAACCTGCATCTCCTTTGACTCCTGCATTGCAGGTGGATTCTTTTACCCCTGAGCCACTGGGAAAGCCCTGACCCCTCAAGGGCAGGCTTGTAAATTCAAATGTCTACTTGGCATCTCCACATAGACACTAGGAAGCATCTTAGACTTAAGTTGGCCCAAGCAGAGATTTCATTTTCCACCTCTCTTTCAAATCCCATTTCTTCCAGCTGGCAGTATCAGTTGCACTGCTCCATCTTTTCAGGGCATCAACCATGATGTCCTGGATTCCTTTTTCTCTTATATCATATGTTTGATCTACTAGCATATCTTGATGGCAAAACCTTGATAATGTATCTGATAATTCCTGTCTTCATGATCACTTTTGCCTCTGGACAATACATTATGAGGCAGTGGCCATTGAAACGTATACATCCAATTATTTCACTTATTTACAAAAATCCCCCCACTAGTTGCTCATCTGTCTTGGACTGCAGTCTGAAGTCTAACTACAAGGCCCTGCAGGATCTGGCTTCTGATGTTGTCTCTGATTCCACCTCCCAAAGCATCCTCCTCTTTCTGTCTGCTACTCTTGCATGATCTCTAGCTCCCTCTTAACAAGGGAGTCTGCTCTTTCCTGTCCCCGGAACACACTTATCCAATATATTTGTTGTTGTTGTTTTTCAGTCACTAAGTCGTGTCTGACTCTTTTGCAACCCCATGGACTGTAGCCCTGCAGGTTCCCCTGTCCATGGGATTCTCCAGCAAGAATACTGGAGTGGGTTGCCATTTCCTTCTCCAGGGGATCTTCCTGACCGAGGGATCCAACACCATCTCCTGCACTGGCAGGTGATTCTTTAGCACTGAGCCCCTCGGGAAGTCTCATCCAATACAGTTACACACTCTCATTCTTCATTCTGGCCTCTGGAGAAATGCTTTCTTATTTGAGGGCCTTTTTTCTGACCCCTCACCGCTGAAATACACACCCTGTCATTCTGTTCCTTTGTCCTGCTTCGTTTTCTCCACAGTGTTCCTCATATCATATCCATCATAAGGAACCTCATCAGTGTTCCTTACATCTTGTACATCTTTGTTTCCTGAAGGTCTCCCTACTAGAATGTCGGCTCTGGAGGATGCGGATTCTCCTAGTCACGCTGTACCCCAGGGCCTGGGCTAGTGCTGGTCCCCTCCAGAGCATACCTGTTGGATGACTAAGTATATGCTGTGTTTAATTTATTTAAGTTTAATTTTTTGGTTCAATTAAATTAAATTAATTAGTTTTTAATTAATTCAATTAGTTATCTTTAATCTTTTGCTTTAGTAATTTGAAGATAAAACTCATTCTCTTCCTCAATGATAAGTTATGATTTTTCCTTTCTACTCTAAACTCTGCTTTTTCTATTCTGACAGCTTGCCATATTCGTGGCTCACTTTACTCCGCATATCAAGTCAGATGGTGGGGAAATTGTACCAATACACAGACAAAGCTGAAAAGCTATCTCCAATGAACCAACTAAAATCATAGTAAAATATACAATAAGCAATAATAACTGGAAAATAAAATGTGTGCTTTAGAAAAGTGGTTTTAAAAATAAGTATTACTACTCATGGGCTTCCTCGGTGGCTCAGTGGTAAAGAATCTACCTGCAACGTAGGAGATGCAGGGGATGCGAGTTCAATCCCTGGAACAAGAAAAGATCTCCTGGAAGAGGTCATGGCAACTCATGCCAGTGTTCTTGCCTGGAGAGTCCCATGGACAGAGGAGCCTGGCAGGCTACAGGGTTGCAAAGAGTCAGACAGGACTGAAGTGACTGAGCGCAGCACACAGCGCATTACCGCTCATACTTGGTGACGTAATAATGATTGGTTTTGGAATGTAAATTAAAATTCAGTATGTTGGTATTTTACAATTTACTTAAAACATATGATGGAAGAAAGACCAGCAAAGGGTGTTAAATCAGTTTCATAGAGCAAGAGAGAAGTGGCAAAGGATTTCCCACAGTATGCAGAAGATGGGTTGCTTTTCTGTTGGTGGTGCCCAGCCACGTTGCTGCTACCTTGGAGGGCACTGGAGTGGCATCATTGAAGGAGATCCCTTTTGTGGGTTGTCAGATCCCAAGGGTCTAACCTAGGTAGGTCGAATTGTCTCAGTGAGAGAATTGTATAACAAAACTTTTTGGAGGCTCATTCAGGGGCCCATGTATGGTCTGAAGAACCAGGAGGGTTAGGATCATCTCTGGGGGTTTATGGCAATGGAGTTTGGTTGAAACAGACCTTCGCCTCTTCTGAACTAACCCATGACTACCCCTGCATCCACTCATGTTGCAACACGTGAGGTGCTTCTGCCGTGTTTATGCTCTGGCCCCTCTCCCTCTTGGACTGGAATCTCTTCCAGGGCAGAGGATGGATCTGATTCATATGTTCTGTCCTCAGCAAAAACCTGGCACAGTGCCTGGCCCTCCACAGGGGTTCAACAATATCTGTTAAACAAACCCCTGCATTTTTAGTCAGATAGGTTTGAATTTGTGGAGCCAATGTTTAACCTGCAGAAAAATCCAAGTTTGTAGCCACGATGTCACATTTTCTAAAGGCCGTTTGTCTTCTGTTGACATTTTTGTCTTATTTTAGATGTTAAAGCTTTGGAGAAGCTGTCTTAAGATGAAATCCTTAAGAGAAACCAATGACGAAGGGTAATAATCATGGCCAATCATTTCTTTTTTAAAATGGGGCATGTGTTGTGAATCCTTTTAGCAACAAGTTTATGTTAATGGTGTTTTATGGGTGACCGGTCACTTTTATTTCTTCATAACACCTTAATCAGAAATGGATTCTATGAAAAATTGGCATTCATTGATTGTTTCATGAGTCTGAAAGTGGAAGCCAATGAATTAAAATTACATTCTAAATCTGTGAAATAAATCTGTGGCTTCTCCAGTTCTTTCTGACATCTGCATGTGGCCCTTGGGGAAGACTTGGTGACGAGAACAGGCTGTTAATGGCCCTGGTGAATGAGTCAGACCATCCCCAGCTCACAGGCTTGCTTTTGGATGGGGGATGCTGTCTGAGACTCACTTTCTCGGTTTTGTGGATTTCCATCTGGCCAGAGGGCTCCTGTCCCCTTGTTCCTCTGCCTGCCATTTCTCGGGCTAACTGGACACCCTCTGCCATCAGCACCAGAGTGAATATAGTCCAGGAGCAGGGATGTTTCCAGCACCTGATGCATCAGACAGCCTTCACCGTTATCCACAGGCAGGACGGCAAGAACCAGCTCTACTGCCTGCCATCCCAGGGGTCCCTTTGAAAGCCTCTGTGATTGCTGGTGGTCAAGGTCAATTGTACAGATGTCTTTAAAAGTGTCTCACTAGTGACCAGAAAGTTACTTTGTCAAGATGACAGATGGGCTGTGAGCAGTTCCTCTGCCCTGCCTGTTCCCTGTGATGTCAGCTCCATTTACTTGTCAAGGTTAGGTATTTTTGTAGCTCCCCACAGCACATGGACTTTCATGGGCAACCTGTGAAAAATCAGCTCAGTGGCTTGCTGTTGACCCACAGGAATGAGGGGCGGATGAAGACCTGGTGCGTCCCGCTCACTGTGGGTAGGAGGTGCAGGCAGGAGATACCTGCTGACAAGAGGGTGACAGCCCTCCAAAGCTGGTCTTGAGAAGAAGTGGTTTGTCACCACCAAACGCCCTGGCAGGACACAGCCGGGGCCTAAGACATACACTCAGTTTCCATGTTTTGGATGTGTTCACTCTCCACTGCCCAGACAATCATCTACATGTACAGTTAAAAGGCTCCTTGAGTTCGCAGTTTCTTTAGGTAGTCAGGGAGCCCAGCTTGTTATGTTGTGGCGAGTCAGAAAATGGGCTGCTGAAATAATATCTCCAGGTAGCCTTCCTTAACACCGAATCATGAGCTTTCCCATGGAAATGACTCCGATTTTACTGTTGCCTTTAACTCCTGAACCCTCACACCTTGCTTCCTCCAGTGCCCCTGCTGGCCTAGGCAGCACCTGGTCCCGAGACTGAGAAGCCTGGCTAATGCCTCTGATGATGCCCTCTGATGAAGATCCCACTGGTCATTGGAGTTGGACGCCCCATCTTCTTGCTAGTTCAAAAGAACTCACCAGAAAGGCATAAAAATATTCTTAGAATCTCACCCCCCCTGTCCCTTTTTTATTTTTTAGGGGAAGGAGTTAGAGAAAAAGCTAATTTATTACTTGTCATGTGGTGAAGGGCACCTGTAGTGTAAAATAGTCAAAGATGTTCGGAAAGGCAACTGGGCCACTTGTGCATGAGACTGTGTTCCTTTGCAGCCTCTGTTCCCCTTCACCCTGGGAAGTGGTGGCTTCTTCCCACGGTGGCAGTCTGTGGATGCTTTCTCTGCAGCCCCAACTTCATCCTACATCCCAGCTGTTTGGATCCCTTTTGATTTTGAGGAGAAAAAGGTAGACTCAGGAATTGTTGTTGTTGTTCAGTCTCCAAGTCATGTCTGACTCTTTGCGACCCCATGGACTTCAGCACGCCAGGCCTCCTTGACCCTCACCATCTCCCGGAGTTTGCCCAAGTTCACGTCCATTAAATAAGTGATGCCATCCAGCCATCTCATCCTTGGATGAGAAGTGATGCCCTGCTCTGCTTCTGCCTTCAGTCTTTCCCAGCATCAGGATCTCTTCCAGTGAGTCAGCTCTTGACATCAGGTGGCCAAAGTATTGGAACTTCAGCTTCAGCATCAGTCTTTCCAATGAATATCCAGGGTTTATTTCCTTTAAGATTGACTGGTTTGATCTCCTTGCTGCCCAAGGGACTTTCAGGAGTCTTCTCCAGCACTGTATTTTGAAAGCATTGATTCTTTGGCCCTCTGTCTTCTTTATTGTCCAACTCTCACATCTGTACGTGACTCCCGGAAAGACCATAGCTTTGACTAGACAGACCTTTGTCAGCAAAGTGATGTCTTTCCTTTTTAATACACTATCTAAAATTTGTCACAGATTTATCATTTGACTTGGGAATGTGGACCACATAAAGGATGCTGACAATCACTCCTCTCAGGTCACATACCTGGCTCCTGTCCTCTGGTAGAAGAGGATGCAGTCGGTCCACCCTCTGATTTTCCGGTCTCCTTCTGGGGGCCCGAGTGGTGTCACAGAGCTGCAGCTGTGACAGGGTGCCCTGCGTTCAGTCACTGGCTGCTTTGTGCTCAGCCCATTCCAGTTACATTAATGTGCTGCTGCCAGCAGGTCCCTTGCTTATACGACGTACAGTCTAATAAAAACCAGGCAGTGCTACTTTCTTTGGGCTACTATTTTTATTTGGTGGTTATTTCTTTTGTCTTCTGCCTTCTCTAATGCTTTGGTTCTAGTTCAAAATATGATTAAACAGAATGAGGAGCTGTTTGACACTGCCCTGTTTTAAATCAGAGCTGTACTTGAGTGGCTGGGACAGTCTAATAGCCTGTTTCTCTTTGTTCTGAGAGGTCCTTGAAAAGGTGCCCCCCACCCCCCACAAAAAAAGCCAGACCTAAATCTTTAAACGGCTTAGGACCCCCAAACAATCCCCCCAACAAACTAAAGCCCATTAAAATAGAATTGAAATGTTAGGTAAGTTAAATATAAAAAGGGTCTCCTTATTAATCCCCCGCTGCTTCTGCTGGCACGTGTCATATTTTCAAGGTACAGTATCAGGAGAACACTGTCATTTAGTGATGTATTAGGGCCATATATCATCAGAACATCGTCCTGGTAGAGGATCTGGGCACTAAAAGACACGATTCTGGCCAGACAGAACAACAGGGGGTCTTACTTCTTTTCTCCAGCCCCTTGCACCCCCTCTGCCTTTTTCTTTAATCTCCCTCTGTTTTGTGTTGCAGAGAAGTGAATTTCTTCATGGGATATGACTTGTTGCAAAATAATCGGGGGGCCCCAGTGGACTTCATAAAGTCTTTTAAATGGCTGGGCTTCAAGGGCAGCTTTGTTCAGAGTTTGAGCTGTTAGCTGGGCCGGGGAAGGCCGCCTTTGCCAGGGTCCAGGTCTCTGGGGTAAAGGCTTGCCGAGCCTAGACTAGAGGCAGAAAGAATAATACTCCCAGATGGAGTGCGATGAATTGTGAGATGTTTTGCAAGATGCTTTCACATTAAGTCTCCAACTATATTCTTGCAAGATGCTTTCACGTAAAGACTCCAAAAGTATGTCTGTGGGATACTGCCAGCCTCCTGGGAGAGGAACACTCTGTCCCCGCGCCCCCAAATCACGAAAGAAACCAGAGGACTTGGAGGATTTTGGTCCAGGCTCTGGTCTGACTTGCAAATGACAGGGCACTCAGAGATTGACACTTGTTTTGACTTTTTAAGTCAGAGACTTAATCTACTTTTCCTAAAAGGCACTATTTTTACCCTTGTGTTCAAAACAGAATAATAAACTAAGGTTTGTAATGGTCTTAAAATGGGGAAGTGCTTAACAAAGGCACGCATTTAAATGTGTTGGCTGCAAGGAACATGAGATGGCTCATCTTAGCCTCTAAACCTCTAAAAGCTGGTATGGCGATGAAATCACCGACTCTGATTTCAGCGAGTCCTGGGTTTGAATCTCTGCTGCAGCTATGTGAAGCTGGGTGAGCCTTTTAACCTCTCTGAATATACACAACTACATATAAAATGGATAACGAAGGAGAACCTATTGTATAGCAGAGGGAACTCTACTCAATGCTCTGTGGTGAACTAAATGGGAAGGAAATTGAAAATAGTGAATATATGTGTACGGATGACTGATTCACTTTGCTCTACAGCCAGAAACTAACACAACGTTGTAAAGTAACTATATTCCAATAAAAACTAATAAAAAATAACCTCTCTGTGCCCCAGCTTTACCCATAAAATATGGGTAAATCAGTGCATTCTTTAGATTTGTTGTGAGGGTTAAAAAGGACATAATACACAAAGCATGTTCAGCACAGTCGAGCAAATAATAGATTTTCTATAAATGTCAGGCGCTATTATTCTTAATAGTTCAGTAACCTGCCTGGAAAACTATTATTGCCGCTTCATATAATTTCGTTAGAGATGGGTCAGCTCTGGCTTTTGATAGTGAAGGGATTTGCAAAAGTGGTCGGGGTTGGGGGGTTCCAGATTTCAGAAAAATCTGGAAATGTAACTTTACATTAACAACAAGGGCCATTGACACCCCTCACCTCTACTGACCTTGGATGTGTCCAGCCTCTTCTACTGACCTCACTCAGTTGGGAAAGAGAAGAGATGTTGGGAAACCATTCTCTTGGCTGGGAAGTTTGGTTCATTTTCCTTATTGAACACACTTTCTTCACCTTAAAAATGGTTGTGTTGGTGTTTTTTCAATGTTCATTGAGCTGAGAAACATGGCCTGGAGCCCTGGAGCCTCGTACTTGTACACTAAGGCTTTGGAGTGGACCAAATTGCCTTTTTTTTTTTTTTTATCCTTCTTAGCTCTTTTGGTGCAAGAGTTATGGAGAAGTCAGTTGCACTGTCAGTAACAAAGAACAAGCAAGTCCAAGCTTAATTAAAATAATAAATCATCGATCAAGTTTAATACTGCCATTGGCAACCACTGAGCTATCTCAGTCTCCCTCACCTTCCAATGATTCTTTTCTGAGAGATTAAGAACAGATTTCATCCAGAGGAGCCCGGCTGGAGCAGGTACAAACTTGTGTTGTCTCCTCTCCGAGGCTCATGCTAGCTTGCAGGATTTCCCTAGATTGTATGGAGAGGGAATCACTTCACTTTTTCAATGATCAAAACCAGGTATCAATGATACCTACCCCCCTGGGTCTTTTCTTTCAGTCTTTGTCTGTATCTCTGCATTCTAGAATTGTAATTTTTGCAGTTAGGTCTGTTTATTTGAGTTTTGACTCATCTCTTCTATGGCATCTTTCACAGGTTACCTTCTAACAGGGCAGGGAACATGACAGGAGACCTCACATGTCCGACCCAGGTGGCCTGTCTTTCCAGAAAATTTCCAGACTCGCTCAACTACATACTAATCTACTCCTAAACTCTCAACAGTCATGTAGGAGCTAACCTAATTTTAATATGATACACTCATAAAGTTTAATGCTGTGCCTTAGCAACTAACCTCCCTGGCTGGCCCCTTAATCCCAGTCTGGGAACCAGGCTTTGGTCCCAGGTTCACTGCTCGCTGGCTCTTTGAGGACCTGAGACACTTAACTTCATTCTGTGCCATTCGTCCGTCTGCAAAGCTTAGGAAACCTGTGAGGATTAATGAAATAATGTCTGCAGAGCTCTTTAGAAGAAAAGTGCTATGTAAACATGAAGTATTATTCTTCTGTTTATGAGACGTTTTATAAGATTGCCTAGGAGAAATTGTGACCGGTGTACAAAAGTACCATAAAATTCCTTTTTGGTTCTTTTGGGGCTGGAATTGGGTTACAATGGGGCACTTCAAGGAAAAGTTGACCTCTTTTTAACTACATGTGTGTGAAGACTTGGAATTCCAAGGCGAATACATGCGCTGATGTTGAATCACCTTCTTCCTTGGGAAACTTGACAGAAGACATCTGTATCCCTCAAAAAAATTTCCTCTGTGAGCAATTTTAAGACTCTCAAATAGTGAAACACTATTGTGTGTGCACTTCAAACAAGTTCTCTAATAAAGAGAATTTGATTAAGGATCAAAGTGTCTTATTTGTGCCCATCATCCATGATGGCTTTTGAGCCAAGGTGGAATTCTCTTCTGTAATTCTCACTCGGGGCCAGAAGTTACACTGCAGTGTCGTGTGATTCTGCTCATGTCTGGTGTCTTGTTTCCTCCAAGAGATTTCTGGAGCATAGAAAGGAAGCTTGCCACGTGGTTTATTTCTCCCTCCCACAGCACTGGGTCCAGGGGCACATGGACCGAATCTTTGGTTTGGCTACTTTAGAACTGCCACTCTTCTCCTTCTCCAAGTCACTGTCCTGAACATATATCCCCTGACTGGAGCTGATGACAGAGGGAATGCCTTAGTCAGAATCAACATGAGTCTTCAGTTCAGTTCAGTCTCTCAGTCGTGTCAGACTTGCAACCCCATGAATTGCAGCACGCCAGGCCTCCCTGTCCATCACCAAATCCCAGAGTTTACCCAAACTCATATCCATCAAGTCGGTGATGCCATCCAACCATCTCATCCTCTGTCATCCCCTTCTCCTCCTGCCCACAATCCCTCCCAGCATCAGGGTCTTTGCCAATGAGTCAACTCCTCGCATGAGGTGGCCAAAGTATTAGAGTTTCAGCTTCAACATCAGCCCTTCCAATGAACACCCAGGACTGATCTCCTTTAGGATGGACTGGTTGGATCTCCTTGCAGTCCAAGGGACTCTCAAGAGTCTTCTCCAACACCACAGTTCAAAAGCATCAATTTTTTGGCGCTCAGCTTTCTTCACAGTCCAACTCTCACATCCATACATGACCACTGGAAAAACCATAGCCTTGACTAGACGGACCTTTGTTGGCAAAGTAATGTCTCTGCTTTTTAATATGCTATCTGGGTTGGTCATAACTTTCCTTCCAAGGAGTCTTTTAATTTCATGGCTGCAGTCATCGTCTGCAGTGATTTTGGAGCCCCCAAAAATAGTCTGACACTGTTTCCACTGTTTCCCATCTATTCCCCCATGAAGTGATGGGACCAGATGCTATGATCTTAGTTTTCTGAATGTTGAGCTTTAAGCCAACTTTTTCACTCTCCTCTTTCACTTTCATCAAGAGGCTTTTTAGTTCCTCTTCACTTTCTGCCATAAGGGTGGAGTCATCTGCATATCTGAGGTCCTGATATTTCTCCCGGCAATCTTGATTCCAGCTTGTGCTTCTTCCAGCCCAGCGTTTCTCATGATGTACTCTGAATATAATATCATTAGAGGGGATAAATAGGTAGAAGTCTCTTTCTTAAATTAGAAACTCTCCAGACTACCAAAAGACAAAAACACTGGTTTCCAAGTCAGCCTCTCTGGTGAGAAGGGGAACATGCAAAGCCGTGCTTTCAGGACTCCCTTTCCATTGGCTGCCTTATCCCACAGGTACTAAGTGTCCTCTGCTCTTGGTGGAGTCTGGAGTCTGTCCCCGCCAGACTACCCTACCCCTTACCCTGCATTTGTGCACACACTCTCTGTCATTTCATCACTGTAGCCTTATTTAGGGAGGGGATGGATCCCCTATTAAAATACAAATATCTGTGGGGCTAGACTCATGGCATCTGGTCCCTTCACTTCATGGGAAATAGATGGGGAAACAGTGGAAACAGTGTCAGACTTAATTTTTTTGGACTCCAAAATCACTGCAGATGGTGATTGCAGCCATGAAATTAAAAGACGTTACTCCTAGGAAGGAAAGTTATGACCAACCTAGATAGCATATTAAAAAGCAGAGACATTACTTTGCCAACAAAGGTCCGTCTAGTCAAGGCTATGGTTTTTCCAGTGGTCATGTATGGATGTGAGAGTTGGACTGTGAAGAAAGCTGAGCGCCAAAAAATTGATGCTTTTGAACTGTGGTGTTGGAGAAGACTCTTGAGAGTCCCTTGGACTGCAAGGAGATCCAACCAGTCCATCCTAAAGGAGATCAGTCCTGGGTGTTCATTGGAAGGGCTGATGTTGAAGCTGAAACTCTAATACTTTGGCCACCTCATGCGAGGAGTTGACTCATTGGCAAAGACCCTGATGCTGGGAGGGATTGTGGGCAGGAGGAGAAGGGGATGATAGAGGATGAGATGGTTGGATGGCATCACTGACTCGATGGATATGAGTTTGGGTAAACTCTGGGATTTGGTGATGGACAGGGAGGCCTGGCGTGCTGCGGTTCATGGGGTCACAAAGAGTCTGACACGACTGAGCGACTGAACTGAACTGAACTGAACTGAATGATACTACCTGGCCCATGTGCCTTATTGACATATTTTGTTGTTCATTTGGGGCAGAAAAAAATATTACAACTTCACAGCCTTTCTGATTTTCTGAAAAAGGATCTGGCACTTAGAATTTGTGAGTTCACCAGATGACAGCTGTTTACCTCCAAGGCAGGCTTTGCTTTCGTAAAAGACAAGAATGGAGGGAAAAATCACACCATCTTCTAGATGGTCTGCCACCTTCCTAATATAGCTAATCACAGGGAGGATCAGCAGGCAAGGCACCCAGTATTTTCATTTTCCTTCTTATTTCAAGAAATGTGTGTTGCCATTTCATAGTCTAGAAATACAGCATCTGCCAGCTGACATTTCTCCCTGATCGCTCTATCATATCAGCTGCTGTGTTTTCTTCTCCAGATTTTTATTTCATTTTTATTTTTAAATATAAATGAAAGGTCAGGTAATACTTTCCATAGTCCATAATAGGATTGGGACTGGAAGAATCAGAAAAAAAAATATATATATCTTCAAGACGTTGGCTTGAAATAAAAAAAAAAAGCATCTCAAAAACATTTTTTTTTCTCGTTGAGAAAAGCAAACAGGAAATTCTCACAATGGCGATTTGCTATCTTCTTTAACCCCCTCTTTACCCACCCAGCCCAAATCAGCGAGAGATGATTTCCCTCCACATCAGACCCTGAAAAATGCTCTGGAGTCACTGGCAGGTCTCCTGGCCACATTTCTAAGCTCAGGGATCTCTGTGCTGCCATCTAGTGGCAGATCTTAGACACAGCAAGCTGGCTCCTGGAGTCCTGTTTGAAGTTGGCTGTGGCCAGAGCTGTGGTTTGGCTTGCATCCTTATAGAGCTTTGTTGCCAGCCATGTAATTTTTTTTTCCTTTTTACTCCTTTTGCCCTTCTTTAATGTTTGTTTGTTGGCACTTCATTTCATGTGCCTCCAGAGGCTGTGTTTTGAGTTTTGATATATATGGTCTTTCCAAAAGAAGGCATTAATGCAAACAGATGCCTTTGACAACAGGTAAATGACAGGCTTGCTGACCCTAGAAAGTGGAAAACATGGGGAGAGAGAGAGACTGAGAATGAAAAATGTGATGGGGTTTATTATCCTTAGGCATGGACTAGGTTGGGTTTTTTAGAATCTTCTGACATTTTCCTCCAGTGCATTTTTACCACCATTTCTGTGGCATAGATTTGGGAAGACTCAAATGCAAGCTGAAATCTTGGGGAAGAGTTGCTTGGAGATATGAGCCTAGCCATCAGCGGTGTGATAGGCACAGATAACTATCCATGTCCAAAATAGTGCATCTTTCTTTGTTACCAGAACAAGCCAGTGTTTCTGGACCTTCTCATGGTTGGTGATGACGCAGCACCTTGGAGTTATTCAGCTCTTGTCAGAGTGCTCACTTCATGTTTGTGGAACTGCATGCAAGGCACCAGTCTCCCCTGGGGCCTTGGAACTGTGATGTTCTTTAGTTCTCATCAATATCCCGAATGCCCGGGAAATAGCTGGTGCAGCATTCAAGTGCATGCCTTCAAACAGGTAATGCATCATGTTTGGATCTTCTCAAAGTCATTTTAACGGCTAACCTTTCCGGATAAAACCGAAGATACAAATGCTCCCCACACGTTCATTAGCATAAGTGCTAATATAGTGCTTCTCTCCAATCCCCTGGGAGTTGCAGAGCCTCTCAAGACACTCCCAGGGTCTAATTCTAAAATGAATCCAGACTGTTATCTCTTCCCTTTTTGAATGAACAGAACCCCTGAGAGTCCCAGAACTCCACACTCTCCAACTCACCCATCACCTCTCCCCTACAGTGAGGTACATGGAGCTTGGGGATGGGTGGCCCCCGCCAACCCAACAGCTCTATTTCTACATGTTTGTTGTCTCAGTACCCTGATGGCTTTGCAAGGCCACTGAAGCATGGGAATGATGAGCCCACCCCAACCAATGTTTCATACGATGTTACAGAAAAACCTGAACGAACTTTTGGGCCAAACCAATATTTCAGATCTGCCTTTTGTGGGGCCTGGGCAAATTGACTAACTCTGGTTCCTCATCTGTAAAATGGGGATGATGTGGATTTTTCTGTGAAATAATGCACATGCAACTCTTAGCACAGAGCCTGATACATAGAAAGTGTTCAGTAAGCATGAATCAGTATCAGAAAGCTTTTCTTGAATGAAAAAATGAACTGAATGAGCCATGATCTTGAGTAAGAGCAGAGGACACTTGGTGCACGTGTGATGAGGTGGCCAGTGGAGAGGGAGTCTTCAAGGTGCGGCTTTGTGTGTGTACCCCTTCTTACCAGAGCAGCTAGTTTGTGAAGACTGGTGTTTTTGTCCCTTGGCAAAATCAGGGAAAGCAAAGTGAGTGGTCTTAATTAACCTGTGCTTGAATTTACTCTGTAGCTGCTGGACTCAATTAAGGGGATGGAGGAATCAGCCTTTCACCAGTGATTCTCTGAAGTTTTCCTTTGTTTCTTGGAGGGCCTGGGAATCTGAGCTTGTGCTCCACATCTACGCAACCAGACATCAGGGAAATGATCAGATCTGGCAGCTCTGTACCAACATGACCCTTGGTAGAAAAAAAAAAACTCCCAAGTGTTATCAGAAGTGGGGAAAAACTCACTAAATCTACAGCTAAGGTTTAGGTTTGTTCTCTCTGTGTGTCTGTGTACACAAAAAATTCCAGATGTGAATCTACAAACCATCTGGTTGAAATAACTTTTGTGCTGAACTGTAATTACAAGCTATTTATTATGGATCTTAGATCTATGGTTTTTGACTGCCTGCTGGGTTTCTAATTTAGCAGAGTTCTGACATGTAAGAGTGTGTGTCTTCCTGTTCATTAGATCCCAAATTTTGACTTCACATCCACTGTGACTACCCTTAGAATTTTTAATTCCTTGGGTCTAAGGAGTTTTCCTTTCAGAGAGGAGATGCACTTGGGGGTGACTTTTCCCTAAGGCTGCAGCCAGGTTTGCTGAATGCATAAAGCCAATTTAACAGATGCTCTGAGGTAATGCCCCGGGTGGGGACATCTGGTATCAAAACTATGGTTTTGTGTAACCGCTCTTTGTGAAACTAAGTCAATGTTCATCATGCCAAGCAGCATATATACCTGATCGATGTTCTCAATTACTTTGGTGGTGGCTAAAGGGCACTGTAATTTTTTTTTAAATATACTCCTTTAATTTGAATGGTGACCATAACTATGTATTACATTTGTATTAAGAAGAAAGTATGAACATAAATCATAGGGCTGAGACTGACAGTGAGTCATGATGCCACTTTTATTATGGAGAGGGTGAGGAAAGGAGCTTTGCCCAGCTCGGAGCCAGGATATCTGGGTTCAGGTTGGAGCCAGCCGTTCACTCTGGGACTGTGGACAGCTCCTGAGCCCACCTGGGCCTCACAGGCAGGAAGAACACTCCTCTCATGGCAGTGGTTCTCAGCCTGGGCTACATGCTGGAATTATTTGGGGAGCCTGGTCCTGAGAGAAATCAGATCTGAGCTTCAGGGGCTGGGAGACAGTGCCAGGCTTTGTGAAGAACTGCGCACGGTTCTGATTAACAGCCCAGGGTGAGCATCACTGCCCCATAGTGTTTTAAGGAGTTGGTGAGATTCTCTAGGAGAACCCTGATCACGTAACAGATGCCAAAAATGGGGAAAGAAAAGGAGACTGGATTACTCTGCTCAACCACACCTTCCGATCAGACACCAATAACCAATAAACGAGAAAACTAGAAGTCTGTCTACCAGCCTTGCAGGAATGGGTACAATGGCTGAAGACTGATGCTCACTCATTTTTTTTTTTTTTGATGCTCACCCTTTCAGTGGCCAAGCAGATCCTGGGATGACCCCATCAGAGTGTTTACCATTGGCCTTGGAAATGATGGTCATTTTCTATGTGTGACATCCAGTGGGAATATTTGAGCAACGTTGGTTGGGGTGGGCTCATTATTCCTATGCTTCAGTGGCCTTGCAAAGCCATCAGGGTACTGAGACAACAAACATGTAGAAATAGAGCTGTTGGGTTGGCGGGGGCCACCCATCCCCAAGCTCCATGTACCTCACTGTAAGGGAGAGGTGATGGGTGAGTTGGAGAGTGTGGAGTTCTGGGACTCTCAGGGGTTCTGCTCATTCAAAAAGGGAAGAGATGACAGTCTGGATTCATTTTAGAATTAGACCCTGGGAGTGTCTTGAGAGGCTCTGCAACTCCCAGGGGATTGGAGAGAAGCACTATATTAGCACTTATGCTAATGAACGTGTGGGGAGCATTTGTATCTTCGGTTTTATCCGGAAAGGTTAGCCGTTAAAATGACTTTGAGAAGATCCAAACATGATGCATTACCTGTTTGTAGAACAAGATGCATGTGAACCAAAAACACTATGTCACAACACTTCAGCAAGATTGGGACTGTAGCAAGTGTCTACTAAATGCTAGGTGCATTTAGCAGACACTTGTTTTATCTTAGCACTGATTTAGAGCTGGAATTTGGTGCATAGGCTGAACTTGGGCTCCCAGCCCCCAACATACCATCCCCCCGCCACTCTCTCTCTCTCTCTCACACACACACACACTGACACTCAAACACTTACAGACACTCCTTACATCTCTCCTTGGTGCTAGAATAGAACTGGAGAGATCTTCTTTAGTCTCTTGACTTTGAAGACTACTGGGTACACTTGTGAATCTTCCCAAGGTCTTTGTCAGGGCTGAGTCTCCTGTACATGTCTCCTGCACATGTTCCAGGAGTGTTCATCTTGAGGTAAGAGAGCTGGTCAGCTGCTCCTCTCTAGTCTGTCCCCAAATCAGGCGACGAACATGGTCATTCCAGCCTTAACTCAGGGTAGGAGGTGGGCCTTGTGTACGTTTGTCAGCTCAATTTTGAAATCCACCCCTACCACTGCAAAGTTAGTCATAGAGCTACTTAGAACAGCTATTTTCCTGTGCATAAATGAGAGAGTGATAATATTTATCTCTCAGGAATTTAATAAGAATGAAAGCCACAACACCCAGCATTTAGTAGACATTTTTCCAGTCCCAGTCTTGTTGAAGTATTGTGACATAGTATTTTTGGTTCGTGTGCATCTTGTTCTTCAAACAGGTAATGCATCATGTTTGGATCTTCTCAAAGTCATTTTAACGGCTAACCTTTCTGGTTAAGACCAAAGATGCAAATACTCACCACACTTTCATTAGCATAAGTGCTAATATAATACAGCTGTCCCACAGCTATAAAACACTGACGCCTGTGTCTCTGCTTGGCATGGAGAATATTATTTTTTCTCTTACTGAGCCGATTCAGTACTCAACTTTGTCATTATTTGAGTTGGAACTTTAGATTGCTGCATTTTAATGCACTCTACTATTAAGGATAGTTGGACGGCTGTGTGCAAATATTTTTGTTCTCACAATGCAGTCCTGGCCCAGGTAGCCCAATGGGCAAAATATGATTTACACAAATATTATCATTTCTATAGTGTGTACCAGAAAGAAATGGTAGAGCAAAAGAAAGCTTCTCTCTCTTGGAGTTTGGTTATCTATGTTAAATTGGCTGGTCAAGAAGGGACTTTCCACCCTGTTCATCTGCCTCTAACCTCAATCTGTTCCTGGATGGATATACCTGCTCCAGAAAGAGCAAAATCTCATTGGCTATCACAGAGTTGTCTCATGAAGATGAAGGCAAGATAGGAGGAGGGAAGCTGGGAAAGGCTCAACTGTGTGCTAGGATTCTGGGGATTCTGTTTGAAGCTGATTTCAAATGTGTCTTGTCTTTTTTTTTTTGCCTAGAACAAGGAAGTGACCTGTAAGAGAGAGAAGTGCCCAGTGTTGTCCAGAGACTGTGCCTTGGCCATCAAGCAGAGGGGAGCCTGTTGTGAGCGGTGCAAAGGTGATTTATGTCTTGGCTGCCTTTTTTTGGCTGTTCCTGCAGGCGTTTTTATTTCTTTCTCTCACCTTTCTATTCACTCAGCTTTTGGCTGGGATGCAATGGGGTGTCAGGAGGGAAGCGAGTGAGTGTTGGGGGGCTGGTGGTAAGGAGGAATCTCCTAGTGGGGGATGAAAGCATAGAGAGCATCTGCATCGTTGGGTTATTTTCTGAGGCAAGTTGTTAAAATGTCCTAGAAGAGATGTAAACATGATGCCCCTGCATGTTGGTACACACACACGCAAGCCTGTTTTGTCAAGAAGTTTCAACACTCAGTTTTTCCAGGCTTTAGCTTGCCCTGCCCACCTCTGCCAAAGGAGTCTTTAAGACCAATTTGTATCATAATAGTTTTTTCTTCTGAATTAAGCTGAAGTTCTTCCCTTTGTCTTTGAAACATCCTTAAAATATTCTTATTCCACCACCGCCCGCCCCAACCCTCCGCCCCGTCTCCTGAGACTCTCCAGCATGCCCATCTCTCTAGAACCTGTTCTTCCAGCCTTGCTTCTGCCTTCACTCAGGTCTTTCCTCCCAACCTGCCCAGATGCTGTCTGTGCTCAAGGTCCCCCAGCCCTCATCCATCTCATCATAGCTAAGTTTTCATGGCATCAGAAGGCCACACAGACATTTCAGTGATGTGCCTTTTCTCCTTCGTTGTCTCGTTTGTGTTCAGTAGATTGTCAGCTCCTCAGGACAGGAGCCAGGTCCTGCTCTGATGATGCCTAGTGTATGTAGTGTGGTCCTGCAGACATCAAAATGAGCACAGTGCTTCAGGATGTGGCTCTGGAGTCACAATGCCAAGTCCAGATCCAACAGTCCTGCGTTGCAAAAAGATTTCTCACCCCCCAGAGATGCATCCTGGGTTGCAGAGTGTTCCCCAAAAGTTAACACCACTAGGAACCCCAGAATGTGACCTTAATTGGAAATAGGATCTTTGGAGATATAGTTAGTTAAGGTCGTGCTGAATTAGGGGTGGCTCCAAATATATTATGCCTGGGGTCTTTATATGAAGAGAAGACAGAGAAACACAGAGGAGGTGGCCATGTAATGAGAGAAGCAGGTATGAATGCCTGGGCTGTGTTGCTGAGATTCACATTATTCACTTGCTCTGGGGAGAGAAGATTAGCATCTGTCTTTTTGAAAAGATCCTGGGGGATTTAATATGCAGCCTGGCTGGGGACATCTGAAAGAGATCTTGATCGGGTGATTTCTACCCTCACAGAAGAGAATGCATTTTTGGAGCAGCAAGAGAGGGGCCTCTTCTGTAGAGCTCTCAAAAGCAGTTCTCTAGAGACCAGGTAAACTAAAGCACCATTTCCAGTGACAACCCCCAAGTCTCTATACTCAAATAAGAGTTTGAACTTTTCAACACACACTATTATATGAAGCCCACATGTCAAGAATTAATGCCCAATTGTTTGTGAGTGACTATAATTATAAGAGTAAACTATGATGTTTAAGGCTATAAATAAATATATGAGGCAGAGCTTGGAGTTGTGTTGCCACAAGTCAAGGAATGTCTCTGGCTACCAAGAGTTGGGAAAAGCCCAGGGGGATTCTTCCCCAGAACCTTCAGATGGAGCCTGGTCCTGCCAACACCTTCATTTGGAAACTTCTAGTCTCCGAAACTGTGAGAGAATACATTTCTGTTGTCTTAAGCTCCCAAGCTTGTGATAATTTGTCACAGCAGCCTGAGAAACTAATACCTCAAAGTTTCCACTTGAGCAAGTAGAGACGTGGAGCCTCTCTCTTCCGCATTCCCTCACCTGTTAAACGAAGATAGCAATTGAGTTGGAGAGGTAGCTAATGGTGAGAAACCAAGTGTTTAGCACAGTGCCTGGCATGTAACCTTTTCTCAGTTAGTATAAATATAGTGGTACTCTATAAATACCTAATGGACTTGACTATAACTGTGTTTTCTGAAGCCTTTTGGAGTAGGAGTAGTCAGTCATTTACTTCTTACCTCTTTCCTACCGAGTTGGGAGTCAGATATTTTACTCATGTGACTTCGGAGAGCTATGGATGCAAGACTTGGAATAGTAATTTCTTAGGAATCTCCCAAGCTGATGGTCAGATAAAGTAGTTACAATTAAGAATACATTGCTGAATTAGTGTGTGTCTAACTTACTGTTGATTCACCTTAAAGAACCTCTTCCATTTCATTCTCTATTTTTTAACTGCTGATTTGCCAGCTTCATCTTGCAAGGCAGCCTCGCCAGTGAGAGATGAATTGGATGCTACAGGGTGGAAGCAGAATGTGTGAAGGGACCATGCCCAAGGCTTTCATTCTGTTTCCTGTTATCATGGTACAGGGGGCACCTTGGGTTGCTCTACTGTGTAACCTCCTTTCCTTTTTGTCCTGCTGTTTCCTTTATCATCATTCTTTCTTCCCATCATCCTGATCTTCGAAGGGAGAGGGATACTTTTCCTGAATATTCATTTTTCTCTTAAGATAAGGCTCTTCAAATGGAACTGGACCCAAGAATAGACCATTGAATTCAGTGTCCTGAGTTCTCCATTTTAAAAAATTAATTTATTTATTTGGCTGTGCCGAGTCTTAGTTGTGGCATGAAGAATCTTTTTTTAGTTGCAGCGTGTGGGGTCTAGGTCTCTGGCCAGGGATTAAACCCAGGGCACAGAGTCTTAGCCACTGGACAGCCAGGGAAGTCCCCTGAGTTCTCATTCTGATAGCAAAGTTAAGGCCTTCTGGGGAGGTCAAAATCCCCAGCCTGCCTCAAGACGGACCTTCCTGATAGAAACTCCTGAGTAGATCTGACCTGTCAGGCTCTAGAGGGGGATCTTAAAGATGCCTCCTTTGTTTTCTCAATTTCTACTCCATAATACAATATTTGTCTCCTGGGTTTTAAGAAACACAGTTGTATTTGCTCTTAGCTACTGGTTTATTTATATTTTTCTGATTAGAATAGTTACATATGCTCACAGAAGAAGCTTTTAAAAATAGGCTCAACTGTGGAAAAGCAGAAAATAGATTACTCATAATCTTACCACCCAGAAGTAATAAATAATTGTTGATATTGATATATTTTTCCTATATTTTTACCCATGTAAAAGTGTTTACCTAGCTGATGTCTTGGGCGTCCTTGGTGGCTCAGTGGGTAAATAATCCACCTTCAGTGGATTCTGCAATTAGACATAGGAAATGCAGGTTTGATCCCTAGGTCAGGAAAGATCCCCTTGGAGGAGGGCATGGCAACCCACTCCCAGTATTCTTGTCTAGAGAATCCCACGGACAGAGGAGACTGATGGGCTATATAGTCCATGGGGTCACAAAGAGCTGGATACAACTGAAGAGACTAAGTGCACACACAATTGGTATCTTACCATCGAATTGTATTATTTCTGCTTTATGTTCTTCTCCCACTTAACATCAGGGGAGGAGGGAATAAAGTATTTTCTATAAAACTGAATCTTCTAAGAAATAACAGCTGTCACCAGTTTATTGTCTTTCCCAGACCTTTTTCGGTTTATTACATATGCAAACATTTACATATATATGTAATCTTGTATATGTGGTTTTATTTTACATGTTGTTGTTCAGTCCCTCAGTTGTGTCTGACCCTTTGTGACCCCATGGGCTGCAGAATGCCAGGCTTCCCTGTCTTTCATCATCTCCCGGAGTCTGCTCAAACTCATGTCCATTGAGTCAGTGATGCCATCCAAGCATCCCATCTTCTGTTGTCCCTTTCTCTTTTCTTCAGTCTTTCCCAGCATCAAGGCTTTTCCAATGAATCAGTTCTTTCGCATCAGATGGCCAAGGTATTGGAGATTCAGATTCAGCATCAGTCCTTCCAATGAATATTCAGGATTGATTTCCTTTAGGATTGACTGGTTTGATTTCCTTGCTGTCCAAGGGACTCTCAAGAGTCTTCTCCAATACCACAGTTCAAAAGCATCAGTTCTTCAGTGTTCAGCTTTCTTTGTGGTCTGACTGTCACATCCATACATGACTACTGGAAAAACCATAGCTTTGACTATACAGACCTTTGTTGGCAAAGTAGTGCCTCTGCTTTTTAATACGCTGTCTAGGTTTGTCATAGATTTTCTTCTAAGGAACAAGTCTTTTAATTTCATGGTTGCAGTTAATGTCCACAGTGATTTTGGAACCACAGTGATTTTGAAGAAAATAAACTGTTTCCATTGTTTCCCCATCTATTTGCCATGAAGTAATGGGACTGG
This sequence comes from Dama dama, assembly GCF_033118175.1. Classification (NCBI taxonomy): domain Eukaryota; kingdom Metazoa; phylum Chordata; class Mammalia; order Artiodactyla; family Cervidae; genus Dama; species Dama dama. The sequence goes on along the minus strand of NC_083698.1, from coordinate 60,006,628 downwards.
ATGCCATGATCTTTGTTTTCTGAATGTTGAGTTTTAAGCCAGCTTTTTTACTCTCCTCTTTCACCATCATCAAGAGGCTCTTTAGTTCCTCTTTGCTCTGTCATAAGGGTGGTGTCATCTGCATATCTGAGGTTATTGATATTTCTCCAGGCAATCTTGATTCCAGTTTGTGCTTCTTCCAGTCCTGGATTTCACATGATGTACTTTGCATATAAGTTAAATAAGCAAGGTGACGATATACAACCTTGATGTACTCCTTTCCCAACCAGTCCATTGTTTATATACAATTCTAACTGTTGCTTCTTGACCTGCATACAGATTTCTCAGGAGGCAGGTAAGGTGGTCTGGTATTCTCATCTCTTAAAGAATTTTCTACAGTTTGTTGCGATCCACACAAAGGCTTTAGTGTAGTCAATGAAGCAGAGGTAAATGTTTTTCTGGAATTCTCTTGCTTTTTCTATGATCCAACAGATGTTGGCAATTTCATCTCTGGTTCTTCCTCTGCCTTTTCTAAATCCAGCTTGTACATCTGGAAGTTCTCGGTTCACATACTGTTGGAGCCTAACTTGGAGGATTTTGAGCATAAATTTTTACATAAATGAAATTAAATAGTGCTTATTCTTTTGCTATTTGCTCTGTGAAAATATCTCTACAGCTGTTTTTGCTTTAAAATCTTGCCCATATAGCCACATTGCCCCTATACTGCCCATGTAATCAATTATTTACTTGAGATTGCGACATGCACACTTCTGTCCCAAGTTTTTCCTGTTCTGGATTTCTCCCATATTATAATGGGGCTTTTTTTTCCCTTTCTGTAGTTTTGTGAGAAATGGTATCAAGCTCCTTTTAAAGAACCTAGCTGAGGGCGAGATATTACTTTTATGTTTTTTTCAACGATATGTAGAAAGCACTGACAGTTGTCAATAAATCAAGACTTGAATGATGCTACTTTTGCAAAATCTTACCCCAGGCTGATAAACTGCAATTATAGGATCAACTGAATTTAGAATATAGGCTAGATGAAGAAAGGGGGGCTATTTTACATGCCTCTTATTTCTTCTCCTTTTTTTAAAAGTTTTATTTATTATTTATTTATTTATTTATTTTAATTGGAGGCTAATTACTTTACAATATTGTAGTGGTTTTACCATACATTGACATGAATCAGCCATGGGTGTATATGTGTTCCCCATCCTGAACTCCCCTCCCGTCTCCCTCCCCATCCCATCCCTCTGGGTCATCCCAGTGCACCGGCCCTGAGTACCCTGTCTCATGCATTGAACCTGGACTGGCGATCTATTTTACATATGATAATATACATGATTCAATGCTATTCTCTCAAATCATCCCACCCTCGCCTTCTCCCACAGAGTCTAAAAGTCTGTTCTTTACATCTGTGTCTCTTTTGCTGTCTCACATATAGGGTCATCATTACCATCTTTCTAAATTCATATATATGCGTTAATATACTGTATTGGTGTTTTTCTAACTTACTGCACTCTGTATAATAGGCTCCAGTTTCATCCACCTCTTTAGAACTGATTCAAATGCATTCTGTTTGATGGATGAGTAATATTTCATTGTGTATAGGTACCACAGCTTTCCTATCCGTTCATCTGCCGATGGACATCTAGGTTGCTTCCATGTCCTGGCTATTGTAAACAGTGCTGCAATGAATATTAGGGTACATGTGTCTCTTTCAATTCTGGTTTCCTTGGTGTGTATGCCCAGCAGTGGGATTGCTGGGTCATATGGCAGTTCTATTTCCAATTTTTTAAGGAATCTCCATACTGTTCTCCATAGTGGCTGAACTAGTTTGCATTCCCACCAACAGTGAAAGAGGGTTCCCTTTTCTCCACACCCTCTCCAGCATTTATTGTTTGTAGACTTTTTGATGGCAGCCATTCTGACCAGCATGAGATGGTACCTCATTGTGGTTTTGATTTTCATTTCTCTGATAGTGATGTTGAGCATCTTTTCATGTGTTTGTTAGCCATCTGTATGTCTTCTTTGGAGAAATGTCTGTTTAGTTCTTTGGCCAATTTTTTGATTGGGTCGTTTATTTTTCTGGAATTGAGCTGCAGGAACTGCCTGTATATTTTTGAGATTAATTCTTTGTCAGTTGCTTCATTTGCTATTGTTTTCTCCCAATCTGAGGGCTGTCTTTTCACCTTGCTTATGATTTCCTTCATTGTGCAAAAGCTTTTAAAGTTTAATTAGGTCCCATTTGTTTATTTTTTCTTTTATTTCCATTACTCTGGGAGGTGAATCATAGAGAATCCAGCTGTGATTTATGTCAGAGAGTGTTTTGCCTATGTTTCCCTCTAAGAGTTTTATAGTTTCTGGTCTTATGTTTAGATCTTTAATCCATTTTGAGTTTATTTTTGTGTATGGTGTTAGAAAGTGTTCTAGTTTCATTCTTTTACAAGTGGTTGACCAGTTTTCCCAGCACACTTGTTAAAGAGATTGTCTTTTTTCCATTGTATATTCTTGCCTCCTTTGTCAAAGATAAGGTGTCCACAGGTGCATGGATTTATCTCTGGGCTTTCTATTTTGTTCCACTGGTCTATTTTTCTGTCTTTGTGCCAGTACCATACTGTCTTGATGACTGTAGCTTTGTAGTATATAGTATAGTCTGAAGTCAGGCAGGTTGATTCCTCCAGTTCCAATCTTCTTTCTCAAGATTGCCTTGGCTATTTGAGGTTTTCTGTATTTCCATACAAATTGTGAGATTATTTGTTCTAGTTCTCTGAAAAAGACCATTGGTAGCTTGATAGGGATTGCATTGAATCTATAGATTGCTTTGGGTAGTATACTCATTTTCACTATATTGATTCTACTGATCCATGAACATGGTATATTTCTCCATCTATTTGTGTCATCTTTGATTTCTTTCATCAGTGTTTTATAGTTTTCTATATATAGGTCTTTTGTTTCTTTAGGTAGATTTATTCCTAAGTATTTTATTCTTTTCATCACAATGGTGATTGGAATTATTTCCTTAATTTCTCTTTCTGTTTTCTCATTGTTCAGTTCAGTTCAGTTCAGTTGCTCAGTCATGTCTGACTCTTTGCAACCCCGTGAACTGTAGCACGCCAGGCCTCCCTGTCCATCACCAAATCCCGGAGTCTACCCAAACCCATATCCATCGAGTCGGTGATGCAATCCAGCAATCTGTCGTCCTTTTCTCCTCCTGCCCCCAACCCCTCCCAGCATCAGGGTCTTTTCAAATGAGTCAGCTCTTCACATGAGATGGCCAAAGTATTGGAGTTTCAGCTTCAACATCAGTCCTTCCAATGAACACCCAGGACTGATCTCCTTTAGGATGGACTGGTTGGATCTCCTTGCAGTCCAAGGGACTCTCAAGAGTCTTCTCCAACATCACAGTTCAAAAGCAACAATTCTTCTGTGCTCAGCTTTCTTTATAGTCCAACTCTCACATCCATACATAACCACTGGAAAAACCATAGCCTTGACTAGATGGACCTTTGTTGGCAAAGTAGTGTCTCTGCTTTTTAATATGCTGTCTAGGTTGGTCATAACGTTCCTTCCAAGGAGTAACATCTTTTAATTTCATGGCTGCAATCACCATCTGCAGTGATTTTTGGAGCCCCCCAATATAAAGTCAGCCACTGTTTCCACTGTTTCCCCATCTGTTTGCCATGAAGTGATGGGGCCAGATGCCATGATCTTAGTTTTCTGAATGTTGAGCTTTAAGCCAACTTTTTCACTCTCCTCTTTCACTTTCATCAAGAGACTCTTTAATTCCTCTTCACTTTCTGCCATAAGGGTGGTGTCATCTGCATATCTGAGGTTATTGATATTTCTCCCGGCAATCTTGATTCTAGCTTGTGCTTCCTCCAGCCCAGCATTTCTCATGATGTACTCTGCATATAAGTTAAATAAGCAGGGTGACAATACACAGCCTTGACGTACTCCTTTTCCTATTTGGAAGCAGTCTATTGTTCCATGTCCAGTTCTAACTGTTGCTTCGTGACCTGCATACAGTTTTCTCAAGAGGCAGGTCAAGTGGTCTGGTATTCGCATCTCTTTCAGAATTTTCCACAGTTTATTGTGATCCACACAGTCAAAGGCTTGGCATAGTCAATAAAGTAGAAATAGATGTTTTTCTGTAACTCTCTTGCTTTTTCAATGATCCAGTGAATGTTGACAATTTGATCTCTGGTTCCTCTGACTTTTCTAAAACCAGCTTGACCACCTGGAAGTTCACGGTTCATGTATTGCTGAAGCATGGCTTGGAGAATTTTAAACATTACTCTACTAGCATGTGAGATGAGTGCAGTAGTGCGGTAGTTTGGGCATTCTTTGGCATTGCCTTTCTTTGGGGTTGGAATGAAAACTGACCTTTTCCAGTCCTGTGGCCACTGCTGAGTTTTCCAAATTTGCTGGCATATTGAGTGCAGCACTTTCACAGCGTCATCTTTCAGGATTTGAAATAGCTCAACTGGTATTCCATCACCTCCACTAGTTTTGTTCGTAGTAATGCTTCCTGAGGCCCACTTGACTTCACATTCCAGGATGTCTAGCTCTAGGTGAGTGAGTGATCACACCATCATGATTATCTGGGTCATGAAGATCATTTTTGTACAGTTCTTCTGTGTATTCTTGCCACCTCTTCTTAATATCTTCTGCTTCTGTTAGGTCCCTACCATTTCTGTCCTTTATTGTGCCCATCTTTGCATGAAATGTTCCCTTGGTATCTTTAATTTTCTTGAAGAGATCTCTAGTCTTTCCCATTCTGTTGTTTTGCTCTATTTCTTTGCATTGATTGCTGAGGAAGGCTTTCTTCTCTCTCCTTGCTATTCTTTGGAATTCTGCATTCAAATAGGTATATCTTTCTTTTTCTCCTTTGCCTTTTGCTTCCCTTCTTTTCACAGCTATTTATAAGGCCTCCTCAGACAGCCATTTTGCTTTTTTGCATTTCTTTTTCTTGGGGATGGTCTTGATTCCTGTCTCCTGTACAACGTCATGAACCTCCGTCCATAGTTCATCAGGCACTCTATCAGATCTAGTCCCTTAAATCTATTTCTCACTTCCACTATATAGTCATAAGGGATTTGATTTAGGTCATAACTGAATGGTCTAGTGGTTTTCTGCACTTTCTTCAATTTCAGTCTGAATTTGACAATAAAGGGTTCATGATCCAAGCCACAGTCTGCTCCTGGTCTTATTTTTGCTGACTGTATAGAGCTTCTCCATCTTTGGCTGCACAGAATATAATCAGTCTGATTTTGGTGTTGACCATCTGGTGATGTCCATGTGTAGAGTCTTCTCTTGTTCTGATTATTAGTGTATAGGAATGCAAGGGATTTCTGTGTGTTAATTTTATATCCTGCAACTTTACTGTATTCACTGATTAGCTCTAGTAATTTTCTGGAGGAGTTCTTAGGGTTTTCTCTGTAGAGGATCATGTCATCTGCAAGCAGTGAGAGTTTTACTTCTTTTTCCAAACTGGATTCCTTTTATTTCTTTTTCTTCTCTGATTGCTGTGGCTAAAACTTCCAAAACTATGTTGAATAGTAGTGGTGAGAGTGGCACCCTTGTCTTGTTCCTGACTTTAGGGGAAATGCTTTCAATTTTTCACCACTGAGGATAATGTTTGCTGTGGATTTATTATATATGACATGCCTCTTATTTCTAAGAATGATTTTTTTTTGAGAAATATCATTATTTTCATCATTCCAATTGTCAAGCATGCTTCACATTTGAGGCCTTTGAAGACTCTTTGGGGTTACTACTTTTTGTTTGTTTTGATACTTCTAATAGGGGAAAGCATGGAGAGAAGGCATATTATCAGCACATTTTTTCTTGGACAGTCTGTTAAGAAATTTGGGTAAAAATTAATTGGGGAAATTAAAAACTCCCATATTAAAGTATGCTTATGTTTATGTCTACATGTGTACTGATGTATATTTGGGAACATTTTTAATCAGTGTTCATATTTTATCTATCATCATGTGGAGCCGCATTTCATTCGTTTAAATAACTACAGAATAAACAAATAAAATAAAACTCAGCATTCAAAAAACTAAGATCATGGCATCCAGTCCCATCACTTCATGGCAAATAGATAGGGAAACAATGAAAGCAGTGACAGACTTTATTTTCTTGGGCTCCAGAATCACTGCAGATGGTCACTCCAGCCGTGAAATTAAAAGACACTTGCACCTTGGAAGAAAAGCTATGACTAACCTAGACACCATTTTAAAAAGCAGAGGCATCACTTTGCCAATGGTCCATCTAGTCAAAGCTATGGTTTTTGCAGTAGTCATGTATGGATGTGAGAGTTGGACCATAAAGAAGGCTGAGTGCTGAAGAATTGAAGCCTTTGAACTGTGGTATTGGAGAAGACTCTTGAGAGTCCCTCAGGCTGCATGGAGATCAAGCCAGTCAATCCTAAAGGAAATCAATCCTGAATATTCATTGGAAGGGCTGATGCTGAAGCTCCAATACTTTGGCCATCTGATGCCAAGAGTCGACTTATTAGAAAAGACCCCGATGCTGGGAAAGATTGAAGGCAGGAGGAGAAGGGGATGACAGAGGACAAGATGATTGTATAGCATCATTGTCTCAATGGGCATGAGTTTGAGCAAGCTCCGGGAGTTGGTGAAGTACAGGAAAGCCTAGTGTGCTGTAGTCCAGGGGGTCACAAAGAGTCAGACATGACTGAGGGACTGAACGACAACAACAACAGTATTTATTATGGGTTTCCCTGGTGGCTTGGTAAAGAATCTGCCTGCAATGCAGGAGACCTGAGTTTGGTCCCTGGGTTAGGAAGATCCCCTGAAGAAGCAAATGGCAACCCATTCTGTATGCTTGCCTGGAAAATCCCATGGATAGAGGAGCCTGGCAGTTACAGTCCACTGGGTTGCAAAGAGTTGGATGTGACTTAGCGTCTAAACCACCACCACCACAATTTATTATATTCATAAAGACAATTCTCATTCCCTATAGGTCTTTAAGGGTCATTGCTATCCTTTGTTTGTGGCTAGGCTCAGTGATGGCCTTGTTCCTACAGGAAAACAAGATCTTCTGTATGTCGTTCACCTTTTGGTATGATAAAAAGTGGGACATCTTTGTATTTAGCAAGAACTCTGAGAAAGTTGTGGCATTTGCCTTTCCACATAGTGTTGTTGAAGCCCTATAGGTAGTGAGATGTTGATTGATTTTGAAAACTTTATCCTATCTGTTACCTTCATAGCAGTGGTCCCAAAGGCACCCACACTGCTGGACACTGGGTTAGTTGGTTTATGTTCATCACTTAGCCCTCACAATAGCAAGGTCATTTCTATCTTTCTCATTTTATATGTGAGGAAACTGAAGACTCAGAAAACTGAATTCATTTGCCAAGGTGTTAGTGACCCAAAGGTCAACCAGAGGGTGTCCATACCCTCAAGGAGCTTGCTGTACCAGAGGGACAAAGAATTACCATCTGGTGGGTGAAGTTCTCTAGGGAAGGTATGCCAGAGAGTAGAGGACAAGTGGAGTGCAACGGGGAAGGCTTTCCAGAAGAGGTGACTCATTTTTGTGATCAAGAGGGGTTCATCACATCCAAAGAGGGCTGTTTGGGGCAAGCTCTCAGGTGAAGGTCATAATCCACACAAAGTCATGGAATACTTCTTCAGCATTGCCTTCCACTCATATCACCTAGGGAACTTGTTAAAATACCATTTTCTGGGCTTTTAAGTTTTTGTTTGTTAATTGTTTGGAGGAAGGTAGAGGAGGAGTCAGGCAAGCACATGAAGAATCCTATCATGACTTCTGCTTATTTTCCTCAGAAAATAAGTTGATACTGAAAAGGAAGCAGTAGAGTAAATCTGCTGAAGCTAGAAATATGAAAACTCATTATTTCCAAAAGGATTTTTAGGAAGGTTTTGTGTGTGTGTGTGTGTGTGTGTGTGTGTGTGTGTGTGTGTATAGGGATTTGTATTCTTGTTTGCTTTAGTCACATTGCTCCTATGTTCCATTCATTTATTCATTCATTCAAGTATTTACTGATCCCGTGCTGGGTATTTATAGGATAACACTGCTTACCAAATTGGTCTTATACCTTTTATGAAGCCATATTATTCTTTAAAACAGAAAAAGCAAGTAAATTATAATGAATTCTTCTCAAGCAAATGTTTCAGTGTACTTTTCAGATTATTTTATGTTAATAATTGTTATACATTTTTATCCAAATAGCTTAAAAACTAGGCAAAAGATTAATCTAATTTGAAAAAACTGAATATTGTTTGATTAAAAACAAATGAGATCATTGAGAGTCAAACAGACAGTTTTGGCAGCTTTTCTGTGTTTACTTGGACTGCAAACCACTCTTTAATCTGGGGTTCTTTCATGAACAATAATGTATTTGTTATTTGAATATGTTTGTTATTAGAGTATCATCAGTGAATAAGGTGTGTTTCAAACCTTTATAGGTTCAATTCCATTCTCTTTCTTCATATATAGCATAAAATATTAATGATCCAGAATACTTTGATGAAAGATAGAAGAACATAGTTTTTCATTTGTTAAGTGGGATTTATTTTCCACAATCTTCTTTTGCCTTTGATTTCTCTGATTTCTTTGTGCTTCATCTTATTTTTCTATTATTGTGATCCCATGGGTTGTGTTTTTTAATAGTTTAATTTTTATATTTGATTTAAAAAAATCCTATGATGTCTCAGAAAATGAAAGGAAAGAGACACGATATAAATATTTGCACACTGATTTCCAAAATGAACACCCATCCTAGGTTCTAGGGTTATTTACAGAGACCAAGTCCTGACCAAAGTAACAAAGAGTATGAATAATGGTAAAAAATTGAGTATTATTAATTACAGACTGCCTTTCACATAGTGCAGTTTCACACAGAAGAGGTTACTTTGCCTGTTGCTTCGAGAATGACCTGGAAGATGACTATGCCTTTTAGAATATTGCTATGTGGTTGTTTTGGAGGGAGCCAGCTGATAACCATATATAGGAATGAACTTAAAAAAAAAAAAAAACTTAAAAAATAATTAATCCCTGTGTTGACAGAGTAAATTGTCCTCTTGTTTACATGTTCTAAGATGGAAAGGTTGAGTTAACCATGCTCGTGTCCATCTAGTTGTTTGCTTTTAACCAGACTGCTTTGGCAATCCTAACTGTGTATTGCCTGCTGCCCAAACAAAAGAGCAGCTCTTTCCCCAGCCTCTGTTTTCCTTTCTTTTAGACATGACCAAATTCTCTGGTGGTTGTTATATATGACTGACCTGGATGCCATTTGCCCCAGGTTTCATATCCCAAGTAAGGTGTAATCTGTCTTAAGGCTAATACTCCGTCAGTCATACTAACTGTATGGTGACTCAGATAGTATTTTGAAATAGACAAACTCCAGTCTTTAGGTTTTCATAGATAATGTTATAGTCACCTCTGAGGTGGTGGTTATTATTATTCTGACTTAATGAATGGGGAAACAGAGATACTTAAAGAGGTGAAGAGATTTTTTTTTAAGATGCACAGTTGCTCAGAAGTAGTGGGACCCAGATTCCAAACACTCCATTCTTCTTCCTGGTAACACATATGCTGCCTATTAGATGGGAAGGAAGGAGGAGTGACCTGGAGAATTAGGAGGGCTCCAGAGATGAAGAAACCAGAGAGACGCTGGCATCAACTTTGCAGCGATGTTGTCTCTGTCACACCCTTTCTGCCTCCCTGGACTTTTACACTCTGGGTGGACCAGCAATTTCAAAGGAATTACGTGGGCAGTGAAACTTTGTGGAGGTATTGGAAACAACATGTGGCTTAGGAGGTGGTGGCTTTTCTTATGAACCTACTGTTTCGGGGAACCCCTAACTTACTTTCTTTTCCTCTTCAGTATCCGTGACTGTATTGCAGTGTACTGAGACAATTTAGTTGAGCTTTACCTTTTTGTGCGTAGGCCTGGTTTCATAAAATATTTTTAATAGGAAATCCATTCATAAAATTCAAGATACACAAAAGCATCCTATGATAAAAGTAAGGCTTTGTCCTAGTCTTGACTCTAGCCACCTTGTCCCCTTTCCTGGAGATAACCATTTCCCAGATTTTTGGGAGTCCTTCCAGGGTCAGTCTCTGCATACAGAAAGCAATCTCTGCTGGCTTAACTCTTCGCTTCTTTAATGCTGAGCCTCTGACATATAACTTTAAACATCTTAAGAAATTATATTGCTCTGAAAAAATTCCCATCACTGAGCTACTCGATTCCAGTGCTGCTGTCATTTTTACCATGATTTTTTTGAGTTTAGGAGAATTCTTAATGTGTTTCTTGAAATTGTTAGATTATCAGATGCTTGCATGTATATTATACCTATAACTATTTTAACCTTTAACAGTATAGCTAATTTTACCTACTTAGCCCCCAAAATTTGAGTGGCGGTTGTTAATGTGTTTTTAAGGACAAGAAAAAAAGAAAACTTGAGGGGTTTGCCTTCCTCCCTCCTTTTCTCTAACCGAAAAAATATGTATAAAATGTTATATTTCATAGTTTGGTTTCCCATAATATAAACCAGGCTATTTTTGCATTTAAATAAAAAAGACCCTATTTGTATGAAAGGATCTTGTTAACATTAAAATCATACTTTACAAAAACCTGTTCTTGTTAAAACTAGTAAGAAGACTTAAAACAGAGATCTGCTTTCTCTGTCAAATTTGTTTCTGTCCTTTCCTTTATAGCCTCTGTGTTTTAGACTCCATGGACTTTGGAAGGCAGTTTAAGTGAAAAGCTTGTGATTGCCTTTCAGTTAGAAGACTGGATTTCCAAGTCTTGCTGCTGACTTGGGGGTGCATCAGTATTTACCTTTCTGAAGTGGGCAAGTTGAAAATGTTTCTCATTGTTACGGAGGAGAAGTGTGTTCCTGGCTTCCTGTCATGTCATATGCAAAGCACTGCAATCAAATTTGGACCTTGCACCCATATTAAAAAAACACAGGAATCCTCTTCATTGGCTACCAGCCTAACGGATCTTCCTTCAGTTGCCAATGTCCAGTTGATATATTTTCTACTGATGCATAGTAAGTGATGACAAACTTAGTGGCCTGAAATAGCAGTCCTTTATTATCTCATCATTTCCATGTGTTAGGATTCTGGACATAGCTTAGGTGGGTCTCATAGAGCTGCAGTCAAGATCAGCTAGGGCCACAGTTTTATCTGAAGCTCAAGGTCATCTTCTAAGCTCATGTTGTTAGAATTCAATTCCATGTGGTTGTAGAATGGTTACTTCTTCAAGGTTAACAGAAGAGTGTCTCTCTGACCTATGGACTCTTTAAGGGCTCACTTAATAGGTCAGGCACACTCAGGAAAGATTCCCTCTTTAACGACTCAAAGTGAAATTGATCAGGGATCTTAATTACGCCTATAAAATTGCTTAGTCTTTGCATAACCTAATTATGGGATTGACATCCGTCACATCCACAAGTCTTGTCCACTCTCGGAATTATGAAAGGTGGATGTATAAGGGAGTGAGTCACTTTAGACTCTACCGACCATACTCAGAGCAGCTTTGATATGCATGGCAGGTGGAAACATCTATCATGAATGGTGCTTAGAGCTAGGATATACCTTATGGGTCCAGCGCACAGCAAGTGCTGGAAAGTGCTCACCCTTGGCTATTCCCTTTCATCCCTGTAAAGTCTGACTCCTACTTTTCTTTCTAGCCTCCTCTTGTTCTGGACTCCTGTGGCTGGACATTGTTTCTCTCACTGTTCTGTGCATGCTTCTTGTCATGGGGCTTTGTGCACACTGTTCCCTCTGCATGGCTGCTTTTCCACCCAATGTCACCTAGTTGACTTTTACCCTTTCTTCAGCTCTCACTTTAGACATCACTTCCTGGCCTCAGCGGCTACTTGCTATGGAATTAACACTAGGCACAACTGTGATTTAGTGTTTTGTTTTTCTATAACTCCCACTAAAGTAGAGGTTCTGTGAGGGGCCATAGTATTCTCAGTTGTGATCACTGTGCGTGGCACATGGTAGTTGAATATATGTTGGAAAAAGGCAAGGAGGAGAAAGGAAAATTGGAACCAAATTCCAGTCTTCCTCATTTAGTACATGACTCATGAAATCAACTGTGTATTTAGTATATTACTGTAGAGCCGTATACATCTTAAGTTCATTTTGGAATTCAGCAGGATTTTAAAAGAGTTAAGTGAGAATTTTAGGGAGAGAGTAAAAATGGATAATAGAAATGAAAAATGTCAGCATGTCTCTAAACCATTCCCAAACTCCTGATGCCTTACTGTTTCTTTGCTGAATTCCATAGAGATTTTAAAAAGTCCTTAAAATCATCATAACCTAAGTGTATTTTCATGTGGTGGTAGCTGTAGTATATTTCATACTTACAGACTTATTGATAACCTTAATATAATTTTTTAGTAGATCTTTCACCAATTATGACTTCAGATTTCCTGGTTGCTGTCATTTTGATAGGATTACGTGTTTCCTTTTGTGACATCATATAAAACACTTTAAAATTGGCTTTGAGTTTTCTACAGCAGCTCTGAAAACTATTCTGTGACTGCTTCTAACTTGCTCATGGAGAGTAAGGTGCTCTGCCCTTTAAAATGATTTTTTCCTGCTCTGGTCTGATATTTCGCTTACAGGAATGAAATCACGATGATGCCTATCATCTTGAAATGTCTTAGAATCAAAACACTCTTTTCTCCTCTGAGGCTTCTAATAGAATTGTTTCATGGAGGTAAAAATAATGGTAGGTGTTCCAAGTGGAAGGTTGGAATGCATCATTAAAAACTGCAGGAAAGCAGTGATTTGAAATATAAGCTACCAACGTCTGTTTCAGTTCAGTTCAGTTCAGTTCAGTTGCTCAGTTTTGTCTGACTCTTTGCGACCCCATGAATCACAGCATGCCAGGCCTCCCTGTCCATCACAAACTCCCGGAGTTTATTCAAACTCATGTCCATCAAGTCGGTGATGCCATCCAGCCATCTCATCCTCTGTCGTCCCCTTCTCCTCCTGCCCCCAATCCCTCCCAGCATCAGGGTCTTTTCCAGTGAGTTAACTCTTCACATGAGGTGGCCAAAGTATTGGAGTTTCAGCTTCGACATCAGTCCTTCCAATGAACACCCAGGATTGATCTCCTTTAGGATGGACTGGTTGGATCTCCTTGCAGTCCAAGGGACTCTAAAGAGTCTTCTCCAACACCACAGTTCAAAAGCATCAATTTTTCGGCACTCAGCTTTTTTCACAGACCAACTCTCACATCCATACATGACCACTGGGAAAACCATAGCCTTGACTAGACGGACCTTTGCTGGCAAAGTAATGTCTCTGCTTTTTAATATGCTATCGAGGTTGGTCATAACTTTCCTTCCAAGGAGTAAGCGTATTTTAATTTCATGGCTGCAATCACCATCTGCAGTGATTTTGGAGCCCCCAAAAATAAAGTCTGACACTGTTTCCACTGTTTAGGGTCTCTTATTTGCCACCTGAGTTTGGCAGCTGCAAAATTGAAAGTATGTCTGTATGTGTGATATATCACTCTATGAAGATACATGAATCTCTATGCATCTATTTATTATTTTTAAATGAGCATCATGGAAAAATTAGAAGCAGTCTTACTGGGTTTTGATAAGAGAACAGTCTTTTTCAGTCTCTTTAGAAGTTGGCACAACTGATTTTTAGGATCAAATGTTTTAGGTTCTCTTTTTGACAGATATCTCACCGTGAGAACTAATGCGTGTTTGCCTTAGAAATCTATCTGCCAGAGAGGCTCCCATTTTACTAGGGCTGATGTGATAATAAAGGTGAACAAAGTACCTTGGTATGTTCATGAACTTGAGTGTCTCCTTCACTGAGATGAGCTTATTTACACCCGAGTCATCTAATTATGCTTTCAGTAGCTTGGTGGTTAAAGGGCTGTGTATCTGTTTATCTGCAAACATGCTTGGGCATCAACTAGCTGATGTTTAGCACATGAGGCAGCCCTCCTGATTCCCTGAGAATGTCTGGGCATTCTCTGTGCCATACGTGGAGCCAGCAGAGGGATCAGATTTACAAACACAGTTGGAATTTTTTATATTTGGTGTTTGGGTGACCAGTGTGGCTACCTTGATGAGGCTGTGAATGCAAGGTAACAACTTCAAACCTCTGGAGGCAAGACCATATTGAAGTGCTAAATGCAGAAGCCAGGGTCATGTTTTCAGGCATCTAGACAGAGAGCTTGTGTGCCTTGGGACCTGTGGATTGGATAGTTATAAAGATTCTCAGTCATTTGAAGAATGAAGTGAAGGGGGATAGACTTGGAATTAGATCTGGAATCAGTTCCCTCCTCTGCCACTTTTAGTTACTCGACTTTCACTCAGTAGTTTCTTTCCAAAGCTTTGGTTTCGTCTTCTGGAAAATGCAGGGGTGCTGAACCTGAATGTGCCTTAGAATTGCCAGGGCTGCTTGTGAAATATTTAGATGCTCTAGTCCCACTGCAGACCAAGGGAAACAATTTTCAGTGGGCAAGGCCCAGGCATCTGTGTTTTTTGTTAATTTTTATTGTGGTAAAATACACAAAGCATAACACTTACCATTTTAAAGTGTGTAGTTCAGTAACATTAAATGCATTGTTATGCAATCTTCACTGCAATATTTTTCTAGAACTTTTTCCATCATCCCAAACTGAAGCTGTGTACTTACTAAGCAGTAACTCCTCATTCCGCTTTTCCTGCAGACCCTGGTAACCTCTATTCTAGTTTTTGTCTCAGTGAATTTGCCTATTCTAGGTACCTCTGTATAAGTGGAATCATATAATATTTGTCCTTTTGTGTCTGGTTTATCTCACTTAGCACACTGTCTTCAAGGTTCATTTATGTTGTAATGTGTATCATAATTTCATTCTTTTAAAGGCTGAGTTATATACCATTGTATATATACACCATATTTTTTTATCCATTCATCCATCAGTGGACATGTGGGTTGTTTCCACTGGGTATCTGTATTCTGAATCAGCCCTCACATGATGGTCAACAGCTTTGGAAGTCACTGGAATGATTGTTCCCCTGGTTAAATTATGAGTTTGTGTATGCAAGGTTTAGGTGGAGGAGGGTGAGATAGAATATCCTCACTGTGAGATATCATTTCTCACTTAGCAAAATGGCAACTATATATTCATATAATGTATAGCATGGGCTTCCCTGATGGCTCAATGGTAAAGAATCTGCCTGCAATTGTGGAGACCCAGCTTCAATCCTTGGGCTGGGAAGATCCCCTGGAGTAGGGCATGGCAACCCACTCCAGTACTCTTGCCTGGAGAGTCCCATGGACAGAGGAGCCTGGCGGGCTACAGTCCATAGGGTCACACAGAGTCAGACAGGACTGAAGAGACTAAGCAGCAGAAACAACGTATAGCGTGATAACCCCAAATGTTGGAAAAGATACGGAAAATCTCTTATATGTTGTTGGTGAATAAGCTAAATGTTTCAGCCACTCTGGAAATCAGTATGGCAGTTTCTTATAGAACTAAATATACACTTGCCATATAACCCAGTAACTGCACTCTTTGCTACGTATACTTTACAGTGAAAACTTGCTTTCACTCAAAATCCTGTACACAAATGTTCACAGCAGCTTTAATTGTAATAGGCAAGCAAACTGGAAGCTACCATCAGTGGGGGAGTGGTTAAACAGACTGGTGCATCCATACCACGGAACACTACTCAGCAATAAAAAGGAGCAAAACATTGATCCATGAAGCTACCTGGATGGATCTCAAAGGAATTACTCTCAGAGAAAAGAACCCATGTAAAAAGGCTACGGACTGATTTATGCAACATTCTTTTTAAAAATATAGCATTCTTGAATAACAAAATTACAGAGATGGAGAGCTGTTTCATGGTTGTCAGGGCTTGGGGATGGAGGCTGTAAGTGGAGTGTGTGTAGTTATAAATGTGTTGTGGTCCTTTAATTGACCGGAACCTGGTGGTCCGGAGTCGACCATAAGAAAGTGAAAGAGAGAAAGAAGCTAATATTCCCTGGTTTATGCAGAGAACCAATAAAACCCTAGAACAGGGCTTGCACCACTCACGAAGGCACAGGGTGCCCTCTTGAGGAGGTCTTGAAAGCCCGGGCAGGAGAGTGAGCTGGGCAGGTTTCCACCGTCCAGAGAATTAGCCAGAGGGAGGGAGAAAGAGAGAGAGAGAGAGAGAGAGAAAGACACGGGGAAGCATGCCTCTGGTGGGGCAAAGGTGCTTTAATGATCTTTCAGTGAGTATATATAGGCTGTTGTACAAGGAATTTATTTTGATAATGATAAAGATCAGAAAACCAAACGTATAGCAACCGTTATCAAGGGAACAAGGGATTAACAATGGTCATAAGGTCAGGAGACAATCCATATCTCAAGAAAGAGGGTCGAGACTAAGCAGTTTTGTCATAAGGAGAATGTTTACTAAAGGAGATTCATGCATGTGTTTCATCCTATGACCTCAGTCCTGGGAGCAGCGTGCCATTCCACTCGTTCCTGTTGCCAGGAACTGAAAAGGAACAGAGGATTTATGAGAAACAGCACTCAGGAATCCTCCTGTTAAATGTTCCCTGACATAAATGAATAGCTTGAGAAGGCCTTGTAGTGATAGTGCAGTTCTGTATGTTGATTGGTTACACAAATTTACACGTGTGATTCAACTGAATAGAACTATACACACACACACACAAATGAGTGCACGTAAAATCGGTAAAATCTGAAAAAGCTCAGTGGGCCACATCGATGTCAACCAGTGTGTTTCTTGATCCTGATGCTGTACTATAGTGACCCAAGATGTCGACACTGGGAGAGACTGGCTGAAGGGTGGCTGTAAGCTTCCTGTAGATTTTTTGTACCTTCCTGTGTATCTATAATTCTTTCAAAATATAAATGAGAAAAAGGGAGATGGTAAGATATTCCTAACAGTATTTTGCAATAAGCCCTAGACATCCTATATAATCAACCATGAAGGTTGCATCTGTGTAATATGTAACTCAAAGTATGAAAATGATGCAGGGCAATACTTTGGTCCCACAAATGGCATTTCAAATGTGTGTCAAATGTAACTCACTATGCTCATCCAAGAGATTTTTACTGATGTCTTTGAAATTACGTTCAGGAAGCTGAGGATTCCATTCATGACTTCTCCCTGTGCTGCCATAACTTCTGTCAGGAGACTGTTGGTTTTTTTGTTGTATTCAAATAAATTTTATTTTCTTACACTCCTCCTGTGTGCTCCAAATCATGAAATACATTCCTGTTTTGGGAAATGCGTGATTTTGACCTGAGATGTTTGATTTTAGTTGTTGTTCAGTTGCTAAGTTATGTCTGATTCTTTGCACCCCCATGGACTTCAGCATGCCAGGCTTTCCTGTCCTTCATAATTCTGGGGTTTACACAAATTCATATCTACTGAGCTGGTGATGCTATCTAACCATCTCATCATTGGACTTTACTTTCACCACCAGACATAACCACAACTGAGCGTCATTTCCACTTTGGCCCAGCCACTTTTCTTTCTGGAGCTATTAGTAATTGCCCTCTGCTCTTTCCCAGTAGTGTATCAGACACCTTCTGACCTGGGGGCTCATCTTCTGGTGCCATAGCTTTTTGTCTTTTCATACTGTTCATGAGGTTCTCGTGGCAAGAATACTGGAGTGTTTTGCCATTTCCTCCTCCAGAGAACCATGTTTTGTCAGAACTCTTTGCTATGACCCATCTGTCTTGGTTGGCTCTGCACAGCATGGCTTATAGCTTCATTGAGTTACATAGCCCCTTTGCCACAACAAGACTGTGATCCATGAAGGGGGTTTGATCTTTTGATCCCTTGTTATTTGTGGCTTCATCATGTCAAAAGGCCTGAGACAGCATGGTTCATAGCCAGAGGTAAAGGCATTTAGAACAGAGTAAATATAAATCCACAGAATAGGGTCTTGCTTCCTCCACCACAAAACCTGTATTTTACTCTATAATACTGGTTTTCAGACATCAGTGGAACATGATGTTAAAGGATCATGTAAGTGAGCAAGTGAAAGGCAGCATGTCATCCTCTCCAGGGATGTTATTTCTACTCTGGAAGCTGCTACTTTCTGAGTTTCTTCCGTGCATCTGACAGGACCCAGTGAATGAATGGAATGTGGACTTTGGACTAAAAGAGTGGCTCTGTGACCTGGACAGAGTAATTTACCTTTTCTGAATGCTGGATCCTCATTTTAAAAACTAGGGGTAAAATATTATCTGCCCTAGAGTGCTTTTTATAAGAATAAAATTAAATTGCATATGAAAAATTCCAAGTACGGTGCCTCACCTATAAAAATTATGCAACAACTTAAATTTTCTCTCTTGTTGGAGGGTTATTTATGTAATATTTCTGAAAATATTTTTGGAATTCATCTTTGGAAATGACTTCTAGTGACATTTTCCTGCATTAGAAAACCACACTTATGACTTCACAGGACAATCTCTGCAGGTTTTTCTTCTTTTTTTCATTTTTGCTCAGTATGAGCTCAAAATAGTTCTTTGTTTTTTGCCTTGTGAGAAACAATGGATATTGGCTATCTGACAGTGGGGTATGGTGGGTAGCATGGCTGCTGCAATACTGATTCAGCCTAGAGGTAGAAGCACTCCCATATTTAGAAGTATTTGTTCCCTGGAAGGAAAGTTCTAATAGACAGTATATTAAAAAGTAGAGACACCTCTTTGTCGACAAAGCTCTGTCTAGTGAAAGCTATGGTTTTTCTAGTAGTTATGTATGGATGTGAGAGTTGGACCTTAGAGAAAGCTGAGTGCCGAAGAATTGTTGCTTTCGAACTGTGATGCTGGAGAAGACTCTTGAGAGTCCCTTTGACTGCAAGGAGATCAAACCAGTCAATTCTAACAATAACAACAATGATGAGACTAGGTCAAATGCAGGAATGATGGGTGATGTGGCTCATTAAATAGTTGTTGCAGGCATTTTTGTCCTTAATGCATTGCATATTTCTTTTATTGTATCAGTTATATTAAAAGTTTGAAATTGTGTTTTATCAAATAGAAGCCTAATTTGTTTGTGACTCATAGACTCTGTTCTGTTACCTTAACATCAATGCCAGATACTGTATGTATTACAATGCTATAAAATCATGAGACGGATTCTGTAAACCACTGTGTCATCACTTCACAGTCTTCAGTAAGCACATAGATTAGAAATCCAAGCAAATCATATGGAGATTTTGCTTTCCTTTATACTGGTGAAGTGAGTTGAGTTTACAAGTCATCTGTATGCACCTGATATTTCTGTGTATTTAGGGTTTTATTCAGAAATCAGCAAAAATTAAGTTACATAGCTTTCCACCATTTCTTTCTCTATTGTTAATTATTTTATTTCAATTATGTTTTTAATTCATAATTGGAAAACAAAATGAAAAAGCTTTGGAAAATACTGTTGTGGCAGGGGGCACACACCACTCTTCAAGAACTCAGTTCTTGGGTCTGAGTCTTTCTCTTGGGATTGAAGAAATGGTTTGACTATAAAATTCCCATTAGCTAAAAATAAGCAAAATTGCCTGCAGGATTCATTGTAGGTACAGCCTTAAAGAGTAATAAAAGCCTGTTTTAAATGAACTCCTAAGGACAAGATTTAAGCCCTAGAATGGCTAGTCAGGTTTTATGTTTATCCCTTTTGATTATACTTCCATATGTTCCTGGAAAGCAGTGTCCGAAAAATGGTTCATTAAAAAAATTGTATTGGGCTGAAGTAATTCGGGGATTATTGACCAATACCAGGGAGTGGGGCTACCAGATCAGGTGGCCTGGAAACAGCAAAGAATGGCAGACCTATCTGCTCTGCTTCACTGTACCAGGTGGGCATGAACTGATTTCAGAGACCCCACGGTTGGTTTCGTTTAAATACATATGGCAGTTTGCATGCTGCTCCCTACTTCCAAAAAAAAAAAGACAAAAATAAACCAGTAACTTGGAGGACCAAAGTGGGCTTTGTAAAGAAAAGGCACCCTCCTGAAAGTGAGGTGTGCCAGTGTGGGAGAAGGGGACTGAGAATGTGTTGATATGCTTCTCATTTCTAAGGGTGTGTAAGTGCTGGGCTGCTCAGGGACTTTCCTCCATTGCTCTAGGCTCTAGCTGACCTGGGCCATGGGGGAATGGTGGTGGGGGTTGGTATCAGAGACAGACTTTGGCATCTGAGTTGCTCCAGGAAAACTTTGTTGTTTCTGGAGGTGGAATAGTGAATTGAAGTGGTCTACTTGCCAAAGGAGAAAACAGGACATCCAAGGAATGTCATCCTTTCTCCATTTCTTTTTCCTTGCTGTTTGCAGGGATGTTTACTTGATGTTTACTATATATTATTGGTGAAATGAGACATTGATTAAGTACCTACTAAATGCAGTACTGTAGGTACCTTGAAATAGATGTTTGAAAGGCCAAGTCTTCCTGGAGAAGGAGCACTGGAACTTACCCTGAGTAGGGAAGTTTCTGGGAAGGACTCTCAGAGGCTGTCACCTTGAGTTAAGTCTTGAAAGAGAAGTTCGTCACATAAGGAAGGAGAGCCTGGGTGACTTTTGTGTCCTTGTGAGGATAATGAAAATGGAGGGAAATGGATGAGGTCTGGGTTTTTTAAGAAGGGGCCAGCATTTGCGAAATCATAGGGTGACATTATTTGGTGATTTTTGGGAGAAGTGTGGGGAGTTTGGGAGCAGCAGATAAGAGAACAAAGAAGGGAGTCAAGGCCAGATCTGAGAGTTGCATATATATACTAAGTTTGAACTTTATAGTAAAGGTCAGTGATTTCCAATCCTGGCCACACATTAGATTCCTCTTCTGCTTCCTCCTTCCAGAGACTCTGATCCAATTGGTCTAGAGAAGCGAGATTGGCGATAAGTACCAGTGTGTACTTCAGCCAGGTAGAAAACCATCAGTCACTGATAAGAGTTCAAGTGTGTGAATGAGATAATAAGACCTGGATTTGAAAGAACACACACTGGTAGTTGTGTAGAAGGGTGCCTGGGAAAGGATCCTATCCCAGCCATAAGCAGTCAGTGAGCCTGTTGTAATAGTCTACATGAGGAACATCCAGCAGCTTCAGTTGAGGCAAGAGTAGAGGGAATGGAAAGGTAATTGCATGAGAACATCTGGAAAAGTGGGCTAATGGGGAGTGCTGGACAAAGGAAAATGTGGTTGACTTGCTACAGAGAAGTCTTCTAAGATAAGGGCTGAGTGTCCCTTTGGATTGGACACATGTAGGCAGCTGCAGCTGAAGAGAGTGATGTTTCAGTGGGATGAGGAAGACAGGAGTCAGATAGCCTTAGTTGTAGAACTTGAACCTATTTAAAGAAGCATTCAATTCATTATGATCAGGTAACCCCAAATACCTAGTTCCAGGAATGAGGGGAGAAAACTGGAAAGGTAGGTTGGGGCTATGTTGTGAAGCCCTTGGGTGCCAGGGGTAAGTTGTTGGTGACGATAAGATCCATAGGCTAATGTTAATGTGAAAAAAGAGAGCATTAAAACTAGAAGGATGAGACTGGGTGGAGCTAAGATTCATTAGGCAGCCAGTGCTTTATTTGTTTATGGTCCTGATGATTTTTAACAGCTATTTTAGTAACAGAATGATGAAAATGTGTGACATTCTCTCTCCCTTGGGATAATGTGGTTGCCAAAAAAGGCCACAACTAATAAGAAAAATGAGTTTTATTACTTAATTGTGGATTCAATTTATTTGTGTGCTTCAACCTAGATAGCATATTAAAAAGCAGAGACATTGCTTTGCCAACAAAGGTCCATCTAGTCAAAGCTGTGGTTTTTCCCATAGTCATGTATGGATGTGAGAGTTGGACTATAAAGTTGAGCGCCGAAGAATTGATGCCTTTGAACTGTGGTGTTTGAGAAGACTCTTAAGAGTCCCTTGGACTGCAAGGAGATCCAACCAGTTCCTCCTAAAGGAAATCAGTCCTGAATATTCATTGGAAGGAGTGATGCTGAAGCTGAAACTTTAATACTTTGGCCACCTGATGCGAAGAACTGACTCGTTTGAAAAGACCCTGATGCTCAGAAAGCTTAAAGGCAGGAGGAGAAGGGGATGACAGAGGCTGAGATGGCTGGATGGCATCACCGACTCAATGGACATGACTTTGAGTAGGCTCTGGGAGTTGGTGATGGACAGGGAGGCCTGGCATGCTGCAGTCCATGGGGTCGCAAAGAGTCTGACACGACTGAGCGACTGAACTAAAACTGACACTGAACTGTTTCCATTGCCATGTTGTCTTCCTAGCTGACTGGGCCAAGTTTCTCTACAAGAGTGTGTATGTGTTTAAAAAAAATGCTCTGAAATTCTTCCTCACCCTGAAAATATTTAATATAAAAAGCTGAAATAAATGCACAAGTACCATATAGCTAGTTTAGGCTTGTTTATGTACTATTTTAGTTTTGGAAAGAAAAACCATTTTGGGCTTTGTGTGATGGTTTAGATCAGGGTTTCTGAGTGTTGGCACAGTTAACGTTGTGAGCTGGTTGATTCTTTGTTGTGTATTGTGGAGTGTTAGCAGCATCTCTGACTCCTGTGCAGTAAAACCATTTAAGCACCTTTATCCCCAGCCTGTGACATCTAAAAATATCTCCTAACATTATGAAAAGTCCTCTGGTTGGATATTGAAGGGGAAGGCAAAATCATGCTAGATTGAGAGCTGCTGGTTTAAAAATAGTACAGTGACTTTATCAGAAAATAACCACTTCTTCCTGCTACTGTATAGGTGGTTTTCATGATGCTCTTGGAGGCTGAAAGGCTTTTTATCTCCAGAAGAAAATTAATGAGTGTTTATAAATCCCCTTCTTGAACATTTATTTTAAAATATTTGAAGAAAAGGAAAAGTGACTTTACTGGTTGCTAACCATTTGTCTGTTGCCCAGCTTGTCCACTCTTTCATTAAGTTCCTGGATATTCTATAATTTAATGTAAAAGGACAGAGTTGATTTTTTTTCCCCCTGGGCCATTAAGTACTCAATACAAAAGATCTTATGAATTAGAAAGTGCCCAAATAATATTGCCAGTTTAGACCTGGATGTGAAAAGGGGGATTTCACACAGGACCAGGTTTTAGTGTTAGTTTCACACCTAATGCCTTCTAATTTTGAGTAAACCACTTTAATCTTGTTTGTGCAAATTTTCTTATATGTGAATGCAGGAGAGAAAGTTTTTTATCTGCTATTTGTCTTCTAGTTCTAAATGTCTAAGATTGAAATATTTTGATTGTTTCTTTGGGCTGTTCCCCATCCCATGACACATCCCTCAATGCAGTGCAACTCAAAATGTGCTCTGTAAGTCTCCATTGGTCCAGAAATGACAATGCTGATCTACAATGAGAAAAGTACAGAATCCGAGAGTAAGCCACTAGAAATGCTTCTCATGATTCTACTAAGTAGTTGTATACCTGTTACATATAGTAATAAAAATCATATTTTGCTGTAGTCTTTTAAATTTAATTTTTATAGTAATCTATTTTTATTATATTTTATGAATGTATCGGCCCACTCTGAATTAGAAAAACAAAAACAAAACAAACCTTTCACTAGAAGTGGTTTGAGAAACACTGCCTTAATGTACAATGGACAATTTTTTTGTCTCTTTCTACTCTGGCCAATAATAGATATTTAACATATTCCTCCTCTGGGGTTTTGAGGGGCAAGATGTTGCCAATCTGCCCTGCTAGCAGTATTAAGTTGGTGGCAAAAGAGATTTTATTATAAGGAAGTTTGCCTTACAGAGAATAAGAGGTAATTCTGGAGTAGATCTGAGGCTCTTTTTGATTATATGTGTATGTGAGTCTTCATATGGCTCATGTTAGTGTCTTGCATTAAGATGGCATGTTTATCTTAGAACATGAACCCAAAGAGCAGTGAAAATATCCTTTTTAAAAGTATCTGATTCCCAAGAATCCCTTGCATCTGAAATCAACCTAGGATGCTTGGTCTACTGGAGTTGCCAAAACCAGCCAGTGCTGTTGAGGGTAGGTGAAGAATGAAAAAATATAGCTTTTACTTTTGAAAGAGATTAATACTGATATTTTTGAGTCTATTCAATCATTCAGACTCATCCAACATTTGGGAATATCTATTATATGGACTCAGGTGTGATAGACTCACGTGTTAACAAGGACAATTAAGCTGGTCACAATTTGGTCTTGGTCTTCATATGTTAAACTGGTGGAGGAGCCAGCCTTCATTTTGAGTTATTTGAGGCAGAAAACATGGCTGGGTTCCCTGCACTATGGACCACTGTGCCAATACCTTTTATCCCATACTGGGTGGAATAATCTAGAGACTTCTGCCCTCCTCCTGGAAGTCCTTTACCTATGGCCTGGCATTGTTCAGGAACAGTCTCTTGGCCTGCAGTTCCTGCCTGGTGTATATGGGCTTACAATGCACTTCCTCCTTCGAAGTAAAAAAGGCAATCTCTTTGCCTGCCCTATTAGAATCATAAAATCACTCTTTTAGTTTTTTTTTAATCCAGAGGATGAAAATGTATAACATATTTGGAAACTCTACTGGCAGACTTGGCAGGCGTTTCATATTTACTTGGACTTAACTTGAATTGGATTTGGTCCTCTGATTTCCCCACCTCCACCTCTCGGAACAAGTTATTTATTATCTGAGTGAGTCTGTGGTAGTGAATCAGACATGCACATGGCACGTCTATTGTTAAGTGTGTTTGTTCCGTAAGATTTATGCTAGCCCAAATAGTTTTATATTGGTTTTCATTGTTGAAAATTTACTGTATTCATTCTGGGTTTGGCGTTAAGTATTTGCAGTGTGCTAGGCGTCCCTGTGGTTGAATATTTTATCACTGTAACACTTCATGCAAAGGAAATTAAAAAATATATAGTGAAAGCGTTTCCCTAATATGTTTCCAATCAGCTGTGTACTTTGGTAATTTGATTTGTAGGAACTAGAGAGAAGAGTGTTATTGAGCTCTTTTCAATCATTCATAATTCTCTGGGAATTTGAATCATGGTTCTGAGTTTATGAAAATGTCTATTGAAGTTTTCTTAAGTCTTTATTATTCTGTTGGTATTGAAGGTTTTCTTTTTTTTGTTTTTAATTACCACTGCAGTATCCAAAAGAATTCAGGGAAGGAGGTGAGTCTTCTCTTTGTATCTTGGATAAGAAGCATTGTGAATTGAGGTGGAATGGGTTGACAAAAGCCAGCCACTGGAACAGAGGCGGACCCTTTTATATCTGCATTATCCCATCTGTGTATTCCTACTGCTGTACTCTTTGGGCTGAGCAGTCGGGCTGTATCTGGTGAATCCCGTTTGCCTGGTGTGCTCCTGAGAATCCAGTGTGCATTTACTAGAGACATAGCTGGGTTCGTCTTCCCCTGAAACGTAACTCACAAGGTAGAAGCCGTTATTTGGACAAACTAAATTAAGATCTAGGTTGTGATCCTTGCACCATTATTTCTTTGGCTCTTTCTACAGAGGCTTAAACTTGTTTCCTTTTTTGAGACTCTCTGGCCTTTGACTTCTGCTTTTGCCAGTTGAATGAGCAGGACTTCTGTTTTGGCTAGTGAACTGACGTGGGATAATCCATACATCGTCTAGTTTCAGATTTCCTTAATCTAGTTCACCACTTAAAAGTAAAATCAAAGTGAAAAATGAAATCATAGCTCTTAAAGCTGGAGGCAAGACTTGGAAGGTTTCATCTGTTGAAGACAGTAGCTTGTCAGGAATCAAATGGGTATAGAATTTTGCAATCATTTTCTATATTTTAATTTTCTTACTTTTGCTTCTTGCCATGTTTTACATTTCCCTCTTGACCTTCAGCAATCTTAAGTTCATTTAGTCTTGTGTAAAATCCCCTTTCACAGTGGTGTTTTGAGTCCTGGTCCTCTTCATACTTACTAGGTATAAATAAAGTCACGAAGTTATGTATTTTGGCTTAAAGAGTTCATCAATTCTTGGTTTTCCATTTGAAAATATAATCTGTGAGGTTAATCTTTTTGGTAGTCAAAGAATTAATGTAAGTAAAAGCCAAGTGGATACTTAGAAGGCTTAGTTGTGTTTAGAGGAAAATAGCCAAGGAGCATGGTGTTTCCTACAATCACTAGTTCTGGCTTAGAAGACATAACTTCTTTTGCTTCTAAGATAAATGAAACTCACATTCATTCTTGGCCTTTCTTCCTGCCTCTGTGTTTCATCTAGGTTGTACCTATGATGGAAGTACCTATAACAGCTCCTTCAAATGGAAGAATCCTGCTGAACCCTGTATCCTGCGCCAGTGCCAGGTAAAGTCCATCTATTTTACTTTCCAGTGACAAGAAATCCATAAAGTCCTTTTCAGAAATCCTTTCCAGAACACAGAACAAACATAGAACAAAACTCCAAAGAAACAAGCAAAAAATGAGAAGCGAATGAAAAACCAACTCTATCCTTGTCTATATTTATTGTGACATTCACCATAACAAGACAGATACAGGATAGTTATTGCATGGGTCTTATTTCCAGAAGCACACAGCAGAATTGTTCACCACTGTTAAATTGTGTCTGGAAAAGCTCCGAGAAGATGCATATGTCCTTGGGGAAAATTCATGTCTTCCTGTTGAGTCAGCTTTGCAAAACACAAATTCTTGTTAGCAGAAAGAGGTATTGTTAGAGGATATATGTTTTCCTTTTTTTTTTTTTAATTTAGAAACATTTTGAACTGAAGCCAGTCTGTAAACTGTTTTAACCAAAGCAATTAGTACATTGTGATCGCCATGATTTCAACCCACCCGATTTAAGAACCACCAGTTCAGCTCCTAAGGAGCCCACTGTTGCCTGGTGCTGAACTCTGAAAAGAGCACTGTTTCCATGTGACTCTAATCATTACACATCTTAAACACAGGCAAGATAAACTAAAGGGGAAATGAAGAATCAAAATTTTCTAACTTATTTTCTTTAAAGAAATACTCTGTTAAAAAAAATGCTCATCTAATTTTGACATAATTTAAAATTTTTTCTCTGTAGAGAAGATGCTGTTAAATCATTTTACCCCAGGTTCATTTCGCTGTCCAAGGATATGCTGTTAACATTTAAAGGAGAAGGCACTTAGTATAATAATGCATGTTTCTCTCTGATCTTATCTCAAGTATATTGACATTTAGCTTATTGAAATCTGAATCTTATGGAATCATGTTATTATAAGCCCACAGTGGGCATGTTCACTCATAAGATCTTCAGTTACTTATTCAGTTGAATATTCAATTTATTTATGTAGTAATCTAAATTATTTATGAAAATAAGCAGTAGGTAGAACAGATATGAACAATAGATTAATTGATTAAGTAAATATTTGTTGAATTTTTTCTCTGGGTTATACATTCAGTTAGCTTCATGGAACCAAATGATGATGACAATGACTTTTAACAACATCAAAGCCCACACTCATTCTAAAATTTGCCCCACCCCATCACCACCCGGCGTCTTGACTGATGCAGTTTCCAATTTTTGGCAGGGACACTCTGAAAGCAACAGCCACTTGCCTTTTAGAGTAGACTATAACATTTGTATACAATAGTCAGAGGTCTTGAATCAAGATCCTCAAGTTGCATGAACCAGTGGTGAATTTTGTTGCCTTTGTTTGAATTAGATTAAAACCAGTATTATCTGGGAGGGAATATTCTGTTGAATGAATAACATATCAAGCCATCATCATTTGTGAACACTGAAAATCCTATTGCTTATCAGCTTTGGTTACTAGTCACTCACCAGGACCCAGAGAGAATATATAGGAATATCAAATTATTATTGAAAGAGATCTTAAAGACCAACAGACCCAGGAGTCAGGAAGCGCTGAACTTTAGAATGAAGCCCAGAGAGGGGAAGTTCACTACCAAGGATGAATTTTGCCTTTTAATTTTTCTCCTTTTATAATGGTTTGCCTAAGCCCTGTTGCTGCTGCTTAGTCGCTTCAGTTGTGTCTGACTCTGTGCGACCCTAAGAACTGCAGCCTGCCAGGCTTCTCTGTCCATGAGATTCTCCAGGCAAGAGTACTAGAGTGGGTTGCCATGCCCTCCTCCAGGGGATCTTCCCGACTCAGGGATTGAACCCGGTTCTTCTACATTGTAGGCAGATTCTTTCCTGCTGAGCCACCAGGGAAAATATCATTTTACTCAATCACCATAAAGGCAGACCTCTGTTAAGTTAGTTACAAAAAGCTTCTCCTTCTCTTAGGTAGTACCTTCCCACTCCTGCTTACTTTCTTCCTTCTTTAGGGAAGGAGACCTCATCTATGAATGCAGGAAATGACTGTTAATTGGTACCCATCAGGGAAGTCTTCATGTAAGATGCTCCTCTGCTGAAGGACACAATTGCAACCTCTCTCTCCAAGATCTTTCTTCTCAGGACACAGAATCAGTAACAGAAGAGAGAGTGTAGTGTAGTGAGTAAAATATGGCTGTTGCCATTCACATAACTTGTTACTTAAACTCTTCAGACTTCACGTTCATGCCCATAAAATGAGGATAGTACTACCTCATAGAGTGGTTGTGAGAATGAGCAACAGTGTCATTTAAAACATTTCTGGTAGCGGCTGCGTATACTGAGTACAACTTGGTACCAGACCAATAACAGCTAGTCTAATGATCCAGTTTATTTCCACTTGAGTTGAATTCTAGCTTATTTCTTATGTCTTCTTAGTAAAGGAGTTTGATGGTGGAAAATTTACCTTTATTTTCCACTTTTAGTGTCTTACTGGAAGAGGAAAATCTGAAGATCAGAGACAGGAAATTCATGCTGGGGAGTAACCTGAATCCTGCATCTGCATTGCAGATACTAAAGGGAATTTGATCCTGGACTTTTTGCATTGCTTCAGTTATATAACTAAAGGCCAGTTCCTTTTTTGATGTTGTATATTGCTGGAATTTAGACATTTTTTCCTTCGCAGATGTGATATAGACCATAATAAATTACTTGGTAGTGGAAGCCTCAGGTCTGACAGATGTGAAGACATTTAGGATGTAACTTTCCTTGTTGGATTGAGATACTATAGTAGCAGGCTCAATGAAGAAAATTATCTAGTTGTCAGATTGTTACATAGTGTTTTACCTTTTGTTACCCCTCCCCTCAAAAGAAAATTAATAAACACACAAAACCATTTTATAAAGTGGGTAGAGAATATAGAGAAAAATCCTTCAAAGACCAACTCTGAAAATTGAATAAAAAAATGTTTCAATAAACATTAAAGTGCTAGAGTCAAAAGATCAGTTGCAAATGAGTCCCTTGATTTTGCTATTAAGACTGAAAGTCTCTATTTTAACATAACATAGTATGATCTTTAAAATAGTTTTATCTGATCTCTTCATTTGCTGAGTGAGAGCCAGGCTGTCTGGGAAGCCCAGAGAAACATCTACAATTGCAGAGCTGGTGTCTAGTTATCCCTGGAAGGGTGGTGAGGATTTGGGTCTCCAGATGCCAGTCTGGGATATTATGTTTGTCCTCTGTGGCTTATAATTAATGGCTTAAAGTGTAATAACAATTAGAGATCATATAGTACATGTTGAAAACCTAAAACAGTTGTGAATGAACAGCTAGACTCTGTCAGCTACTGACAGACAGCAAGGAAGTCTTAAATACTAGATTTAAAAGAAAGAAAGGAAGAAATCAGAGTCAAAGAGAAAGAGCCAGAACAGGAAAGAGAACAGGTGACAAGATTTGCACTTTGAAATGGGCAAGCTGGAGCCATCAGACCTCATTTGTGCCATGGACCTATGGACCCGACGCCTATCCCCCTTTGCACTTTTCGTGTTTGAGTTCTTCTACTACTTTGGTTACTTTCCAGAAGTGAGTAAATCTCAGTGGGAATGCTGGGGCTGACGTCGATTGTGGCATTCTGTTTTTCAGGAAGGCGTTGTCACAGAGTCTGAGGTGCGATGTGTCGTTCATTGTAAAAACCCCTCCAAGCATCTGGGAACATGCTGCCCCACGTGTCCAGGTAACCTCGCAGAAAGAGGAAGGCAGTGCGGCTCCCCAGTACAGTGCAGAACTGTTGAAATCCTTCGGGGTTCTCTCAATCACGCATGATTTTCCCACTCCCGACTGGAATTTTTCTCCCTTTATGTCTGTATACCTAATGGGTGAGGAGAGCAAGCTCCTTTGCATAGAAATGTCCGGTTGGATTCTGGCGGGCCCAGGATGACTGCAATGTGCTGTAGGTCTTGGCAAGGATGCTCCGGGCTCCGGAGGCCTGCTTTCCACTCCACAGGGCCACAGGTAACGCTTATTTTGGAAGGAAAGGTTGTGGCTTTCCCTTGCTTCCAGAAATGTCTTTTTACTGCTTCATATTGCAATACCTTGGCCGGGGCTTGCCTTGGTGATGAGGCGACCAGATGTTTTCTGAACACCGAGAGCTGGGTCCCTAAGTGGATTTAGCTTAAGGCTTTGCTGGTCTCGGTTTTCTGCGTGGTGCAGCGACTGGGAACCACTGTCTTTTTAGAGGGCCCCAGGGCCTAGCTGACAGCAAAGTGATCTTTCCTTTCCAGTGGCTGGAGTGTTTCCTCTTACTTCTCTGAACAGGATTACAAAGGCCTCCTGCCTCTTTTCTTGCCCTTAGGTACAAGCCCGGGGATTTTGAGGTGAGAGATTTTTTTCTGATCCCTTAAGCCCCTGGCCCATACTCTTCAACAGATGTTCTACATTTTGGGTTTTACTCTGAGTGCTTTTCCTCACTGGAGGCGATACTCACAACTACTTCTCTTTGCTTTTGAAGTTAATCTCCAAAGGGCCTTCTGTTCTGTGAGCCTTCCCGGGAAATGGTGAAGGCACTGTCATGGGATGCTCTGTGAAGATGAGCCCCTGTCCCTTCCCTTCCTGCCGTTTCCCTCCACACAGTCTGCCGTGCTCCCAGACCTGAGTCCCTTCCAGGGTCCAGCCTTCCCTCATCTTTGAATGACAGTGAGGACAATCTCTCTCCACTGCTGCTAACCTTCCTGAGTTCCCTGGACAGTCTTTTTTGAGCCAAGCTTCCTTTTCACACTGCAGTTTCTGTTAAGCTTGTATTACTGGATAAGCTTAAGTGAAGGCCAGAAAGTTGAAAGTAAAATAATTCTTTCCATAACTCAGTTATTTCGTATCTATCAAACAGAGTTTGCTTGAGTACCATTCCCCTCTGAATGCACTGAGTGCTTTGCATCATGTAACCATATTCTAAAATGCCTAAAGGATCTTTATTAAGTTAGCTCAGTCATTCTCTAGGCTGCACATGAAAATCACCTGGGAAGTTTTAAGAAATAAACCTTGATGCCCAGGCTGCATCCCACACCAATTCCATCAGAATCTTGGAGGGTGAAACTCAGGCCTCCTGGATAATTTCTGTGCACAGCCAAGCTTGAGATTGATAACAGAGCAAATTTTATATGCCATAGAGATTTAAAAGATATCAAAGCTCCTAAATACGAATTCAGTTGGGTTGAGTAGACTGCCGCTTTATTGGTGCAGAATCAACTCGGCATATATAACATTCCTTTTCACTTAGGAGATAGTCATATTTTTAGACTGCCTTTGAAAGTGCACATATAGAAACAACAGAGTGAATTTATTTCAGCAGCTGAAGTTATCATATTTGAGCAATTACTTCTCTCATTTTGTTTTTCAGTTGAGTTCCCAGGAAGGAAAGGCTGAGCTCTGTAATTGCACATATTGTAATGTTAAGTCTTCACCACCATTTCAGTAAGGGATGAAGTACTGTTATTAGTTCACACAGGCAGAAATTTGACTCAATGAGGTTAAGTCCAAAGGCGGGGTTGGGGTCCCCGGCCTCTTTTCTTTTCTGGCCACCATACTGTACTACCTCCCCCTACCCCACACCATGATAATTATTCAACTTGGGTCTAGATGCCCTGGGAAGCAAATCTCTAAAAGTTAGCTTGCCAGTCAGCCCGGATGGGAGGGAGTTTAGAGGGGAATCGATCTGTGTATGTACATATATATGGCTGAGTTGCTTTTCTATGCACCTGAAACTATTACGTTATTAATTGGCTATACCCCAATATAAACTAAAAAGGTAAAAAATTAGCTTGCCAGTGCTGCACACTAGCCCCCTGACATCTGGGTAGGCACTCTGCCTTTGGTTATGGGGTCAAGAATCAACTTTATTCTCTCTCCTTAATTTCAAAGACCAACCTTTGGCATGAAAATCACAAGACTCAGACCTGGCCGCATCCAGACTGCATTATCCTGTGTCTTGGGAAGGAGGCCTCAGCCAAGTCTAGAGAGGAACAGTCCATTGAGGCCTTGGGGTATTCTCCTTATAATTCAGAAGGACTGGCATCTGTCATTGATCATGGAATGGTATTCCACATAATGACAGACACATACAGCTTGTGGTCAGTTTCTTCCTGAAACAGATTGCAGGACATTCTTAGTTGTCTGCTCCTTCTTTTCTCGTCTGACTCTTTTCTCAAGGAGGATGGGCTGTGAAGGGAACAGTTTGCAACAGTTTTCATTTAAAAATCCATTATTTAAGTTGTTATGTGGATTGTGCAGTTAACCTGTCTGGCAATCTGTATGACAGAACCAGTGGTGCAAACATATATGGAAGCATTGAAGATCCTTTGTTGGAAATGGGTTTTGAGAAGAGATGACTGGGCACCTGCCATTATTAACAGTGCTGAGATATGGCCACGAGGAGGGCACCATGCTTATCAAGTCTCCTGGATCAAAGGGAACAGCAGAAGGGTGGCTCTGGCTCCTCCCCCTGGCTCTGGTTGTGGGCAGCAGAAAGATCATAAAGCCACAGTTCACCCAGCTATTCAGCTTCAGTAACGTTTGTCTCCATGCGTTTCAGTTGAACAAAAGGCTTCATATCTAGCTTTAAAATGAATAGGTCCAGTGGCTTGATCGGGTGGTTATGGGCAATGCTCATATGTTCAGATGTTCCTTTTGTCAGGAACCAGCTGCTTTGAGAGTTTGGTGGGTTCTATTGACAACTTTGGGTTTCCCAGGTGGCACAGTGGTAAAGAATCCACCTGTCAATGCAGGAGATGTGGGTTCAATCCCTGGGTCAAGAAGATCCCCTTGAGGAGGAAATAGCAACCCAACCCAGTATTCTTGCCTGAAAAATTCGATGGACAGAGAAGCCTAGTGGGCTACATACAGTCCATGGGGCCACAAAAAGTCATCCATGACTGAGCACGCGTGTTGACGACTTTGGTGGACAGGCCTTGAACACCTGTTCTCAGGGGCGTGGGTCAGTTTTTCACAAGAGCCTTCTTTGCTGAGTTTCCCCATTGGAAGTGCTGCTTTCCTCACTGTCTATCTGTGGAAAGATAGACTTGGCTATTCTGGCAAAGCAGCTGGTGAGGACAGTCCTGAGGAAGGAGGCTTTGCTGCTAGCTGGCCCATGTGGTGCAGGGTCACTGGCCAGCCTGTTCTTCTGGTCATCTGTGACATCACTTAACGAACAGAGCAGCGAGCTGGGCATCTTTCTGATAGGAGGCACCTCCTGGCTCTTGGGCCTATTTTTAGCTAAACTTGTTGGGGACATCCTAGTCCCTTCAACAACACACAGGGTGGGACTGAAAACCTGTGTGGTGCCTCCTGCCTTGCCTTTGTCCTTTCTCGTCTTGGTGTCTGGCCCTCTGTGTGGTATGGCCAGTGGGTTGGAGCTGGGTTTAGAGCCCAGAGCTGCCAGCTGGACGAGTTCCTTCCTCTCTCTGGGCCGCGTGTTCCTCACCTGCAGGGGCAGTGATCAGAGTCCGTGCTCTGTCGGCTCACTGAAGATACAGCGAGGTCAGGAGTGCGAAGGGTCTGGCAGAAGCTGGCCAC
Source organism: Dama dama (assembly GCF_033118175.1). Lineage (NCBI taxonomy): Eukaryota > Metazoa > Chordata > Mammalia > Artiodactyla > Cervidae > Dama > Dama dama. The sequence continues at coordinate 59,972,852 of NC_083698.1, read as the reverse complement.
TTCTGGCTACTCTTCAGGTGGCAGCGCTTCATGTCATTTGCTGCTAAGCTCATCCTTGACCCCTCTGGCTTGACCTTCTCTTTGCCTCTTCCAGCTCCTCTGGAATTTGGTTCCCTGGTTGTGATGGGGGTGGTGCTGGGGAGCTCCTCAGACTCTGCAGGGCTCAGAACCCTGTACTGCTGCTGCTCAGGCCAACCTGGCTTCCAACATTTTGTTTGTTTTCTAGCATCTTCAGGTTTCTGGGTCCATGTTGATTTTTTGTATTCTACAGGTTTTTTTTTTTTTTTTTTTTTTTTTTTTTTTTTACTTTGAAGCAGTCTTGTCCTCTGATTGAAGACTATGCCGTACAAGTTGGGGGTGGAGGTGGGGATGGTTGCTCAGTGGCTGGAAGGATATAATGTCAAGCTGAATCAAGACTGTGGCCCTGATTTGAAGCTCTGCTTTGCTTTCCAGGCTGTGTGTTTGAGGGGGTGCAGTACCGAGAAGGGGAGGAATTTCAGCCAGAAGGAGACAAGTGCATCAAGTGTTCCTGTGTTGTAAGTACTGCCTTGGATGTTCCCAAGGTATTCCTTTTGGTCAACTGTGCCTTCAGCTCACCAGCTCCAGCCCTAAGTCTCTTTATAGTTTCTCCTCTCCCTCCTGATGTGGAACCAAGGAAAAAGCTCAGCACTCTAAGGTGGGTATCTCAGCCTTGGCAGTGTTAATATTCTGGGCTGGGTAGTTCACAGGTAGCAGCTGTCCTGTGCCTCGTAGGATGTTTAGCAGGATCCTTGGTCTCTACCCATTGGATTTTAGGAGCACTCACCCTCTCAGTTGTGACCAGCAACAGTGTCTGCAGACATTGCCACATGTGTCCTGGAGAACATGATCACTCCTGATCGAGAACCACTGGTCTAAAGAGTGAGGGAGAGGGGTTGATTTTCCATCACCTGCCTTCTTTGGGCCATTCTCCATTCTTTGGGCCAGAGAAACTTCTTGCTTAGGCAGCTGTTGAGTTCTTTAGTGAGGTCAAATGGGAAGCAGATGGAGATAAATGTAGCTTGCTTTGGAGAGAAGCTGCTTTGAGGATTGGTCAATTATACTGAGGAGAATGGACAGGAGGAAATGACCCCTAAACCGTGGATTCAGGGCAGAGAAGGGATTAGTGAGACAAAGCCATAGACTTGCCTTTTTAAGCACTGTTGATTTGTAATTCACAGACTAAGGATATCTTCATAGTGCTTAGGAATGAAAAACATATAACATGTGTTATAGTTTTAAAGGGATATTTTTTATTAATGTATTTTAAAATTGGAGGAAATTCACCAATGATGGTGGTGGTATTGATGATGATGGGGACTCTAGTTTTAATCAGCTGCTCCAAGTTATTTACAGTAGGGAGTTAGTACAACCATAAATTTTTTAAGCTTTTAATCTTTTGCAGTAAAGAACACACAGTACTCATCTCAGAATATTAAAAAAAAAAACAATACATGGGGAACTTCAGCATCCTAACTTCACCAAAGCAGAATCATATGTGGATCATCATAAATCATAGTATTTGTCATTTCTCTACATGTCTTTTCCAAAATATTTCCTCCTTCTATAGCACACATGCACATACAACTTAGAGAGTCCAGATTAAAGTAAGCATGACCAAGGGTTATAGTTTTTGCAAGGGGAAGAAGGACAGGAAGGAGAGAGAAGGAAGGAGACACAGGATATTTATATCTATACCTATAGATATATAGTATTTATATCTATAGATAGATAGATATTTATATCTATACCTATAGATAGATACAGATGTAGATATAGATATAGATGTAAAAATAAATATGTAATATAAGGTATATGTACATTATATACCATGTATGTGTAAATATAAATATGTAATATAAGGTATAGAAAATACCTTATAAGAATATATAAAAACACAGAAGTAGCTAATTAATGAAGATGAACACGATTTTGCATATTCAGACTCAACTTCCATGTTTTTCCTTTCTTGATAATTATGACTAAATAGCTCTTTTTTTCTTTTAATAATTTCTATTTGCCACTAAATACTGCCCATTTCACAATTTTATTTCTTCCACACTGGTAGTTGTAAAGTTTTCCGATAATTAAAAAAATTATTTTCATCTCATTCTTTTGGGTAGATTGAGGAAAAACAAAGCAAACTTCAGTAGGAAACTTTAAATCTAAATGAATTATTGTTTCCATAAAGGTGGGCCAAGTTTAGGCAACTGAGTCTCCTTGGGGAGAAAATTTAGAAGGTGGCAGGGAGGATGGGAGGCTCCCACAGTTTCACCAATGACAGTCACACAAAGTTATCCGATATTGGGAATGGAATTGAGTTTAGAGATTATATGTAAAGGGTCATATACGCATGCACTCAAGGTCTTCAGACTTTGTGTGTTTATAAAGACACTGCATGGTCAATGAAATACACCGGAGGGCCAAATTCAGGCCCTTTAAGTACTGCTTTTATTTTGAGTTGAAGAAAGAAAAAATCCAAAGAAGTAGTTGCTTGCCCAGGCTTTCCTTCTGATGAGTTCCTCCAGATCTATATTCTATATCATTTTCTATATCCCTATATATTCTAATCTCCTATGTTTCTGTATTCCTAATCCTATATTTTTTCTAGTTCTCCATGTTACCACCCTTGGCACATAAGGGACAGCTAATGGCATTGACTGTCCCTGGTGTCAGCCTGTGAGTTAATAAGGGAAGGAGAAGAGGAGATGGAGCTCTTGCTTGGGGACAGGACATTTATGAGTTGGCTTGGGTATGCTGCTGCTGCTAAGTTGCTTCAGTCGTGTCCGACTCTGTGAGACCCCATGGACGGCAGCCCACCAGGCTCCTCCGTCCCTGGGATTCTCCAGGCAAGAACGGTGGCTTGGGTATAGGTAGAGTCAAAAGAGCAGTTTTTCTTTTTGTGAATACAAAAGTTTGAGGCATAAGCTTTCTTTTTTGCAGCTTGTTATGAAAGTAATTTGGTTTTTGATATGCTTTTATTTTGCTATCTTTTGATGTAGTATGCTAAAAAAAAAAATAAGAGAGAGAGAAAGAGAGGCAATGTCTTGGCAGCAGATGGCCCTGTCCTGAGACTGGCAACTGGACAGATGTTTGCTTTAGAAGGCAATATTGCAAATGTGCAGCCTGGCCCTGGCCCCATGAGACTCAGAGTGTGAAGGTTCTGCCTGGCTATGGGCTTGGACACCTTGCTGTGGACAGTGTGGGGAGTAAGGGGTGAAACTGGACAAGGGCTTTGGACAGGACCTGTGCGAGGCTGGGTGGTCCACTGAGGAGGTTACAGGGAGGGTATGCCCCTGGAGGCTGCAGATCCCCCAGTTTAAAAAGAAGACTGTGTATGATTATCTGCTATGCTTTGGTAAAAAGGAAAACAATGGTACTATAAATAGACAGAAACACATCGATGCATTTGGGTATATATGTGGTATTTGTGTGCATATATATTTGCATGCATAAATGTCTGTATCTATGGGTGTATCTCTCCACACACACATATCCACATCTATATAAGCATGCCTATAAATATAAATGCAGACACACATTTACATGTCTAACTCTGGATTCCCCCAGAAACAGATCCTGCAGCAAAGGTTGGGGTGTAGGGAGTCTCATGGGAGATGGAGGATACTGGCAGAGGAGAGCAGAGATGAGATAAGAAGGGGGAGGCAACTAGCTGAGCATATGTGACCAAGTGTGGATCACTGTTCAGAGTTCGCCCCTGCTGGCAGACTTGGGAAGCCAAAGGAAGTCATGCCTCAGAATTTCCTGCCCGACAGTGAGAGAGGTGAGTTATGTTTGCACCACCTCCTGTCTGCTCCAGTGAGGGAGTTGATTGGGTACCCTTTTGAGCTGCCTCTCAGGTGGCAAAATGACCTCTAAGAGAAAGAATACTGGTGCAGGCAGCTGACGTCTGGTGTGTGCACTCAGGTGTGTGGGTGCAAAGGGGTGGATAGGGCCACAGCAGTTGGCTACAACATATACGTGTGTGTACACAGGTACATGGATGTATGAAAACAAGCACAGACATTGCTGTTTTTGTATCTGTGAATATGTATGCATATGGGTACATGCACATGCCATCAGTCCCTGGATTATGAGTTTTTTCCCTAAACCCATTACTTCCTTATTCTTTGCTCATGTCTCCACCCCTGTTTGGAATCCCTTTCTTTTCCTTCTTCACCTGGTCAGTGCTTGGCCTTTCAAAGTTGTTTATCATCACCCATGGAAACTCCCTGACCACTCCATCCCTCTAGGCAGAAGCAGAAACTGTTTTCTCATTTGTATTCCTGAGGCTCAGGGCTCTCCCTGGCTGGCTTACCTGCCGTCTGTCCCTCCCTCCTTCCCTCGTGTGCAGACACATGCACACACAGCACACATGCACACACACACAGGTGAGGCCCTTGCCCCATTGTAGCATGATCACCAGAGCATTTTCCTGTTCTGTGTTAGGCCGTGTCCTCCATCAGGGAGGGAGGTGTGTTTTCTGATGCTCATCTTGCTGACCTCTGAGCTGAGCCGTATGGGTGCTCAGTGATGCTGGCTAGCACTCTTCACCTGCTTTCATATTGCTATCTTGTAATGGTGTACACTGAACCAGTAATCTCTTTCCTTCCAAACTGCGACAGTTCTGCCCTTTAAAGCTGGCCAGCTCCTTCTTGCCTGAGAGAACGTGTGTGTGTGTGTGTGTGTGTTTTAGTCACTCAGTCGTGTCTGACTCTTTGCCACCCCATGGACTGTAGCCCACCAGGCTGCTCCTCTGTCCATGGGATTCTCCAGGCAAGAATATTGGAGTAGGTTGCCATTCCCTTCTCCAGAGGATCTTCCCAATCCAGGGATCATACCCGAATCTCCCGCATTGCTGGCAGATTCTTTACTGTCTAAACCTCCTGAGAGAATAGCTATTGTTAGATAAATATCCTAGTCTCATTAGGTTACTGTTTGCTTTGGAGCACACCCCATAATGTGTAAAACATCTCTAGTGTATATTACCCATCTCTGATGGATGAATTGCCAGCTCTTCAAGTAAATATATACACCATGAAAATTGTATTTTACGTCCAGCCCCCTTCGTTACATTCTCCAAATTTGTGAAAATCTGTCTTCCCATGTTTTTAGGATGTGGTGACAGAAGCAGACCACCAGAAAGACACTCCATCTGACTGAGATGGATTTCTTGGGTAATGGAGCAAATGCCTTACACATGGTTTCTCATCCTTGCTTCAGGTCAGGACAGTATACACAGCATTCCAGACAGCTGAGAACATGCTAATGTTTGACGATATCTGGAGAGGATTTCACAACCTCTCGCTCTTACCCATTTCAGAAGCAGAGTGTCTCACATTTTTTGGTGTGAATAGCATTATGATTCATGTAGAAAATGCAGTGCTTCACAGTCACTTGTGAAACTGCGTCATCCCCATGTTCCCACTATACATAAATGACAGAGCCAAGAGTTACTTCTCTAGAGAGATGGTACTTATCAGGCCAGTGGACCCTTGAGTTCCTTGAGCTGTTCCTTAGTGTTGTCTGAGTCATAGCAGAGTGCATTCCTCATGGTGTGTGTTCAGTGAGAGTGAGTCCTGTGTTCATTTTAAAAATGAAAGAAGATGATTCTTTCCTAAGACAGAAGCAAAGAGTACTTTATAAAGTATATTGAACATTCATCTGAGCTTGAGTTTTTCTGACCTGCCTAACTGAACAAGAGCTTCCATCCTGGCTCAGCAGTAAAGAATCCTCCTGCAATGCAGGAGATGCAGGTTCGATCCTTGGGATGGGAAGATGCCGTGGAGGAGGAAATAGCAACCCACTCCAATATTCTTGCCTAGGAAATCCCAAGGACAGAGGAGCCTGGTGGGCTACAGTCCATGGGGTCGCAAAGAGTTGGACACAACTGAGCAACTAAGCAACAACAACAAACTGAATGGTAAGCAGTTCACTGTGCCTTTGTTCAGTCAAATGTTCAGGTTGGTGGCAGTTGGTACAGATATTTCTGGAAAACCTGATGTCTTCAGGCACGTAAGGCTAAAGTCCAGGGTGCCAACGAGAGGTGTTTGTATTCTGTTTTACCAAACTATTTTAAGAACCCTATGGGCTCTATGTTCTTGGAAATCACTTACTGAAGGTAGGGAAGCCCACCGAGCTGTAAGACGCTCTAAAAAAAGTGGCAAGTCCTCAGTCTGCAAAACCAGCCAAATTAACAGGCCAAGATCAATTACTTTTGCTGACAAAGGTGTATTAAGTTCTGAGGATTTTTACTAATAAACATGGCTTGTTAATGGCCTGTCTGTGATGAAGGAGCTGTACTTTATTAGCTCTTAGAAGCCCTGGAGTCCATAAACACCTTTGCTCTCACTTGTACTTTAGATACTGCAAAGTGCTGTCTCCCAGGGAAAATGAAACTCCCAGCAAGGTTATTTGGAGAGAACAAAGGAAATGAAGATCTTCGTGGTTCCCATTCCTCTTAGACCAGATTCCTTAAGATGCTCTGCACAGCCTGGCATGGTCCAACTTCTGCCAGGCTTTCTGGCCTCATCATTGATCCTTCCTCGTTCCCTCTGCTCTGGCGTCTGGGCAGATCCTCCAGATCCTCGCTACACAAAGTTTTGTGCATCTGACCAGCCGTATTGGCCTCACCTGAGAGCTTGCTGGAAACGCAGAAGTTTGGGCCCTACCCCAGGTCCAGAATTGAAATCTACAGTTTGGCAAGATTTCCAGAAAATTCATTTTCCAAATAAAGTTTGAGGAGCTCTGGTCTAACAGCTCTTGGTCTTTCCCTGGGCTGCTTTTTCTTTCTTCTCTCCACTTTGCTCCATGTTTTGATACCCCATGCCTAGTTAACACCACTCATCCTGCTCTTGGAAGCTCAAACATTCCTTCTTTCCAGAAGCTCGTGTGACTCCCAAGACTAGATCGGGTACTATTGCTAAACCCTGTAGAGCAGCCCATACTTTACTTCCTAAACATTTAAAAGGATTCCTAATTAGATATTTTTGTGTGTAATGATTTTATTTAACTCTTTGCGGGTTAAGTGTTCAGTCATGTCGAACTCTTTGCAACCCCATGGACTGTAGCCCACCAGGTTCCTCCGTCCATGGAATTCTCCAGGCAAGAATACTGGAGTGGGGAGCCATTCCCTTCTGCGGATCTTCCTGATCCAATGGTAACTCTTGTGTCTTCAGTGCTTGGTGCATAATGGATATTCGTACTAATTGTTGCATTCAGGAATAAATGAATGTTGACTTTGATTTCTATTTCTTTCCCTACTGCCTCTTTCTTCTCTCTGCTATTTCATATTCTGCTACACACTTTGTCTTTTCCATTTCTGAAAGGAAGATGGATGTATTTGCAGCCGCTGTAGTACTTATTATAAATTGCTTTGTATGGAATGTGGATGACTTCCCTAAGGATGTCTTGCTTGAAAAGTGTTGCTTGAGCCTCAACGATTTCCAGTACTCATGGCACTGGAAAGATGTAGTGGCAGGAAGCACTGGCCAGTGGCTGGGGCCACTCGCTGTGGCAGAGTTTGGAAAGGAAAGCATAATTCTCCACCCTCAGAGCTGACTTTGCCCTGAAATATGGGGAGAAGTGTCTGACCTCTCCCCGCTCCAGTCTGTCCAGCTTCAGATTGTACTTCCCTGTAATAGGACGCAGTGGGGTAGCTTGTCATTTTCCTGGTCACATGATGCCATGGCAATCCAAGTTACTTTTTCTCAGCCACGGCACTGCTCCCCTGACATGGGAACTTGGGGCCCTCGATGCCTGAGTCCTCTCACATGGACTCTGCCTTACTCTTGGTAATATGTGCAATTTAGCACATTTTAGTGATAGGCTGTCGTTATGTCTTCCCTGCCCATGGGGAGAAATTTGGCTACATTTGGGCAATAAATTGGAGAATTGAGCAATTATTGAGTGAATTAGATCAATGTGGGCAGTTTCTCTAAGCAGTGTGGGCCAAAAACCCTCAGAGTAGTTTTCAAAACTAGTTTGAAATGTCGATGTAATTGCTGCAGTGTTCCATATTGCATTGTGGTTGTACCATCACTCTGAGGACAAAAAGATCCTGGCTTTGAACAGTCAATTTAAAAAAGAAAAGGCTTTTCTTTAAGGACTGGATAGCACTTGGCCACTAAAAGGGGCCTCAATTTGCTTAGTAAAGTGGCTGGTACTCTGCCTGCTTTTGGCTAGACCATGAGGTCCTGAATCTTGGGGTTTTATGTTAGGATGAGTCTGAGCAATTGTGGTTTCTCTATCAACCTTCTATTAGAAGGTCTATTTAATGCCATTCTCTTCAGGGTGACTACATGAATGTACAGCTATTGTTATAGGGGTGTCAAATTCTTGCTTACTGAAAATAATACCAAAGTAAGGCAGAGCTAAGGATATTGCTTACTGTGGTTATCAATGATTACCTTGACAGAGCCTTAAAATATTATTTTAGAAGGAAGGGGACAAAGATAGGATATTTGTGAGGTTCTTTGGGGGTGGGGGAGGCAGGATTGAGGTGAGTTTTTTAACATAAGGACTTGAGTTGGATTGGGCAATTTTCATGATATACTGTATCATGATATACATATTGGTGGAAACTATGAGTTAAGCTTCATGGCTTGTCCTAAAGAGTTCATGAGCCTGGTTGAGTTATCTGTGTTGCTAATACTTTCAGTAAGTTCCTGAAAGCAACAGGAGGCTCAATTTTTTATATGTTAAAAAGATTGTAATAACTGTTGTATATTTTAAATCCTATTTCAGCCCTGTCTCATGTATTTTCAGGCCAACACTTGAATTTTAATCCCCATACATGTCTTAATTTTTTGTGGTTTCTAAGATTCCTTATGTTTATTTCTTTATATACTTTATAGTTGAAGCTTCTTGTAAAATTATTTTTCTACATAGGGAGCCACCATCTGAAAAATGAGCCTAATAGGGTAAATAGTTAGAAAGGAAATTTCTTGTGTGACACCTGATCAATTATAGGAAAACACACAGTTTGAAAGAGATGAGCAAATTATTTATTTATAGAGGAATTACTGGTACTAATAGCTACTCTTACCGAGTGTATACTCTGTGCCAGATACATATAGTGCTTTAATTTTCACTTTCAAGATAGTCCTATATATCTCGGGGGCATTAGCCCCATTTTTTTGGTGAAGAAATTGAGATTTGAGAAGCTTAATCGCTTGCCTAAGGTCAAAAAGTTAATAAGAATTGAAATCCTGAACTATGTGATTATAGTCACATGTTATTTCTATCTCATCTACCACCTCCCCCATCCCCCCCTCCCCCAACAAACCCGTGTCATTCTGAGATACCAAGTGTATGGGTTTTTGTAGACATTTGAAAGTGGGACATGCCATCTGAATCTATGGAATGAAGAGCAACCAGATATTTCAAGGGAGAAATAATGGTGATGTGAGCATCTACAAAAAATCTTAATTTTGGTGCAAGAGATATTAACACAATACAAATGTGAATTACACCTCCTTTCTCTGAAGTTCACAAGTCTCAGCAAGTTTAAACTCATACCAGATTTCAGCCTTGGGCGTTCAGCCTAAGTCTGTCACAATGATGGCAGAGTGAATGAAGAACATGGATCTGCTACCCTCACATCAGTTGGAGAATGGAGACAGTGTGATCTATGGTGTATCTGTTTGCCAAGAAATTATGAATACACAAAGAGAATGTGATTGTTGCTGGGATAGAGCCATGCTCAGTGCCTCTGCTTCCAAAGATGATAGAAATAAATGTTTATCTATTTTAAACAGATAGGTCCTATCTATTCCTTGTAATAGTTACTGACGGAGTTTAATCATCAATTTTGGATAACCTTATCCATGTAAGAAGAAGATGCATTTGGAAACTTAAGTGACTTTCAGAATGGGTATTGATATTTGGGAGAAAAACGTGTAACTCAGATGGCAAAGAATCTGCCTGCAGTGCAGGAGACCCAGGTTCTATCCCTGAGTTGGGAAAATCCTCTAGAGAAGGGAATGGCAACCCACTCCAGTGTTCTTGCCTGGAGAATTCCAAGGAGAGAGGAGCCTGGGGGTTATAGTCCATGAGGTTGCAAAGAGTTGGACATGATAGTGATTAACGCTTTCACTTTTTCTCTTTCTTTGGTGGCTCAGATGGCCAGGTGGCACTAGTGGTAAAGAACCCACCTGCCAGGGCAAGAGATGTAAGAGATACAGATTCAGTCCCTGGGTCAGGAAGATCCCCTGGAGGAGAGCTTGACAACTCCCTCCAGTATTCTTGCCTGGAGAATCCCATGGACAGAAAAGCCTGCAGGGCTACAGTCCATGGGGTCATAAAAGAGTCAGACACGATTGAAGCGACTTAGCACGCACACAGAAAAACAAGCTCCATTGATTAAACCTCATCCCATTATATCTTTGTAAGCATCATTCCTTGTAATTTTTTCCTCTTTCTTTTATTCTTTCAAGATGTGTCACACAATGAACGCCTTTCATGTCTGAAAAGTCCCGGGAAAAATACTGATTTTACTAAAGACTGAAGAACTTTCCAACTAGTCCTTCATTTTTTCTTCTATCTTTTCATCCATCTCTTGTCTCTATAGCCAGCCAGTCATTTAATAATTTAACAAAGATTGAGTGCCTGCTTTGTGTTAGATCCTGTATTAGGTATTGAGTGTTCAGAGATGAAGGGGATTTCGCTTTTTCTTTCCAGGTAACTCAATCTATTGACTTGGGCATACTTATTAAACTCAAATCAAACCATACTGTAACATTTTTTTGTGTGTCCCATGTAAAAGATAATATTATATATGATAATATATGCCAAACATAAAATATTATAAAAAGTCTAGATATATTGAAAAGTAGAAGTAATTGTACAACTCAAGAAAACCAGATAATGTGATTTGACGTATTTCCTTCCAACTTTTTTTCTCTATATTTTCATAGAGTTATATAACTAGATCACATTCTATGTTTTGCATCCTGGTTATTTTCATTTAACTTTATATTATGAACATATCTCTATTTCATTAAAAAGTCATGTAAAATAATTTTCATAGCTGCATAACATTTCATCAGTATGTGCTCAGTTGCTCAGTCATGTCTGACTCTTTGTAACCCCATAGACTATAGACTGCCAGGCTCCTCTGTCCATGGGATTTTCCAGGCAAGAATATTGGGGTAAGTCACCATTTCCTTCTCCAGTGGATCTTCCTGACCCACGGACTGAAATCGCATCTCTACATTAGTGGCAGCCTCTTTGCCACTGAGCCATCTGGGAGCCCTGCTTTAGGTTACTCACGTTCAATACTGTTACCAGAGCAGCTGTATTCTGTTTTGGATCTCCTTGCTTCTGGCATTGTTCCCTGCTGTTGAACTTTAAAAACAGCATCTACTAATTGAGAAGAATTCGTTTCGAACACACCATCTAATTTTTGTAATTTTTTAATTTCTAGAGTGCTTTGCCTGATGAAGTTCATATTTATCATCCTTACATTCTCAGGGGCCTCGGGGTCTGTATTTGTGTAGCTTCTATAAACTTGATAAATCCTTTCTAAAAACCCTGATGGATCCTCAGTTGGTTTTTGTTTTATCTCCTGAATTTTGTTTAAGCTCTTTTGTCTAGGTACCCCCTTGGGTTTTCTCTTAGACCTCCACACCATAAGGTCGTAGTCCTCTGACTCTTTTTTCTCCTGATGCAATAGCATAAGTGTTTCTACGTATGGTATCTCATCTCTTTTCCCTGCTCTTTTGCGAAACACTTCTAACTGTGAGATGGCATAATAGCTGAGTGAGCCATTCAGGGGCCATTGCTCTTCTGATCCTAATATGTGTTGGGTCCACACCCTCTTACAATAGCATAGTCTTAGGCTCATGATTAAATTTTCCCCTTTATCCAATATATGCCCAAAAAGGCTCTCCTTCGAGACAGGTGGAGTGGTTCCTGTTTATAGATAGAATACTTCCCATTTTTAAAAGTATGACCACACCACAACACAAAAGATGTATACAAATTCCAATATAAAAAATTACACAAAAAAAATTGCAGCATTGATACACCAACAGATTGGTTCCCAACTTCCAAACTTACTCTACAAACCAAAGAACTAATTCCAACTAGGATAGGCTTATCCCCACAAGAACTAGTTCCCCAGTGAACCAGTTCCAGCTCATGTACAGTCCAACAACAACTCCCCTCCCTAACAGGGTCCCCCAACAGAATTAGCTTATCTCCTAAAGGAAAAAGCACAAATTGAGGGGGAAATGTGTTCCTGGTGTGCACATTGGAGTGACTTACCCTACAAAATCAAATCCATTGACAGGTAGTTTGTCAGAATACTATGATTTATTTAATCATTTTTTCTGGAATTAAAAATTAACATTGTTTTCAGTTTTCACTATTATGAATAATGTAACAAACATCTTTGAAAACTAATCTCTCCTTAAACTAACCTCATAGAAGTTTAATTAGTGGATCAAGAATACATTTTAAGATGTGCATGTGAGTGTTGCTGCTGCTGCTGCTGCTGCTAAGTCACTTCAGTCGTGTCTGACTCTGTGAGACCCCATAGACGGCAGCCCACCAGGCTCCCCCGCCCCTGGGATTCTCCAGGCAAGAACACTGGAGTGGGTTGCCTTTTCCTTCTCCAATGCATGAAAGTGAAAAGTGAAAGTGAAGTCGCTCAGTCGTGTCTGACTCCTAGCGACCCCATGGGCTGCAGCCTACAAGGCTCCTCTGTCCATGGATTTTCCAGACAAGAGTACTAGAGTGGGTTGCCATTGCCTTCTCTGGTGAGTGTTGTTAGATGTCCTAATTTCCACTCCAGTCAACAGTACCTGGGTGTATATTTTCCTTACCAAAGCTATTTTTCCAGCTGAGCATCTTGATTTCATTAACATTTGACTCTTGAAACTGAGCATCTTTCATATGTTTATTGGCCGATTGCATTTTTTCTGTAAATTGTGTGTTTTTCTCATTTTTCTGTTGAGTGGTTAAAGTTCTACCGAAGTTTATGTGTGTGTGAAGGATGGTAATCTTCTGCTGTTTATATTAAGATGTGTTTTTAAAAACACTGAAAAAATGCTGGATGTGTAGTTTTATCTTAGTGTGTATATTGCATGTTGGATAATGTTAGATTTTGCTGAAATCCTGTGTCTTCTTCCAGTCTTTTCCCCTTAAATCTTGATCCAAATATATTAACCAAGAAAAAAGTGAGTCAGTGTTGTCAGGTCCCCAATTTAATTTGTCCAAGACTTTTCCTTAGGCTTCTCTTAGCTTAGGCTTCTCTTTTCCCATCTCTGACTTCATTGTGAGAGTGACTTGGACCTGCACCCACACTGAAGGGAAGTTATTCTTTGAGTTTCTCCAGTGTCTCTTCCCTTGCCTGTGGCTCTGGAGCCTCCCATCTCTCTGTCTTCTCAAGCTGCTCTTTCTCTCTTGGCTCAGTGAGAAGGGTCCCTTCTGCTTTCAGACCTGATCTTCCACTAGGGCTCTGGCTCCCATCTCATCTGGCTTCATTCCATCTTTCCTGCTTCTCCTCCTTCTGTGTTTTAGATGTTCAGTTTCTTGTGGCCAGGCATTATGTACCTCCCATCTTAGAGTACAATGTCTTGCACATAGGAAACAGTAAATACTTGGCTAAATGACTAGTCTTTCACTCTCTGATTTGAGTATCCATGTTCTTAAAAATGAGTTGTATGATCTAGAACTTTCTACCTTCTTACCTGGGTCTTTATTTCTATTTTGAAGGCAATACTATCAATATTCACAGTGCTTTTCAGGTCTACTATATCCTTCTATATCACTGTATATTCATTCTATTAATTTTTGAGAGTTTGGTATTGAAACTCCAACTAAAAACTTTAATTTATCTACTTAAAAATAATTATAATATATAGTGGAACTATATGTAGCCTTGTTCTATATTTTCCAAGTCTCCTGTAAGTGTTATCATACATTCATATTTTAAAAAATAAAAAAGAAAAAGAAAAAAATGTTATATGTATTCCTAGAACCATTAAAATATATTAACACTTTTTTCTTTCAATGATCATGGTAACCTGAAGGATATATAATAAGTCTGGAGAGGAAGGGACTCCATCCTAAAGCATTTAAAGAAACTGGTGAGGAGACTTCAGAGCACTGTTTGAAGTGGCTGGGTTTGAGGGTGGGGTGAGCTCTGACTGCTCAGGGCCTCATGGAATGATGGCAAGTTTGAGCACGTATCTTCCCATGGGGTGGGAGGAAGAGAAAGGAGACATTCATTAATGAAACTAAAAGAAATATTCTATTTTGCCAGTAAAATAGAATAAAATGTTAGTGTCACAGTACCTTAGAATATTTCCAGAACTTTTTGGGGTCATTTTCTTCATTATTTCTTCTCGATCTTTTAAGAAATTGCTATCTGTGGGTCTCCTACTCTCTTTGTCTCTTTCCTTGTTTCTGCTTCATAGCCCTCCCCCCAACCCTCATCTCCCTTCATTCTTCCGTTGCTCATGCTTCTGTTTTCCCTGTCATTTCCTGGTCCTCCTTAAGCTGACCCTTTTCCATTCTCATCAGTATCTCAGCATGGCAGCCTGTTTTATTTAGTAAAGTAGCAAAATTCATTTTCATTGCTAGCTTGGCCTCTCCTCAAATAATCATCACAGAGTTCTGTACTGCTAGATATTCACGAATATCTTTTGAATGAATTGGTTACACGTTTTGGCACCTCTTAAATGTCATTCAAATGTTCAATTTGGAGGGTGGCAGTGCTTTTGTGGTCCTGTGAATGGCTTCAATTACCACCATTCCCTTAAAGTGGAATTTTAAATGGTACCACTTGTTCAGTGTAAGCAGCACTGTATTTATATCCCAGGCCACACGGTTCTCCTGAAGATGGGAGAATACTGGACCACAAATACACAGGGGAGGATGGGGGTGCACACATCAGACATTGTCTTCTAAAGCCCACCTCTGAGCCTACACTGAGTTATAGCCATGAATCATCCCTTCTAAGCCCACCTAAGTTCTCTAGCTGTGGTTTAGAAGAGCCAGCTGGAAATGTCTATTGAGTGGACTTCACTCTTTGGAAAGGGCATAGGCTTCCAGGAGTAGAGTAAATCTTTACCATGAAATGTACAAAACAACCTGACATTATATCCAGGGTCAGACACATCTGTTACATAATTCTTTGTGCTTATTTTTTGCTCTAGTGCCTTTCTTCTGTTCTCCATGATACACATAGCAGAATGAGATAATATGATTGTGGTTAACAATATGATGTTCTGCATGTTCTGTGTGAGGACTTTGGAAAGCTTCTGAATATTGCTGGAGTTAAACAAAAGAAAAAAACTCCTATATTCACAGTGAATAAAAAGAAAAGCCCGTAGTTTGTCAGTGACATTCTGTTTAGTGGGGAGAAAAAGCACCAGTTTCATTTTTGGTCAGATTAAATCTATAATATAGTCAAACATCAATAAAAGCGGTTACTTATTATGAAGGACAAGTCAGCAGGGCTTCCCTCATAGCTCAATTGGTAAAGAATCTGCCTGCAGTGCAGGAAACCAGGGTTTGATTCCTGGGTTGGGAAGATCCTCTGGTGAAGGAAATGGCAACCCAGTCCAGTACCCTCGTCTGGAGAATCCCATGGATAGAGGAGACTGTCAGGCTACAATCCTTGGAATCGCAAGAGTCAGACACAACTTAGTGACTAAACCACCACCATTATAAAGGAGTATCCTGGGCTCATAGTTTAAGCATTGAAATTCAATAATAGAAGTAACATTTTAATTTCAAAATGAGTATGAAAAATTACCCTCACCATGTCATTAGTACTGATCCATATCTTAATTTTTTTATGCCTTGATTTGACAAAATAAACTTTTCATATACTTTCAGATTTTTGTTGTGGAGCTGTTTGATGCTACAGTACTTTTTTCTCACTGATCTGACTTGAGGAATGTGATTGGTAGATGACAGGAGTGACTGGTCTTGACATTGGTGGGAAATATGTTTCTTTTCAGTTTCAAGTTCAGGAAAAGGAGAGGGAGGGGACTCTTGAGAATTTTTGGTTTTGTTATTAGGTTTTCAGCATCCATAATATTCATAAACAATGGACACAGCTGTCTTTAATAATCCAGCCTGCTAAGTGAAGGAACACACGCCAGAAAAACATCAGGCTGCAAGAGGGTTTTTTCCAACACAAAAATGTTCCTATATCGAAGCAAGGTTTCACATATAATCACACTGGATGCTGACCCTAAACTTCTATCATTAAGTAAAATCATTTGACCAACCACTAGGAAAAGTGTAATGAAGTTTTTGGTATTTTTAGAAGTTTTGCTTTTACTACTATATCGTTTTGAGTAGTCTTAAACATGCAGATGTGTGTCCCTTAGAGGGAATTTTTGTGGGCAAAAGGCGTCTGGTCTGAGTGTGAAGGGACATGGGGTCCTGCTCTGCTTCTGTCACCGGCCTGTTGTGTGGCCTGGAACCTTCCCGTTAACCTCTTTGAGACTCAGTTTCCCCATAAGTAAAAGGAAGAATTCTTAGAGCCTTCCCAGTTCTATAATTCCCTGATTACCCAACTCAGAAAAGTTTTTTATTTTCCCAGGCAGAAAATTATTGGACAGACTCAAAATACCAGTTAATAAAAATTATTTTTTTCTAATATAATAATAGATCATCACCACATTTTAAAATTTACTTTTTTAAAAAATGAAATTTTAATTAATATACAGTGGAATTTGCTCTTTGGCATACATATGTATGACTTTTGACAAATGAACACTCATGCACATTTGCAAATCATTAATATTATAAATCATGTTAAAAATGCAAAAAAGTCTTTACCTGTTATTCTAGCTATTGCCACCACATGTATGCTCAGTCATGTCCGACTCTTTGCGACCCCATGAACTGTAGCCCACCAGGCATCTCTGTCCATGGGATTTCCCAGGCAAGAATACTGGAGTGGGTTGCCATTTCCTACTCCAGGGGATCTTCTGGCCCAGGGACGAACTCTCATCTCTTGTGTATCCTGGTTTGGCACGTGTATTCTTTACCACTGCACCACCTGGGAAGCCCCAAAAAGGGGGAAAAAAAAAACTAAAAAAGACAAGCTATTTCTGACTCTTTGATCATAATGCTTCTCTGAAATATTAAGACATTTCTGATGCTTCCAAAATGTCTAGAATGAGGAGCAAGAGACTCATCCATTTTGGATCACGTGAAGTTCTTCACTCCTAGAATGGACTTGCAGGTTTTGTTTGTAGAGCAGTAATTAGAGACAGAGGAAGCTCTTCTTTTTCATCTGAAGGCAAGGGTATCACAGTAAGATTGGCTGGCAGTGAGAGCCAGGAGAACTCTGGCTGTAGGGTTCCTCGCTTATATTGCTGGATGGGTCAGGCTTAGTGTGTCTGCAATTACTATACAATCTTAGATTCAAAGCTCAAAGATGGAAAGGCATTCCAGTAGGTTGACATGCCTCCACATCAGTGGAAAACCAGGCAGTAGGAAATTGATGGTTTTCTGGAAGAATTTTGAGGTTCTCCAAGGAAAGCACTTCCCCTGGCCTTCTTGGCAGCATTTGTTCCCCGAGGCCTGTGCAGATGTGAGGGTCTGCTTCTTCCTCCATGTTAACTGTGCTGCTTCCCCATTCCAGGTGTTGTCCAAATGTTGGTACAGAAGAGGCCTGAGTTTGCCATGGGATGGGGTGGCCATGACGAGAGTGTTCACAGTCAGGGGCCAACCTGTGGATTCTGTATATTACGCCTGGGCCCTGGCCAGTGGGCCCTGTTGGAAGGACATGGTTTTTGGAATTCGTGGGGAAAGGATTTAATTTAGTTCTGCCCCGCCCACAGTGAATACATTAGAACTCACATTCTTCATTCATAAAATGAGGAACTACTTCATGGCAAAAAATGCTCAGGAACCTTATGTTTTCTTCCTCTATCTCTAATATGGTTGCTATAGAAAACAAGACCTACAAAGCTGTTCTATGCTTGAAGAGTTTAATGCAAAACAAAAAGGATACAGCTTCCTGTAGAAATGAAATAGAAGATTTCAGAGAAACTTTCAAACTTTGGAATCAAAACTCCTCAGCCCCAGTTTTTGGTTTTTTTTTTTAAGTTAAAGAAATTCCAGGTTTTGAGGATTTCTTTGGCTGATATGTACAAAGTGCCTACTCTAGTAACTAGCACTTAGTAGATGCCTCTCTTTCCTGCAGGGCTGAGTAATTTTTAGTTATAGTCCTTTCAATGGTAACCTGTTTGCATTTAGGATATACACTTATATATCAAACCTAAACAATTTAAACTGGAGTTTCCTGGATTGTTTTTTTGAGAAGAAACCTAACAGGTAGTTCCTTGGTGTCTGATTATTGGCATTCACACACTAGGCTACATGAAGAAGCTGCCTCTTTGTCTTCAAATCCCAGAGCCTTTCTTTTTGTCCATTGGGAGACAGTATTTTGCAGTCATTCTTTCTCATCACTTAAGGAGCTGCTACCCTTTATCTGTTACTTCTTTATGATGGGAAAGTCTAAGCACTGTTCTAGTAACACTCTAACTCTGTTCTGTCCAAGGGAAATGTAATGTAATTGGAGTCACATATGCAAAACATAAAAAATGCAAAAATTTTCATCTTCTACTAGTCACATTAAAAGAAGTAAAAGCAGATAAAGTGAATTCTATATTTTGTTGTTCACTCTCTCGGCTGTGTCCAACTGTTTGTGACTCCATGAACTGCAGCATGCCATGCTTCCCTGCCCTTCACTGTCTCCCAACATTTGCTCAGGCTCATGTCCACTGAGTTGATGATGCCACCCAACCATTTAATGCTCTATTGCCTGCTTCTCCTCCTGCCTGCAATCTTTCCCAGCATCAGGGTCTTTTCCATTGAGTCAGCTCTTTGCAGCTGATAGCCAGTATTGTATTGGAGCTTCAGCTTCAGCATCAGTCCTTCCAATGAATATTCAGGATTCCTTTAGGATTTACTGGTTTAATCTCCTTGCTATCCAAGGGATTCTCAAGAGTCTATATTTAACCCATTGTATAAAAAATGTTAACATTTCAACATATAAGCATTATAAAAATATTATTGGGACATGTTACATCCTTTTTTATTTTCTCATACTAAGCCTTCAACTTTTGATGTGTATTTCATACTTATAGCACTCCTTGTTTCTGATTAACCACATTTCAGTTATTCAATATCCCATGTGACTAATGGCTACCATTTTGGATATTGTAGGTCTAGTAAATGCTGCATGATCAGGAGGGAGCAGGTCCCATATTCACACTCACAGGACCTTCCCTCCTGTTATACTACCACCACATGCCATTAGACATTCTGTGTGTGGTCTGCCTGGTTGATATTGTGCCAAGAAAGAAGGATGAAAGTGAAGACTTTAATTACCAGTCAGAGGAATCTTTCTAAGAGCTTGCTTCTGTGTGCTCTGAATCCTCCAATGGCATCTCTTCTTTTTGAAGTGAAAGTGACAGCTGTCTCCCAACCTTTTCTTCCAAGACTTTCCCTTACACCAATGTTTCCAGACACACTGGACTCCTTGCAATTCCTTGAATGTGCCAGGCACATGCTCACTTAAGGACTTTTGTATTTGTACAATGCTTTGCATGGAATATTCTTCCCCAGGTGCCTACATTTGGCTCTTTCAGCTCCTTCAAGATTTTGCCCAAATGTCACCTATTAGTGAGATCTTTTGTAACCAATCAATGTTATCTAAAATGGGGACACTCTTTTGCTACCAGCTTCCTTTTTCACCTGACACTCCTTCTCAAACCAACCCCCTTTAAAATTTTTTTTCTTTTGTGTTGCCATCTGATATACTTGTTTTTTTCCCCTTCTTTCTCTTTTCTACCTTCTCCCTGCCCTCATAGAATATAAGCTTCATTAGGGCAGGGACTATATTTTGTTCACTGCTATATCTCCACCACCTAAGATGGAGCTTAGTACATTGTAGGCTTTATTTTCTTAGGCTCCAAAATCATTGCAGATGGTGACTGCAGCCATGAAATTGAAAGACACTTGCTCCTTGGAAGAAAAGCTATGACCAACCTAGACAGCGTATTAAAAAAGAGACATTACTTTGCCAACAAAAGTCCGTCTAGTCAAAGCTATGGTTTTTCCAGTAGTCATGTGTGGGTGTGAGAGCTGGACCATAAAGAAAGCTGAATGCTGAAGAATTGATGCTTTTGAACTGTGGTATTGGAGGAGACTCTTGAGAGTTCTTTGGACTGCAAGGAGATCAAACCAATCAATCCTAAAGGAAATCAGTCCTGAATATTCATTGGAAGGACTGAGGCTGAAGCTGAAACTCCAATAATTTGGCCACCTGATGCAAAGAACTGACTCCTTGGAAAAGACCCTGATGGTGGGAAAGATTGAAGGCAGGAGGAGTAGGGGACGACACAGGATGAGATGGTTGGATGGCATCACCGTTTGAGTAAGCTCCAGGAGTTGGTGATAGACAGGGAAGCCTGGTGTGCTGCAGTCCATGGGGTCGCAAAGAGTCTGACATGACTGAGTGACTGAACTGAACTGAACTGAACTGAACTAAACATAGTAGGCACTCAACAAATATTTGCTGAATGGATGAATGAGTGAATAATTTGAGGCGTCTGATATTTCTAAGAAGTCAGAATTCTAACTGTTGATTAACATCTGTGAAAGTGCTGACTACTACCCTGCCCAAGATTAATGGAATTATCTTGCTTATTTGGGAAGCATGATCAAATCGTTTATGTATTAGCTTTCTTCTGGTTTAGGAGACCCTGTAATGAGCCCCTGTGCTATTGTCTAGGTCAGCTAAACCCCGGTGGGAGTCTGGTCAGTGCCCTCAAACACAAGCACTGATCACTTTTCAGTGGTGACTTGTGGGAATGTCAGAACAGATTCAGATCCACTAGTCCTTGAATGCTTTTCCTTCTTTGGAAGTAGATATTTAGGAATTCTCAAAATTTGGTAACTCTCAACTTGAATATTTAATGGGGGCAGGTTGGATTACCTCGTCTGTCTTTACAAACCCACAAAGCCTTCCAGCAGACCTCTCCCACTGAGTTTTAGCAGAGTCCTTGTGAACATCATGAACATGTGCACAGGGTCAAAGTGGAATGGTAAAAAGGGTTGTTGTTCTTGGCCAGGTCCACATGGGGAGCAGGGCTAACCATGGGCTTGTGCAGCCAAACGGTGTGATGTGATCCTCTGGCTGCTGAGGGCCTGGCAGACGCTGGAGTCTGGTGCAGCAGCTGCCCAGCTCTTCGGAGGAAAGGCCAGTCTAATTTAGAAGCCAAACAACTTTCTTTTGTCTTACTTGTTTTCTCTCCAAGAAGACAAAGTTTTGAAGGCCTCAGCAGGAGGGAAGTCTCTGGTGTCAGAGGGTCTCTCTCAGGACTTTGAGACTTGTAATGTGGAGGTTAGCAAGGAGTTCTCAACATCTCTTTCCCCTCTGTCCGCCTGCTCGCAGGCCCTGAACATAACATTGGCAATGATTGTAAATATATTTCACCCTAAGTCATTCTTTCTAGCAATAGAGCAACCTCTCACCATTCTTTTACATGTTCCCAGAGAGAAAATAAAATCTTTGTCAGCAGCTTAAGAGTCAAACACCTTCCCTGATGGCTTAGACAGTAAAAAATCTGCCTGCAACACAGGAGACCGGGGTTTGATCCCTGGGTCGGAAAGATCCTCTGGAGAAGAGAATGGCTAATCACTAAGTTTCGAGAATGTGAGTCTCTTTTTGACCTTGGGTTACCTGCCTGGGTTGACAGTGGGTTTCATGTACTCGGATTTTCTGGTGAATGAGAATTTAGAATTCTAAGTTAGGAAGGTCTTGTGGTTAAAGTTTGATGAGATAGTTTTGGATTAAAACCAACAACCTAAAACTTTAACAAGGTATGTCTTCTCCCCATAAAAGAGAATCATATATAGGAAGATTTGTTCTTGAGCCTCATTTTTTTTAATGTAATAATTTTGTACTTCTAAATTTTCATTAATGTGAAAAAGATTTTACTGTGCTTACTGGGTTTATGCCGTTCCAGCATTTGCAAAAGGTGTAGTTTGACAAGAACTTCTGAGTTCCTTCAGAGAAAGGATTTTGTTTGCCTGAAATCAGTTTCCCCTTTCTCTCAAAGAGCGTTTCTTTCTGGGACCTTCATTCCAGACTTTGCAAGCAAGATGAGAAGATGATATTCAGTCTGCAGACTATTTAGCTCCTGACCTGTCCACAATCCTCATTGAACAAAGCCAAATGTGTTTTAAAGGCTGCTGTTGAACTACACATAAACCTGGGACTCTGAGGTGATGAAAAAATATGATTGGTATAGGGGATGGAGGCCACAGAGAACCCATTTTGTCCTCCAGTCATTTTTCTTCCCCCACTTTTCCTGTATTTCCTTCTTCCAAGAATCATTTTGGTTTTTCCCACTTCCTCAGAACTTCAAAGGTAACCATTGTTGGAAATGAGGTGGTATATGTGTGCTCAGTTGCTTAGCTGTGTGCGAGTCTGTGATCCCATGGGCTGTAGTCCATCAGCCTCCTCTGTCCATGGGATTTTTCAGGCAAGAATACTGGAGTGGGTTGACATTTCTTTCTCTAGGGGACCTTCCTGACCCAGGGATTGAACCCATGTCTCCTGTGTCTCCTGCATTGCAGGCGGATTCTTATCCCACTGAGCCATCAAATTTTCTAGTGGAGGGTTTCCTATCCAGAGCTTTACAGCCAGGATCTGTAGGAGTTTTGTATGTGTCTGTCACTAATTGGTTAATCATTTTGTTCATTTTTCTGGTCTACTAAACGGCCCATTTGTAATACTTTTCTGTAACAAACCTGCATGTCTCATAACACTCACATGTTGAGCACCCAGGTGGGAGAAATGAAGGCATAAAGGAAATTTGGGGACAGTTTGATCAAACTGCATTTGAAAGGAAACTGTGTGACTCAAATATCTCCAGTTCCTAGGGCCCTTGTGACTCTGGTACTTTTCATTGCAAGTATCCATTCACTTATTCATGTGTTAACGATTTTTACTGCATAGCCATTAGAACTCTGACCCTGGTTGGGAATACAACAACAATGAACTAGAAAGATAAAATTCCCACCCTCATGAGGCTTACATTCCAGTGGGGGAGGTAGGTGACAACTAGGAGAAATAAGTGAAAGATGTATGATAGCAGGTGACAAGTGC
This sequence comes from Dama dama, assembly GCF_033118175.1. Taxonomy (NCBI): domain Eukaryota; kingdom Metazoa; phylum Chordata; class Mammalia; order Artiodactyla; family Cervidae; genus Dama; species Dama dama. The sequence continues at coordinate 59,949,679 of NC_083698.1, read as the reverse complement.
TACGGATGAAAAACCAAATCAGAGAAGGGGAAAAAAGTGTTGGGGATGGTGTGGACAGTGATTTTAAACAATGGGATAAGGAGAGGGCTCACCACTATCTCACTGCCAGTGGTGCTAATGGCTCTAGAAGTAAAGAATCTGCCTGCCAATGCAGGAGACACAAGAGATGCAGGTTTGATCCTGGGTCGGGAAGATTCCCTAGAGAAGGAAATGGCAATTCAGTCCAGTATTCTTGCCTGGAAAATTCCATAGACAGAGGAGCCTGGCAGGCTACAGTCATGGGGTTACAAAGAGCTGGATATGACTGAACGACTGAGGACACACACATTGCCTCACTAGAGCACTGGACCTCGGACTACTATGCTTGAAATTAATGGATACTCATATCTATTAAATGAAAAGAGCTAACAGTTAGGAAATCCCCAGAGATTTGTGTAGACCAAATAATGAATTTTGGTGCATGTACCAATATGGATTTCATATTGCTTATCTGTTTTTGAACTGAGAGCTGACCCTTTGTTCAGTTCAATTGCTCAGTCGTGTCCAACTCTTTGTGACCCCATGGACTGCAGCATGCCAGGCCTCCCTGTCCATCACCAACTCTCGGAATTTACTCAAACTCATGTCCATTGAGTCAGTGATGTCATCCAACCATCTCATCCTCTGTCGTCCCCTTCTCCTCCCGCTTTCAATCTTTCCCAGCATCAGGGTCTTTTGAGCGATGTTTAGGGACTGCTGTTCTGTGATATTTTTGAGAAATTATGGATGCAAATGAATTTTTGATGAACAGAATTTTGGTATTCCATCTTTCCACGTTTGCACAAAAAATAGAGAAATAACATCACTATTCTAAAGAAACAAACCTGCCATATTAAGTAACAGTTGAAACATCACCTGTGTAGTACTCTACCCCAAAATGTTTAACCTGAATCTTATCGTGATGAAGTATTGGAGAAATTCATATTTAGTTTTGGTCTAGATTCTTAAAAATTGCAGGGTTTCAAAGGAAAAAGGAAGTTTGGACAACTGCTCTAGATTAAAGTAGATGAGAGAGACATGACAACTAAATGTAATACATGATCATGGACTGGATTCTAGATTAAAAAAAATACTATTAAAGATTTTATTAGAGAAACTGGGGAGATTTGAAGATAGACTGTATATTAGATGTGCATGTTTGTGCGTTAGTTGCTCAGTTGTGTCTGACTCTTTGCGACCCCATGATCTGTAGCCTGGCAGGCTCCTCTGTGCATGGAATTCTCCAGACAAGGATATTGGAGTGGTAGCCATTCCCTTCTCCAGGGAATCTTCCTGACCCTGGGATTGAACCTGGGTCTCTGCATTGCAGGCAAATTCTTCACCATCTGAGTCACTAGGGAAGTCCATATTAGATGGTTGTTGGTACTATTGCCTAAATGTTAAATTCCCTGAGTGTGACAGTTAACTTGTGATTGTAGTAGATTTTTCTCATTGTTTCTTCTTTGACTTACTGGTTTTTAGGAGTGTGTTGTTTAATTTCCACGGATCTTTGAATTTTCAGAATATTGTTCTGTATTCTTTCTAGTTTTATTCCACTATGATTGGAGACCATATTTTTATGATTTCAATCTTTTTAAATCTGTTGAGATTTGATCTGTGAGACAACATGCTCTATTCTGAAAAATGTTCCATGTGCATTTGAGAAAGAGTATGTATCTTGCTCTTTTGGAATGGATGGATATTCTGTATATGTCTGTTGGGTACAGTTGACTTACAGTGGCAAGTTCTTATTGATATTCTGCTTAGTTGTTCTATCTATTATTGAAAGTGGAGTAATGATGTCTCCAGCTATAGTTGTTGAATTACCTGTTTCTTTCTTCAGTTCTTTTAGTTTTTGCTTCATGTATTTTGGGCCTCTTGTTAAGTACATATGTTTTATAATCAAAACTCAGAGATTTGTATAATGAATTAGAAAGAAAAGCATCATCCAACTATGTACTGTCTACAAGAGACAAATTTTAGATTCAAAGACACAAGTGAAAAGGATAGAAAAAGTTGTACTATGCAAATATTAATAGTAAGTAAAAGAGAGCTGCAAGGACTATGCTAATATCAGACAAAAATGATTTTAAGATTAAAAATTGTCACTAGAGATAAAGAAGGACATTTTATAATAAGAGGGTCAATCCATCAGGAAACTATGTTTTCTTTTGAATGAACATATTTGTAATAGCTGAGTTAAAGTCTGTCTAGTAAGTGAAACCTCAGGACTTCAGCAAGGACAATTTCTATTACTTGCTTTATGTGCACATGTGTGTATAGGTAATGCTTTATTTGAGTATCTTACTTATTGCTATTGTTGAAAACTGGCGATTTAAAATCATGCAGTTTAACAACTCTGGAAATCAGATTCCCTTCTTCCCCAGTGTTTGTTGTTGCTGTTTGTTTTTGTGGTTATTGGAGCTTTTTGTTTGTTTGGGACTATTGTAGTAATTCTGTAAAGTCTGTATTCTTTGTCATGTGTAGCCCCTGAATCTCTAGTTATCAGCTAATGATTGGGTAGAGCTTTGCCTATAAGTTTTGTACCAATATGTCTTCCAGCCTCTGCCAAGGGACACTGTGTGGGTGCTGGGGAAATACTTTCAACACTCTAGCAGGAAGTTTACATCACTGCCCTGTATTCCACTTCCTGATGGGGCAAAGCCTCCTGAAAGATGTGGACCTTCTCAGGTGTTTCCCGGGGAGGTATAACCAGTTCAATTCAGTTCAGTCCTCAGTCTTGTCTGACTCTTTGGGACCCAAGGACTGTAGCATACCAGGCTTCGCTGTCCATCACCAACTCCCAGAGCCTGCTCAAATTCATGTCCATCGAGTCAGTGATGCCATCCAATCATCTCATCCTCTGTTGTCCCCTTCTCCTGCTGACTTCAATCTTTCCCAGCATCAAGGTCTTTTTAAAATTTTTAGTAAAGTCCAATTTATCAATTTTTTCAGAAAAGTTTTGCTCTTGATATTAAAAAATATTTATTTATTTAATTGGAGGATAATTGCTTTTCAATGTTTTGTTGGTTTCTGCCCTACAATTCAAATAAATCATAACTATATGTATGTCCCCTCCCTCCTGGACTCTCCTCCCACCCATCTCACCCCTCTCTTCTAGGTCATCACAGAATGCCAGGCTCGGTTTCCTTCAGTTTTTTCTTTTTAATATTTTTTGTCAGTCAACCCCAGTTAGTAACGCTGCTTTAGGCAGTTACTATTGATATATTAAACAATTACTACTGATCATTTTAAACAAATGCCTTGGAGGTAGAATAGAATGAGCTCTGAGTTGAGGACAAACTCTGAGAGTGGAAAGCTTTTTAATTTTTAGTAAGTTGCCAGCAGATTAAATAGTGACAGATACTCTGGGATGAAATGTTTGGGGAATGCCGAACCCATTCTTCTTGTTGTATATGGCTGCTAGGCAACTGCTGTTGTGAAGCTGTTGATTTTCAAGGCTACTGTAGAGCTAGTTAGAGAGGGACAAGATTAGTGTAAATTAAAACTCCATAAAGCTTGCTGTTCTTATTGTGATTTAGTTATTGTTCATTAATAGATACTCCTTGGATTGCTATAAACCCTTAATTTGCAGAGCTCTGAAAATGTTGATTTTTAAAATTTTTGTTGCTGCTTTTATTACTTTATGGAGGAACAGATTTTCTTAAGTCCTCACTCTGCCATTCTGGAATATGTAAGCTTTCCAGAATCATTTTATGTTACTTTTGCATTTTATTTTATCAACTTATTTTATTTAAGTACTAGGAAAGTCCTTGAGGTTAAATCTTTCATTGTATCTTAAAGTTTTTACATAAGATAATATGTTTTTAGAAATATGATTGCTAGATCAAGATATATTAATATTCTTCTATTTTCATTATGTTTTACCAGCTGGTGTTTCACAAAAATTCTCTCAGTGCACACTTTGGCCATTAATATATATAAAGGTGTATTTTACTGCATGTTTAGTGACTCAGGATATTAATATGTTATTTTTCTATTATGAAGTTAGAAAATACAAAGTTCTAATTCTCCTTTTTAAAAAAATTTACACTAACAACTAGGTTAGTGCCAAAAATAATCTAAATAAATAATTTTTTTTCCTGAAATAATCATTGTATCCTTTTCTATTTAAAATACTACACAATTCTAATTTCACTTTAAAAAATCTTAGAAAAATATAGATAAAATATCACAGATTCTTTTACACTGAGAAAAATTTTGGTTTATGTCTTCTTAATTAAGGATTAGGTTTTACAGTGTGTGAGTGAATCCCTAAGATCATCATGTATTTTTGGCTCAGTTTCCCTGGAAATGAGATACCTTACTAAACTCTATCATTGGCCAAGAAAAGAGGAGGAATAATGATAAAACCATAAAGCCAAGCATATGCAAACAGCCTGCACTAAATCTGATGAGAACTCCAGAAACTGAAATTGCAAATCTGTGACCTTCTCTTTGGGGGAATCTTCTGCTGCTGGGAGTAGGAGGTGCTTTTTAGGAAGGGTCACTGAGATATTATGCTTAACTGGCAATAGGGTAGATATGATAGGTAAATGTCACTTAGTCACCAGGAGTTCCCAGGAAATGTGCTGACAATGCTGGTGTGTTATTTGGACAGTGGTATTTTTTGGATCTCTGTGCTTTGTATTATTTCTTCTTTGAGATATAATTGGAGAGAAATTCATGAATTTGGTGGTCATAGTTTGACCTTTAGTGCAAATTGGCACATTAACAAAGAAAACAATCTTTATGTTTGTGATTGTTCCTTTGTACTAGAAATGGAGAGATTTTCCGGTGGCTCAGTGGGGAGGAATCTTCCTGCCAATGCAGAAGATGCAGGTTTGATCCCTGGGTTGGGAAGATTCCTTGGAGAAGGGAATAGCTACACACTCTAGTATTTTTTCCTGGAGAATTCCATGGACAGAGGAGCCTGGTGGGCTACAGTCCACAGTGTTACAGTCAGACATGACTGAGCTCACACGCACTAGAAATGGAGAACAGGCTGGAATGGGGGAGACGAGAAGTATTTCAGGTTCATCCACCTGCTTCAGAATGGGCCAGCCCTTCTCTGCCAAGGTACCTTCTTTATACAATTTTCTGAGAATGTTTTTTTAGGTAAGGTCAGAATTCAATGAATGGGAATCAAATCTTGCCCTCCCATATTTAATTTGCTATATTCCTCAATGCAAATAAAATAAGATGAAATCACAGAACCTTAGAGTTAGAAAAGACATGGAGATAATCTGGTGATCCTAGGTCTCTTAATCATAGATGAATTTTCTTAATCATGAAAGGAGAGGATTATATTAGTCAGTGATTCTTAATCCTTTCTATGCCCTGCTCTTAAGAAGGTTAGAAATTTTATGCACATTACAATTAAGTTTTTGATTTCACTTCTTTTGAATGGGTTTTATGTGTACATGTATCTTCCTACATACAAGGTGGTAAATGAAGAAAACGAAATCTTCCACCCACCTCTCTGTCACTCAGTGTAGCAACCGATACCAGGGTTTTGTGTATTCTTCACAAACAAGCTGTTCATTTACAGCCATAAACATGTTTGTTTCCATTCACATACACATATTATCCTTACAAGTGGTAGTATTTTATATATACTATTCTATGTTAGTTTTTTCACTTAGTTGCATGTCTTGTGAGGAGGAGGAGGTGTGTGCTCAGTTGTGTCTGACTCTGCAATCACATGAGCTATAGCCCACCAGGCTCCTCTGTCCAGGCAAGAATACTGGAGTGAGTTGCCATTTTGCTTTCCAGGGGATCTTTCCCACCCAGGGATCGAACCCGAGTCTCTTGTGTCTCCTGAGTTGGGAGGCAGATTCTTAACCACTGCACCACCTGTGTATTGTTCCAAATTGGTGTATTTAAATGAATTGCCTCATTATTTTAAATGGCTGCATGTTATATGTTTATAGATATAGGACAATTTACTCATGGGTATGGGGTAGTTTATTTAAGAATGTAAGTATATATCCAATATTTTGCTTTTAAAAACAATGATATATAATGATATAAGTAATATATATTTGTACCTATTTCATTTCAAGATGGGAAAATATTCCTTTAGCATAAATTCCTAGAACCAAAGTTGTTGGAGCATATGTATTTTATTTCTTTTGGGTTATTGCCAAACTGCTCTCCTTGAAAGTTGCAGTGATTTTCACCTCCACTAACAGCGTGTGGGTATGCCTGTCGGTCCATACCTTTCCAAGAGAGTATTTTTATTGTTTTATCTTGTCAATAGGATTGGTGGAAAGTATTATTTCATTGTAATTTTAATCAAATTTTCTCTTACTATGAGTGCAGTTTGATATCTTTTTATGTACTGAAATTTATCACACTTAAGATATCATTAATTATAAGAAATCCAGATTTCAGAAAAACAACAAGCTTAGAATCAATGAAATCAATACTTGACCCATATGCATTTCCATTTTTGTGAGATGGCTTCTGTTTATTTCTCTACTGGTTATTGGTCTTCTGTATTGATTTCCAAGGGCTTTTATAAGTTAAAGAAACTGACCATATATCTGTGATGTGTACTGCATTCCCCAATTTTTCACTGTGAAATTCTGTTGCTTTTCATGCAGAACAAAATTTTTTTGTAGTTAAATTTATCTAGTTTTGCTTTATCAGCTTCTGGATTTTGTGTCACTGTAAGATGGCCTTTTCCTCACTGAGATTTAAAAAATTCATTTTCCCAGGTTTTTAAACTTATTCTGGTCATTTTATTTTAATATTATATCATTTGTCTTTTTATAATTTTCCAGAAGTTTCTTATTATTATATCAGACTTATAAAGTCTGTTTAATTCTAAATGTTGATATATTTATTGGAGTTATGTTTGGACTTTTGGGGTTCGATCCCTGGGTCGCGAAGATCCCCTGGAGAAGGAAATGGCAGTCTGCTCTGGTATTCTTGCCTGGAAAATTTGATAAATAGCGGAGCCTGATGGGCTACAGTCCATGAGGTCTCAAAGATTCAAATAGGACTGAGCACTCACACATGCAAATCTAGCTTGAATTCATGTGTGTTATTGATTTTCTGTGTGATTTTTAGGTAACCTACTAATCCTAATGAACTTCAGTTTTCTCTTCTATAAAAAAGCTGAGAATATATACCTTACAAGACTATTATGAAATTTAGAAATTACAGTATACATACACACATGCACACATATATACATGCATGTGGGCCTGTGTGTGTCTAAAGGGCCCTCTTTATTATTCTCTTCCTTCAGAATTTCTTTTTCTTCTGCTAACATCCAAAGCACCTTTCCCCAAATTCTCTACCTAACGGTAGAGACTGTCCAGTGTTTTTCTCTGCCTTTGGAGATGCACTCTGGCCATCTCTCGTCTGCAGGGTCACTGTACTTTTTCTTCTTCCACCCTCCAGAGTCTGGCATCTCAAGTGTGTAGTCTGTGGACTACAGCAGCAGCAGCACCACCACCGCCATCTGGAATCTCTTGCCTGGCTTCTTAGACTTTAATCTGCATTTGAATTATCCGAGGAGCTTGTTAAATGCAGATTCTGATTCAGTGGGTCTGGGGTGAAGCCCAAGAGTCTGCATTTCTAACAAGCTTCCAGGTGGTTGGCATGCTCTTGGTTCCCGGACTACAGTTCAAGTAGCAAGGACCAGGAATGAGGCTGTGCCTTTAAGAATTTATTAGAAACTTGTTTGGCTGCCTCTGAAGGTATCATTGGAAGGAAATAAAAAGCATACTGTGCATATGCAAAGTTTCACAATATGACTGAGTTCACTCATCCTCATACCACTCTCTGTGGAAGATGAGTAAAAGTTTCCATTAAAGGAAAAACTTTAAACCAGAATATAAATAAGGGCTTTGCTGCTTTCAGTTGGTCAGGGCAAGAAAAGCCAGTTTATACTGTACCTTGGAGTTCCTTTGGATAAGAAGAGCAATAGCATTCCTAAGAGCTGGGCCCTTCTTAGAAAAGACTGTTGCTTTGCTGGGATTATTACATTGCTGGAGATATGAAAAATGAAAGCCAAATTCATACTGCAGCCCAGAACTCAGTGCTTGAGGTTTAAAGCCAGTAATATTTTCCCTGTAAAATCTCTTTGGAAAGACTTTCAGAACTGAGTCAGCTAGGGTGAACCCATTTTCCAAGATTCTGTTTCTGGAAGCATTTAATTGAAAGGAAAAACCCCAAGAATGCATCCAGAGTTGAGTGTTATGCAGCAATTGGAAGGGCTTTGAAATAGTAACAATGGGAGTAAATGAAGCCAAATGAAGTCTGCAAATTATTAGGGTGAAATCAGTAAGGGGCATAGAAATTTAATACAAGGGAAGTAAGAGAAATCAGTTTTCCAATACAAACTCTGTTCTGAGATGTTGTACAAAGGAGGACACAGAAGAAGAAACTTCTGTTAGCTAAAGAAATGGTAAAGGCCAAAAGTTCAGAGGAGACAATCTCTCTGATTTTAGTTTGATTTCCTATGAGGGATTTTAGCTTCAAAATCTCATTAAATGGTAGTCCTCAATACAGTCTCTTACAATTTCTCGCAAAAAGAACATCCTGCTGAAACCTCACAGAACAAATTCTCAAGTACTCTGAAAACTGAGATAGGCAGAAACCTAGTGCTGGTATCTGGAAGGAGTTGACATTAATCATAAAGCAAATAGATCCTAGTTAAGGAAATTGACAACTTTCAGTATAATGCATATTTAATTTTAAAAAATCTGCCATATAGTATCAACTATATGATACAACATGGATGCAGAAAACCAGATATCATTTCTTTCTACTTTCTCCAGGGTATACCCATGTGAGTGTGAAGGTGCACACCATCTCAAACTCTGGAGGAAGATCAAAGAAAGTGTTGATATTATACTTAGAAACAAAATATGCTGCTGGTGCTGTTGTTTAGTTGCAAAGTCCTGTCTAATTCTTTGCTACCCCATGGACAGTAGCCCTCCAGGCCCCTCTGTTCATGGGATTTCCCAGGCAAAAATACTAGAGTGGGTTCCCATTTCCTTCTCCAGGAGATCTTCCTGACTCAGAGATCGAACCCACATTCCCTGTGTGGCAGGCAGATTCTTTACCCCTGAGCCACCCGGGAAGCCCTAGAAACAAAACATACCAGCAGTGAATTATAACAATAAACTATTTGCAAAGAGTCGGACACGACTGAGCGACTGAACTGAACTGAACTGATTCACATAACTACAGTCACAACCAAGTAAACTGATCAAAGAAATATGAACAAGAAGCATAGAAAAGATGTATAGATAGAACATGAAAGTTACCAATCTTACAATAATTCTAATTGGATTAAACTCTCCTTTAAAGATGTCAAATGGAACCAATATCACAAATTTTGGAACCTATTAAACTTTATTTAAAAAAAAATTGGACTTCCCTTGTGGCTCAGCTGATAAAGAATCCACCTGCAATGCGAGAGACCTGGGTTTGATCCCTGGGTTGGAATGATCCCCTGGAGAAGGGAAAGGCTACCCATTCCAGTATTCTGGCCTAGAGAATTCCATGGACTGTATATTACATGGGGTCACAAAGAGTTGGACACGACTGAGCAATTTTCACTTTCACTTAAAAAAAAAATACTAGCTGAAACTTTTTGAAAGGACAGCATATTCTGTTGCCATGTTTTGGTTGTCAGACTTCTCTGGACTCCCCAGATGTTTCAGTCTGGAAGCCCTGGCTCAACAATAGGCAGGCAGTGCTGAAAAGGATACTGCACTTGGAACACTGCATTGAGCCCTCTTCTCTAAGCTCCAGCTGCCCCAGTTGGTTTCTGCTTGTTGTTCCTCTGATATCAGAACAGAACTCATGATCATCCTCCACCAGCCCTGCTTCTTTACCATTCCCTGTCTCAGCAAGTAGCTAGATACCCAGGAATTCTACCCTATACCTTCTTCTTCTTGCCTACCTCCTCTCCTAGTTTTATTGAGAAATAATTATCATATATAACTGTTTACATTGAAGGCATATAGCGTTATTTAATATATATTGTAAAATGATTACCACAATTGGTTCAGCTAGCATCCATTGCATCATATAGATACAATAAAAAGAAAAGAAAGAAGAAAAAGCATGAAAGAAAATTTACTCCTTGTGATGAGAACTCTTAAGATTTACTCTCTTAACAACTTTCCTGTATATCCTACAGCAGAGTTAGCTATAGTCAGCCTATTATATATATATATCCCTAGTACTTATTTCGGAGAAGGCAATGGCACCCTACTCCTGTACTCTTGCCTGGGAAATCCCGTGGACGGAGGAGACTGGTGGGCTGCAGTCCATGGGGTCGCTAAGAGTCGGACACGACTGATCGACTTCACTTTCACTTTTCACTTTCTTGCATTGGAGAAGGAAATGGCAACCCACTCCAGTGTTCTTGCCTGGAGAATCCCAAGGACGGGGGAGCCTGGTGGGCTGACGTCTATGGGGTTGCACAGAGTCGGACACGACTGAAGTGACTTAGCAGCAGCAGTACTTATTTACCTTATAGCTGGAATTCAGTTCAGTTGCTTAGTCGTGTCCGACTCTTTGCGACCCCATGGACCACACCGGGCTTCCCTGTCTATCACCAACTCCCAGAGCCTGCTCAAATTCATGTCCATTGACTTGGTGATGCCATCCAACCATCTTATCTTCTGTCGTACCCTTCTCCTCCTGCCTTCAATCTTTCCCAGCATCAGGGTCTTTTCAAATAAGTCAGTTCTTCACATCAGGTGGCCAAAGTATTGGAGCTTCAGCTTCAGCATCAGTCCTTCCAAAGAATATTCAGGTTTGATTTCCTTTAGGATTGACTGGTTTGATCTTGCAGTCCAAGGGACTCTCAAGAGTCTTCTCCAACACCACACTTCAAAAGCATTAATTCTTTGGCACTCAGCTTTCTTTATAGTCCAACTCTCATATCCATACGTAACTACTGGAAGAACAATAACTTTGACTAGACGGATCTTTGTTGGTAAAGTAATGTCTCTGCTTTTTAATATGCTGTCTAGATTTATCATAGCTTTTCTTCCAAAGAGCAAGTGTCTTTTAATTTCATGACTGCAGTCACCATCTGTAGTGATTTTGGAGGCCAAGAAAATAAAGTCTGTCACTGTTTCCATTGTTTTCCCATCTATTTGCCATAAAGTGATAGGACTGGATGCCATGATTGTCTTTTGAATGTTGAGTTTTAAGCCAGCTTTTTCACTCTCCTCTTTTACTTTCATCAAGAGGCTCTTTAGTTCAGCTTCACTTTCTTCTATAAGGGTGATGTCATCTGCATATCCAAGGTTATTGATATTTCTCCCAGAAGTCTTTATTCCAGCTTGTGCTTCCTCCAGCCTGGCATCTTGCATGATGTACTCTGCATATAACTTAGGTAAGTGAGATGACACCATGCAACCTTGATGTGCTCCTTTCCCAATTTGTAACTGACAGTTTATATCTTTTGCCTACTTTTCTCCAGTATTATTGTTGTTTAGTTGTGTCCTCCTCTGTGACCACATGAACTGTAGCCCACCGGATCCCTCCGTCTATGGGATTTTCCCAGCAAGAATACTGGAATGGGTTGCTGTTTCCTACTCCAGGGGATCTTCCCAACCGAGGGATTGGACCCGCTTCTCCTGCATTGCAAGTGAGCTCTTTACCGCTGAGCCACCGGGGAAGCCCTTTCTCCAGTACCCTATCCCTTATACCTCCTTCTTTTTCCTACCTCCCAGCATCCACCAAGTCATGCAGAATTTGCATCTTCAGTATTTCTTGAATCTGTTTTTATCTACCTTTAAAGCTCCCATTGCAGCTTAAGCATTTATCATCTTCCAGCTGATCTCCAGTGGAGGCTTCCTAACTAGTCTCATTGTCTTTACTATTTTCTTTTTTTTTTTTTTTTCAGTTTTAGTAGGCAGTTCTCTTATATTCTTTTTCAGAAACAACTCTTGAAATGTATTTTACATGCCATAAAATTTACTTGTTTCAGTCATTTTTTTTTTTTAGTAAATTTAGAGTTGTGCAATTTTTGCCAAAATCCTAAATTCTTTCTACAAAATTTTTATCATGCAAAATTAATATATACACAAGTAGAGAGAGTAGTATAAGGAGCCCCTATATATCATGTTTAGCCATCAACACAGAGCCCATTTTGTTTCATCCATAACTCCATCTACTTTCTTCACATGTATGGATTATTTCAAAGCATATCCAGACTTAAGATAATTTCTTCTGCAAATACTTAAATGTGTACTTTAAGAAATTATCACATTTTAAAAAAGCTACCAATAATTCCTTAACACTATTAAATGTTCAATCAACATTTAAATTTCTCAGTCTTTTTTTGTATGATTGATTTATTTGGATTCAGACAAGATTGATTCATTACAGTTGGTTTATATGTCTTCTAAACTTCAGTTCAGAGTTTCATTATTCCTCTTTTTTTGTTGTTATAACTTATTTGTTGCAGAAATCACATTGTTTGTATACTAGAATTTCTCAAGCTTTAGGTTTTCTGATGATATCTCTACAGTCATTTAATGTGTTCTGTCTTTTGGAAACTGGTTGTTATTAATATATCTACAGGATTGACTAGCCATAGGTTTGACTCTAGAAAGAACACATTATATTAATATTTGGTATTACGAACATATCAGGAGGCACTTAATGTCGGGTTGTAATTATTTTGGTGAAGTTAAGCTTGATCTGTAGATTCAGGTGTTGTTAGCCTGATCTACCCATTTTAAAGTTTCTCATCAACTTTCCACCTAAGAGTTATAGCAATAGTTGATAATAATTACCTACAGCCAAAATGCAGCTGTGAATTTTTTTTAACACAATTAACTTTTTGAAATGAAAGTCTGATCGTGTCTTTCTTCTGCCTAAATATCCTACAGGTTTCCCATAGCTCTCCCTCCATTTCCTCGCTGCACAGAATCTCTGTGTAGTCTGGTGGGATTACTTCGCTGCCCTCTGATTGCTTTGCAAACCCCTTGAAGACTGTGTCTGTTGTCCCTCATCCTTGAAGGCCTAGGACAGCATCTGACAAATGTTAGTGCTCATTAATGCTTGTTGATGAAATGAATGAATAAGCTCATTAATTAAGCCAACAGAGGATTACAGCATCTACAAAAAAAGGCATATTGTGTGGTTTTCTTTTCTTTTCCTGAATGTGGGGAAATATGGGAAAGGCAAGCAGAAATTGAAGAAACCAGAGAGCGAAGCCAAGAGGAGAGGGTTTTGGAAGAGTCCCGGTGTTTTTCGCAGTGGTGACAGTTTGTTCAGAGATGTGGAACAGTGCTCACTGTTTACAGAGAAGAACAGGCAGATGGGAGGCTCCCTGGGATACACAGGAGGGCCTGAATATTGGGAGAGGAGGCTGAGCAAGGAGGGAGATTCTTGAAACAAGATGCGCTGTGTTCTGTGAATGTGTGAATCAGCCTCCTGTCCCATTTCAGTGGCCCTGGTAGGCATCATTGTAATACAATGAATTCAGGTCCCTCACAGCAGCCCATTCATTCGCTATTGATTTCTGCTGTCTCCTCCCCTAACTGTGCAGGGTGTGCCGGGCCAGTAGCATGGAGCATAGGGTTTCCTCACACCTGAGGAAGACTCAAGCCCTGCCAACACCTACTAAAAGAATTCTTGTTTGGGCAGCCTAAGATTTTACAGGGAAATGCTATGGGGAATGAAGGTTGTGAATAAACCTCTAAAGCCTTTATAAATGATTTATATGTTCACTACATAAGACATCAGCACACTAGAAAGGATATGTGTACATTTCACATGTTACACCAGCAAAAATATGTATTAAAGGTTCACTTTCATTTATCACTAACTTCTGCTTACTGGCATGTTTTTAGTATTTCCCTGTGCTTCCAAATTTGTTCTGCTTTCTAACCAGCAATACGGACACTAAGAAGGAGTATTTCTGTCCCTTGTGATATTTCCTATGGGGGAAACAGAATATTGAATACTCTTGTGATTTCACAATAAAGAGTCTCGCATTTCATGCTTTACATGTCATGACTGGGTGTACTCTGAAGATTCATCTAAATGTTCACTGAAATTCTTTAGGTTATGGGACAGATACACAGAAAGAAAGCAAGTTAGTATACAGGCTAGAGAAACTGGACTCTGGAGTCAGAATACCTAGGTTTGAATTCAGATTTCACCACGAATTAGCTGTGTAACCTTGGAAAAGTTACATAAGTGCTCTGTGTCTTCATTTCCTTATCTGTAAAATAGGAAATAATAACACATCATGGTGCTGGACAAAAATGACTTGTTCAAAGTGCTTAGAAAGACTTCCCTGGTGGTCCTGTGTTAAAATCCACCTACCAGTGCGGAGTTTCTTTTGTTTCCACTAGCATACTGTTGTGTATGTGTATGCACAAAGTCACCTCAGTCATGTCTGATTCTTTGTGACCCTGTGGACTGTAGCCCACTAGGCTCCTCTGTCCATGGGATTCTCTAGGCAAGAATACTGGAGTGGGTTGCCATGCTCTTCTCCAGGGGATCCTCCCAATCCAGGGATCGAACCCAAGTCTCTTATGTCTCCTGCATTGGCAGGCAGGTTCTTTTACCACTGGTGCCACCTGGGCGGACACAGATTGCTTCCGTGGTCCGGGAAGTTTCCACATGCCGAGGAGCAACGAAGCCTGAGTGCTGCAATTACCGAGCTTGTACACCAAAACTGCTGAAACCCGTTCGCCCTAGAGTCCATGCACTACAATGAGCAGTTTAAGAACCACAAGTGGAGAAAGCTTGCGTGCAGCATTGAAGAGCCATCGCAGCTAAAAACAAATTAATTTTTTTTCTTTAAAGTGCTTAGAAGAGTGCCTGGCACGTAGTAAGAGGTATGGCAGTGATGCCCATGAAGACTGATGTTGCTACCAATGAAGTAAATCTGAGCCTGTGAGACTTTTACTTATGAAGACTCTGAGATGAGTGAGGGCTGCTCACAGTACCACATAGCCTGTCCATGTCTCTGGGTACAAAGTTGTGACAGTGCTGCCCACTTTCCTTCAGTGAGAGGCAAAGAGCAGAAACGCAAGTTCAGCTAATCATAAAAGGGGAAATGCACATTTCTTTTACACTTGAGCACATGAAAACTTGATCAATTTGACTAGTATCAGTTTTCCTCTACTGTCTGCTAATTCTGATCAGGAAGGGCTTCTGTGGAAGATGGAGCACTTTAAACCTATGGGACTGAACAATGGGGGCATATTTTTCTGAATCTGGAGCTCCCAGACTTTGCCCCAAAGAATGCAGCTCAACCAGAGGCATCTGAGGGTATGCCCCACCTCAGGCACAGTGCTTCTGGAAAATAGTGCATGTTTTTATGAGAAGTTACAGTAGCATTTTGGGAATAATGGTTTTGGTGTTTCATTCGGATATGACATGAAAAAGCTGTCCCTCCCCCTAAAAAGAAAATGCTGTAAAGTTTTAAGACTTAAAGAAAATTCAATCAGGACCATTATCCCTTGATCATATTTATTGCACTGATGAAAACTTGTTTTGGGTGATGTTTAGCATTCATCTCAGTTTTCTTCATCCTCTTCCTAGGAATATAATGGGATGTTTGCCAATTACCTTACTAAAATAAAGAAAAGACACAGCTCAAATATCCTTTGATCCCCAGTGACTACATAAAACAGACCTGAGAGGGTTTTTTCCTACTGTGATTGGTTCTTTAATAATCTTTGCATGTGCCCGTAATCACTTTACTTTTTTGAATGTTCAAAACTACCTGTTTAATACAATGCCTGGAAAATTTTAAAAGCAAATTGTTAAACTCATTGGTATGAAATTTCCAAATTTCTACTTTCCCTTCTCGTTCAAAATTAGGGAAGTATTCACCCTTGTCTCATCTCTGGCACTTTTTAAGCTCTCTGTGATTTCACAGATTACTGACTGCATATTAAGATCATATCTGCATATTAAGATCATTAAGTTTCTTTTAGTTCTTGGGATGGAATTAGTCTGGGTCTGAACTGAGACATGAACTTCCCTGATGACTCAGTGGGTAAAGAATTGTTTCTATGCCTTCAGTGCATTAGACGCAGGAGATGCAGGTTCAGCCCCTGGGTTGGGAAGATGCCCTGGAGGAGCATGGGAACTCACTTAGGTATTTTTGCGTGGAGAATCCTGTGGACAGAGGAACCTTGTGGACTACAGTCCATCAGTTCAGTTCAGTTCAGTTCAGTCGCTCAGTCGTGTCCAACCCTTTGCGACCCCATGAATCGCAGCATGCCAGGCCTCCCTGTTCATCACCAACTCCCGGAGTTTACTCAAACTCATGTCCATCAAGTCGGTGATGCCATTCAGCCATCTCTTCCTCTGTCGTCCCCTTCTCTTCCTGCCCCCAATCCCTCCCAGCATTAGGGTCTTTTCCAATGAGTCAACTCTTCACGTGAGGTGGCCAAAGTATTGGAGTTTCAGCTTCAGCATCAGTCCTTCCAATGAACACCCAGGACTGATCTCTCTTAGGATGGACTGGTTTAATCTCCTTGCAGTCCAAGGGACTCTCAAGAGTTTTCTCCAACACCACAGTTCAAAAGCACCAATTCTGCGCTCAGCTTTCTTCACCGTCCAAATCTCACATTCATACATGACCACTGGAACCACAGCCTTGACTAGACGGACCTTTGTTGGCAAAGTAATGTCTCTGCTTTTTAATATGCTATATAGGTTGGTCATAACTTTCCTTCCAAGGAGTAAGTGTCTTTTAATCTCGTGGCTGCAATCACCATCTGCAGTGATTTTGGAGCCCCAAAAAGTAAAGTCTGACACTGTTTCCACTGTCTCCCCATCTATTTCCCATGAAGTGATGGGACCAGATGCCATGATCTTAGTGTTCTGAATGTTGAGCTTTAAGCCAACTTTTTTACTCTCCTCTTTCACTTTCATCAAGAAGCTTTTTAGTTCCTCTTCACTTTCTGCCATAAGGGTGGTGTCATCTGCATATCTGAGGTTATTGATATTTCTCCCGGCAATCTTGATTTCAGCTTGTGCTTCTTCCAGCCCATAAGGTCTCAAAAAGTCGGACACAATTGAAGTGACCAAGCATGCACAAACTGAGACATACCTTTATTGAAAGTGATTGGGTTATCTTTTTATCACCTCACGTATAGTGGATGATAAATTCTTCATAATGTGCTGTCCTCTGAGCTTCCCAACTTTCTAGTTTTATCTGAATAACTTCCCCCTCATACAAAACATCTTTGTTCACCTTGCAACTCTCCTGCCAAAAGCATTCTTCCAGCTCTTAGGGAAAACCTGTTTTTTGTGCGGAGGGGAGTGGAGGGAGCAATAGGCAGTTTATCACAAAATATATACTTAGGGTAAATTCAGCATTTTCAGGTAGAAGTCGGTGTTCGTCAGTGTTGTTGTTTTATTAACAAGCAAGGGAACTCAACTTAATTTTAAGTCAGAAATTGACTTGATATGAAACCCGGAAGGGATTTTTTAGAGTTTACTGAGAGGAGGTGAAGCAGAAATTGCAAAATTATCAGCCTCCCTGTTGGACGCCAGGCACTCTGTATTTTCTGTTTACTGTGCCAATTGAGTAATGTGAGTTGGTCAGTGATCTCTATTAAAGGCTGATCAGTTGAACTTGGGGAAATTCTGGTTCAGTTAGCTATGAGGTGGCACTTAGAAAGTTTTGGAATATTGCCTTGTGATGCTGACGATTAGCTAGATTTGGGAACCATTGAGGGAAGCTGTAACTTTCAAACTTTAATCCCCTGAAGTGCTTGTTAAAACACAAATTGCTGGGCCTCACCCCCAGAGACTCAAATTTAGTAGATATGGAGCCAAGCCTGAGAATGTATATTTCAATGGGTTCCCAGGTGATGCTGAGACTGCTCATCTGGACTTTGAGAACCACTGAGCAAAAACTCCAGCCAACTGTTGATTGGGACAGAAGCCTGCCTGTCTGACTTTTTTCTTATTATTTCTAAAATGTTAACCTCACTCCCACCTGTGTGACTGTTCTGGGACATCCAGGCTCCTCTGATATCCATCCTCCATCCAAAGATACTGAAACTTGTCAATGAAAACTGGTAGTTGAGTTTTATGACTGCATATTGGGCAGGGGTGAGGCCTCCCAGGTGGCTTAGTGGTAAAGAACCCATTTGCCAATGCAGGAGGCATGGTTCCATCCCTCTGTTGGCAAGACACGTTGAACAAGGAAATGGCAACCCGCTCCAGTATTCTTGCCTGGGAAATCTCATGAACAGAAGGAGCCTGTTGGGCTACAGTCCATGGGGTCACAAAGAGTCGGACAGACACAACTTAATGACTAAGCAACAATAAACTGGGCAGGGCTGCATTTACTTCATTTTGACCTAAAATCCACAGCTTATCTTATCAGCACTGGTGTTCAAAATCACCGTCTGTGGCCTAAGCTGCATTTACCAAGTTTGAAGTCACTGATGACCACTTCCAATTTGCCATTCAACCTCTTCTGCTAGGAGAAAAAAAAATATTTTGGTTTGAAATCTTTAATTATGGACTGTAGAAAAATAGGTGGACTTCAGAGAAGAAGAGTACTGGGAATTTGAGGGAAAATTTCCTGTCTTTGCAACCAGATGGAAATCTGCTCCTTCTGCCACTCCCCACCTCCCACTGCCTGGAAAACCATAAAGGGAAATCCCAGCTTTCACCCACATTGAGAAATTTCCGATGGTTCTAGCCTTTTAAAGTCAGCACGAGCAACTGGAGATCAAGTGTTGAAGGTGGGCCTAGTTTTATAACCTTCAGATCCTCTTTTAGAAAATCTGAGTATGAATCTTACCATCACTTTGGAAAGGCTCTGGAAAAATTCTGACACCTCGCAAAAGTTTCAGGATGAAATCTGACACTGAGACAAGTTCCATGTTTCATTTCCAGTCCTAAATGTGGCTCGCACTTGTTTAATGCTTCGAGTTTCTGATCCTTTTGATGCAGGTCTGCCTTGACTTTATCGCAAATGCTTCCTGAGATGTTTCAGGCTGGAGAGAAACCATGCTGCACTGGAATTTTTCCTTGGAAGTTGTCTCACTTTCCCCCCCTGTAAATTTGGAAGATGAAAGACAAATTCCCAGGAGGTAAAATCACAAAACAAAACTGAAAATTAAAAAAAAAAAAAAAAAAAAGAAAGAAGAAAAAAAAAAACCTCTCTGGTTTTATTCCTCAGGTTCCTTGCCTGACCTTGGAATTGAAACATGCTGCTTGCCTTGACTCAGAAAGGGGTCTGGTGGGTGAAAATAGGAGTTGGCGATAGGAAAGAGCCAAGTGCCTAATCTACTTGTAAAATCTTATTCAGTGCCCAGGATGGGAAAAGAAAACTGCAGGTTTCCAGAAGACTGAAGAGCAGTAGCCCCACAGATGGATGATCTGCTCAACAACTGATTTCATTTCAACAAATTCTCTGGAAGTTGCCGATCTTCAGGGAATGGGTGTCTTGTTTTGGAGATGTGTTGCCCACAGGATTGCATCACTGTATAGAAATATAGCTTTGGAGAAACTGAAAAAGAACATCCCTCCCCTCTTTTAACCTCCAAACAGCTTGTAGACAGTGGAGACTTGGGTTTTGACTTCTACATAAATCACGTTGTACGGACAGCTGGAATTAGGAGGAAAGTATACGTTAGCAGACCAGGAGCCATTCTTTGGTCAGGGGACCAAGATCAAGGGCTCTACTATCTGAGGCTGACTCTTGTCTCAGCATCCCCCACTCACAGTGTACTTCTGGGAGCCAAGACACATTAAAAATTTCTCCCCCTGCCCCGATCTGCGTCATTTGTACTCACAATCTCAATAAAGTCCTTGGAGAGTGAGCTCACGCAGCCTTCATGGAAAACTGCCTGATGTTGCTGAGTTTAGTCTCCTCCTTAGAGTGAAAAGCAACTCTCCTATGTTTGAGGGGGTGCAGGCAGCAAGCGCCACGCATCTGTTCACTGATTCATTTCACAAATACACACGGAGCTTCACTGTGGGCTGGGTGTTGGCTTCACGTTGGGGGTACCAGTGCCATTGGTAGGACGGACATGGTTCCTGCTTCACAGAGCTGTGGTGAGGGATAAAATGAAATAAACTAGCAATTACAGAATAGTCTAATAAGGACCATAAAATTGTATGAAGTACTTAGAAGCTCTGCACGTGAGTAATTGGTGCTCAGAGAATAGTAGAAGGTGCCAGTGAGGCTACACAGGAGGGGAACTGACTATAGTTGGGGGAAAGGAGGAGAAACTGTCCTTTAAGGTTTTCCAGAAGAGGTCACGGCCAGGCTGAAGTCTGGAAAATGAATATGGCGGTGCCAGAGAAAAGAAGAATTTGGAAGGGACGCTGATAGAACTGCATGTGCAAAAGCGCAGGGACCAGAGAAAACATGAAACATTCTGGAAATAGTTTAGGGTGAGTGGAGAGGGCAGTAGAAGCAAGAGGTGGAGAGAAGTAGATAGAGATTTCTTTACCAACTTTCATCCTGAGAACAGAGAGGAGCAGTCACTGAAAAATTTAAACAGTTAAAAAAAGCTGATCAGATTTCCCTCTGGAGGATATATTTGGGCGTGGGATGATGGCAAGTGTGTTCGTTTCTTCTTTCTGCTGGACACCTAGATTAGAAGTCAGTTGGCAGTCAGTTAGCTTTAGGGGATGGGAACAGGGAGTTGCCTGGAGTTACAGATTTGGGGGAGGTTCAGTTTTATCTCATGGCCATGGGAGCAGATGACAGTCACCTTTGGAAGTGTGTGCAGGTCGGCAGTGCTCAAATTTGAGTGTGTTTAAGAATCACACAGGTGCTTGTTAAAATGAAGATTCCTGAGTCTCACCATGAGATTTTGATTCTGAAGATTTGGGTACTCCATAGAAGTCTGCACTTCACCCAAACTCCCTGATGTATGGTTGTCTGTGGGTTGCACTTGTAGAAAATAAACCATGGGGGTAAATGAGAAGCTTTCATCAGAGAAAACTTGAGGGACAGAAAGACTGGACTGAATTACCCAGAATTATTCCCTTAGGGATGTGTCTGCTGACTCCCGGCAGACCAGAGTGTCAGTCAGTAATGGCAAAATGAGGGTAGAGAGAGCAATTGTCTCTCTATAAATGCATCTTCCCAAATAGGAAAATTGAACCATCCTTCCTTTCTGAAGATCATGTTTCTTTAAAAAAGTGTATATAGATATACCCATGCTCATATACATTTACATACAAATAGTATAAATACCCATGCTTGATCTAGAGGGAGATGGCTTCATAAACACTTTAGATAGTAGAATAAAAGCTTGTAGAAGAAGTGCTCTTTATTTGGACAGAGCTAATGGAAATATGGGAAGAGGATTGAAAGTTTTGGAAAAATATTTTAGGATACTTAGCTCTTTAACATGAGATCAACCACTGATGTTTATCATCTCTGAATTCTTTGACAAAACTGAATGATAAATTGTGATGAAGGTTTCTTTTATCTGATTATCTTGTGTGACATTTTAATGGTTTTTTTTTTTTTCAGTTGTTGACATCTCCTCAGTCAAAAGATTTCCATCTGACTTAGTGAATTCAAATCTAAGTAAAATGAATAATTTTTATAGTCTTGTTCCTGAGGAGAAATATTATTTATTGGGCCTTACATACACTAGAGACTTCAAATGAGGGTTTAGGTGAGATGTTTGCATAGTTTTCACAACAATCAGTTTACAACATTACAACAATGGCAATGGTAGTTTTGCCATTTTCAGATGAGGCATTTATACCCATGCTCACATAGCCATATACCTATGCTCGCCAGGGATTGAACTTGCACCCCCTAAACTGGAAGGTGATGTAGGGCCAGACCACTGGACTGCCAAGGAAGTCCCAATAGCAATTAAATGACTGAGCTAGAACTGGAAGCAAAGTCTGGCTCCAAAGAGCAAATCTTCAAAGAGTTTGTTGGAGAACTGTGACTATTGCATTCATTTTCTGATGCTTTACTGAGGACAACAGATTAGCATTCCCCACTGGCTTGTATTGAGGCTGTAGAAACATAAAAGTTGTATTATCAGATTTCTTTGTTAATACTTCCTTCTTCTAGACATGCTTATTCTAAGAAAATGCCAAGTTGTCTAAGCTCTGCTCATCCTTTGCATTTGAAGCATTCATTCAATTGTTCGTTCATCCACTGAATATTTATTAAGTGCCAGACACTATGCAGATGTTTAAGCATAGCAGTAAACATAGTGATGAGCTATTAGGGAACTTGCTTTCTTGTAAAATATTGCTGCAGTTGAAATATTATGGCAATGATGGGATATGCTAGTGAGCAAGAGGGAGTGCAGTGAGTTAAAAAAATTTAGTGATTGTTCTGATCTGTGATGCTTATCAATCATGGCTTCTAGAGTTATCTTGATGTTAATGAAAGTTGTCCAACTTTCATAAAATGATGTCCTGTCATCAAATGATGGGCCTTTTTAGGGATGCTTTCCAGATTATAGGACTCAGGAAGCTGCTTTAATTTTGAAAATTTAAGAAGCTTGCAGCTGAAAATTTTCTTAGGACTCATTGTCTGTGTTTTGTTTAGTTGAGTATGCTCTGTGAGGGATTACATCTAGGGATCACTGCCCACACTTTGCCTTCCCTTGTCCTGTGCTAGGTTTGGCGGAATTCACAATGAAGGGAAGTACTCAGGCAACATCCTTCTCCATTTTCACAGTCTCTTAGGGGAGATGAACTCTTGAATTCCATGAGGCAATGGAGACTTTAAACACTGGAGTTTTCAAAACATTTGAGGAAGAAACTGAACTCCTTCATGACAGTTTCCTCAGTCAGGAAATTCCAACTCAGTATTAAAATCAAATCTTTTTTAAAGCTCTAAAAGATATTATAATGGACCCTCTTAATAGACAAATTTCTGATTTCCTCTGCTCAGCCTGAAAGATAAGAAATAGCATTGTAAGGGTAATTTAGATTTGGCTTGACTTAACCATATTATGATTGGGTAGACCAGTTCCTTTAACATTTTGGGGGGAAAAAGCCAAGAGAAGAGGTGGGAAAGGATCTGTCACATTGGCAAAATGCTCAAACATCCTTTGCCTTTTTCCTGCAGTGGTCCCGAGTTTGTTTCAGACGCAGTAGTTGTCTCAGGATGTCTGTGGTGATAATCTGACTAATAATCACCTAATAATCTCACTAATAAGCCCCTTCTGGGCTTCTTCTTGGGAGTCAGAAGTGAAAGGTAATATATCTCTTGTCACAGAGGTTGATATGTGATCTGAAGGGCTTTGAGCCAACTTGGAACACTCTCTGAAACCACTAGTAAAATGAGTTAAGACTGAGAGGGCCGCAGGGGAAGGTATAACCTGATGAGACTTGGGCTGCCCTTTACCCAGGAAAGGTCTTCTCAAGAACCTGGCTTCACTTTGGAAGTATCCATTTAATCCCCTTAATATGTGGATTTCCCCAGGTGACACAGAAGAAATAGTGGCTTAATGATACATCAGTGGTTTATCTGTTTGTACCAGTACCTGCAGCTGTCACAGTTTTTCACTTATGGCTAGTCACCATACATCTTTGGGATCCCAGACTCTTTTTAGTGAAAACGTTTTCTCATTGTAATCCTTGATTGGCACTGATTGAGTATGGTAGATCTAAGGTGAAAGAAAATTAACTCACTCAGTGTAGGAAACAAAGCTGATGTCGTTTGATCATGCACGTTTCTGGGTGTGTTTTGTTTCTGTGATAGAGGCACTGCTGCTACAGTGACTGGGGATGAGGGAAATGTTAGTCTTAGTCTTGAGTCTGCCCCTTTCTTAGCTGACTATTTTTCCCCATGTTTCTCCTATTTTCTGGCTCTTTCCATATTTCTTTGTTCAGAGCACTTTCCTCCCAACTTCCAGCATCCCCTGCCAAACTTCTAAATAATCTCGTTTCCTGAGTCCCTAAACATATGAACTCCAACCCCTATTATACAAATTTGACATAAAAATTGGGTAAAGAAAAATGACAAGACTTTGCAGAGAATCTTGAATTATGCCAGATGCAATGCCAATTTAGTAGTAATTATGTGACCATAATACTGAAAATTTGAAGTGGTCCAAGTTATAATGTATAGAATCCATTTTTAATTGCTTGCAGGAATTTAGTGGTATTTTTGCCCATTTTTGGGAAAATCTGGTGGAGAAGGGAAAGGCTACCCACTCCAGTTTTCTGGCCTGGAGAATTCTATGGACAGTCTGTGGGGTTGAAAATAGTCTTACATGACTGAGTAACTTTCACTTTCACTCATTTTATTTAAAGAGAAGATTCTGTGAAATTTCTTTACTCATTTAATGAAGTAACCATCCAAGCTAAGCTTCTAAATAGTATGGGTATATAGTGTCTTCTGTCAAAGTATACCCAAAGACAAAATTGAAAAAGTGATCCTTGATAACTATTTTTTTTCAAGAGTGCCATTTATCACCACAGATTAACGGAAATAGGATGGAAACACCAATTTAATCAAGACTGAATAATAGAGTAAATTATTTTCTTTATTTTTAATATGTTGTCATTTTTAATTAATATGTGGGTGTTGAAAAAAATCAAATAGTGCTAAAGGTTAATAACAAGTCAATACTACCCCCCACCCCCACTGTGTATCCTTTCCCTGTTAATTGTCTAATTCTGTTGATTTTAACTGTTTATTCTGATGTCTTTCTCTCTACTACCCAATAATACACCTTTAGTGCTCATTCTTTTTTATTTTAATCTGTGAAAGTATCTCACAGGTACTTCGAAAGAATAAGTTTGTTTATTTATTCGTTTTTGTCTGTACTGGGTCCTTGTTGCTGCTCAGGCCAAGCTCTCGTTGCTGCAGTGGGGGCCACTCTCTGGTTGCAGTGCGCAGGCTTCTCATTGTGGTGGCTTCTCTGACTGTGGGGCACAGGCTCAAGGGCTCATGGGCTTCAGGAGCTGCAGCTCCTGGGCTCTGAAGCCCAGGCTCAGCAGTGCGGGATGTGGGACCTTCCCAGATCAGGGGTGGAGCCTGTGTTGCCTGTATTGGCAGGTGCATTCTTCACTGCTGAGCCACCAAGGAAGTGCTACTGCTCATTCTTCATTCATCAGTTTTAAATGTTGCCTATAGGCTTCTTACAGAGATTGATTAGGATTATTTGAGCTCTTCTGTGTATTCCTCTCTTTACTGAGCTATTATCCCAGTGTGTGACATACTCATTCTATTAATAATACAAATCCTGAATATGAAAGCATTCATTAAAATCCCAGGCTCAGCACTCAGGTGCAGGGTGGTCTTATTTTTATGCAATATGCATTTTTAGCAAACGACTGGGAAATTCTGATGCAGATGCCCAAAGATATTTGGAGAAAGTAGGATCTAGGGTTTGACTCTTGATTTTTCTCTAGGTGTCAGGTAATGCAGGATTTCCAGAATTGTGGAGGATTCAAGGGCATAGTTAATTTGTAAGCAATGACTCAGGGCTTCTGCTTTAATGAACAGATGAATCTGTAGACTCCATGCAAATTGTTTGTATTGGCTTGGCCAAAGAGTTTGTTTGGGTTTTTCCAAAAGATGTTATGAAAGACCTGAATGAACTTTTTGGCCAACCCTATACATAATTTTGTTGTTTTTATTTAGTTGCTAAGTTGTGTTTGACTCTTTTGTGACCCCATGGACTGTAGCCCTTCAGGTTCCTGTTTCCAAGGGATTTTCCAGGCAAGAAAGAATACTGGAGTGGGTTGTCATTCTTTTCTCCAGGGGATCTTCCCCACCCAGGGATCAAACCCGAGTCTCCTGCATTGGCAGGCAGATTCTTTACCACTGAGCCATCTGGGAAGCCCGTGTTTAATTTTATAGTTATTGCTTATAAATAAAGTAGAAAATGGCTTACTTCCCCTAAACATAATAAACATGTACCCTTCAAAATCGTTTGCCAAGGAAAGCATAACTTTAACTTGGCCTGCTGGTCAAGTGATTTATAATGTTTAAAAAGATGCTCTGAATTGCTTTCTCTGCTTCTTTAACGTGTTTGCATTTGTTTTGGAGGTGCAGAAGCTCCCAGAAGTGACAGCAGGCGGAGGAGGCAGAGCACAGGCTTAAAAATCCAAAGTGCAACCAGGAAGAGGGGCAGGAGGTACAGGGAAGGGAGACCTCCACAGCCCAGCTTCAGCCAAATGATTAATGCCTGAGATGAGTCAGGAGTACCCTGTGCTCCCAAGTCCAGGGAGACAACTGTCAGAACCTCTTTAAGAGGTTCTATTCACAAGCAGGCTCCTACCCCTTAGCTTGGAGTTCAGGGGCAGAGAGAGAAGTGGTTCTAGGTCCTAGATGCTAGGAGGCATAAATGTTGTGATTTAAAAAGGGACCAAGGCAAAAGCCTAGCCTGAAAGCATCAGTCATTTTGGGTGAGAGCAGATGGCAGGGACTAGTACCCATTTCAGGTCCCAGGCATGTTTTTCCATGAACTAGATTTGGAGTGTAACAGTGGGACCTAGAGTATGTTCGTGTACTCCTAGTACCTAAAAGGAAATCTTTGGAGATAGAGCTGCCAGGATATTTCTGACCGTTTAGCAGGTTTCTGTGTTTGTTTGGAAGCTGGAGTACAGTTTATTAGTTAGCGTGTCCAGCTCCAGTGAGCTTGAGAGAGCAGGGAATGCCCATTACCTGGTGGTTTCAGGAGAAAGGCTGGAGAATACTTGGAATGTCAGGAATAATTCCAGACTCCCTCCTTTGGGTTCAGCATTAGAACATGACCTCCTGGTCTAGACTAGTAAGAAAGGTGGTCGTGTACCAGCACCTCCAAGAAGTTGGGAAGGTAGAGGACTTAAGACTGCTTGACATCCTACTTTCTTTTGCCCTGATTGGTGTGGCAAGTGCAATGGACTGTGGCTTTGGGTTGGTAGGTAGATGTGGAACGGTGGTGGGAAACAGGACCAGACAGAATCAAAGGTTGACTTTATTAGATAATCAAACATTTCAGCTTCTCTCATTATCATGGTTCTCTATTGGATTATTTCTTATTTGTGTGTCAACTTAATGCAAGGGTTTCTTTGCTTTTGAAATGAGGGGTATATGGAAACTTCTCATTCAGTTTTCATTAGGTAAAAACTCCAAACTAAAAGTGCTGTGTTGTTAGAAGTGCCAAGCTAAAAGTGCCATGTTGTTAAATTCAGCTGTAGGTTCTGGTTTTCCAACGCAGTGACCATTGTGAGGATGCCCTTCCTGAAGCATATTGGAGAAAAGTTAGCTGGCATTTCTCGGCCATCAGATTGATTACCAAGAATTCAGAGACACTAATATGAAAATGGCCACTGTGTTTATTTATAAAAGTACTTTGTTGGTCTTCTAAGTTGAAGTTGATGACAGATGTGTTTTTAGAGAAAAAGTACAAACTCTAGAAACATAAGCATCTGCTCTTTTTCAGTCTTGCCCCCTAGGTTGATACTTAATTTTTTTACCCACACAAAGGGCTTTCTTTTTTCTACTGAATACCTGAAAATATGGGTGTAAATGACTAATATGGATTCTTGACAGTTTTCCTGGAACAAAACTGGTGTTTTCAGGCTTTGATTGCTCAAATCTGGCTGGCTCTGTGGGTGGTGTTAATTATCCCTTTTTTTTTTTGCTCTACAGTCCATATGGCATTACAGTCGACTACGTGAACTTGCCGATTTAAGTGATGATGTACAATGTTTCCCTGGGACCATAGAGTTCAGTTCTGTGACCCAAATATGCTGCTGCCCTTTGGTTTGTTTATCACGGTTATGAGAATTACTTCGTGGAGGTAGACCTCAAGAATGTAAAAGTCAAAGCATGTGAGTCAGCGGTTCTCAAAGTGTAGTCCATGGACCCCTGGGAGTTCCAAAGACTATTTCAGAGGGTTTATGAGTTCAAAACTAATTTTGTCATAATATTAAGACATAATTTGCCTTTTAGGAGGGCTGTGTTCACAGTACCAATGATGGAGGGTAGAAGTGCTAGAACCTTAGTTAGCACTAATCGAGGCAGTGGCCCTAAAATGGTCATTGTATTGGTCACCACTGTGTACTCTCAATTTTTAAATTTTTTTTTCAATTAAAAAAAAATCCAGTTTTACTTAAAAATGTTTGTGATGAAACTAAATATATATATATTTTAAATTAAATCTGACCTTTGGATACACATCATTTTAGCATAAGAAGTTAAAAAAAAGTCTGCCAAATTTGAATTACAGTGGATATCTAAAGAAAAAGAAAACAAAACATTTAGATGTTTATTTGAATTTTGAGCAGAACTAATCACTTTTTTTTTTTTAAATGGAACTCCATTTTTACTTGAGCATTTGGCAGACATCTCAAAAAAAAAAAAAAAATTATGAGCATGTCACTCTAAAGACAATAAATGGTAAAGTCACCAGTGATCAAAACTTTAGCTTTCATGTGAAAATTTGACTTTTGGAAAACTTTCATTTGCCCTTGTGAGATTGAAAGATTTTTTTATACTTAAAGACTTTTTATGAGTAAGTGAGAGATGATGATAAGTGTATATTTTGATATTTGATAATGAGATATGCTAATATTTAAAGATCTGCTTAAATAAAGTACAAGATATGATTTTTAATTGTGTATCACAACTAACCTTTAAGATTATTGACTTTTGATATAGTATCAAAGAAGAGTATCCACCATAATATAAAATAGCTCTCAAAATCTACCCCTGTCTTCTGACTGTGTGTCTGTGTAAAGCTATATTTTCCTTATAAGCTGCAACCAAAATAGCATATTGCAATAAATTGAAAGAAGCAAATAGAAAAACTCAATAACCTCTATTAAGCCAGACATTAAAGAGCTTTGCAAAAAGGTAGAACAGTGTCAGTTTTCTCACTATTTTTTTTTTGTTTATTTTGGAATGTGTATTTTTCATTAAAGTATGTTATTTCTGTTAGTGTAATGAATTTTTGTTATTTTAAAGTCAACAAGTTTTAAAATTTCTCAGTTTCAGCTTCTAAAACAGTAAATATTCATAGATGTAACTCATGTAAACAAAAAGTTTTGCTAGGTTTAATAATCTTTCAGAGCATAAAAGGATCCTAGGTTAAAAAGATTTTAAAACCATTGGTTTCAGTTATGTTTTCAGCGTATGGTCTAGATTAGAAATCCATATATAGTTTAAATATAAAGCAAATCATTTTTAACCCCCTCCCCCTGCCCCCGCCCCCGAGTATTCTTAGCATTGCCTTTGTTCTTTGGTTTCTGTGTGTCTGTCCAGAAATGCCCATAAGGAATCTTTGCTCCCAGATCTGTGCACTACCCTCCTGGGAGAAGGTACCAGCCACAGTTCCCTCCTACCTGAAGGGAAAAAGAGGCACTTGTGTGCAGTTATGGACAGATTGTCATTGTCGCTCACATCTGGCTAACTCCTTTATAAGGAAAGAGGGACAGCTAGCTGGGGATATGATTGCTGGCAGAATGATTCTGTGTGTAAAACGTTTCTTATCTAGAGACAGAATTGGAATTTGGAGAGAGTGTTTATGAGTTCATCATAAAGTGGCTTACCTAATGGTACTGCAGTCTATCAACAAAAGCTGTAATTATTTATTTAAAAAGATATTGTGGTAGTCTCTGGGAATACAGTGGTGAACAAAAGAGACAGCCCTTGACTGTAAGTGTAAAATTATGTGTGCGCCTTGAGATGAAGTTTGAAGGTTGGGTAGCAATGAAAACAGTTTAATGAGGAAGCCACTTCTTTTTTAGAACACTTTTTAAAAATAACATCTTGTTGATGTTATTATTTTAAGTTCAATGTCGGAGCAATGAGGGATTTGAGATGGGTGTGAAATTTATGCTATTTTGACCCCTGCCTCTTTAGAACAGTGGAGGAGAGAGAGGCCTTGCTCCCAATGTGGTGTTCTCGCCTGATCCCCCCAAAGCTCCTGTCTTCTTTGCAGCTTCTTAACCTAACCCAGTCCAGGACTGTCACAGCCTCCCTTGTTG
This sequence comes from Dama dama, assembly GCF_033118175.1. NCBI lineage: Eukaryota > Metazoa > Chordata > Mammalia > Artiodactyla > Cervidae > Dama > Dama dama. Next base: position 59,919,751 of record NC_083698.1, on the reverse strand, counting down.
TCCCACGAGGTCCCACCCAAAGTGAGAGACAAAGTAAACACAACTTTTCCTTGTTTCCTTGTTTCTGCCACTACCGCCTACTGAGGAATCTGTAAGGGTTCTATTTGTTTACAACGTGTCTCTTTTTTAAGGCCACCCAGAGGCAAGTTTGGAGCAAGTTTGCTAGGCAAAAAAATAAAAGAGATAAGAGAAAGACATGGCTGAAATATCTCTCAGTATATCCTACAAACACCCCTTTTGAAGGCATGGAAACCACATGCCCACAAAGCCTGCCTTGGGAATTTGTAGCCAGCTATGTTTTCAGAGGATGTGGGAGGTAGAGTTTTCCTACTATAGTGTTTATAAATATCCTAGAAATGCCAGGCATTGGTAGGGTGACCTGGTTTATGAAAATGGGAAAAAGCCACATGGAAGCCTAGAATTCTTTTTCTGTTTTTTTTACCCCTATGGTAAAATGTATGAAAATTCTGAAAAAAAAAAAAAATGAAGATAATCCTGAAGAAAACAACAAACCCAACCAAACAAACAAACACTGTCAGAGTGGTTCTTGGAATCTGTAAAAATAAAATATTAAATTGAACTTGAAGAGCATACTTTTTAATATAGTCATTATGGAGGGGAAGGCTTTGGGGAGTAGAACTGTTTGCTCAATTAAGGAATATTGATTCCTAAATATAAGGACTTGTTTACTCTAAAATTGTCACCAAGAAATTTGTGTCAAGGAGGAAGGCTTCTATAGGTATCAATACTTAGAGTAGACACAAAGTAGTAAACTGAAGTTGACTACCATTTTATGAATGTGTTCCTCTTTATATTGTACCAGAATATGTCCATGTGCCATGACAAAGGGGTTCTATAGTCATATACATTTGAAAAATCATCTTATATATTCTCCCGATTGGATATTTATATGCATTAAAGGATAAGAAAAGACCTACAATAAAGAAAACTCATTTAACTTTGTTCAACACAAGCTTATTCATTTCTTGGCAGGAGTCTCATGTCGTGGAACCCCTAGCTAATCTCCTATGGAAAAAGATTCCACAAAATGCTAGTTTAGGAAATGGTATAGGAGATAATTGAATATATTACCTCAATACTTCTGATGGAAAGATTTAGCCAATCCAGAAAATTCTTCTAGTGGCTCTGAAAGAAGACTGAGGTAAATGTTGGCCTGTGTTGGTAAGGAATTGCCATTGTCTTTCACATCTGGCTACTTCCTTCATTGTAAAGATGAAGAGCCAGCTGGGGTTATGACAATTTGCCTGTGGGATTCAGTGTGCTAGCAGTCACAGCCAACTATTTTCTCCTTCCCTCTAGACTTCAGATGAATTGTGGTTACGGCACCCTTCAATGCTGTTTTTTACGGAAAAAAACATTTTCTAAAATGCTTATAGATTTTAAAAATGACCTACTGTATCTATGGGGTTGCCTCACGTATTCACAGGGAACACCAGCTATTTGTGGTCATGGAGTGAGGGAGCATGCCAGCATGTGTTACTTTCTAGCGGGAGATGAAATGATTATCCCCACCAACCCTCAAACACACCCCTCCTTAGGAAAACAAACATTTGCAAGTTTATTTTATAAAATCCACACAGAACTTATATAAACACATTGTGACAGCGGCTGTCATACTGCATATATCAAGAAAATGCTTTGAAATTTTATGCAAATACATGGGTGATGTATACACTACTGTGCACCCCAAAAGACTACTCCATGTGTTCCCGATGCCAAGGAAAACACGAACGTTCTCCAAGTGATTCAGAGGGAAAGTCACCGCAGCCCTGAACCTTTCACAGCCCTGCTCTCTGGGCCTGTGAAACCGACTTTGAATGGCTAATCCTATGCGCACAGGGTAGCAGTGAGAGTGCTGAAGGTTCGTTTTTATCGGGAACTTTTATAGATTAGGTTCTGTGCTGGGTGCTTTAAGTACATTCACTCATAACATTTTCACAACAGCTTTGTAAGGAAAAGTGGCATTGTTTAGTCATAAAATAACCAAGATGCAGATTACATAAATTGTCAAGTAAACTAAATTTAGTGCAAAGTAGCAAAGGATGGAACTGGGGTAGGAGAGGGCCCTTAACCCCAGGGTTTGTTCCTTTGAACCATGTGGATTTCCAGTTTTCCTTCTCTATTTAGACTCTGGAAACTGCCTGCTTGTACTGGGTTCAAGGCGAGGGCTTTCCCAGTGGCTCAGTGGTAAAGAATTTGCCTACCATACAGGAGTCACAGGAGATGTGGGTTCGATTCCTGGGTCGGAAAGATGCCCTGGAGGAGAGCATGGCAACCCACTCCAGTATTCTGGCCTCGAGAATCCCATGGAGAGGAGCTGGGCCGGCTACAGTCTATAGGGTCACAGAGTCAGACATGGCTGAAGTCACAGCACACACGCTCTGAGCTTAACTAAGCACAGGGAGGCAGTGAAGGCTCTTGCCTTCACAAACTAGGATTTCATAATTGTAAAAAGTCTTTATTGTCCTGTAGATTTTTGATTCATCACCCATTATCAGGAATTTGGTATCCATGTGCTTGGAAATGGTTATTTCTACAACTCTAATAATAGACCACATTTGGGGTTTAGAGAGACTATTTCAGTGTAAAGACCTCACATCTAAGTATTAGATACAAGGAATGGCCCGCTTATTAGAGTTTGTAGCTTTTTGTCCCAAACATTGGGATACATGTACATCTGAGGCTCTCCTCCTTCATTCCTGTTACCCTTTGGAGTTAGGAATACTTGTGAGGCAAATCATTTAACACATTTGCTAGGAACAATTTCAGTGCAATACTGCTCCTTTCGTTTGCAAGCATTAAGAACTCTTCTGTTTTTCAAAGTAAAACTTATTAGACCCTTTGAGAACCATGGATTTTGAATCCATATGAATTTTGTGGTTGCCCAAGTTTCCCTAGCATGGCATTTTTATTAAATGACAGCAACCATTTTTAAAATATTCATTTACTTGGCTACACTGGGTCATCATTGCAGCACATGGGCTTTCTCTAGTTGTGGCTCTCAGGGGCTACTCTCTAGTTGCAGAGTGCGGGTTTCTCATTGTGGTGGCTTCTACTGTTGTGGTGAAGCCCTTGCTCTAGGTGAGTGGGCTTCACTGGTTGCAGCACTCAGGCTCAATAGTTGCAGCTTGCGGGCTCTAGAGTTTGGGCTCAGTAGTAGTGGTGCAGGGGCTTAGTGGTGCATGTGGGATCTTCCCGGAGCAGGGATCAAACTTGTGTCCACTGACTTGGAAGTTAGATTCTTAATCGTTGAACGCCTGAGAGCAACCACCAGGGACGCCAGAGAGCAACCATTTTTCAGGCAGAATTGATGCCAGCGAATGGAGCACTTGTGATTTCAAAGTTAGGCCACTTGGGAGGATTTACAAAAGAGGAAGGGAGACTTGAGCCCAAAGGCTATCCCAGGCTAAACTAGTTAAAAGGTCAGTGGATCATAGTCTTTGTCCTACACTACTGGAAACATCTTCCTAAAACAAAAGCATGAAATAGTCATTGCACATGAGTATCTACATTTTAAGTAAAATGTAGGACATAAATCTAAGTGTATTTTCCACTTAAGCCATTTTTTGGGGGCGGAAATGGAACCATTTTGGTGTCTCACCCACAGAATCCCTGAAGAGACTTTATCACATAGATACTTAAGAAACATAAGATGTTATGTCCTGTCTAAAAAATTCAGAGAAATCCTTCACTTCAAGGGCAATATCTATAATCTACACATTTGAGCATATGCCAGACTCTCTTCAGATTACAAATATTTTCAACCAATCTGAATTAGCAATGTTCTGATCATGAGTTGGTCATATACTTTGATCTACTTGTTTATAACAATTTTCTGAATTTGGCAACCAAATTTTAGTACTGGTTGACGAGGATCTTTATAAACAGCATTAGTTCAGTTCAGTCGCTCAGCCGTGTCTGACTCTTTGTGACCCCATGAATCGCAGCACGCCAGGCCTCCCTGTCCATCACCAACTCCCGGAGTTTACTGAAACCCATGTCCATCGAGTCGGTAATACCATCCAGCCATCTCATCCTCTGTCGTCCCCTTCTCCTCCTGCCCCCAATCCCTCCCAGCATCAGGGTCTTTTCCAATGAGTCAACTCTTCGCATGAAGTGGCCAAAGTATTGGGTATAGCATAGGTCAATTTAAAAAAGTGACTTTCTGGATTTCTTGGTCAAGAAAAGAGCTAGATGTTCCACCTTCAGTGTGTAAACTTTCACTCAATCTGCTTGTTTTTGAGACATTGGCATCATCCTCCCGTTGGTTTGGAAAAATAAAATGGTTGATATTTCTGAGTCACTGCCTCCCTGAGTCTTGGACTTTTGCCTTCCACATACTCCGCTTCAGCACTGGTCTTTAAAGAGAGATGCTATGTGTGTACTGAGTTGCTTGTCTCTGGTCCGCTCATCACTAAAGTCCTGACAGCTATTTCAAATGGATCGGCCTTCCCCTGGTTTCCAATCAAAGGTGACCTTCCACTCTTCTTCCATTAGTATCATAGGAACCATGGAAACTGTCCTTGGCTTTCACTGAAACGTTTATCGTTTATGGTAATTCCAACAAGCTGGCCTTCTGTTTTAGCTATGGCCTAAAATAACTTGTCCTGAACTGCTGTCTTTTCTTTATCTTTTTCTGAAATAAGATATGATTGTTGCTCAGGTACAACTTTTTTTTTTCATTCCTTTTAATAGAGTTAAGGATTTAACCTTAACCTCTGGGTTGCTAGGCTTGTTGTCATAGTTACAGAGCCAATCAGACCTCACACATGACCTGACAAACTTTCCAGCCAGCTGCCCCCTCACTGAGGTACCTACTCTCTTCCGGCTTCTCTGGAGCAGGTTCTGGCCAAGACTATGAGACAATGCTTCTGAACTTCGCCTGATATTATTCCAGGAGAAGCTCAATTTAACATAACTCATTGCTTCTGCAAGAGGCCAAGCACTTTCTCTTTCTGCTTATGAGTCCATTTGCCAGAGATTATACGTATGCTTTGTCCACAGGTACTGTTTTATAATAGGTATTGCCAATGGTGATCATCTTCCTAGGCAGATGCCTAGTCTTCCTAAAAAGAGTTTACGATAGAGGAAATACCTCTTTTCTGCACTGGACAAGATTCCATCATCTCTCATGTCTGTGTGCCATTGTCCCCTCTGTTCCCCCCACTTTCCCAGTCACTCTGGTTCTCAGCCTGGCATGGCTATTGCATCCATCCTCTTTGATTGCACATTGCCACTAATATCATGGAGACCTCTGATCACTAGCAGTGTCATCTGAATTTTCCTTTCCATGTGTTTACTCAATTATAGAAATCCCAAATCAGTGGGCCTGTACTTGAATATTTCACAGTTCTTTTCAGCTTTACTTTCAGCATCTTTCTTCCTCAGGACCAACATGGGCATCCATGGCAGGCAGTAGACTTGGGATCGCTTGAGTGACAGATGCCAAGTTATATTCACAATAATTCCTTCCTTGTGTAACTAGACTCAGTAACTAGGGGATTCTGTCGTGCTGCATCTCTTCCTCCCTTAGGATGGAGTTTGCTCTCACAAGACAAACAGGTGAACTTCTCTATTTCACTGGAGTTGCCCAGACTTGTCAGAATGCAAGCTTTGGCTCAAGCTAGGAGCCCCTCATCACGACTATTTCCAACAGCCTGTACACTTCTTTTCCTTTGATCATATTAGGCCTAGATTATGATCATCCCAAGAGCTTGCCAAAATTGGGTTACATCCTGATTGTCTTAAAACACAAACTTAGAATTGGTTGACAAGACCGATACCCACAGGCATCACTAGTTTGAATGAGTAGTGCTAGAAGCCTCTAGTTTCTCTGGACAGTGTACCTCAGTAGAGGCTAGAGTGTTTATAGGACTCTATGGGTATTATATTTACAGCATTTTAGATTTTACTAGAATTTTAGGGAATTGTCACTTGATACAAAGTAGAGAACTGTACATAGTCATGTATACTGAACAGGAGTTTTGAAATTTTTCATTTAAAGATCACAGTATCTAACATATAGAAACTCAAATGTTTGTTGTAGAGATGAACAAAAGCCAAACTGCTGTGACTCATCAACTCAGAAATTTAAAGTTTAAATGTAATCTTTTTTCTGTAGTGTTCTCAGGTATACTGTATTTATGAAAAATCTTGAAGGCTTCTAAGTGCAATTTTGTCAATACAGTAAGGGGATCCATATATATCTTCATTAAGACTAATTCATTTTAAGGCAACAGATATTTTTAGACCTTAAGAAACATTACTGGGGCACAAGTGTTTTTGAATTATTCCAGTTTTAACTGACAACTGTACAAGTAGGTGTTTAACTGAAAACCAAGCACTTCTGATGTTACTGTGGTCTAGCTGTGGAGCTGGGAGGAGAGAAGCACTTGAGGGAGACAAAAGGAAGATTAACCTAGCTTCTATTCTTAGTGAACTCTCAACCCAGTTTGGGCAAATAATAAATCCAAATGAAAGACTATGGAAGCAAAATAAAACAATATGAAGCATGTGGTATATTACATAAACTACTTCTGGTGTCAAAACTTAAAGGTCAACAGAAAGGTTTTAGACCAGCAGTCCATCAGCATACTGTGGGACAGTATTTCTAGACACTTGCCTCCAATCAAAGGCTTACGTGTGGCTTCCTCCTTAGCGCATAACCAGCTTTGCTACAGCGCAGACAGCCTGGGGAACATGAAAAATGCCCTTCCTCCTGCACAATGGTGTTATTTCCTTCCTTTCAGGAATGGCTCATAACTCACAGGAGGTGTGAGTTCTGAATGATCGGTCTTTTCATCTCCCTGGAAGTGGGCCAGACTGTAGATAAAACGTTTGATGTGTCAGCGGTAGGCTTGTAACAGCTTTGACTACTTACATGATGATGAAAGGTTGAACTTGGATAAAAATGGCAAGAAAAGGAAAAGGGCTCGTTTTCTTTCTTTTACTTTTTTCTTTTTTAGAACGGCAGTTGAAAAACATCCTACCGGGGTGGTCTGGAAGGTGTCTGGGAATCTGAAACATCAGGAGGGTGTTCTCCTGTGGATTTGTTTGTTTATTTGTTGATTGTTTCAGAGAGGGAACCTCCCATGCTTGCCAGCAAGGCCAGATTCTCAGGGCCCTTATCGGCAAGTCCTACCTCTCTGTTCAGTGAGCCTTGGAAAGAGGTGTCACATCCTCCAGGGCAGATTACTGCTTCTGCTCCAGGCATCCCTCAGCCCTCAGCTCCCATCCGCATACACCAAATGAACTGGAGTTGGCAGATCTGTTCTGATTCCCAGAGCTTTTTTATCCCTCGGGTTGCAGGGCCTTTGCTCAGAGATCGCATTGGAGGTTGGTCCTCAAGGGTGGTCTTATCTTCCTGTTTCTAAAATGGACAAAGACAGGGAACAAAATATTCTTGGAAACTTCCAACCAGTTGGAATTTGCCTCAAATAGTATCCCAGTTTTTATCAATGATTTGTGTGTGTGCCTGTGGCGAAAGCTGGGTTTGCGGAAGAGGAAGAAATTTGAAATTTTCTTTTTCAAAGCAGAAACATTAAGAAAAAAAAAAAAAAACCCTGCCATTCAGCTAAGTGACAAGAAAGAGCAAAGAACCAGGACTCAGAGAGGAAGACAGATGAATTTTACCTTTAGATATGAGGCTTAAGCAAACACTTAATGGAAACCCTCTTTTAAAATGGTGTTAGTGAAAAGAATCAACACATTTGCATCACCTATTTATTTATGACTCTCATATTTATTTCACAAAATTATGACCTTTGGCCCTGCCTCCACGTGCACTTGAAGTCCACTGCTGTCTCCATAGCTAGGCTGAGCATGCTCACCCAGGCAGCTGCTGATAATAAGCCTAGAGCTAGCAACAGGAGAGGCCTGGCTGTGGCACCATCCAACCCCAACCTCGCTCCACCCCCGCCCCCCACCTTCAGTTTCTCTGAAATCTCCTGCAGGTATCTCTGAACATGATGAATACAATCAGACTCTCCAGGGATCATCTCTCTGGCCATCAGAGGACACTGAAGTCCCTGTAGAGCTTAATGTCAAGGGCCAGAGGGTGACAAATCATACAACTTGGTGGGAACTTTAATATAGGGGCCCTGAAGAGACCTGTTGGCAAACAGGATGGTTTCCTCCTTTCTTAACATCCAAAATGTTCCTGAAGATGTCCATCAGCACCGATGATCGGCCTCTGACAATAAGAAGAGAGTGAGCAAGATGAGAAACTCAGATTGTCTGAATGGAGTGTCACCTTCTAAAAGGTAGAATGAGATAACTAGAGATGAGCGGAGGGAGAGGAATAAATGGGAAGTGAGGAACTTGTTCAGTTCAGTACCATATAACCAGGATTCAAACAGAAGTTCCTGGCTGTCTTTTCCTTTTTTTGTAAAATACGGGAAAAACTAGCTTGTTCAGGGAGGATAGTGCATTGGAGTGACATTAGAGCTGAAACATTACATCTGGTGCTACACAGTGAAATGAAATGTCATTTCTTTAATAATTACTTTGGTAGGCATAATAATGTGCTCTCTGACCATTGAGATGTTCACATCCTAATCCCCCAAACCTGTGATTGTCACCTTATATGGCAAAAGTGATTTTGCAGATATGATTTTAGTTAAGGATGTTTCCAGTAGTCATGTACGGATGTGAGAGCTGGACCATAAAGAAGGCTGAACACCAAGAATTCATGCTTTTGAACTGTGGGGTTGGAGAAGACTCTTGAAAGTTCCTTGGACAGCAAGGAGATCAAACCAGTCAATCCTAAAGGAAATCAACCCTGAATATTCATTGAGAGGACTGATGCTGAAACTGAAGCTCCAATACTTTGGCCATCTGTTGTGAAGAGCCAACTCATTGGAAAAGACCCTGATGCTGGGAAAGATTGAGGGCAGAAGGAGAAGGGGGTGACAGAGGATGAGATGGTTGGGTGGCATCATCGACTAAATGGACATGAGTTTGAGAAAACTGTGGGAGATAGTGAAGGACCAGGAAGCCTGGTGTGCTGTAGTCCATGGGGTCACAAAGAGTCGGACACAACTGAGTGACTGAACAACAAAATGTTGTTGAAATGGAGAGATTATCCTGGATTGTCTGGATGGGCCCTTTTTTCAAGAGTCCTTAAAAAGGTAAAGTGGAAGGATCAGAGTTAGAGGGGACATGATGATGAAAGCAAGGGCCAGGTTCAGAGAGAGATTTGAAGATGCTACTGATGGTTTTGATGATGGAGAAAGAAGACCAGGAACCCAGAAGTTGGAAGAGACAAGGAAGCAGATTCCTCCTGGGAGTCTTTAGAAGGAACATAGCCCTGCCGACACTTTGATTTTAGCCCAGTGAAATTGATTTCAGACTTTTAATTTCTAGAACTGTAAGATAATAAATGTGTGTTATTTTAAGTCACCAAGGCTGTGTGGTAATTTGTTAGATCAGCAATAGGAAACCAAAACAATAATATGAGCAACAGTATGACTGGACTTGGGAACATTAATTGATGGGAAAAATGAAAGGAATTTGGTTCAGGCTTGATTCTTAAGGCAGGCCTTGATTTTCTGAATAGGCAGCGAAGAAAGAAAAAGGTTATGTTTTTATCAGCCCAGTGGGTACATCTCAGAGGTCACTGTTTGCTCAAGATTTTCATGAGACAAAATAAGTACCATGGCCAAACTTTGCTGACATACCTTTGACTCTCTGTGTGTAGAACTGAAGTTGAGTTTTATGACTTGGAAACAAAAACCCAAACATACCATAATGTTCAGATTCTTGGGGAAGAAAGTCTCCAGGATCCATACAGATGGTGATGATAAAGCCCAATCTGGACTCAGCACAGATGCCTCAGAGAAGTGTAATTCAACTCCATCAACCTCAGTCACCCATTCCTGCCCGCCTTTCTGTGAGCATGAGTAAAAGTAGCCTCTAGCCACTGAGGTGAAATGGGGCCTGATTCTTCTCTCAGAGAACTCTCTAACCTAAAAAAAATGTTCTCCATCATTCAGAACACACGTCTTAATCACGTGTTATAAGCTATGATGTGCGTTAGCTGCGAGGAACTCACAAGATAATTATGACTTAATCCCCACTTGATGGAAGCTCCTGTCAGTGAGGCATTTGCAAAATTGTGGTGCCTTGGAGAGCAGCATTCAAGTTGGCTGGGAAAGTTATCAAAAATGTAGGTTCCTGGATTGTGGCTCGAGAAAACATTGGCCTAGTGTAGTAGTTCTCAACTTGAATTAATTTTGTACCCCAGCATCATTTGGCAGTGTCTGGAGACATTCCTGTTTATTGCAACCAGGGGATGAAGGGGGATACTGGCATCCAGTGGATAGAGACCAGGGATGCTGCTAAACATTCTACAATGCATATGACGGCCCCCTGAAGCAAAGACTTAAGACATCAATAATGTCAAAGTTTAAAAGCCCTAGGCTAGTGTTGAGTCTCACAAACACACACACGTGTACACACACAAATTATTTTAGCAGGTGGTGGTAGTGGTTTAGTCACTCAATTGACTCCAACTCTTTGCGACCCTATGGACTCTCTCTCTCTCTCTCTCTCTCTCTCTCTCTATGTATATATATATATATAGCCTGTCAGGCTCCTCTGTCCCTGGGATTTTATAGCATGTAATATAAACATATATGCCACTGTATTGTATGTGTATATGTGTATGTGTGTGTGCATTCATATATACCTTTCTCTTGCCCATTGTAGTGGGCTTGTGAAAGTAAAAGTTGCTCAGTCATGTCCACCTCTTTGCAACCCTATGGGCTATAACCCACCAGGCTCTTAAGTCCATGGAATTCTGCAGGCAAGAATACTGGAGTGGGTTGCTGGTTCCTTCTCCAGGGGATCTTCCCAACCCAGGGATCGAACCCCAGTCTCCTGTACTGCAGGCAGATTCTTTACTGTCTGAGCTACCAGGGAAGCAGGTGACATCTCTGCCTTTGTCCACTCTCCTTCCACTCCCTCAACCTCACAGCTCACCTGCTGCCTCTCTTCTGTGTTGATTTCTGATTCCACACTGGCCAAGAACAGGGGAAGCCGAGTACTAAGTCCTGCACCCCTAAAGTAGCTGTCATGCTCCGGAACTTTATCAAAATAAATTTCCAGGTTGAAGAGAGGCGTGGATAAAGATACCCATTTCTTTGGGGGAAGTTTTTTTAACCTAATTTGTAATTCAGATTTGGTGCTCTGTTCCCAAATTTGCTTTATACCACTGGTTGTTGTGATGTAAAAATTGTGAGTCACACATGAGCTCTTTGTACCCATTATTTATTTCTTCCTTACACTAGTTCCTCCAGTTTTTCCTCTTCCCTCGTTCTCACCTCCATCTAGAATCAATGGAGTAGGCTATTTTCTTCAGAGTTGAATATTGTTTAAAAAAACATTGCTCTCAAAACAAACAAAAAAATCGCTCTTGAATGTGGTTGCGTGTAGCTGACTGGTCTTTACTGGTTAGAAATGCACGGCTGTGCTTCCCACCTCCTGTTAGGTGGCCACGATCTGTTTCCTGGTCGAGGAATGAGTGCCATGTCACGTGCTACAGGACAGTTTCCAGCCCTCAATTCCCAGCAGACCTCAGGATGGGAGAAGCATCCCCCATGCACGTGGCTATGGTTTTATCATCTTGCACTCATTACTACATTCAGGAAGATAATTTTTTTTTTTTTTAATTATGCAACAGAACTGCTGCTTTAGGGTAAGCTTTGACACAAAGTAATTGTGTTCTTGACTAAATCAACTAAAAGAAAATTAAGAAAATAGACCTGGAATAAATTCCATGTCTTTCTTTTTAAAATGACTACTTTTGGAGAGGCACTTGTATAGGCAATAGGAACAAAGGATCACCTCTAAAGGACAAGTTTGCCTTTTCAAGGAATGGGCAAATGGTAGAAATTGTAACTCTCCGGTATCATGGACTTTCCTAGCTTTTCTTGTTAATCAAACGGGAATACAGTCATTAGTCCCTATGCATTTTGACCATTTAGACATTTTCAAACGTTAGACAAAATACATGGATACTAGGACTCATACCATCTTTAAAAACTGAAGTTGAGGGATGCTTTTTGAAATATTGGCACTAACAAACATTTAGTTGGTACACAGATTATGCAAAACCCGAGGAGATACAAAGGTAAGGGGATACAGACAGCCCTGAACTCTGCCGTCTCATCGGCATCTTGTAGTTGAAGTGCTCTGAAAAATTTACCTGGATTCTGGAGCTCATTATATGTGGTGGCTCTTCCTTTCATTCAGTGGATTTTTATTGAGATGTTTCCTTGAGTCTGAAGAAAGATATTAGGCTCAAAGGACTGGCTCTTGCCCATAGCATAGTCTAGCTTAGAGGCAAAACCAGTGTTGTCTGTCAGGGTTAAATGTTCATGTGTGTGTCAAAAATATCAAGAGTGTAGATGAGAAAAGAAAAGATACGAGATTATAAAGGAGGTTGCTGGGAATTGAAAGGGTCTAGAAGACTTTACAGAAGAGAAGAGGCATGAAATAGACCTTGAGTGAAGCAGGATTTCCATAGGGGTCAGTGATGGGGGCAGAAAGGGAAAGATGCATATATAAAGAAGAGAGAAGGCAGGAAATATGTTTGGGAACAGGAAAGAAATAAGATAAACTGGAATCCCCTCTCTGTGGTGGTGTTGGAGATTGGAGAAAAGATTATGGGGTATTTTGACAAAGTTGCCTCACTGGGGTAATAAAGAACTGATGCATTCAAGTGTTAACATGATAAAATTTATTTCTTGCTCATTTAACAGTTCCTTGCAGGTGTTTAGTGGGTAGACTTCCATTGGTGACTCAGGGAAGAGGCTCTTCCACGTTACTGCAAAGTTCTTGAGAGCATGGCACCTTGTTGTTCAGTCACTCAGCTGTGTCCAACTCTGTGACCCCACGAACTGCAGCACACCAGGCCTCCCTGTCCTTCACTGTCTTCTGGAGTTTGCTCAAACTCATGTCCATTGAGTCAGTGATGCCATCCAATCGTCTCATCCTCTGTCATCCCCTTCTCCTGCTTTCAATCTTTCCCAGCATCAGGGTCTTTTCCAATGAGTCAGCTCTTTCCATCAGGTAGCCAAAGTATTGGAGCTTCAGTTTCAGCATCAGTCTTTCTAATGAATATTTGGGATTGATTTCCTTCAGGATTGACTGGCTTGTTCTCCTTGCAATCCAAGGGACTCTCAAGAGTCTTCTCCAACACCTCAGTTTAAAAGCATCAGTTCTTCGGCTTTCAGCCTGCTTTAGTGTGAGAGATTTCCGTCTACCTCCCACTGGCCACCCCTAACAGTAAGGGAGACTGGGAAATACACATTGGCTCTGTGTCAGGAGGAAAAAAGATTCTAGTGGGCACCTCGTTGTTTCTACATGGACTTTTAGCTTGAGTGGGTTGAACTTTCTCCTGAATGTTATGGTTAAGTCATCCTCCACCTTAACATATGGACATGATCTATAAAGAATGATTTTTTGGTATGTTATATTCACTGCTGGTAATCCCAACATATTGTAAACCTTGAATAAATCTTAGCTCAAATAATGAAACAGTTGTGGATGCTGGATAGGAGTCTTGGAGATATTGAACCTTGCAGGATGGACTCATGGAAAGAAAGCTGAGGCAGGTAAGTTAATTAGAAAGCGAGGGTGATAATCTGATAGAGTTGATTTAGTGCAATTACAGTAAGAATTAGTGCACTTTTAGAACCAGAAATGTTTGCTTCTGCTTTTTTAACTTTCTTGGTTTACGGCAAAGCCCTGGCTTATAGTTTAGCCAGAGTCCCTGCTGAGTTGAAATCATAGAAGCAGGTTGTGAGCTGAAAGGGCCTGGGACTTTCTTTGGAGGTATTAATTGGAATGCAGCCTCGGGACTTGGGCTATGCCACAATTCTGCAGCTCAAACAAAATAAAACCTGACCAAAGCAGCAAACTTAAATTGGAGTTCAAGTTACTTTAACAGACTCTAGGGAGACACAAACTGCAGTTGTATTATGCATGCAAAATTCACTCTTTGACCTTATTGTAAGGAAAATTACTGGAGTGTACACAGTCTCTGGCCAGCTTTCCAGTGTGTTGGACAAGTTGACGGCCATGCAACTATGCAATATTTTTCTTAAATTTTCATTTTAAAATATGCTTGAAAAATAGATGCTGATCCAACAAGAACAGAGAATATTGATGAAAAGAATACATTCTCTGTGCACCTAAGAGAAGCCGACATCTAGGCAACCTCATGTGGCCCAAGGCTTCTAGAATTGAGGAAGTTAAAAGCTAAGGATAGCCTTCTGCCTCCCTCTAGATTTGACTTTTGTGGTTTATGTATAAGCTGGGGCAGACCTCAGAGTGTGACCAAGACTCAGGTTATGCACCTCTGAAGTCTGGTGATGAGCCAGAGTCCAGGATTATGCAGTTGAGTGAGGAAACTCACTGAGAACAGCTAGGGATTCCTGGGAGATTTTTAGTGATTCGTGCTGATCTGGAAATAATGTAAAAACAACAGAAGGACTTTTTGTGGTATTTTTGTGTGTTTTCTATTGGTTTGGGGAAGAAGCCAACCTTAAAGTGGCTTAAAAATAATAAATATTTAAAAAGACATAACATGCTCTACCCTTTTCATCTGTCCCTACCAAAAAATAAAACTTGCATAATGAAAATGGCAGGAATAGGAAGGGAAAGCAAAAACAACAGGCGATAGTAGTGTGCTCAGATGGGAATGAATAGGATCCAGACGGCTAATGTCTGGTGTTAACACAGAGAGTGCTGGAGAAGGTGTGAGGAAACGCTATGAGGGAATCTTTCCCTTGCGAGGCCCAGGGCTCTTTGAGGCGTGAGTTGCTTATTTCCTGAGGCCTCTCAGGATAAAAATTCCAGGCTTGAGGCAACGGGTACTTTTGAGGGTCTACTAGTTTGGTTTCCAGCTCAAATTCTAGAGAAGCCAATTCATTGAAATGTCATTTGCCTAGTGATTGATCTACTAAATTTACTGATTTTTTTTTTTTTTTTGGTAAAGAAAAAAAAAACTGAATTATTCACAAATTTGATAGTAATTCATATTGCACCAGATAGTTTTCACTTGAGCCTTGCAAAGCTGTTGAATGTAAATTGACTGGAAAGCCCCCAAATTTTTTTTTTTTTTTTTGTCTTGGCTTTATGGAATTCAGTTACAAGTTGCTGAGGCTGGAAAAATAGGTATCCCTGCTAAGGAATGGAGAAAGGAAGTTGCTATGTTCATCTTCACATCCCGGAGGGGCAAGAGATACTAATGGGCAGGGAAGCAGGGGATACTGAGGAAGAGAAGGAACGGATGTCAGAGGTGATGGATGCTGGAGGACAGAAAGGGTCAAGAAGAGAGACAATGAAAGATCCGAAGACTGTAGATTTTCCGAGGCTGCTGAAGTCTTTTTAATATCAGTCATCATAAATCTTCTATTTGATTCATAGAAACAGATTAGATTAGCTGAGTGACTTCAGTGAAATGGTTCTTCTGAATGTTGGCTTCCAGTGTATCCATTTTCAGCATATTGACTGACTTCCCCAAATGTGAGCTTTGCTGAGTCATTCTAGCAACACCATTAAGGAGTAATCAAAAGGGAAGTCTTCCTGGAGGAAGCTTTAGTGCAGGACTAGAAAGATGGGGACCTGAAAGAGGAAGACACATCTCAGTAGAACCCCCAAAGTTGCTTTGTTGCCTTGGGCTTGGAAAAGAGGCCAACCTGTCTGGGTTTGCCAGAGACGTTTCCTGGTTATAGTACTGAAAGCCTCAGATCTCAGCCAAACTGAGAGGGTTGGTTGGTCTTAAGAGCCAAAATGCTCAGGTGGCTCAGATGGTAAAGAATCTGCTTGTAATGCAGGAGACCAGGATTCAGTCTCTGGGTTGGGAAGATCCCCTTGGAGGAGGGCATGGCAACCCACTCCAGTATTCTTGCCTGGAGAATGTCATGGACAGAGGAGCCTGGTGGGCTACAGTCCATGGGATTGCAAGGAGTCTGACATGACTGAGTGACTTTCACTTTCACTTCAAGAAGAAAAAAAAGATAAAGGTGGTGGTGGCAGTGAGTGGGGAGAGATGATGGTGTGCCCATCGCTTTAGAGGCAGTCTTCTCATGGGTACAATTCATGGCATCTACAGGGAAGAGCGCAGGATACCTAGGGGCAGTTGCCCAGGTCTGAGCAATCACCCCGGGACCATCCTCAGGAAAGGCCTAGGTTTGTTCCAGATAGTTTGGTTAGACACTATATATATGCACGTACTTTTCTAAATGTGCTTTTTCTCCTCTTTTCTTTAGGGAGGCAGGACACAGTGCGTGAGAGAAGTCTGTCCCATTCTCTCCTGTCCTCAGCATCTTAGCCACATTCTCCCAGGACAGTGCTGCCCCAAATGTTTGGGTGAGTGAATGTTTTCAGGTCAAAGAACAATGTAATTTATTCTGGGAGTTTCTGTGGAGAGTCGTCTGCTTTGTTAACTTGAGGTTCTCAAGTTGTGCTATTTCATGGCTTCTTAGAGACAACACCTTCTTCTGATTACCTGAGTGTAAGGTGTGGTGGCTCAGTAGGTAAAGAATCCACCCACAATGCAGGAGACCTGGGTTTGATACCTGGGTCGGGGAGATCCCCTGGAGGAGGAAATGGCAACCCACTCCAGTATTCTTGCCTGGAGAATCCCAGGGACAGAGGAGCCTGGTGGACTACAAGACCATGGGATCGCAAGAGTTGGGCACATCTGAGAGAATAAATCACCACCAAGGTGTGTACCAGGGTTTATTTCACTTCTGAGCCTCCCCAGAACTTTCTTTTCTCTTATCTTCCCCTGTAGTTGTAAACCTGGTATCCCAGACACCCTGGGATAATAGCCTCTTGTGGGGAGAATGGTACTGAGGAAACCATCTTTAATTGGAAATATGATGATTAGTAGCAATGTATTTTTGTGGGGAGAACAACATTGAGAAACTGTCTTTAACTGGGCATCTGACATTTAGTAGGAATGTATTTTAAAGGCATGTGAGGACTTCCCTGTCAGTCCAGTGGTTAAGACTCTGTACTACCAATGTGGGCGTTGGATGGGGGATGGGGGATGGGGGCAGGGGTGCGAGGGTTCAATCCCCGGTCAGGGAACTAAGATCGCACATGATTCGAAGCATGACCAAAAAAGAAAAATAAATAAATAAAGGCATATGAAGTAAACAGAGGGAGGAATAGAGTGTTATTTTAGAGGCAAAAACATGTAGGAGGATAACATGCCTCAAACAAGAGGTTTGGAAGGGAATAATGAAAAAGTCAATAAAAGGATTAGCTATTCCTTTTTGAACAATTATTATGCACTAGGTACCATGTGAAGACTTCAGGAACTTTTTTCTCATTTAATTTTCTCAAGAGTCTGTGACCTAGAGGTGCTCAGTATAGAATTCTGATGTGTATTAATAATATAGGCACCATTATTAGTTTTGTGCTGAGAAAGAAGTAGAATTCCTAGAAGGTAGCACAGCTAGTGAGCTATGGAGTTGACTCCTGAACATGAGTCTCTGTGATTCCCAAGCCCACGATTTAACCTGCTGCTTCTCAGCTTTCCTGGTAACATGGAGAGTAGCACACGTGTTACCACCTGAAGAGAAGAACCCTGGAAGGAGGGTCTCTAGAGCACGGAATCCTTTGGTTTTTATTCGTAATCTATCTATCAACTTCTTCCATGTGGCCTTTGGGTCATTGAGTTGATTGAGCTTGACTGTTTAAGATTCAGATAAAAGTAGCTTGATCCATCTAATGAATACAATAGAATATGCAGCATCCCCACCAATATCTCCAGGGGTCCTTGGCTTGTATTTTCTCATCACCGCTGGCTTTGTGTTTTTGCTCCTGCTGCTTTTTTCTATTTGTTCCCTACCTCTTCCTCTTCTACCTCCTCCTCCTTCTCTTCCCATTTTTGTTCCTCTTCCTTTCCCTCCTCCATCTGCTTCTTCAACATCATTTTGTCCTTTCAGGAAAACCTCCTCACCCTGTCTTTTCACATTCTGCGGTGCTATTGAATCAAGGCTTGTGTAGGGGATTTCACTGAAGGTTTACAGTAAGAGAGGCTGATTACTTTTCAGGGAGGCACAATGAATAACAGAAACTGAAATATTAAGCTTGCTTTCTTCTTAAAAGGTCTCAGCTACTTTGCCTTTAGGAAAATATCACTGTTTGTCTCTTTTCTGTGGAGTCCAGCCTCCAATCCTTACTGTCCACACTCTTTCCTTGAATCTTCTGTCTTTTCTTTCATACTTTGCTTCCTCCAGTCGAAACCCCTGTTGATTTATTTTTATCACTCCCAGCTTATCATAGCCATACCCTGAAGTCTATCTTCCTACAATTGAATTGGCCAATAAAGGTATCTTGTTAAATGAAGGCAGCTTTCTCTTCTTTGAAGGATTCTGCTGCTAACTCTTCATCTAATAATGTTTGCCTTCCTTCTGTGTATACACACGCAAACACACACAAACACGCACCTGCTTTTAAAGTAATTTCATAGATATTATCAGAACAAAGGAGAATTGTTTAGACATGACTGACTGAAGGCATTTCCACTGATGTGTGTGCTTCTTGGGTTGCCCACGTGTGTTTGTGCCCCCGGAAGAGAAGTAGCCAGTTCACTGTTGTTGAAACCATCATGCTGTGGGTAATGGTGGAAACAGGGCCCCATCTAAGTGAGAAAGTCGTCCCAGAGGAGGTGTGGCCTGGGGGCCTCAACTTGAGGATAAGTAGGCTTGCCTAGAGAATCCTGTGGACAGAGGAGCCTGGTGGGTTGCTGTCCATATGCTTGCAGAGCGTCAGACATGACTGAAGCGACTTAGCATGCGTGCATGCATTGAAGAAGGAAATGGCAACCAACTCCAGTATTCTTGCCTGGAGAATCCCGGGATGGAGAAGCCTGGTGGGCTGCCGTCTATGGAGTCACACAGATGGACACAACTGAAGCGATTTAGCAGCAGCAGCAGCAGGCTTGATTAAAGCTCTGAAGGTGGTATCGTGGATATGCTGAGTCAGATCAGATTCTCATATGAACAATGACTGTTGTATTGAATGCAGATTTTTCTGTCTGTTTGTAGTCGTAGGTCGGACTACAAAAGGAACAGTAAGTCTTAGGAAACAAAAATCCTAATTCTCCCAAATGAGACCTTTACTGCTGGGCTAAGCCCCAGCGGAATAAAGTGGAAATGGCTTAAATTAGGCTATACATGAAGTCTCTGAACCATTCTTTTGAATGTTTTATCTTATTTTGAGCCATGATGACTTTGGGATTTAGGTAAGATTGTATGTTCTTTGACAGTAGAAAGAATGGGTGGGTATGTTGTGTGACATACCCACACAACAGAAGACAGGAGAAAAAAAAAAAGGTAAACACAGCAATGCTTAGTAGATGCTGAAATTTTAGGCTAACTAGACTTTTGGATTTTGGGACACTGATTTGCTGTTCAGTTTTCCTGTGAGCAGGATTCATTCAGACGACATACACCTGCCTTTTGCACCCGATGCACCTCTTAGAGTCACACGGCCCAAGATCAGATTTGAATTATATGTGCTGTGTGCTCAGTTGCTCAGTTGTGTCTGATTCTTTGCGACCCCACGGACTGCAGCCCATCAGGCTCCTCTGTTCATGTGGATTCTCCAAGCAAGAATACTGGAGTGGGTTGCCATTTCCTTCTCCAGGGGATCTTCCTGACCTAGGAATTGAGCCCACATCTCCTGAATTGGCAGATGGATTCTTTACCACTGTGCCACCTGGGAAGCCTATTTGAATTATACCACCTCTAATAATGATAATACTTATCTGCCATTGGTCATATTTGTGCAGGGAGATTAAACTCAAGCCTTTTTTGTTCAGTAGTCTACTGATGTATCAATCCACCAGTCTAACTACAATAATATAATATATATTATATAATATATAATAATATATATGATAAAAGACAGGACAAGGCAAACCATGTTATCACAATTTGAAACAAATACTCAATTGAAGCAGAGCTGTTTTTAATTCTTAAAGGACAGAAATATATCTTTGATGGAATAATATAGAGGACAGTGTTTAAAGCAGTGAAAAATAATGTCACCATCATTTCTGTAGTAAATTAAAAAAAAATCTGCTTAGGGGTTTTTCTGCTCAGGGGTGACACTCTTTTATAGAGTGTCCTAAATCAAGGTGTGATATGACAGGTGTGATTCTGATGGGGTGCGTGGCCTGCACACAGATTTCTGATGCTTCAGACACCCCTTGGGAGTTACTTAGAGGAAGACCTAGAGAAAGGATGAATTCTGTATTTTTCAGGTAATCCTCTGATTTAATCTGTAAATCTTTACAAACTTCAAAAGACTCAGAACCTGAGTATACACAGAAGAATGCCTGTTTCAGTTGGGATATTGCTAATTGTTAGGTGCACATACAGTCATTATGCTAAATTTTATATAACCATAAAAAAGTTTTTGATGGTATACTTTAGCACTGACATTGTAGTTAGAGATGGTAATGTGTTATTGGGAGGAGGCATTTTGATATCATTTTATGACAAGTGAACTAAGTCAGGCCTGGAGAAATCAAGCTCAAGGTCACTCGGGAGTCTGTATGTGGGACTCAAGTTAAAATTATCACAATCATCTTTTGAGGCAAGTTTGCTTCTTGTAGGGAGAACTAAACTAATGATTTAATTCTACATCTATACTGTATCCCAGCTTTGAGGTTGACTCTTAATGGGAAGATGGCATTTTTCTTGACACCTACTAACAGTAATTCCAACAATTCTAATTCCGAGAACAGCATTTCATATGTGTTTATAGATACTTCAGCATTTCATTTGGTCTCCAATGAAATAGAGATTGCTTTTAATCTTTTTACAGGAAGAGTGTGGGTATAAATCTTATGAGTGATGATTAATCTTTGACTTCTCAACTTAGTCCTTAATTGAAGTAACATTTCAGAGATATTTTTATGTGCTCCAGGGAGTAGAAACTCAAATACTGAAAGAAAGGAGGAAATTGGATTACACTCTTTATTTGGGGTTGATTTTTTTTTGCCTTTTGGGTCACCAATCAAATCCTTACGTCAGGGGAAACCAAGGTAATTCTGCAAGAGGTTGTGATGACTGTGGGAGGTTGAACACTGGGTATGTGGAGTTGGATTCTTCCTCTATGTGATCTTTGAGTTAGCATCACCCTTGATGCCAATGGACTTGTCATTTCTTCAACTGAGATACTATCTCATTAGTTTTTCTTTTTGCTCATCCTAGTCTTCTTTGGATATCTTGACTTCTCCTGCCTCTTCCCTGCCAAAACCCACTTTCTGGATAATTTTACTCATTCTTTAAGATACGGCTCAGGCAGCACATCCTCCAAAAAGTCTGCTCTGTCCTCTCTGTCCACACAGTTCCTATATTGGCTTCTTTCCAGAACTGACTGCCTTATTGTATTGAAATCATCTTTTGTGGATTTGTTTCCCCAGTAGACTAAGCTCCATTGGGACAGAATGTCTTAGTCATCCTGGTTCACTAGGATGAACTCATAATAAAGATTTGTTAAACTTACAAGATTCAGTATGGAATCAAACTCTTTTTAGCAAAAACTCTTTGAGGTCATGATTCCTTGGAATCCCCTAGAAACATGTGACCCATGGCTCTGTATTTGTGCACTAGATTTATCTGGTCTTGTGGGAATGTGTAACAGTCCTGTGCTATAATTGCTGATGATGAAGTGGGATATCCCTGACTTCTGTCTTGCTAACACTATGCCATTGCGTCTTTCTAGGTCAAAGGAAAGTGTTTGACCTCCCATTTGGAAGCTGCCTCTTTCGCAGTGATGTTTATGACAATGGATCCTCTTTTCTCTATGATAACTGCACTGCATGTACCTGCAAGGTAAGATGGTTCTGAAGGGCTGTGATCCAACATGGATAGCATTTTGATTTTAATGTTAACACTATAGCCAAACATAATAATGTTTATTTATGGGAACAAGGCATTACTGATGCCACTTTATCTGTAAAATTATACTGCATGTTCACAAGGAAGTTTAGACATAGGATCCAAATTACAAATCACTGTCATCTTCCCAGGACCAATAAGTTAGCTCTGGGGATGAGAATTAAACTCTGAGGGGCTGAAGGACTTATAAAAATCAGACAAATACACGTGGCAGTATTCTCTGGCTCTAATTATTCAGTATGAATTCTCGGGCACACCTGGCAATAAAAATGACTTTGACCACATGCAAGAGAAAAGAAGCCAACTCATCAGAAAAGACTGTTGCTGGGAAAGATCGAGAGCAGGAGGAGAAGGGGGCAACAGAGGATGAGATTGTTGGATAGCATCACCGACTCAATGGACATGAGTTTGAGCAAACTCTAGGAGACAGTAAAGGACAGGAAAGCCTGATGTGCTGCAGTCCACGAGGGAGTCAGGCATGACTTAGCGACTGAACAATAACAATAAAGAGAAAAGAAAGGCATGGGTTCACAGTTTATCACAAAAATAAACCTGGTAGTTTGGGAAGAGAGTATTTATGTGTTGTTCATCGTACCATTTCTTACTTGAGTCATTCCCCCCTTTCCTCAAAAGGCAACCACACATCTAGTGACTGGTAAAGAAAGAATTCTCAGCTCCAGAAATTTAAAGGGATTATGCACATCACACATTCCTAGGCTATATTTATATGGTGATTGAGTTCTGAAACCGAGAAGAGAATCATTCACACGGAAGATTTTAGGACCATTCATTAGCAAGTTAACTGAAACATCTGTGTGACATGAGTTTAGAATAATACATTTTGGGGGTGATAGTTGTTGTTTGTTTTTAATAACCAGAGGTCTGGAGAGGGAAAGAGGAACTTTTTTCACTGTCAATCAGTAGCTGGGATTAGAGTTCAGAAGTTCCTGATTACTCAAGGCATGCTTTGTTAATGAGCATGCGCTCCTTCAAGGAAGTGGCTGAGTAAGGGCTGAACTGTCTGTTCCCTAGCACTGAACAGCAAGTAATTCCAAAGGCTGGAATTACTTTGCTGAGGCCCTCTCCTCTCTTTCGTGGTTCATAGAATCCTGTGCTAAACCTATAGCCAACTCCTTCTGTTGGCCTTGGCCTCCATCCTCTGGACTTCTCTTTCTCTCCTGGAATTTCACAGGTTATAACTTCCTCCTGGGGATACTGAGCCTTTGATGAAACACATCACATTCCCGATTCTCTTGATTGCAGAAAAGCCAGGCATCCCGGGAATAGAAATTAGTTATGCTTGTAGCATTTTGGGTCTCATTCTTTGAGAGATTCTTCGAGAGATGATTAGCCAATATGTCCCAATACTCAAAAGAAGCGTAACTGAAACTGTTCCTTCAAGATGTTTTTTATCAGAGTATGAGTTCACGGTCATTTTGGGGAAATGGAATACTTGAAGAATCAGGCTGCAATCATTTGGGGTGATCAGGGTTGTTTTGTACCTGTTTAGAGTTTCCCTCTCCAGTATCCCCATCCAGTGAGTGCCATGGTAGGCGCAGGACATAGTTCTCTGAACGCAATTCAGTTTCAGGTTTCTGTCTGCCTGCAGTGTCCTCATCTTTCTGGAGTTTGATTAGCAAACCCCTCTTCATTCACAGCAGCCTTTCTCAGGTGTCACCTCTTCTAGTGAGGTTTTCCCGACCCACCTAGATAGGTAATTGTTACATCTTCTCTGCTAGCCCTACACCTTTACTAGTTCTTTTTACCGCATTATTATATAGTCTTTGTTCAGATGGTTATCTCTTCTCTTTGTGAGTTCCTTGAGGACAGGCGCACATCCATCCATCTCTGTATTCTAATTGCTTAATCCAGTTCTAAGCAATGATCTAATGGTATTGTGTGTGTGTGTTTATTTGTGTGTGGTGGGGGATGGTTGGTTGTGGGTATATATTTAATGAAAGTTGGGAAATCTATCATGAAGTATGCACTATTCTAGAGCTGGTGAGTGCCGTTGTTTTTCAAACTTGAAATTAAAACATGCTGTTTGACAAAGGATTTTTTCCATTTTATGAACTGACTTATTTCCATGTGCCAGGCACTGTGCCAAGTACTCTGCATATTCCATTAAACTGCATAATAAACTTGAGAGGTGTTATCATCTCCATTTTGAAGATGAGGAATCCAGGGCACAAGGGGATGGATTTGTACAAGACAATACACTTAGTAAATGAACTGGCATTCTACCCTGGTCTTATTCAATTCTACATCTTATCCACTGTGTGATTTGATTTGAATAACAAATGCCTTTTATTGAAGGATCATCTCATTGTCATATCAAGAGGATAAGTTAGTGAGAGTATAGTAGATGGTACCAGAAGTGCCTTTTGAAGTCATAGAATTGATGTAGAAGCTGCAGAAGTTACGTCTGTCAATTTACACAACCTATTTGTATTCAAGGCTCCAAAGTGAGTCCTCTCTCCAAGCTTACTGATTGGGTCTATGTCTTAGAGAGGGGTTTGGTCTCATTTCCCTGCTCTTGGTTCACACTGACTCAGCACTTTGAGGTCATTGCCAATCTACCCTGGGACACTTCTTTCCTCCATCCTGTCTTCTGCTAAGTTTCATAAATATTTTGCTCTTATAGTCATTCCACCTGACATTTTACTCCAGGTGAAATTTCAGCTTGTTGGCTGGGAAACTGGAAAAATTTACTTTTCTTAGGCGCCTCTGAACTTTTTTCCCATGCATTGTTGAATGAGTCAGTAAGTACAGCTCACTTGGCTATTTTGTCTATGGAATGCCACTTCTTTTGAAATCAAGCCACACTCCTTAATGTTATAGATATAGACTTGTCACCCTTAGAGTTTAGGTGCCCTTGATTAAGGTCACACAGTTGATGGAAGACCTGTAGAACCCAGACCTAGCTTTAGAATTGCTCGTTTGGTTCCTTTGTGAACATGGAACACACTAAGGAGTTTCATCTTCACAGGGAGCATGAGCTCTAAATTTTTACTCTTTGATCAAAGATGTCCTGAGTTTACTGTCAGTTCTTAGAAGGTGTCATAAAGCCATGGGGGAGACCTGAGGGAACACTGTTAAGGAGGGTTGCAAAAGATGAGAAGGGCAGGAAAAAAGAAGGAAACTGGTTGGTCCATAGTGCACTGGGCCTTCTTACTCAGTGGCTGGAGCAGGATATCCCATCAGTCTCCTGAGCGTTAACTGCTAAGCCCTTGGAAAGTGGGGGGCATATGTCACACTTCATAGCTTCCTCTTCTTCTAGTCCAGATACTTAGTCAGCAAATAAAATTTTGAGGTGAATGAAAGGTTTATTGCAGTGAATTAGAATATGGTATCTTCGATCCCTGGGTTGGGAAGATTCCCTGTAGAAGGGAAAGGCTACCCACTCCAGTATTCTGGCCTGGAGAATTCCATGGACAGTATAGTTCATGGGGTCACAAAGAGTTGGATGTGACTGAGCGACTTTTACACACATCTTCAGCATATTTTTTAAAGAAGTTAATTGTGGGTTGTTAAGGGAAGACCAGGACTTCCCTGTAGCTCAAACAGTAAAGAAACTGTCTGCGATGCAGGAGACCAGGGTTCCATCCCTGAGTTGGGAAGTTCCTCTGGAGAAGGGAATGGCAATCCACTCCAGTATTCTTGCCGGGAGAATTCCATGGACAGAGAAGCCTGGTGGGCTACAGTCTGTGGGGTTGCAGAGTCGGGCATGACTGAGTGACTAACACACACAAAGGAAGACCAGGTAGGATGTTTGGTGGAGGTGGAAATTGTTTTTAACTTCCAGTTTGCTTTTGGGCCCTCAGGACTCCACTGTTGTGTGTAAGAAGAAGTGCTCCCACCCTGGTGGGTGCGACAGAGGCGAGGAGGCCTGTTGTGATGACTGTCTCCTACGAGTGCCCCAGGAAGACGTCAAGGTGTGCAAGTTTGGCAACAAGATGTTCCGGGTATGTCATGAGCCTAGCTCGTCGGAACCACTATATGATACTGAGTTGTAGAGAGCTCCTAGCAAAGTGTAGATTGCAGTATTTCATATTTTGTGTATACATGTATGTACGTGTAAATGTACTTATTTATATTATAATATATGTACATATACGTTTAGAGTCAAGGACAGTTGGGGTAGAGAAGCAACGGTTTGAAAATGTGTTTTCCTTGGCTTTACTTTTGGTTTATAACATACATTAAACCAGTAAAACATTGCCTTTTCTAAATGTGGTGGCCAGTGGTTGGGGCTGAGCTGAGGAGTCCCCTGATGGTGCAGCTGTTGGTACCCAAACACCTGGGGACAGCAGTCAGACATGTGCGGTGCTTCTTGCCAAGATCCTGGTTCTCTTAGAACTTTTCCACTAAGCTCCTTTTTCAGAGAGAGATTTTCTCATTGGGAAGATGTTTGGGTGAGGTTGTGGCCAGCAGAGCAGTTGAATAAAGATGAGACAGTCCTGCCCCAGCTGAGTTAGTAGGGTCGTCTGCTGGCCATCTCAGGTGTGTTTTACATGGTTTCCTAGTGCCGTGGGTGGGAAGTTGGCCAGTGACCATTTAAATGTTAGGATTGAGATCATTGACTTTGTCCAAAGTGCTGCCCATTTAGTTTGTTTTCCCCATGGGTGGAGGGAGTTTCTCTGTACCTGAAGGTGTCATCTCAGGGTACTCTTGAGAATTGAGACCCTCAGAATCAAGTCAGAGATGGAGGCCCCTCAGGCCCTCTGCACTTGGCTAGACTTCCTATTACAGAGCTGAAGGGAGCGTCTTGATTCTTAGGACATCTGTAAAAAGACTTGATGTGTCATGCCTAAGGGAATGGCGTCACATGTGTGTATGTGTGTATGTCTGTGTGTGTTGTGGTTCCACCAGGCTTCCAAAACTACTCATGTGTCCTTTTCACACGTCATCCTCTGTCTCTGGAGCATCCAGATGTGGTAGGCTCACCCTGATGACACTGTTGTGCAAAGTGCTTTCCAGGCTCCTCACAAAAAGGTTCCTTCATATACATGGACGGGACCTAAAGTAATTTATGGAGTCCTAGAAATGCACACTCAGAGAATTTGCAATAGTCAGATGCCCTTTAAAACAGATTCAGTCAGAGAAATAAAAGGCACTAGAAACTTAGGTAGTCCTTAAAATACCTTCCAAAAATGAGAAGGAAGAGTATGAGGCATAGGTGACATCAAAGATCTGGGCTGGTTTTCTGTTTTTAATAAAATTTGCTGCTCAGATCCAAAAGCCCAGAAAGGAATCCTTGCTCTGTTTTCAGGCCTAAATCTATTGCCCATGATCTTTTTTCTTACAAGCAAGAATACACGTTACTGCATGTTCCCAGAAGTACAGGATTTTTGTGGCTGGGCACTTGGCAATTGCAGATTATAAATCCAATAAGCCAAAGAGATGCCTCAAACAGCCTTTTCTGGGCTAGAAAATGTGTCCCAAGTACTACCCAGCCTTTTAGGAGGAGAGTATCAGATAGGCAGGGACATGGGATGAATAACTCTTGGAGTTTTCTGTCTGTGCTTCACATTTTCAGATGGTTTGCTGGTCAGATGTCTGCCTGGCAATGGGAGTCATATGGATTAGTCTCCATTCTTTGCATGTTCGTGCCCCATGTGGGCCAGAACCATGTCACATCTGGGAATAAACTAACCACCTCCGGACATCTCAATTAACTAGTGGCATCTGGGAGAACTCAAATTTTTCAGTCCTATCAAATGGAAAAATTAGACCCTTGTTGTTGCATCATGTAGGAAAAGTCTTGTTTGTCTCCCAGGGTGAAGCTAAGTAAACAATGCAAGAGGAGCAAGATGCAAATATGACTTGGTTTGATGTGCAAGCATTTTTTTTTTTTTTATACCCTGGAGAGGAAATGTGCACGCGCATGCACACACACACATGCACACACGCACACACACGCGCACACACACACACACACACACACACACACACACACCCTAAGATCTAATGTTTCTATTAGATCAGTTAGATGTAGATAAACACCTCAGAGTAATTCAATCTACTGATGGAAGCCATCACTCAGGGAAAGAAATGCTTTCCTTGACAGACCAATCCTAGCCTGCTGGACTAGCTCCCATCAGCCTCCAGCTTATGGAAGAACTCTGTGGTCTCTATTGCAGGATGGAGAGATGTGGTCGTCTGTCAACTGCACCATCTGTGCTTGTGTGAGAGGCAAGACAGAGTGTCGCAAGAAGCAGTGTGTTCCCATCAGCAGCTGCCCTCAGGTTCGTCTGTAGGTTGACTTTCTCTTTACCTGAGCATCTTGAGAACCATCCTGTATGTGGCATGGTCACCTCCCATCTTCTGAACACAGAATTCAGATCCTCCAAAACTTCCAAGTTCCCAAATAGACACGTGTCCTTTGCAAAGCTTGCTCCTTGTTCTTTATGGTTCTCACCCAGATTTTAGCCTAGCAGGGTAATAGCTCTTACCTC
The DNA here is from genome assembly GCF_033118175.1 of Dama dama. Lineage (NCBI taxonomy): Eukaryota > Metazoa > Chordata > Mammalia > Artiodactyla > Cervidae > Dama > Dama dama. Next base: position 59,891,337 of record NC_083698.1, on the reverse strand, counting down.
ACTCTGGTTTTCACTAATCTCTCCCAGTTTTTTGTTTTAATGTCTCCAACTTCTGTTTGATCAGCTCCCTGATGTCTTTTGCTGGGTTTTCTTTTGAATATCATAACTATCCTTTCATTTTACCTCTCTCTCTCTCTTTTTAAATTAGTTTTCTTCCCATAGCCATTCAAAGGAATATGTGGTTGTTTATTAATAAATTCCCTAAGGAGTTTCACCTGCCCAGTGGCACCCTCCAACCCCTTTTCTGAAGTTTCCTTCTCCAACCCGGGCTCTGTTGTAGTCCTGAATGGAAATGGCGTCTTTATGGAAATACCTCTTTTCAAAAACCCGTAGTTCAGTGCCCTGAATAAAGCATCCATTATCTTCCAAAGCATGAGCTTCATTGAATTCACCTCAGCAACTTGAAACCTTTCAAGGTTTTATGCATTTTGGGAAAATGTCAAGCCTATTCAATACCTTCCAGTGAATGAAAAAATACATCCATATATTCAGGACATGTCTTCCCTTCTCTGTCAGAGACAGCGTTTAATTTTATTCACATCTGTTATTATTATAAACAAAAAGTTGCTGTTTTTACGTGAGTGCCAAATGAGGCACAAAAAAACAACAGCTGTTGCTATTGCACAACTGAATAAAGGGGGGAGAAAAAAAGAAAGAAAAAAAGAAACCCTAATTAGTCTTGCTTTAAAAAGCCTCAGACATAAAACTGAAAACCTCCTATAAAAGAAAAAAAAAAAAAACACACCAGGAGATACAATAAGGAGAGTTGAGCATGGTCTACTTATAAATATTCATTGGGAAAAATGGTATCACATCATTTTTGCCCGTCCTCGGGGAACCCTCACTGCTAATGAACTCCTGTGGCACATGTTAGGAATAATGGGCTTCCTTATTCTACAAGACAAAGACAAAAGGCTGAGCCAGCCTGGTGGCTCGAGTAACCAGCCTCTGCAGGCCCTGGTGGAGTTCCCAGCTTCACTTGAGTCCTGCCACTTGCGGCAGGTGTGGTGGCCTGCATAGACCTCTTGCCGTGGGGAGGTCAGGCCTCTTTTTGTTACCAGCATCTTGGTTCATGTCTCTTCTTTGTGGACCATTTTTGGGCCAGGAGCATCCGTCTCTCCAGGCGCAGGTCTGGTGTTCCCCCACCCCCACCCCCACCCTACCCGAGTCTTCTTGTCTGAGCCCGTCAGGCAGTGTCTGGCTCCTGCCTCAGGGCCCACCTTTTTGTTTCTAGGCAGTTTTCCAATCATTCCTTCGGCTCACACTTTGCCTTCTCAGGGGCCAGCACAAGCACTTTGGAAGGTAATTTAGTTCTACCATAGAAATCCTATTATATACTTACTTCCCCTCCCCTGCATTGCTTGGGGAAATTAATTAAAAAAAAATTTTTTTTTTAAGAAGCAGACGTATTCCTGCTCTATCCTTCCTGGCTACTATACATCTTTTTCCAGAAGTTTGCTTGCCTTGTTGAAGAAGGATTGTGTGGTTGTGTTCCCTTCTTGACAGTCCCCCAGGGGCAAAAGAGTGCATTTGGTGAGAAGGACCAAGGGTTCCACTGGGGACAGGGTCATTATGACAGTCATTCCATCACTGTTAATATGTCCTGAGACTTCCTCTGTAGTCACAGGACCAACTTCATCTGATACTGAGACACCCCCCACCCGAGTGAAGTGAAATCACTCAGTTGTGTCTGACTCTTTGCGGCCCTGTGGACTGTAGGCCACCAGGCTCCTCCGTCCATGGGATTTCCCAGGCAAGAATACTGGAGTGGGTTGCCTTTTCCTTCTCCACCCAAGGTGGGTGCTATTACTAGGTCCTTCTTACTGATGCTTTCATGGGGTGTCCAGAGATCCTCAGCGAGTTCCACATAACTCAGGAGCACAGCTTTCTCTTGATTTATTCCCCACCTAATTTAGTGATGTTTCCAGCCCTTCTCTCACTTTCTGAAGAAAGGAAGTGGCTGTTTCTGTCAAGATACAGATGCAGGGAATCACAGAGTCACCCTTTGCTGGGGCCTTGGTTTAAACAGCTCTGAGTTCAGACAGAGCACTGTATGCCATCATTCCATCAGCCGGAGCCAGTCTGCTTTGCATTGGTCCTCAACTGCTTTTAGGCACAAAAAGCCAAAAGAGTCCTCTGGGCCGAATAGAAACAGACAACAGACCTCTTGGCCATGAAATTGTCGTGTTGCCCCAAACCATGGAGGGCGGCATGGCACGGAGTTTTGAGTCTCATTCAAACCTGTCATAGCCTTTAATGTACCTTTTTAAAGCATCAGACATGGTTCGAATTCTTTAATTATCAACTGCCACCTTTTTTGTTGTTGTTGTTAGTGTGATTTGTATTTTAAGTACCTAAATCTACTCTTGATGCAATCAACAGGTAGTGAAACAGGGCTTGACACAGTCTCGGGCCACCACTCTGTGATGTTTCCTTAGTCTCCTGTAGGAAAATGAAGGAAAATGCTCAGCTCACTAAGTTTTTGTGCATCTTAATAACAAAAATTATAATATGTTATAAATATTAACTTATTTTAAATCCTTACAGTTAGCCTGATGTTAGGTAACCTAAGGAGAATATCTAATAGGATGTCTGTTTCATAGCATATGCTTCCTTAATGTTCATTTTCTTCCACAATTCTTCTCCCCTGCGATTCCACTGAGTCAGAGATAAAACAATGTCAACTCTGATAAGGGTCCTGAGATTATGCATCTTCCTTTAAATGTCAATCATTAGAAAAAAATTAGAAGACATGCGGTAGAGGAGATTACACTGTTTTTCCAGAAAGGTAATGGAAAATTACTCAGCATTTCAAAACCCTTAGCCACATTTGGCTTTGACTACATAATAGTCAGGGATAGCATACCACTCTCTGAAAGAAGGAATCAGGTTGAATTTCATTTGTGGCACAGATATTGTTCATATACATAAGCCCAAGCTTGGGTTACTGTTTATTTTTGGCTCCCTCCAATAAGCAGAGACAGAATGAAAGCTTTGCATAGATTGATAGATTGACAGCCAATTCCCATTTCTACATGTGTGCACTTGGTCTCTAGAGGGCTAGATTTGAGTATCAGTGAAAAGGTGGAATCCAGACTGTCTCCATCTTCCCTCCATGTGAGAAAAATCACACCAATGAAATCTTTAGGGATTATATTTCTCTGAGGATAAAAACAGGAAAGCTTTTTGAATGACTTTGCCTGGCTGTAGAACCTGATACTTAAAACTTCATTTTCACCACCATCATCACCATCTGGGCATCGAGTTCAAATACAGCTTGGACGGATTTCATTGATTTATCTGGTATGAGATTTAAAAAAGAGTTTTGTCCTCAGCAGACCCTGTTTATTAACACTGAACTCCTTTTTTTTTTTTCTTGATTAGGGTAAAATTCTCAACAGGAAAGGATGCTGTCCTATTTGCACTGAAAGTAAGTTTATTGAAAATATGCTATTAATATTTATTTTGCATTTTATAGTACAATAAGAAAAATGGTGGTGTAAGTTTTCAGCCTCTTATTTCTGTAGGAATAGAATGGGATCATCTTACCTTGCTACAGACAATTAAAGTCAATGGTAATCCTTGTACAGAAGCACAATTAAGACAAACGTGGATGTTTCTGCTGGGATTTGTTGCTATGAGAAATTTAGAAGACATATGGTCTGATGAGGTTTTAGGAAAGGCCAGATAGCTTTATGTGCCTTTTAACTGCTAATAGCATTTGCAGCCATAGTGACTAAAAGATAATGATATCCTGTAAAGCCAAACATTATATATAATCTAGGAGAGATTCTCCTTCCTTCATTATGAAGCCAAACAGTTGCCCGTCTTCCTCCCTCACCCTCACCACTGCTTCATCACTGTTTCACTTGGGCACATCTCGTGTTGTTCCTGGTAAAGAGAAAACAAGAGGTTATTTGGTTGGCAACGGTGTAGCCATCCTGTTATTTTTAACTGAGTTCTTGAAGGCTCTCTCTAACACAGCCATTTTGAAAGCCGTCTGGGACTGTACTACCCACCACTTAGACAGCATAGCAACAGATTTCATGTTATCCCCACATGTAACTGTGCCCAGATCTGTTAGCAAACCACTGTTTCAGTCCCCTCACATTCATATGGTTTCTAGATAGCTTTCTGAAATGTTTCACTGAAGGAGGAGTATTCATAATGTCACTGTCAAATTAGTATGATAAGCAGGATTAACCCAGCCATGGAATCTATTGGGATGTATTTTGTGAGCCATTCAGGCTTAGAGAAGTGGGCTTTGATGATAGTTTAAAGCAGCTTGCACATGGAAAGAGGTTTGTTTATTTCACTTGTCTGAAATCAGAGTTTATATTACTAAGAGTTATCCTGGCTCTTCTTTTTAGACAATAGATACATAGGTTCATTATATATATTACCGTATATACATACATTGCTGTTCATACATACATATATATATACATATATATATCACTATTTTTTGAGACTGAGAGATATTAAACAATTAGGCACTGTACACTGGATAAAAGTGCTGGCTGAATTAAGGAAAATTAAGTTTTAAACTTAATGAAAGAATTTTTCTGTAAAGATAAGGAAGTACATAAATTAAGTCAAAGGAGGCCAACTAAGTATATTAGTAGAGCCTGGGAATTATGCAGGAAGAAGAATTAGCTACGATTAACACACCAGTTGATTTTAAAACATGTGTATAAACTATTACATTTAATCATCTTCCCAGAGACTCTCTGAGGAAATTTTGTTTATGGATGGTTTGGAGGCCACTTCCAGCTTAATTCTTTTTTAGATGTGCAGAGTCAAGCCTAAATTGATGAAGTTTTCCTCTGTATCCATGTCAATGAAGATGTTTACATTTCCCTAGAAAGTATCTCCTAGTTAAAGTATAGACCGACCACCAATGAACAGATAGGTTACATCTGCCTGTCTCATGCTGTCAGGCAGGAATACTGCTTATCAGCTTAATAAGAAAATGTATGGCCAGTCTTGTACAGAAATAGCCTAAATCTTGAATTACCAGACTTTATGTTACAAGGATGATTGTTGAGATCGTTGAGAGGAAAGCTACATTTCATTATTAGTTTATCCACTATGGGCTAGTCTTTCCAAATATATTGGGTTCACCAAAAAGTTCCTTCAGACTTTTCCATAACATCTTACATAAAAAATCCAAAGGAACTTCTGAGCCCCACTAATAGCATACTGGTGACTTATTAGAAAACAAAAAGAAAAGAAGAACAGAAGGATGAGTGTGACAAAAACCAAACCAGATTTTTAGCTGGTCATATTAAATATTGATTGGACACGTGTTGTACGTTGTATTGTAATTATAAATGTTGTCCATGTGAATAAGTCTGTGACTTCTGCCACTGAGAGAGGCAAGTTGGCAATGGAGGAGTCACCCAGCTGCAGGGATGCCAAGGAGATGACTGATTCTGTGCACCTGTGTCCAACAGGTCAATATGGGACAAGTCCAGGCCTGTGGTTCTTGGTCCAGATCGAGGTGATATCATCAGATGGCGATGTCTCAATTTCCTTTGGTGTTCTTTCCATCTGTTTACTCTTTCTCGCTCTCCAGCAGTTCTTCCATCAATGCTGTAAAACACATTCTACTTGGAGAGGTTTATTTGTTCAGATTGAGTTATGAGATGGGATGACTTCCAATTTTTTTTAAGCAATGCCTAGATTTTCATAGCACATTCAGGTAGACTTAGTCCGATGTCCTTTAGCTGCAGTCTAGAGACCTCCTATTTTGAAATTCCTTTGTCATCGTATCCAAGATCCAGAATAAACCTTAGAGCTCGTTTTTTTCCTCCTACGTCAATTATGAAAACTCTTCTGGTGTATGAATTTCTAGAACAGGCAAATGAAGTTTGAAGTACAAACTAAGGCTAGTATTTTCTAGAACCAGAAAAATGACTGATTTCTGTCTCAGTCAAATAAGATCACACATGCACATATATACCCTGCTAGTTACTACAGAGTTTCCAACCTCAGTGTTATTGATTGTTTGGCCAGATAATTCTTTGTGGTAGGGGCTGTCCAGTGCATTGTGTGATGTTTAGCAGGGTCTCTGGCCTCTACCAACTAAATGTCATTTAGCAACCCAACAATATCTCCAGAAATTTCCAAATGTCCCCTGGGGGGGCAACATCACTCTTGGTTGAGAACCGCTGGTACTCTAAACAGAAGTAGCAGCATGGGTTAATCCAGAAACAAACACCTATGGTACTAATAACAGTAAATTGACTCTTGTAATTAATTAATTAATTTTAATTAGAGGATAATTGCAATATGATGTTTTTGTCATACATCAACATGAATTGGCCACAGGTATACATGTGTCCCCAGAGAAGGCAATGGCACCCCACTCCAGTACTCTTGCCTGGAAAATCCCATGGATGGAGGAGCCTGGTTGGTTGCGGTCCATGGGGTCGCTAAGAGTCGGACACGACTGAGCAACTTCACTTTCACTTTTCACTTCACACATTGGAGAAGGAAATGGCAACCCACTCCAGTGTTCTTGCCTGGAGAATCCCAGGGATGGGGGAGCCTGGTGGGCTCCCATCTATGGGATCACACGGAGTCGGACACGACTGAAGTGACTTAGCAGCAGTAGCAGCATACATGTGTCCCTTAACACACTGATGAGATGGAGTAGGAGCATAAAGTGAGGCTGACCTTTGCTGATGTAAAAAATGACACTGCAGAAGCCTTTGGATTTAACTGAATGTGTTTCAGTGTTTTCATTGCCTAGCTCTAGAAAAAATTTTTAAAGGTATCATTATGTCTCAATTGATTCAAGTCACCATCTTTGTTTTAGTTGCTAGGAAGCTAGAAATAAATTTGTATCTCATCTCCAATAGCATGTGGCTTTTGAGTAATATACTTTCTCCTGACTTCATCTTATATGTCTTTTACCTTTGAATGTTTTGGATTGTTTAGTATGGATGCATGTAAGCTATTTCCAATCCTCTTTTGAAAGGAGGCAAGATAAATATAAGTGTTAGTCACTTGAGTCATGTCCGACCCTGTGACCCCATGGACTGTAGCCCATCAGTCTCCTCTGTCCATGGAATTCTCCAGGCAAGAGTATTGGAGTTAACCATTCCCTTCTCCAGAGGATCTTCCCAACCCAAGGATTGAACCTGGGTCTCCTTCATGGCAGGCAGATTCTTTACCATCTGAGTCACCGGGGAAACCCATATTATGTATGTAGAATGGCAATCCACTCCAGTATTCTTGCCTGGAGAATCCCATGGGCGGAGGAGCCTGGTGGGCTGCAGTCCATGGGGTCGCAAGGAGTCGGACACGACTGAGCAACTCACACATACACACACACACAGATATACACACATATGCATAAATAAAATGGACTGATTACATAGCATCCAATCTAAAACTTATTTTGGTTATCTGCAGTAGTTAAATGACTATTGCATTATTTCCAACAGTGACATTGCATCACCTGTTTCTAAAATCCTGTAGAATTCCTGCCTTATTGACCTGCTTAATCTGCCTTGGTAGTGTTTGAGGCTCTCAGACCTCTGAAAGGAACAGTGAAGAGAAAACTCAAACATGTAGAGCATTTTTATAGGCTTCTCCTTAAAGTCAGTGCTAATAGTAACTTATAGTTACCCAGGTAAAATGATTGAGGTGCAAAATTGTTATACTCCTTATAGTACAGTAGTCTTCAAAGTCTGAAAGACCAATGATGATTCTATAAAAAGACAGTCCTCTTAAAATCAGACCTGAAGAAAGTGTGAAAAGGATTACTGTTAGTTTGGAGGATTTATTTAACATAAAGTATTTAAAGTGAGCTAAACAAACTTTATGAAGCTTTGGTGTAAATGCTGTTTCTTGCTAAAGTATGAGCTATAGCTTAAAGCAAGTCCTGCTTTCCCTGAGCTGAGTGTCAAAGGACTGTGAATTGGGTGCCAAGAAGGCCACTGTCTGTTGTGTGTGTAGCACTTGGGTTTGTGTAAAATGTTATCTTACTGTGTGTTGTCAAACTGTAGGCAGAATCTTGACCCAACAGAGACCCGAATCAGATAAATTCTTTGCTGGCAGAATGTTTGTTTTCATACATGGAAATAGTACTCAGTGGCAAAATTTTCACTAATAAGAGATGGAGCGGGGTGTGTGTGTGTGTGTGTGTGTGTGTGTGTGTGTGTGTGTGTGTGTAGAGAATGAGAGAGAGAGAGAGACTGACTTTGAGAAAAAATTTAATCTCCTAACCATCTGTTAGATCAGAGGCAACCAAAGGTAATCCAGACATAGATGCCCAAATATCTCTGACTATCTCAGATTCGTTAAGCTACATCAGTCTTAACCATCAGAATCCCAACCCCAAAGGAAAGGTCACGTTTACATAACACAGAGGAGGGTAGGGTATACTGAGCACAGCTGTGCATTTAATTGAAATAACCTCAACTACATGTCCCACAAGTAATAGGAAATATTAGGTTTCAGCAACTTAGGGTGCGAGGAGGCTCACAGTTGCCAGGTGACTTTTTAAAACCCCCAAGAGTTAGATTTCCAGCTGTGTGCAGCACTGGGGTGTCTGCTGTCCAAGAGGGCCCCTATATGCTGCTTGCACCCACCACGGACATGGTGGAATTGCCCTGGCTGGTCTTGGCACATCTTTCTTAAGTTCTTGAGCATGGCTACAGCAATCTCCAATTAAAGAGTAGTTGGAGAAGGGGAGGATGCAACAAGTTACTGAAATAGTGACCTTGGGGTCCATTTTATTAGAAGTCTCCTCTGACAGAGGTTCTGCAAATTAGTAATGCTGAGTTTGAGCAAGGTTTCTGGCCTCCAAGACTGTAAGCAACTCCAGGTCCCTGGATGTCAGGAGTCTGTCCTTAACTCAAGAAAGTGAGGAAATTTGAAACCGGAGCTCAGGATGCTTGTAGAATAAGAAATTGTGGTGTTGACTTTAGCCCTGCCGAGGAGGTGTTAAGCTAAGTAGCCATTGAAGTTTCTGCTCCAGTATCTGGAGGTGGGTTTGTCACTGCTCCTGAGGCTCAACCAGCAGACGGGGTGGCAAATAAAACCCAACTGTATGTACCACAAGTGGTGGCTGGGAAACCCCACACAGGCAGGAGCGGCATTAGAAGGGAGTGAGGGAATCAGTTTATGTTCTGCTTTATATACTGCTCTAAGGAATATTGTTTATTTAATGTTCTGGCTGTAGATTGATGTAGAGTTGGAGGGCCCTGAGATTATTAGGGGTCCCCTTCTATCCACGACCTATTGTCAATTTCAACAGGGTGTCAGTGTTTCTTAAGTTGTGACTGTTAACAATCATCACCACCACCATCATCATTGTCTAACAATAATGGCAGTAATTGTAATAGCAACAGCAGCCAATATCTATTTAGAATCTGCTATGTATGGAAACAGGTCCTAGGCTGTCTTTGTTTATCTTATTTGATCCTCACAGTCCTTTTGACCATTTTATGGCCAAGTAAATGTCATTAGCTCCATTTAACAGCCAAGGAAACTAAGACTTTGAGGTTAAGAATGATGCCCGACATAGGTTGTGGAGCCCAAATCAAGCAAGTCTCGCCCCAGGGCTTGGACTGGAAATTCTATCTTTGACTTCTCAGTCATTTTGTTTGATTTGATAACCAGTTGCAGTTAGGAAGGGAAGAGAAGGTCTGGAGGGCTTTTTGACTGGTGGGGATTAGAGATTGGAGAAGGATTTTAGGAAGAGTTTCTAATTAGACAGCGTTTCCCTCTGCACCACCCAGGAAGAAATGTAGATTCAGACGCCCATACTTTCATCTCCCTGGCGATACCTTTACCTTTCTGCTCAGGTGCAGAGCAGCTGGTGTGCTCTGTGCTCAATGGAAAATCAAACTGGCATGGTTTCCCACGTTATTCATTTTTCCAGGTTTTTTTTTTTTTCCTCTTGGAAACTCAAGGTTGAGATGCTTCCAGCAGTAAATGAAGATCTCCCAAATCTTCTTACTTACAATAATAAAAGACATGTAATTTGAAATTTGGAATAACTGTGTATAAAGTCCATCAGGAGTAAGAAAGAACAAAATCTCTTTGCCAGTCAAGCTCATCACCATTTTAGCATCATGGAATTGTACAAATGAATGGACCTTAATGTAAGGTCAACCTTCCCACTTCTTAGGTAAGGAAGTTGAGGCTAATGGTAGTATTAACTGGAAGAATGAGGATAAAAACCTGAACATTTTTTATTCCCTACTCCAATATTCATTCTATATTATTGTATGGAATTTTGATTGGGAAAATATTTTTAATATAGATGTACCATTATTAAATCATTAATTAAAAGTGACTTTGTTGCCTAATTTTGGAAGAGTATATTTTATACATAAAGATATGTATAAATTCATTACTAGATATATGGTACATTTCACCAAGGCTGCCATCTTGAATCTCAAGAAAGATGCAAATACCAATTTCTAAAGAAACTTATGAACAAAATCTCTTAGCAGTAACGAACTTAAAATACAGCTAAGTGACAAACCAAAATACAAATCCCAAACTCTGAAAAATATACTTTGTGGAACAAACTGTATGGTGAATTACACATTACTGTATGCAAACCTGAGGCAGACTTATACCTCTCTTGAGGTCACATTTCCTCTGAGTAAAATAAGAACAACACAAAACTGCTATTCTGCTGCTGCTACAATTGCTCCTATTACCAGCAGCAATTTACTGAATGTAAATCTGTGTCAAGTATTGTGATAAATGCTCTCCATGCATTCTGTTACTTAATGCTCACAATAATCCATGCAATGGAAGCTACTGTTATTCTCATTTTACAAATGAGATCTGAGGGTCTGAGAAATTACTAATAAATAAGGTGTGTGCATGGTTCAGTCATGTCCAACTCTTTGCAACCATGTGGACTTTAGCTTGCCAGGCTCCCCTGTCCATGGGATTCTCCAGGCAAGAATACTGGAGTGGGTTGCCATGCCCTCCTTCAAGATGTGTTAACCAGTAGCCTGATCCATGAGATGCCAATAGCCTGGTCCATGAGACTCCAGAGCCCAAACTTTTGAGCACAATTGTATATTCTTTGTTGACTGCATTTAGGAGGTTTACTGCCAAATATATATGAAGTTTGCCAATTTCTTTCCTCTGTACGTGATTAGGGGCTTCTATTTGAAAACATTTATATCTATTCACCTTTTAAAACCTTATCTGTGTCTTGGAGATCACTGAATCTCTTCAGTTTCTTGGATTACAATACTTGAATTCTAACCTTTCCTTGCAGTTGGGAGATATGATTGATTACACTCTGCGGTTCCCTTTGATGTGAAGTTGATATTTATGAATAGTATCATCTTTTTCCTTATCCAGGTCCCCTTCTTGGTTAATGCGCTCCTCCCACAACCACTGCTCCTCTCCTCTGCTCTGCCCTTTCGTATTTCTCCTTAGGACACATGTCTGTTCTGCTTTTACTTTGTACATTCTCATCTTGTGAGTTCACGGCCCTGCCTCCACGGTACCTGTTCTGTAGCTACTCTCTCAGTCTGGTTTCACATTTGTCCAGATTTCCAGGTCCTTAACACAGGACTTCTTGGCAAGATACGAATATGGCAGATCTCAGTTTCTCACTTTTTTGGAGGCTACATTCTTCTTTCACAAAGGACTGTGTTTGAATTTGATTAACAGTTGCTACCTTTGATTCTCTAAATTATCCGGGTTGGGAGTTGGATGGAGAGATGGATGGCTGTTTCCAACCCCTATCTGTTGACTGAATTCTGGCACCCCTTTATCCCAGCTGCACAGGTTTTGAGTCTTAATGTTATTTCTCATACTTTTGGCATTTTTCTCCCATGTTGATCATCAGTCATCAGGTCTGGTTGATTGTCTCTTTGCATTGCTTTTCTAATAAATAATTTCCTTCCCATTCCCATGGCAGCCAACCCCTCATCCTATTCCCTGTGGTTAACCTCTGCCTTTTCTTCTTCAGCTCTTTCTGCAAGCCACTGTCAGAACCCATACTTGGCTTTCATGAAAACTACACCAGCTTCCTTCACTGGTCTCTGGCAGAATTGCTCAAAGTTTGTTTTATAAAATGTTAGTGCTGAGGGATCCTCATGAGTAATATTTTCAAAACAAGTTTCTATGATTAAATACATTAGGGAAATGCTGGGTCAAGTAAACTTAAATGTGTTTCCTCACTGCAGAATTCTCAGAGCCCTTTATATGCCAGTGTGCAGGGTAAACTTTCAGGAGGATGATGGAGTATAGAGTCCCTCCCGAACTAATTTGGGCTGCAGAGGTTTTTTTCTTTTTTAATTTCTACTTATTTTGGCAGAGTAACAGGCAGGATTGATGTTTCATAGGAAACATGTTAAGAAATGCTGGTTCTTTGGAATAAATTTAAACTTCTCAGGCTGATGATAAATCTCAGGCCAGTTTATTTAGACGGCTGGGGTGTTTTACATCTCCTGAAGCAACTACCCACTTTGGGCATATCAGTCTCCTGTTATTGTGCAAGCTGCCTTCTTTCTCATGTCTAAGACTATCATGGTAACAATCTTCTTTTGGTCTAGAGGCTTACTCCACTCAAGCTCTAAATCTACATTTTGTTTGTCTTCTAGATGAGCTCAACATTGTCTTTTCAACACATTTACTTTTTATAAATATGTTACAATCTTATCCAGTTCTATTTCTGCCAGCAGCAGATTTGCAAGATTTGCATAGCATTTATAATGATACAACCAGTAATGACTACTCTGTAAGCATCTGTTATGTTCTCAGCATTTTCACAATGCTGTCTTTACAACCACCGTGCAAAGTAATTGTTCTTCGACTCATGTTACAGATGAACAGACTGAGGTTATGTAGGCAGTATGCACATGATTTTGTAGTCAGTGGGTGGCAAGACTGGGATTCAAACCCAGGACTCTATTCTAAGCAACTTAATGTTCACAAAGCTCTAAAGTGGTTTCAAAGCTGGGAGACAGGTTAATTTAGAGATGAGAAACACATCTCTCAGGTAAAAAGTTCTCTTTACTGATAAACAGTAATTTCTAGCTTTAAGAGAGCAGACATTTTAAGATCAGGGCTTAGATTAGAGAGTATCAAAAATACATCTTTTATAACAAGTTTGTATTAACACCCAGTGAATTTCCAGCACTCTGGAAGGTGTCATGGAGGACATGGATAAAAGGTTGATACAGACCCTGAGCTGAGGAACTTGCAATGTGGTTGGAGAGAGGAAATGTAAACATGTTAAATGACAGAACCGTATAGTATAGTTTATAATTAGCTTCTAGACAGGCATTGTTAAACTGAGGTTCATGAACTTCTAGGAGGTCATTGGTTAGTCTTGGAATAGGGTGTCTGTGAATCTCTACATTTGAATGGATACACTCATTTTCACTTGGAAGGAAGAGTGTCTATACCCATCTTCATATTTCCCAAAAACTCTGTAATCCCAATTTGTTAACAACAGTGACTGCATGGGATGCTATGGTATAGGGTATAAATGGAAATATCAAATCATGGTCAGGGGGGCACTGGCTTCAAAGCCACAGAGATTGGGCTGGACTCTTTCTTTACTACTACTGGCTTAGAGACCATGGGCAACATGGCAATTTCTTCAGATTCACTGCTAAGAAATTTGGGTAATAATATACCATGTGTAGACAAGTAGTGAGGATTAAAGGAGCTAGTGCAACTATGGAAAGCATCTGGCGTGTTGCCTGGTATAAGCTAGTCACTCCAGACTAGTTGCCTTTATTTTTGCTAAATTCATTTTTTGGCTCTTGCCTCTGTAAACAAACTGAGTGTTTTACAAACAGTACACATTTATTATCTTAGCAAGTCCTGGAGGTCAGAAGTCTGAAATGGATCTGAGTGGGTCCAAATCAAGGTGTTGACAGGACTGCATTCCTTCTCAAGGCTGGAGAGGATCTGTTTTCACGCTAGTCTAGATTCTAGAGGATGCCCATTTTCCTTGATTCGAAGCCTCCTTTCATCTTCAAAGCCAGCAGTGGTGAGTTGAGTTCTTCTCATGCCATATCATCGTGTGACACACTCACTTCTCTGCCTTTTTCCTTCACTTACAAGGACACTTGTGAGAGCATCTGTCCTTCCTGGATTACCCAGGATAATTTGTTCCTAATTCAACTAATTAATTGATTAAGCAAAATTCTATTGAATTATTTGCTGTATACCATTTATCAGACTTAACGTTTTGTGAGTTCAGTGGGGGCAGTATATTTTTCCTACTGAAATATAATCTTTAATTAATTAACGCTTTCATTTAGAAAATATTTGATATCTAACATGGATTATACCAGTCATTGCTGTTGGTAATTCATAGATAAAGCCGTTTATCGAATATTAAGGTAGATCCTCCAGTGTACAAGGCAGTGTGCCAGGCACTGAGAAGTATACACAGAATTTATGTGTAAGGAGTTTATGGCCTGGTTTAGGCATGAAGAATACATTATAACTAAAAGCTAGGGTTAAAAGGAACTATAGTTAACAATAGGGTCATCACAAGGGAAAAAAAAAATTGTAACTATGTAAGGTGAGTGATGTTAACTAGACTTGTGGTTATAATTTCAAAATGTATACAAACAGAATTATTATATTGTACACACAAAACTAATATGAAATTATAAGTCAATTTTACCTAAATTTTAAAAATTAAAAAAATTGAAGTAAAAAAGCTAGGGTAGAAAGTGCTTCCTCATAAGCATACTGTGGATTTGGTGACCATATTTTTAGCCCTCAAACTGAAAAACATAATGTGACTATAGGATCGAGTATTTGAAGTTGAGCATCTCAGAAAATCTGAGCCATGTGGTCAGTTTTGCTTTGGGGACTTAGAAGAGAGAGAATTGACTTTGGCTGAGGCATGAGCTGGTACATGAGCTAGAAGCTAAAGAATTCCGGGGCTGTGAACTGTGAGGTGTGGGCAGGCATGGCCGGTGCACGGCCAAGCTGAGCGGTGGGGTACCCTGGGCTCAGATGGGGAGGCTGCACATAGGATGTCAGCCAGGGCCTTAGGGGTGAATCTAGTTTTTATTAGATCTCAAAGGTGTGGGGATGGGGGGATGTGTCCTTTCCTCTTCTGCTTGAGGTTGGTAAGGATTTGAGGTCATGGAAGTTATGTGAAAAGAAATTTACATTCTTAGCACTCTCTCTATCAAATCTTTTTTTCTTTTTTAAAATTAGTTTCAGGTGCCTATTCAACTTAAAAAAAAAAATCAGCTTTTTATTTGCAGATTTGTAAGTCTGTCTGGTGGATTAGGGATGAGTGGAAAGAGACTCACTATGCCCTTCCCCCACATTCACACAGTAAAGTCAGATTAAGTTTTGATTTAAAAAGCCAAGGGTGTAAAATCTGAAAGGAATCCAGGTGCCCGTCGGTGGAGCTTCTGTTGGCTTTGCAGGCCCCCTCGGGGAAGCAGCTGTCAGGGACACCTCTGAGCGAGGCCAGAGCCTCCTGCATGGGGAAGTTCAGTTCCTGCTGGGTCTGTTTATATTGGCGGCTTACATCATGTCAAGAGGAGCCTAGACAAACAGCATAAGGGCTTGTGTTCAGGGCAGTGTTTCTAATCCCAGCCTTTCCTGGTTCTTGACCCAAACTTGGCATCATCACAGCTCTTACCCACCTGGGGTCCCCAGGGGGCCCTGCATGACCCAGTGGCCCTGGAATTCCACAGGGCCCATTTCGCCGCAGTTGATGTGGAGGAAAGTTGAAAGTCATGTTTTTATTTGATAGACTTCCTCATGGTTAGAACACTACTCTGGAAATGTACTGATCTGTATGGTGGTGTGGTGCAAGGAGTTGGAGAGATGATTCTGCTCACAGAGGTACTAATGGACTGAGAATGAAAGTCACCTTCTGTGTTTTCAAAGTGACTTTAGTGACTGGGGAAATCTTATGTTAAGTGAAGAGGAAATAAAATTTCATGTACAGGATAATCTTAATTTTGTTAAAAATATACACAAACATACACACACACCCCAAAATAGTAAACAGGGATTATTTCTTGGTGGTGGAACCGTGAATGATACTTTTTTTATTCTTATGCTTTTCTGTTTTTGTTTTATTGTATTCTGAGGGAAGCGGGTTAGAATCTTCTCAATTTCTCTTATTTTTTTTATGACAAGAAGGTGTATGCATACATGTGTGCTAAGTTGCTTCAGTCATGTCCAACTCTTTGCGACGCCATGGACTATGGCCCATCAGGCTCCTCTGTCCATGGGATTCTCCAGGCACAAATACTGGAGTGGGTTGCCATGCCCACCTCCAATGAAGTTGTAAACTTCCCCCTTAATTTTCATTGATGGATGTTTGAGAATAATCACTGCTCTCAGAAGGAAGGCATCTTATTAGAATAAACATACTCATGGCAGAAATAAATGTACCTGATGAGGATAAAAGCAAAACATTGGAATTTTTTTTCTAGAAGCAGCTTGACTTCTTAATTCTCCTAGCTTTCTTATTAAAGTGTGCAACATCAAAGAGATACATTTTAATTCAGTATTTTTAAGTTTCTAAAACAAATGTCCTTATTCCAAGAGTATACATAGTGATTGTAAATAATAAAATGTAAATAATAATGTATATACACATAAACAAGAAAGAGGAAAATAAATATCACACATAATTTCATTACCTAAGAGAAAAAAAACATTCTTAGTATTTGGGTTTATGTACTTCTAATCTTTTTTTCCAGTGCCTAGACATTGTATACATATTACTGAAAACAAACCAAAACAAAAATGACATCTGATGATTTGACTTAAAGGACTATGAAAACACATACTGCTGCTTGTAAACTGACATTTTTCCATCCTCTGACTTAAATATATTCAAGCAAGGTTAACTATGGAAGGGTCTGTTTGTTTAACTCTATCTCTCCAGCCTTCCCAGAAGGCTGTGACTGACATCAGGATGTCTTGGACTGTGGCTCATTTTACTGGGTCTGCTGAACAAAAATTATATGCAGATACACTGTTCATTTTTGTTCCCTAGGTATTTCTCTAGTTTTTTTTTTTTTTTTTTTTTTTCCCTTTTCAGAGAGGCAGATTTGGTAACCCTGAGATTCTCACTCTCAGTTATTCTCCAGTGCATGTGTTCACTGCTTTTGCGGGATCTGGCATAGGGACCTTGAGGAGACAGAGAAAAGGGCCAAGGTTTCAAAATTATTTTAGTTCAGGATGCAAATGTCCCCAGATGCAGCACGTACTTCTCAGGCATCTTCTTCCTCATGAGATTTTGTTGGCTTCTTCTGTTTTGCCGTTACAGAGAAAATCATCCTGTTCTCCGAACCCTTCTCTTCCACAAGTTAGGGCCTCTTGAAAAATATCTTTCCTGATAGTCCTGCTCGGACATAATTTCCCTTGCCTGGTATCCCTGGATGTCCCTCACTGCTTCCTGCCCAGCTACAATTCAGCTCAGCTTTTCCATGGACTCCTGGGCCATGCTGCAGGCAGTATATTTTCTGTTGCTTCTTTGAGGATTTAGTTTGTCATGTAATTGACCTTGTTGACGTATACCCACACTTGGACTCTTAAAAACAAAAGAACAACAAAAATGAAAACAGAAAAGCGTAAGGCAGAAAAAAAAATATCACTCATAGTTCTACCACTAAGAAACAACCTCAGTTTATAATTTTAGGGTTTCTAGGTATTTGGATATTTATTTTAACATGGTCAAGATTTGTTGTATAGATAGAATTTGGTTTCCTATTTTTCATTTAACATGGCGTAAGTATTTCTTCAATCATGAACATTATTTACAAACTTTTTCAATGACTAGATAATAGTTCATTTTATGGATTTACTGCCAAAGGCTTAGCTCTTTGTTTAATGTTAGGAGAAAATATAAATATCCATTTTCTTAGAGTGTGTCCATGATCAGTAGGCATGGAGAACGGTGCTAAGGTGTGTAGTAAATTCTTGGTAAACGTTAGCTATTACTGTGTTTGTTAGTGATAATTTTGATGCAGCTGGAGTCAGAACACCTGGAGAAGCCATACGATGTCCCCTGCAGACTCCAGGCAGAAAGTGTGTAGGGATTCCCTGTGCCTGCTCAGCAGCAGCGAGAGGATTTCTCAGGAGTATAATTTCAGCTCCTTCATTTATATCTTGGCCGTTGCAAGCTGAAATCCATCTGTTACGAGCTCAAGAGCTCAAAAACCTTGATTGGTTCTGGGTTTTCTTGTTGAGTATGTGGTATTAAAAACTCTGAAAAAGTCCTTTGCTTGAATTTGGTGCACCTGGTGGTCAAGTTAACATTGAGTTCTTTTGTGGCATGTGGTAGTATTAACTTTGAACTATACTTCTCCAGATGCCACTTGGGGTGTCCCAAAGAACTTCCTTGCTTCCTATCAACCAGAAAGCACCATTCTTATACCAGGGAGGGATTCCATTCATCAGAATGTGAGAGAAATGTGTGATAGGACAATTATGAAAGCAATAACATGGAGAAGGGAACTGGAAAATGCAGTATGGAGTGGTTAGATAGATGGGAAAACTAGTTGGAGGTGGGTATAGGATTTGGAAAGTGGGGACTGTGATGCAACAAACTGAGTGAAATTGGAGTCATACTGAAAGAGCGACCATAAAAAAGGATAAGAAAGAAATTGAAATGGAGGGTGAATTAAAATGTTGCTGCTGAGCTTTCAAGTTTTCTCTCCCACCTTCTTCCCCCAAGTAATGCCTTTTCTATATTCCTTAAAGTATTCATTGAAACCTATATATCAGAAATGATCAGTTCTGTGAGTCTTTATTAAATGTTGACGAGAAAGGCTAACTTAGACAAGTAATTAATTTATAAAATTCCCAATACATCTGATTTATGTGGAGTCACATGAAATTGACATATGAAATGACATAATGTATCATAAAACAACATTAATTTCCAAACACTTTAGAAATTAAAAGCAAATGTTTGCTTTGGATCCAGATCCTACCAGATCTGTTGGCACATCCTTCCTCCTGATGGATGCTTCATTTTCCCCTTACATCTTCAGGATTATTATTTACATGAGATAGTGTCATGTTCTTGACCTGTTCTAGAAACTGATCTTTTTATTTTAGTTTGGACTAATTTCTCTGAATTTCTCATTTCCTGGTTGTGTATGCCTTCTTTAAAACAGATAAAATATCTTTATATGGGAAACAAATCAATGCCAAATTTTGTTTAAAAAAAAGAGAAATGATATTTAATTTTCTATATAAACCTTTGGAATGCCCCAAAGCATAAAACTTTACTTGGGTCTCATAAATATTTGTATTACTGGTATTTTGAAGTGATGAATTCATTGAAATTTCTTAAACTTACTAAATGATGGTTTGTACAATTTATTTTTTAATCCAATGTTTGATTTTGAATACAAAGATCAAAATATAGGAGGCTTGTATTTCTAGAAAATACACAGAGACAGTTTTATCAGTGTTTTGTTTCTTAACATTAAACATGTATCTGTTTGGCAAGTCTGTTTATCTGTCCTTAGAAATAGATGAGTGTTGAATGTAATACTTTTTTAAGACCATGAATAACATTTAGAATACCATGTTCCCTGATTTTGTGAATCAGTTAAAAGGAAACAATATTGTTGCTTTGATGAATTGTCATATATGCTACTGCCTTTTATTTATATTTTTGTTCTCCTTTATATGGATTATGAAATTTGGCCAGTTCTGTTTACAAAATCAACCTGGTTTCATTTCTCTAACCTTGACATTAAAACCATAGAAGCATATCAAGGCTCTGAAATAGAGATGCTTTAAAAATTCGGAAGTGTTATAAGTAACTTTTAAGTGTAAAAGCACCAGAAGTACTTCATGTCCTATGAGATTTGGTACAAACTTTTGGAACAACCGATTTTTTTTTTTTAAGGTGATTTTCCTTAGCGCATCTCTGCTCAGCCCCCCCCCCCCCCCCCCCCCTTTATGGCAGGTGCCCCATCAGGTTTATTGCAGAGACCCCTGTTTTCTCTTTGAATCCTGTGCTCGGTTTATGACCTGCTTTTGTCTCTCACTCATCCGCAGAGCCCGGCGTCTGCACGGTGTTCGGAGACCCCCACTACAACACTTTTGACGGACGGACATTTAACTTTCAGGGGACGTGTCAGTACGTGTTGACAAAAGACTGCTCCTCCCCTGCCTCGCCCTTTCAGGTGCTGGTGAAGAACGACGCGCGCAGGACCCGCTCCTTCTCTTGGACCAAGTCGGTGGACCTGGTGCTGGGCGCCGGCACCGTCAGCCTCCAGCAGCATCTGACGGTGCGCTGGAACGGCTCGCGCATCGCGCTGCCCTGCCGCGCGCCGCAGTTCCACATCGACCTGGACGGCTACCTCTTGAAAGTGACGACCAAAGCAGGTGGGCCTCCAGAAGCAAGGGCCTTCTGTGTGCCTCTGGCGCTTCCGTCTGTCTCACCAACGGGTGCCCGGGAGCTGCAGCTGCACCTCCTCCTCCTCCGTGGAGGAAAACCAGAGGCAGAGAAGTCCACCGACCGCAGCGGTGGCCTCATTCTCCAGATGCCACCAAATAGCTGGAGAAAATTGGCGTACTGAGGAGCCTTGCAATCTGACGCCAGTCACCGGCATCTTGCGATCTGTCCACATCCAGTGTCTTTTCCTCCTCATTCCGAAAATAGCAGTTGTTCTACTCCGGATAACCACTGTCTCCTGTTATGTTGCTATTTTAGGTCATTGATGTCCAGCTTGGAATTGTCAGTGTCTTTCCCAGCTCAGCTAGTCATGTGCAGTTTCACATCTGTGAGAAAGAGTGTTTCCTTGTTAACATCTGTCCAAGAAGGAGGGAATCCTCAAAAGCAAACTGCAAACGTGTGGGTGTGCATATGGGAGTGGGGATGATGGGCTGTGTGACCAGCAGTCCTGTCCATTCTGGACCCGGGGAAGGCTGCTTATTGAGTTGATGGGTACAACTGTCAGCTCCTGCTGGAAGACACTTAAGGTGCTTGTTCTGAAAGCACTCTCTCCAGCCATGGGCTCATGGAGCTGGCCACTGATGCTGAGACCTTTTCTCAGCATCACCGATTCTCTGAGACTTGCTGGATTCTGTAGCCACTCCACTGGCAGATACATTCCCCCTAAGCCAAACTGTTTGTAGTTGCTAATAAGTGACTCCTAGGGGTTCACAGAGGCCCACATGCTTGTCTGTGAGATGTTGCCTAAGAGAGACATCTTAGAAGCAGAACTCAACCCTTCATTATCAGCCCCAAAGAATGAATTCAGTTTGTTACACATTTTATGATATCATGAATGGTTCCTTTCATGCTGCCTTTGGTTAGTGCATATTGTTTTTCAGCTGGATATTGAACTACATGTCCTCTTAGCATGCTGTTTCTTTAAGCATGATATTTGAGGAAGTCAGCATATATATATATATATATATATATATATATATATTTTTTTTTTTTTTTTTACTTTTTGCATTGATGAGAATTTAACAATGTAAAAGCATCACTTGGGTTCCAGTTTCTTTATCTAATACGGATCAGAAAGGGAAGCATTTGATAAAGCAGGCACTTTTGAGGGACTGCAGAGACTGTTTTCCATGGTACTTTCAGAACCCTGTTGTTTTCTGTTCAAGTCAAAATATATTCGGTAAATTGATTTGAGCTGATGAAATGCCAGCTTAGCTAAACAAAAGCAGGAAACCAAAGAGAAACCCACGGAGATTTTTATTTAGAGAGTATGACATGGTTTCAGTGAGAAATGTTAAATATTAATGTATTCGAGCAGTCTATAGAGAATGTTCACTTTTGAAAGTGGTAGATGTGACGAGTTCTGTTCTTTCAACTTCAGAGGGATTAATCCACCGCAGAAAATTCAGACACCAGTTGTTAACATTCAAATGACATGTCACTCTGCACATGTAGGCCTCAGCTCATCTCTTTGAAGGAGGCAACGATTTGTGACTTCATGTAAAATGGACACAAGATGACCTATTATTACACAGTACTAATTAGAAGTACTTTGTTTATCTTTTTGCATGCCGGCTGAATATAATGGATACTACTGATATGGAAATTATTAGTCAGCCACAACCCAATTCTCAAAGGAATTCTGCATATTCAAATTACTAACAGTCGAGGAGGTTCAGTACTGTTCCTCTCACAGCTGGCAATACCTTATGGAATAAGTGTACTCTTTGTAAGGACTTCACATGGCAAAAATGAGCAACAGGATGAGGCTGCTAAGAAAATAATAATAGATCATAAATGCCATAACTGGATTAGTGAATTTAACTCTTCCAGGCCTTGAATTCAGTTTTACAGTTTGTCTTCTTTTTTCTGTCTCTCTTGCCATGATGCAGCTCATTTTTGTGGTACCTTTAATACCCAGGTGACCAACTTCCTGTAGCACATGGAGGGCACAAACTTTCTGCTTCCTAGGGAAGGACTATATATCTCTGGGTGCTAAAATTGCTTTGAAATTATCTTTTGAATGAAACAATTCCATTTCCAGACAATAGTCCTTTCTACTCTGGTCCCCAAATCTCAGTTTGTACTACCCCTTAGGGATGTTTTCATTTTTTTTTACCTATTAATTATCTATCTAAAATATCACAGCATATCCTTTGAATGTTTGTTCTTCGTCCATAATTTTTTTTCATAAACTCAAGTGATCAAAGGATATTTCTTTGAAATAGCCATTTAAATCAAGACTGCAGGTGTAAGATGGGAGATGGAGAGAAGTGACTCTTTGCCCCTGTGGTTTACAGACTCAGCACTTCATGATGGACTCTTTTGGCAGAAGAGCACAGGTGGCTGTGTAGCTTGGGTGGAATTAAGCAGTGGTTACATATCTAATAACAACTGGAGTAGTCCAGAAGGTAAAGCAAGGTTTGGCAGCTTGAGAGAGCTCTGCTCCTTCCTGTCACAACTCCCCTCACTCCCCCGCCAAACTCTCGGCACTTAGCGAATCATTTAAAATATTTCCTTTCTGCCATCTGTTCACTTCATCAACTCCACCTGAAAGAGTTACGTCAGATCCACCTGAAAGTATTAACATGTGGGAGTGTGGCTTTGTATTTTACTTTTGGTAGAACTCTACATCTGGGGAACCTGGAGTATATATGTGTTGTTGTTGTTCAGTCGCTAAGTTGTGTCCAACTCGTTGCAGCCCTATGAACAGCAGCATGGAGACGTCCCCCCACCCCCCACACACACTCCTTTGGTATAAACTCTAAACAGAAAAAATTCTCCATTTTTAAGCATCACTATGGTATGTCTACAGATTTTGCACCTCCTCTCTCTTAAAAGTGGACTGCAGCAAAAGCAACAATAACAACGAAAAACAAATAAACAAAAGCAGCTACAAAATAAAAGACCAACAACTTTCCCACCAAAAAAAAAAAAAAAAAATTAGTAATCTGGAGCCAGGTCACACACTTCAAGGGTGAAAAACAGGTTGGTAAAACATTCACTGGTGAAAAGGAAAATTGGAAGACTCTTCATGCAGTGGAAGGAATGCAGCTGCTACTCACATCCCAGATGAGACATGTGCTTCAGCTTTGGCCTTCTGACTGCCAGTCGTTTCTACCAGTTTCCCATGCAGAGAATTGGGAAACTCATCCCAGCTGCAGAAAAGACTAACCCCAAACCCTCAAACACTTCCATGGCATTTTTGTTTCATAAGATGCCTATTTAAAACCTCTTTTGGAAAAGCAATGTGTTTTTCAATTACAACTTATTCATTTTCTTTGCCTATCACTACTGTAATTTACTTTGCATGGATTTTACTCATGTAGAGAGTAAAAATAACCATGCAAATACATGTGTATATGATACAAGGATAGACAAAGTCATTTGTAGTCGAGTAAGTCATCCCAGGAAGCCTAACATTGTTCTATGAATATCCTCTTAACATAATGACAAAAAGAGGAGGAAAAGAGAGTGAATTACAAATTATTCTCTTACTTTGAGGATTGTGTTTCATGAAAGAGATGTCAAGAATCTTGAGAAAAAAAGCAAAAGTGTTAGTCACTCAGTCGTGTCTGACTCTTTATGACCCCATGGACTGTATGTAGCTTGCCAGGCTCTTCTGTCCATTGAATTCACCAGGCAAGAATACTAGAGTGGATAGAGAATATTACTGATGCAGGGATCGAACCCAAGCCTCCTGCCTTGCAGGCAGAATCTTTACCATCTGAGTCACCAGGGAAACCCCAAGAATACTAGAGTGGGTAGCCATTCCCTCTTCCAGGGAATCTTCCTGATCCAGGGATCGAACCTGAGCCTCCTACATTGCAGATTCTTTATCATCTGAGCAAC
Organism: Dama dama; assembly: GCF_033118175.1. Taxonomy (NCBI): domain Eukaryota; kingdom Metazoa; phylum Chordata; class Mammalia; order Artiodactyla; family Cervidae; genus Dama; species Dama dama. Next base: position 59,867,063 of record NC_083698.1, on the reverse strand, counting down.
CAGAGAAGCCCAGAGTCTTGAAAAGTGTATATTTAAAACACAGGTGGGCCTGCATCCTCTTAAGCATGCAGGAGCCACCAGTCCATTGCAAAGAAAGAATGACTGACTTGTTCCCTGTGAGTTGAATTCCCATGAACTCAGTTGCCCAAAATCTCAAATTTATTGGTATCACTGCCAGTAATTTTGCTGGAGCTCCTTTGGATGTAAATTCTCGAACAATGTGGCACTTGGAAGAGCAGCGTTTGCCTGCTGTCTAGGAAAGAGATTTGTAGTTTGGAAAATTTTGCAAGGTGGAAAATCTTTGGAATTATGCTCTAAAAGTTAGAGCGTTGTATGGAATTGATTTTCTCCCTTCGTTTCTCTGGCTGGGCAGCTGCCTAGTTACAGGAGTATGAGGTCAAGTTTCTTCTATACCTTAGAGAGAATGTTACAAATCAAATTATAGTTTGCTTGTCTTTTTGCAAAATGTTATTTCAGTGTCTTAACTGGCATGAAATTCACAAATTTCTTTGGCTTTGCCGACTCATTGTATCAATTTACAGGGTAATTCATTCATTTAGTGAGAATATACTATGCACCAGATAATGTGTTCAATGATGGGGCATGAAGAAATAGAAATTCTTTTATACAATAGTTGTGATGGTCAGAATTGACCCGATATTTGAGTTGCTCACAGTAGATCAGTCCAGTGTGTGGACAGACTAGCAGCGTGTCCTTGCTCTGATCACCTTTTCCCATCATTGTCTTCTCTTCACTCAGTTACTCCCACAGCCCAAAACAGACTTTCTTATGACCTTCTTTCCTTCTTTTTACCAAATTCTATTCAATTGATTTTGGGAACTGAGCTGCTTCTCTTGACCAAGAAACCTTCTCTACCCTTTGCCTTGGGCTGAGAATGCTTCCATTCCTTTCATGTACTATACCGTGATTTCCATGTGAGTCTTTTGGTTTATTTCTTGAGAAATCCAGTTTTAGACCATTGGTTTATTCTACCAATAATTTCCACTAAAGCAGATCTGTAACTCTTATGTCAGTTGTGTGGCCTGCTCACAGAATGCTATTTGGCCAGGCTTCTCTCCTCTAGGACCATGACCAAAGGAATATTGGCTTTATAATATTGGCTTGGGGAATATTATCTGTAGCCTCTTACTTCTGGGTGTTTCCTGCTGATCTTACATCACTCTAATGTTGCCTTATGCCAATTTTATATTCAGACAAGATCCATTCCATCCCTCCCCACCCCTTTCTTCTTTCTCATCACCACCTTATCGCCCAACTTCTGACCATCTTCTGAGCATTTACTCATCAGGCTAATATTGATCTTTCAGGAACAAAGATAAAGTCTTCTTTAAAAAAAAAAAAAAGAAGAAGAAGCTCTTTCTGGATATTCAGAAAGGACTAAATCAAAGACTAGGTTTTGTCAGAAATCCAAGAGGGTAAGATTGAAGACACACAGCTGGGGATACTTTCTATTTTCCTGTTAAAACGGAGCATTCTTTGTGGGCTGTCATTCTTAGGAGACAGTGACAGTGAGTAAGGAGGAGTCCAGGGCAGAAATGCCCTGTGACCTGTTGTAGATGTCCCCTTGGCGCTCATCTGCAGCACTGGTATCTAGTTCATCCATTCACTGGGCGGCTCAGGCACTGCCAAGATACTACCAAGAGAACAGTAAAAAGAGCTTCCACCACACACTTGAGACATAAAGAAAATGTTAATACCAGAGTCATCATTTGCTCTGGGTTGATCCTCAAAAGACTCTTCTTGAAACCGTCTCCGTTGTCTTATGGGTAATGTGTTCACATACTGCATCATTTCTTCCTGACATCCTGATCAAACTGATCTGTGCTGTGTGACAGCAGAACCTGGCTGTCTGACCCATAACAGAAATTCCACTCTTCAGTGGGGTCATTTGTTACAGTAAATCCTAGACACTCAGGGCTAGCAGGTCTGGAGAAAATGAATGTTCTCAGACAAATTCTCCAACTGTTTAGATGGTCAGTTCAGCAAACCAAGAGGGGATTCTGTTCTCAGCCTTGTGGAGTGAAGATCCTTTCCTCAGTGACCAGTGCTGTCCAGGTGATTCTGTCCAGCACATGAGGAATTTTGACCTGTGGCCTCCCTGCTTGCTCAAATGTTGAAGCTTATGATCAGCCTGGGTATGCCTGGAGGCCCCAACCTAGGTCTCATGACATCTTAACCATGGAAGCATGGTTTAAACAGCTGTGTGTATCTCATGGATGACTGTAAAATAATGAGGAGGCAAATGTTTTCATTTCTATGAGTGTTATCCTTTGCAGGGGATGTGTTCAGAAGCTTTATATTTATTACTTTAATACATCCACTATGGCAAATAATTTGGAAAATTTCACTTGGCACTAAATATCATCATATGGGGGGAATATTAGATAAAGAGAAAATTACATTGCAAATTATCATCTTTGTTATCTTTGTACACATCTTATCATTTCCACATTGTAGTAGTTGTTGGATAAATGACAACATGATGTGAACCAAGACAATTACTCTGAAAAAGGGCAAAAATATAAACCCTAGAATAACATGGTCAATGAAGAATCATCTGTAAGTCACACTACGTAAGATAACATTGTAAGGGCAAACCTCATACATTTAAAAAGTTCTAAGCCCCAATAAGTGATTTGTGTTATATCACACAATCTTTGATGTGGAGAGATTGAAAGATAATCAAGATTTCAGTGAGGTCCTTCGTGTTCCTTGTTAGAGGACAGTCATATGTACTGTATAAGAATCTGCACTTGAAAACTGTTGGTGGATTCAAGAGTGATTGCTCCTTGTTTCCTCTAGGTTTGGAAATATCCTGGGATGGAGACAGTTTTGTAGAAGTCATGGCTGCCCCCCATCTCAAGGGCAAACTCTGTGGTCTTTGTGGCAACTACAATGGACATAAGCGTGATGACTTAATTGGTGGAGACGGAAGCTTCAAGTTTGATGTGGATGACTTTGCCGAGTCCTGGAGAGTGGAGTCCAATGAGTTCTGTAACAGACCCCAGAGAAAACCAGTACCTGAACTGTGTCAAGGGACAGTGAAGGTAAAGCTTAGAGCCCATCGAGAATGCCAGAAACTCAAATCCTGGGAATTTCAAACCTGCCACTCAACTGTGGACTACACTACTTTCTACCGGTAAGTACAGTGCTTTCAGGAATGGGCTTGGGTTACACACCAGGGATAGACTTGTCCTTGGAACAGAAACTGTCAAATTCCTTGGTGTACCAGGGCCCCCAAAGCATAGTCTAAACACCCCTACTTCTTTCTTGTCTTGAGACTGATCTCCTCTTGAATCAGTCCCACATTATGTCTCAAAATAAGAAATTGGATTGTTTTTGTGTCTGCAGGTTCATTGGGAAGCTAGGGACACCCTAGGGTTTTTCTAGGTGTTAGCTTGACTCTGAGATTGAGGAGTGCTTCCCAAATTCTGGCCTGAAATACAATGGTTTAGGGCAGAAATGGGAATCTCAAATCACTCTGGCTGCCTTTGGGTATTTCAGTGAGCTTGGTTATTCTAGGTTTGAGGAAGGGTTCCTCAGGTCTTTCCCATGGTCTAGCCCCAAACAAATCTGCACATAGAAAACGAGGTGGCCAGATGAGAGTTCCTTGGATTTTAGCCAACCATGAGACTTTGTGTCCAGAGTTAGAGGAGTATAGAAACAGGGCTTAAGAAATGGAGGAAGGGAGGTCTCTCATTAAGACTGTGGATTCCATAACCTTTTCTAATTCTGATCAACCCCCTTCCATACAAAGCAACTGGCTATAAAGGAGACTTGACTTTGACATCCATGCTACAAGGTTGCATTTGTGAATGGATGAATTTGGCCTGGTTATACTTCCATTTACTATAGGATTCCATGGGTTCAAGAACTGTGACTATCTATAACTTTAACCACCACTGGGTGTGGGAGGAAACATGAGATGAACACACCCCCAAAAGGCTTTGTTTAAGTGATTTGCCCATGCCTCTTAAAATGAGAAAACTCCTGTGGTCTGAAGCCACAGAGAAGTTATTTTTACTCTTTAATTGCCACCAGTTTATTTCCCCTAGTTCTCATTAAATGTGATTTTTAAAAAAATTTATTTGATCTCTGGATGTATAAGATAAAGTTTTATAAAGTCAGCTCAAAGTGTGGTGAAAAAGGATGATCCCTGTCATCACAAATTCCTGAACATGGCTGCATCTGTCAAACCATTTGGCTCCAACTCATGTGTTTAGTTTCTTCAAGCCATTTTCTGGTTGTAATTTGAATTCTCTGGGTTCCCTTCTTTCTCCTCCCTAAACTATCCAATAGATTGACCTCACCCTTGTATATTGAAATGGAAAGATCTTTAATGTACTCTGGAGTGAGTTAAGCACCTGGATAGACAAACCAGGCTTCACTTTGAAACTAAATACCCATCACTTGAAAGTCTGATGGGAAGCAGTTGTTGTTTAGTCGCTAAGTCATGTCTGACTCTTTTGTGACTCCATGGACTGTAGCCCATCAGGCTCCTCTCTCCATTTAATTCTCCAGGCAAAGATACCAGAGTGGGTTGCCATTTCCTTCTCCAGGGGATCTTCTGGACCCAGGGATTGAATCCGTGTCTCTGAATTGGCAGGTGGATTCTTTACTGCTGAGCCACCAGGGCAGCTTGAACAGAAAGCAATAGACTAGTTAAGAACTTTGTGGTCTCTCTGAGCTAAAAATCCAGCCCAGCTATACAAACTTGAATAGTTATTTAAGTTCTTCAAACCTTGGTTTGCTTATCTGGGAAATGCAGATGGTAAAAGAACCTACCTTGAAGAGCCATCATTCAGATCCCATGAGATGATAAACATAAGTACATCTGCTTAACCCAGTACTGCCCCCAAGTATTAAGTACTCTGTCATTGTTGGCTACTATCATATCTTCTATCATTAATTAAACGACTAGCAAGCATTAAGGCCTCTTTTGGATGCTTTCCTAGCCCAGTCGTGGATTTGGATTGGACCCTTCTCTGTCTGAAATAGAATGGAAAGGCTATACTTCTCCCAGGACCCTAGCAGTCCACACCTTTGGTCTTCATCCCATTTCAAAGGAATGTGTTGAAAGCAAAAACTGGAGAGCAGGCCTGTAGAGATTCATCCCTTTTTGCAAATTTCTATTTCTTTGCTCTTTGGTGATTTATTTTGTATTATGATCCCTGGACTGTGAGCAGGAATATGATGAGCATCTTGGCAGAAGTCGTGAGAAATGACGTTGACATGAACAGAGAGAATGGGAACTGTTAGGTGGCCAGACAGATGCTTGCCTTCTGCTCTTGAAAATTGCTACAATAGCTACAGTGGCACAGTAAAGGATGGGGGAGTAACTGTGTAACAGGCTGGGTGCCTGAGTTTGGAGAGCTTTTGAGAATGCTCTCAGGATCTTTGTGTACTGAAGTTTGGAGGATAGAGTATGGTGGGAGGGGAGCTTATGTTCTGCTATGTGTGGTGTAGGGGCAGAACCCCCTTCCGGGCCAGCCACTCACTGGAAGAGGCAAGCGGAGCTCAGGAAGGCAGAGCTGAGCTATCCTAACTGTCACTCGCTTTGTTGATGACCTCACTCTCCAACTGAGAGGTTCACCTTCATGAATTTTCAAGTGATAGTGGCCAGTATTGGGTAGATCTTGGATTTCTTTCTTCCTTCCAAGCACAGATGTGGCAGGAGAAAGGAAAGAAACAGGGTCGACATGGAAAGAGAATTCTGTTCTCAGGCAATCTCCAGCAAGGACCAAACCTTAGGGAGCCTTTGAGAAGCAAAGGACTAAGAAGGTATTGGGTGGTTCCAGGCTGGGTGTAACCTCAACTCTGCCACTTGCTAGCCGTGTGGTCCTGGTAGCTTGCTGAGCTTCAGATTCTTTGTCTGTAGACTAGACATGGCAGCAGCTACCTGGTGGTGATCCTCCAAGGCCTGAGGTCACTGGGCAGTGCCATGTTGGCATGTGATAGACAGGCAGTCTTGGTCTTGGCGCAGTATGCTTTATGCTGTGTACCTTCCTTTTTATGGAGAACCTTGTCCCCGCTCAGCCGCTTACTTTTCTGATTCATGGTATCTTCTCCTGTTCTCATTGTGGAGAACAAATTAAATAGAGTCTCACTGATGTCTCTGCAGAGCAATTAAAAAATGAAAAAAAAATTCTTTTGTGACATTGAATGAAATACGGTAAGTTAAGATTGCATTGTAAATGTTTAAAAAATTGTTGTTTTTTGCCTTATTTAGAAAAATGGTACAGATGAACCTATTTCCAGGGCAGAAATAGATGCAGACTTAGAGAATGGATGTGGGTGGGAGAAGGGGCATGTGGGACAAATTGGGAGATTAGGATTGACATATACGCAATTATTGTTCAGTTGCTAAGTCGTTTCTGACTTTTTGCGACCCCATGGACTGCAACATGCCCATGCGTAAAATAGATAGCTAGTAGGAATCTGCTGTAAAGCGCAGGAAGCTCACCTCAGTGCCCTGTGATGACCTGGGTTGGGTGGGTTGGAGGTGGGGGAGGGAGGAAGGCTCATGAGGAAGGGAATATATGTATACATATAGCTGATTCACTTCATTGTGCAGAAGAAACTAGCACAGCATTGTAAAGCAATTATGCTCCAGCAAAAGAGCGTAATACATGTTCATTGTGTAATATTTAAGTAACATTAAAAAGAATAAAGAAGAAAATAGCTATCACATGACATTCCACACATGTGAATGTTTTCCTGCATATTTTATGTCATTGGTGGAATTTCTAAAACGAAGCTTAAAACACTGTCAGTGTTCTGTATTAAGTGCTGTGATCTTTTTTATGAGTCAATATAGGACTAGAGAGATATGCCTTGATATCATGAAAGGTCCTATATGTAAATTGTATATAAATTTGATTCCTTTCATTTTCTCCTTATCCTTCAAAGAAATATCTGTATTTTCCTTTAAGACAAAGAATGAAGTTGCATAATATACAAATGCAACCTTCCAAGTACCGTTGTGTTTGTTACATAGAGAGGGAGAGGATACAGGAAGTATTTCTTTGAGGAAATTTTACCACTTTTGGATTTCCTTAATCATGTGGCAACTTCCATATAAATATGAGATAGTTCTTCCTATAAGATCAAAATAATAATTCTGATTTCTCTGAATTAGAGTTTACTTTTGAGATATCTAGGACTTAGAACTCATTTTATTTTAGTCTTACCCAGTTCAAAAATTTTAATAATAAACTGTCTATTGTCTAAAAACTCAAAAACTTTTGCAAATGATTTTTTTTTCTCTTTTGGGAAACATTTACAGTTTTGCTTATTTTTTCTTCACAAATTAGTTTCCACCCATCATGACCTCATTTAGTATAAAAATGTAATATTCAAAGTCTTTGTGATCAGCATGATTTGGTTTCATTAACCCACTGAATATGTTTGGATGCAAAATAACTTAATCATGAATCACCTAAAAATTGAGTTGTCCTCCAGTTAGTTAATCCCCCTTACAAGTGTTTTGCATTAGCCTTTGATGGTGTGTTACCGAGACATTTCCAGTAGCAAGAGAGGTAGGTAGTATCCTGTGGAAGCATGAATGTGAAATCATTTCAATTATATCTGGATTCAAACATAGGTCCCCCTGAGGAGAAGATGCTGTCTTTGTGTCCCTTCCCTCATCTTTTATTTTCACTTCCCTCCGCCAGCCTCATGTTGCCTTTTCCATCTGTGTCTTGACTGCTAACTTAGAAATCCAGGAGAAGTAGGCCGCCCCCAACCCCAGAGCCTCCCTGGAGGTCCTCAGCAGCCAGTACGGGGTCCACTGACCACCCTGACGTAGCCCATGCTGCTGAGGCCAGCCCTGGCAGCCCCAGGGAGAGAAGGAAGCCAGGAGATGGGCTGGGCTGTGTGGGCCACTCTGGGGAGAGGGAGACCGCCTATACCTTGGGCTGGGGAAACACCAGCAGTGGGCTTCTTCCCTAACTCAGATCTGAATCTTGGATGAAGTAGTTGCAAGTGAATATTTAACCTGTCAGCAAAGCAGGCCTCTCCCGTCAGGGCAGGCCCACATTTCAGAGAAGCCAGGAAAACGAATGTGCACTGTCATTCTGAAGCCCAGGCATTTACAGACCACAGTCGTCTCAGGACTGTTTTCCTCTCCTCACTCCCCTTCGTGGGGTATAATTCACTGGAGCGAAAGCTCCGTCTACTTGTTCAGTTTGGGAAAATGTCTGGGGATCCCCAGTCTAGGAAATGTTCTTTTCTTTCCATGCAGTGGTTTTTACATCTGTCAGGAGTTTGAAGGAAGGCCAGAGGATTCACAGACATGTCCTTCCTGCTGAGGTCCTGGGAGGTAGGTGGTGGGAGTTTGTGCAGGAGAACGTTGGAACCCCGACAGAACCACAGTGTTGGAGATAATGGCGCCCGGGGACTGCCGGTGGCTTCCTTCCAGGGGAAGATCACAGCCTTTGTGGATGACCCACTTTGTGTTTTCCTATAAAGGAAACTCATCATTTATTATAAAACTAGAGGAGGGATCCAGGCAAGGAATATAGACTTTACGTGTGTATGTCTGTTTGTATGAGAAAATCGTATAAAGCTAACTGCTATTCTATAATTCAAATCAAGCCAATCTTCCTTTGCTTCAAAGAAGGACGTTCTTGGAACATTTCTGTTTACAACCTTTAATGAGTTGTCTCAAATTGCCATTAGAACTAGGGTCCTAAATCAAATGAGATGTTCATTTTAAAGTGTGATGCTCTAAACGTGCCTTTTTATTATTCCTTTGGCAAACTCAAATTTTCAGGATGAGCAGCCAGTCTGTATCTTTAATAAAGGTGACACCAGGTGGCAGTAGACTTCAGCCCTTAAAGTTCAACATGTTTTTCCTCCTCAGTAGCTCACTCCTTTTTGTTTTGTATTTTTTTTTTAGAGTCAATCCTAGGCTTCTCCTTCACTGTATCTAAACTTATAATGCACGTTCCTTCCTCTGTGTCCTTGTCTTTCCCTTGCCTGAGATGCCTTCATTTTCTACATTGATTTAAGCTGAAGGCACAGCTCAAATTTCATCCTGGGCCTCTGTAAATGTTCTTCTTTGCTTTCTTAGAGATGCTGATTGTGTTTATCCTTATTTAGCACATATAATATGTTGTATTTGTTGCCATTGTCTCATGCCAGCATTGGATTTTAGGTTCACTTGGTATTGGGGGATGTCTTTTCTACTCTTTCGAATTTCATCCAGCATTACTCCTGGAAGTTCTGCTTTGGGGTAAGTTTTCTTAGCTCCTTTCCTAGCCTCTCTGTCATCTTTATTCTCTCTGATTTCCTTGTGACTTCCACCCCCAGTGGAAGTCTTAGGTCTTTATCCCCATACTTGTTACACACTTATAGTCAGAATGTGCACACTGTTCTGTCGTTTCAGAGAATAGACTAGTCAGAGCTTCTGGTCCACCTTTGATGCTGCAGAAACTACCTGCTCTTCCTACTGCATGAGTCTGTTACTGTGACTGCCAGGAGCATGCCTCTGAGTCACAGAATCTAATTCTGCCTACTCACTTGTAAGCCACTTGGACCTACTTGATTCAATCTGTCCTTGCCATCTTCTTGTGTGGTATTTTGACCTATAGATATTTCTGCATTGACCTCTGTCATCATCTTATTCTGTGGAGTCATGAACTGACATTGACTCTTCTTGGTCACAGTATGTGATGCTATTCATGGAAGCATCACAAGGAAGTTCTCCTGAGCCTTTTAGAATCCTGAGTTTTTGTTGGACTCGATCACCTACTGCCTGTGTGGCTGACCTTCTGTAGCCCCTTCCAGAAGTCATGCTAAAGCCTTTAGTCTCCAGCTCTTCTGGAGGCTGAAACTGTTATCAGGTGGCCCAAAGCCCTCAGCATAAAGCACATTATTAGAGGGTCTCATAGCCAAAAGTATTAGTCCCCTAGTTGGGTTCAACTCTATGACCCCCTGGTCTGTAGCCCACCAGGCTCCTCTCTCCATGGAATTCTCCAGGCAAGAAAACTGGAGTGAGTAGCCCTTCTCTAGGAGATCTTCCCAACTCAGAGATCAAACCTGGATCTCCTACATTGCAAGGCAGATTCTTTTTACCATCTGAACCATCAGGGAAGTCCCAAAGGGCCCAGGCTAAAAAAAGACTCTCCTGTCAGGCAGGGCATTCCAGGGGCCTAGAGATCACTCTCCAGGAGCTAAAGGTCAAAGCTAGACCCTCTTTGGGCCAAGTTAATTCTTCACTATACAACCTGCCTGGCTCAAGGTTAAATGTAATTTCAATTTGATTTTAATGTTAGCTTGGAGTTTATTTTCAGCATAAACTTCCTGGAATCCTGCAGTGTTTCTCCTCAGAAAATTGCATTCTGGATTGTAATTAGATGGGGCTTTTGAATACAGATTTGAATGAGTGTCATTGTAGCAGGTAAAACACTAATTATTTTGTAGCATCTCTGTTGGTTGCTTAGGGTACTTTGATGACTCCTCAGTGAGCAGGAAGCCATGTGGTGTAACTTTATTATATTTTCATTATCAACAGGTGTAAAGCCCTTTCTAGCCACAAGAGCAACATGAGTGGTGGCTGACATGAGGAATGTTTTCTTTATGTTACTGTTGAGCTAAGTGGGGCACTGAGCGGTGAGGGGATTCACTTCAGGGCCACCCATGAAACCTGAGTGGCCAGCCTGATGGGACACCTGGTCTTGGGTTTCTTTCTCAGAACTTAGCTGGAGCCAGTATGGCTGATCTCAGAGTCTATCATTGTCCATTCAAGTTTTTGAATATCCTGCTTCTGCCATGAGCTTATAGAGGAGGATTTCATTAATCATTTAATTCACTTCTTTTGCAACTTTTGAGTGTGTTCATGCTGTGTGCCAGGGACTGCTGTAAGGACTGAACAAGAGAACCAAATGCTATTCCTTCAGACAACTCCTAGTCTAGTGTGGACAGACAGTGATAAATAAGAAACAAGGTCATTGTCAACTGTGAGAAGATGAAGCAGGGAATTAGTTGTGATGTGATAAGGTGAGCTAAGGGCATCAACTTGGAATAAGGTAGACAGGAAAGTCTTCATGAGGAGTGCTGCTTTGCGTGGAGCCCACTGAACATGGGAAGGACTGGGGAGGGGGCCTGTCCTGGGTGGGGGAAGGGCAGGCCCCAATGCAGGAAGAGTGTGGCCTGTTGAAGACCAGAAAGGAGGCTGTCAGTACTGGTGCCTTTAGAAAGTGGTGGGTATGCTGCTGATAACTGCATGAGCTTGGAAGTAAATCCTCCCCCGGTCAAGGTTCAGATGAGATGTGTTTATTGAACTTTACTGTTGAGCCTTTCCTGTTTTCCTCATTCAGTAAGTTTTCATTTTATTGCATTCTGCATGTAGTTTTGTAAGCTGATGTAAATCCTTTCTGGAACAAGTTGAGGAATAAGTGACAGTGGCCAGGGGAAAGAGATCTAACAGCTCTGAATGTCTATTTTTTGTGTGAAATAGAGATAATATCACCAACAGATTGCTCATGAGGCTGGATAAGGTTTCCCTTGAAATGCCCAAGTGGAAGCACAAAGGAATCCACTTCCCTTGGCCGTGTCACTGTATCATAGCACAGTCTAGTGGCATTCTGCCCTGATCTCTGAGGTTGCAGGTTGTTCCATGGAAAGTTAAGGTATGCGCTTGGATGCCAGAATGCCTCAGAACCAAGAAAACCTGGGCACGGTTGTCCTCAGAGATGGCCCTGTGTGGGCTGGCTTCCATCAGACCCCAGACAAATGGGTTGGATCTTGGATATTTTGTGAGTCCAGCACTGTGACTCAGTGAAGCCACAGGGACAGGATCAGATCATGTAAAATCAGCCAGCATCCTGGCAGGGTCCTGGGCTTTGCAGAGGTGGCTCACTGGCTCCTATGCTGTGGGAGCTCAGGGCTGTCCTGGGTTTGATGGTCATCCAGGACTCTTTGGCTATTTCTCAATCAAGCTGGCAAAAATTACAGTCGATGGACAGTGTGCAAATATGAAATAGGAGGGAGGCTCTTGCGATCCTGGATCCTCCTACACATTGTCCTGTATGGAAATATTATAGTCAATCTCAATTTTCTTCTGACCTGGCAAAGAAAAGGAGCAGTTAGCTTTCATACACAGGCTTTCACAGGGGCTGGTGTTTCAATCAGTGACCAATAATTCAGGAGTGTGTATGTGTTTAAAAAAAAGACTGGATGTGGGGGCAGTTTTGTTAAGGAAGAAAATGTTGAATTATTATTCTTTTGTTAAGGAAGAAAATGCTGAATTATTATTTTTTATATCTACAGATCTCTTTTCTAGACTAAAAGTCAATGATTCATGTCTAGGAATCAATGAGATCAATAATAAATTAAAACAGGTATATATTATCTGTTGTAAACACACACACACATAGGTTATTTTATTGTTAGGATTCATTGATTAAATAATTCACCAGGCGCTGTTCAAGGTGCTGGAGGTATGGCAGTGATTGAGATAAATGAGTCCTCTGGCTCACAGAGTTTGCAGTGCAGGCTAGCGAGTGAGAAAGATGAGTAAATAGGAGTGTAGGTAGGAAAGGATACATCTTTAATAGAGGTTTCATAGGATGTTATGGATATCTTCCAGGGTCATGGCTTCCTGGAGGAGGTGACTTTCTAAGCTGAAACCAAAAGCATATGTAGGAATTAACTGCACAGAAAGAATAGGAGTTTGGGGAAGGGCATAAAGGAAAAAGATTCCAGCCATGGAAGACTGTGTCTTCAAAGACATGAAAGCCAGCAAGACCCTGGCATAGGCAGCCAACAGGTGTTCAATGAGGCAGTGTCGTAAACTGAAAGGGGTATGGACTGTGGGTCAGGAGGCAAGGCCACGACCAGATCATTACAGTTTTATGCCCCAGCATTCATCAGACATGAAGGGGGAACACTGTACTGTCTTTCAGCCATTACTTGGGAGCAGCTTATATTGGGCATTGGTTCAGTAAAGTTGAAAATTTATCACTTTTTCATCATTCATTTACTTCTCATTTTGTATTTACCAACTGTGTAGTCTATGCCTTAGGTCATAGTTCTCAAACTTTGGCAGGCATCATAATCATTTAGACAGCTAGATCTGTGTTAGACATTTAGACATTTAGATCTGATGGGTCTAGGCCAACCGCTGAGAATGTATGTTTGTAACAAGTTCCCAAGAGATGCTGGGACTCTGGGATCACACCTGGAGAACCTTAGCTTGAGGTGGAGAAATTAGAACTGCTTCCGGATGTTTGTGCATCCCCAAGGGACTCAGTTCTTTGAGCCTTGGTCTACTCCAAGACCTTTTTATGGCTGATGGGGCTGATCTTTCCTTGTCTCATATAGTCAGCCTCCACACATTAGAGATGAGAACACAGAGTGGGTTCATGGAAAAGGGCTTAGGAACTTAGCACATGCCGCCTAGGCTACCGTGGTCATTGGAGCTCAGTGGCTTTTTTTTTTTTTTTCGGTGTGTTTAAAGTTCAGGCACCAAATGGAATACTGCTCAGCTATAAGAAAGAATGAAATTTTGCCATTTTCAGCAACATGGATAGACTTGGAAGATATTATCCTGAGTGAAATAAATCAGCAAAGAGAAATGCTGTATGATAACACTTATATATGAAATCTAAAAAATGCAGCAAACTAGTGAGCATAACAAAAAAAGCAGACTCATAGATATAGAGAACACACTAGTAGTTACCCATGGGGAAAGGGAAGCTGGAGGGGGCAATATAGGTGGTTAAGAGATACAAGGTATTAGAAATACAATGGACTACAAGGATATATTATACAACACAGGGAATATAGCCAATATTTTACAATCACTATAAACGGAGTATAACCCTTCAAAATTGTGAATTACTCTGCTGTATACCTATAACTTAGATAACATTGTACATCAACTATATTTCAATTTAAAAAAATGGAAAAAAAATACAGACACCAAACTAAACCTTTTAATATCTTGTTTTATAAATAAAAAGGCCCTTGTTTTACTGCTTCCTTATTTGAAAGGCCAAGCCCAGCAGAAGTGCTTAACTTGTTTGGCTGGGCCATTTGGGAGTCAGAATTAGAATTCAGAATTCTCCTGGCCACTGAAATAACTTTTCACAGAGCACCCAGTCCTGGGAACCACCTTGGTCACCTTGAGATGAATGACCCAGTGCCCAGCAAGTGCCCTCTCTGGAGAGAAAGCTGGACACAGTGCGGCTCTGTTGCTGGACCGGATTGGAGCCGGTGTTCCCTGGCAGAGACAGAGCTGCCCAAATCCTCCCTTCCCCAGCACAAAGCGCAGACAGGCCTGGAACTGGGAGCCAGGCTGGTGAGCCCAGGGATGGCCGACAGGATGTATCTGTAAAAATCTGCTTCCTTTCTGCTGGCTTCAGGCTTGAAAAGAACCTGGTCAGTGGGCACAGAGAGTAGAGAAATAAATACTTTACAAGGAAAGGGGGAAATCTGGTGACGACACTGGAATTAATAATTCTTTTAACATGAAAGAGCTTTTCTCTGTGATCTTTACTGTCTTACCTAGGGTTTGGAGTTTAAACAGAGCAAGAGGGTGAGCTGGTTTCTTCATTGTATCGCAAGCAACTGGCCCATGTGTGAGCACAAAGGTAGGATGCATCTGAGTTGCTCAAAGAATATGGGCCAGAAGACCTCTCAAAAGCCTGAAAGCTTTTCCATACGGATAAGCAACCAGGAAATTGGAGTCTTCATTTTGTCTTTGTGATCAAAGCCAGGGAGGAAAGACATTAAGCAGATACTGACCCGAAGTTCTGTGGCCACTGTTAGGATTTATTGACTGAATAGCAAATAAGGACTGCGGGAAAGCTGAGGTTGGTGTTTACTTGAGGGGAAGAAAAGATTTGGATTCGAGGTTGACTAGAAACAGAAGCCTGCCCTACTATGGAAATGAGTCCATGGGCTTTGGTAATAGGAGGTAACAACACATTAACAGCATTGATTGACATGCATTACGTGCCTGGAACTCCAGGACACCTAGTAATATGTGACAGTGTTAATAATAACGGGCGATGCCATGAGAAGAGGAGTAAGTGACAGCTTACGTTTGCATGCTGTGTGCCAGGCGGCAGCTGACGGCTCTCCCTGCATCTAGTGTTCCATCTGTGTGCATGAGCAACATGAGCTTAAAGGAGGTAAGAACATCACCCAAGGTCACCAGGCAAGAAGGAGGCAGAGTCGGAATTTGAGAACAAATATGTTTGACCCAGAGATTGTATTTTTGATCATTACCGCCATAATCTGGTAATAGCTCCTCCTCCGAGCCCATCCCTGACCCGATTGTCTCCATTTTCTAATACTCAGTTTTTGCAAAAGCTTCATCTTCTGTTATTTTTTTCTTTTTGAAGGATTTTTTTTTTTCTTTAAAAAATTTTCCTTTCTTTTGAGCAAAATTGTCTGTTCAGGTTTTGTAAGTATTATGCTGGCTGAATTTTAAATAGAGCAATTTCATCCTCGTGGTCTTTTAAAGAGAAATGTTTGAATTTCAAAATAGTGGCCATTTTCTACTCAATTTTTTTTTTTTTTTTATTAGTTGGAGGCTAATTACTTCACAACATTTCAGTGGGTTTTGTCATACATTGATATGAATCAGCCATAGATTTACACGTATTCCCCATCCCGATCCCCCCTCCCACCTCCCTCTGACCCACAGTATTAATTCTAGAGATAAGAATGCCTGATTCTACTGTGAAAGGCTGAGTTCATTATGGAACTGGGATCCTTGATTCTAATGCTGTGTGCCAAAAAGTATTTGCTTCTTTTTCATCTTTTCCTTCTCTTTGGTTTTAAAGACGGTTTAGAAACAGTATCTAAAGAAAGAAACTGATTTTTCTTTCACATCTTGCTTGAGATGTTTCGATTGATGTGATACTAGTAACTCAGTGCTTCTTGACTTTGAGGAGATTACCATGCTTTTTGAGGTTCTGATGAAAGTTAAGGGTCTCTTGTCCGAAAAATGCACTCATACTTGTGCATACAACAGAAAATTCTCTGCCTCTAGGTATCAGTGGACCCTCACTTCAGAAATCCTGCCTCCTTCCTCCCTCCCTCTCCTTTCGAGTCTTGAATAAATATTTTTTGAACCTTGTTAAATGTTAAGAACTCTGCGTATTAGGATTACAGTGGTGAATGAAACAGACATGGTTTCTGTCTTCAGAAAGACAGTAAACCAGCATCCCTACAAATAAACATGCTATAATGTGTGTGTACTTGAAGGACAACTTTGGTGTATCAGATCATTTAATGGGTGGGTCAGATCCTGTAGGTTTGCATATAGGGGAAGGGGGAGGCAGATGGATTGGAGAAGAAACTACACTTATGCAAATATATATATATATATATATATTTTTTTTTTTCTTTTCAAACAAAGGAGTTCAGGTAGCTGTGCTGTGGGACATCTATAATGTAATTTGACTCCAGTATGTAATAAATGTGTGTACTCATAGAGGGCTGAAGGGCACACCATCACACTTCTGCTAAAGACATTTTCACCTGTTCATGCGCTGGTCCCCTGTTAGTCACTGGCATTGTTCTTTATTATCTATATCAGATGGAAAGTCTCCCAACAGAATTTTTAAAGTGGCTGATGATGCAGAGATAGAGCAAGGTAGTTGTCCAGCTAATCAGTGAAATAGCTCATGTTTATGAATTGTAAGGTTGTTTATGCTGGCTTCCTTCTTGGTCTTTAAGGGGTCTTAACAGATATTGGGCCACAAGATGCCATTGAAGGGCAAGCCCTGGGCACCAGCCCTGCTTAGACTTTTGACATGTTTAGAGACATTTCACTACCCCAGACTCATTCCTCTGCATCTCTGATTCCCACACTCTGTCTATGGTTACTGATAATAGTGACTGATGCCCTGCTTTCCTGGGCCCTCTAATCACCTACTCTGTTCCATCTTCTGTCCTTTCCTTGATTTGAACATCACACAAACCATTGGGTAAGAGGCCCTCCCCACATGAGTCTCAGGCCCAGAGCACCCCTCAAAGTGTAGACAGTCCCAGCTCTGGGAGCCCCATGTACTAATCTGGTGATATAATTTCTCTCTGCATTTGAATGGATCCTCTATTTTCTAAGTTTAGCTGTAGCATGTACTTTTGCTCACCTTGCATTAACTAGATTTTTTTCCATTGCATAAAAATAAAGAAAACCCTAAGTAAACTATTAAATAGCAGCATGTTTAATTTGTAAAAATGAGTATTGATCAACTCATGTAACTAAGAAGCTGGGAGAAAGTTTCCCTTCACTAGTGGCTCTATCCCAGACTTAAATGAAGCCCCCAGGATTTGTGCTCTCTCCAGCTCCTAACACAGATCATCTATGTTGAAACACAGACTCCTTCTCCCCAAATTCTTCTTGGTCATGGCTTCAGAAAAATTATGCAGGCAGAGGAGAGTATTTTGTCTCCAAAACCCAAGCAAGTCTTATGCACCTCCTCCATTCAGATTGGGTCTTGTGTGCTCATCTTGTCTCTAAGTCAATCACCGCAGTTTGGGAAAACAGAATGAGTTGATTCCTTTCCATGAGTGTTCTCAAGCTTCTGCAGGCATGGCTTACCTGAGGAACCTGTCAAAACACAGATCATTGACCCCACACCCAGGGTTTCTGATTCAGCAGGTCTGAGATAGGATATGAGAATTTCTAGTAAGTTCACAGGTGGTGGCTGATGCTGCTGGTCTGAGGACCAGCTTTCAGAATCACTGGTTTAGACCAGTTAAGGCCACATCACAGAGACAGAGTGGAAGAGAGATGATCTCCCAACATAATTACAGCTGCTCTTTTACCTGAAGAGCAGGTAAATGCTGAAGAAATGTGCAGTGAGTTGCGCTGAACCAAATCCTGGCTCTGGCTGAGTGATGGTGACTGTGGGACATTTCAATCCTGGGATTGAAATTATCATTTCTCCCCTCCCTAGGGTACTTGCACCCAGGTGGCGCTAATGGTAAAGAATCCACCTGCCAGTGCAGGAAACTCAAGAGACGGGAGATGTGGGTTTGATCCCTGGGTCGGGAAGATTCCCCAGAGGAGGAAATGGCAACCCTCTCCAGTATTCTTGCCTGGAGAATCCCGTGGACAGAGGAGCCTGGCAGGCCATGGTCCATGGGGTCACAAAGGGTCAGACACGACTGAAGGACTAAGCACTCGAGTACTTGCTGTGATTGTATTTAATGGCCACGCCCACCAGTATGTGGGAGGAACTTCTCTATCAGGTGCTTTGCTAGGCTCAGGGAATGCAGCCGGGATCAAGACAAAGTCATTACTCTCCTAACCTGGAGGTATGGTGAGGACCATAACCATAAGTAAACACACATATTATGTTAGATGCGATTTCATCTTAAGATTTCATCATAAGAGAGAGACAGCAGGGAAGGAGATAGAGGACCATGCTGGGGTCTGAGGTCTGTTCACGCAGCACAGTCAGGGAAGAAGACCCTTTGGATAGGATATGATTTGAGCTAAAACCTGAAGGAAGAGAGAGCATGAGGTCTGTCCAAGTTAGGAAAAAAATGCTTTATAGGCAGAGTGCAAAGAACACAGACAGCTTGGGAAATATCAAAAGGTCACTGTATCTGGGGGAGAAGATAGCAAGGAGAAGAGGGAGGGAGAGGAGGTGGAGAAACACAGGGCTTTTCAGACTGAGGGAAGGGCCTTGGGTTTTGCTGCGAGGAAGAGGAGAAACCTCTCAGTAGCACATCTGGGGGGGGCTTTGAAATGTGATGGAACCAGTGTGGATGTAAGAGGATGAACTGTGCCCCTAAATTCGGTTAGTGTCCAACTAGTGAAAAGCCAGCATGGGGCTCTAAATGGACCTGGCATTTTTGCTCCCTACCTTAAGTGTTTCCCGTAACCATATGTTTTGAAACTTGGTCTTCTACAGAGGAGAGGCCACATTATCCCTCTGTCTTCTGGTCACTGCCTCTTGATCCTCAGTCTGAGTTTTTTTTTTAGTTCAATCTAATGTAAGATTGTTTTCTTCCAAATTTAAACTCTGAGCGATTCCCCTGGCATCATATAAACTTAAAACTCAGGTATTTCTCTCATTCCTCCTTGAGGCAGAGGGGGAAAGGGATGGCTATTGAATTTTGCTTGGGAAAGCATTTTGGAAGCACACTGACTTTTAAAATAACTTCTCCTCTAAGAAAAGGAAGAGAATGAAAAAGGAGGTCTGATTAAAATACAGGTGTAGCTGCTGGGTAACATGTTCACAGGTCTGCAGGGCTGCTGGGGAGAGAGGCCTCTCGGGACCTTCAAGAGAGTGAGTCATGAGGTAACTCGAGCAGTACATATATGCAGAGTGCCAGAGAGTCTCGAGGGCAAGCCGGTTCAGGAGCTCTCACCTTAACCCGACGCTGCCATGCTGGGGCCAACAGTGACACCTGGCATACCCG
The DNA here is from genome assembly GCF_033118175.1 of Dama dama. Lineage (NCBI taxonomy): Eukaryota > Metazoa > Chordata > Mammalia > Artiodactyla > Cervidae > Dama > Dama dama. Next base: position 59,847,647 of record NC_083698.1, on the reverse strand, counting down.
TCCGGCGCCCAGAGATGCTGGGCCCAGAGATGCTGGACAGATGACTCTGTCGTTTATACAGTCGAGCTCATACTCCTGACTGTGGCCATCAAAATTGGCGTATTATGTTTTTATGAGATTTGCTCGTTTTTACCTACATTTCACTCCAGCCAGTTCAGCAGCCCCTGAGTGCAGTTGATACTCTCCTGTGAATGTGCCTTGTTTATGTGTGATGTCGTTTGCTGGGACTGCCCCTTCCTGTTTCTCCCTGTTCCAGCCCAGTTTAAGGACCATTTTCTTTTTGAAAGCCTTTCTCCAGTGAAAAAAATACATTTCCTGCTTCACCCACCCACCCATCTTTCTCTCTATCTCTCTTGCTTCGGTTGTTTCCATTTTATGCACTAAGTCCATTTGGCCCTGGATATATTACTATCGCTCCTCTCCTTGATAGCTCCCCTCAAGAGATAGACACTCTTGAGAGAAGAAGCCATTTGTCATTCACGTGTATGTCCCTCCCCCACACCCACCACATCCCAACATATGCTGGAGGGAATCCAAAGAAATGCTCAAGAAATGTGCAGTGAGTTGCGCTGAACCGAATCCTGGCTCTGTCTGAGTGATGGTGACTGTGGGACATTTCAATCCTGGGACTTGTCAAGCAGCTTCCTTTGGGTTTTTTTTGTTGTTGTTGTTGCTATTTTGTTTGTTTTATTTTCATTTTTGCTGTATTTTTATAATCTCTGTCTCTCTTTTTTTTTTCCTGAGAATACCTGGATCACAGTTTTTTGAGCTCAGGGTCACTTTATCTTTTTTTCTAGAAATTTGTAGAGTCACCTGTGAGAAAGAGAAGTGTGATTCATTCCAAACAACAGTCTACCTCTTGAGTTGAAATATGAGCATGTAGTGGTGGTTGTGGTGGCCAGCATGAGCTCAGACACTCAGCTCATGGATAAGGTCTCCCTGCCTCCCACGGCAAACTCATCTTCCTGCTGTTGGCCCATTGCCTGCATGGGAGACAAGACATGACACATCACCGTCATGGATCTCCCACCTGGCAAATCCGTGTAAGTCGTGTTCAGAAACACGTTTCAGCTTAGAAGTGGGGAATGGAGAGGGCTGACTTGTATTGAATACATGTTTTCAGGGCTGTCCATTCCCAGAGATGTCCCTGACTGGATACATGTAGCTTTATTTACTTACTTTTGTTTAACAATCTGGATTTATTTGAATTAGGAGTTGCCTCCTACCTAGAAGTGATTGGCTAGGAATGTGTCCCTGGTGCGAGGGTGGGAGGGCCATGGTCTTCTCAGGAGAGGAGGGAGGAGAGTGATGCAGCATGCCTTCTTGTCCCCTGTTCTTGGCTCTATGAGTGCATCAGGTAGCGTCATGTGGCTCCTAACTGCTTGTCCTCTGTGACTGTCATCTCACAGACGAATTACAGTTTGAGGCTTGTTGTGCACAATTGTGCTGTCAGGGCCATCATGTTGTGTGAATTCTGAACACATTCCCATCCATCTGTGGAGGCTGGCAACAGACGGTGAACGTGCCGCTGGAAAAACGCATGCCTTCTTATCCTGATCTGGAGTTTCTGAAGAGAGAGCTGAGAAGACAGGTTCAATTTGGGTTTTGCTCTTCTTCCCTGTAGATGGCATTGGAAGAAAACTAAAAGTACCTGAGGAACTGTCAGAGTGGATCTTACTTATGCTTATAAACCAGGCTCACCATAGAGGACCAATCAGCGATGTCTGCGTTCAGCAGTGATGAGAGCAGTTTGATCTTTGACTCATGAGTCAAGTTATTTTTCCAGTGGAAGATGAAATTGTTTTTGTTATGTGGATTCCTCAGTGAGGATGAAGCTAGTCCTTTTTGACTTACAGCCTATGAGGCAATTTAATGTACAAAGGGAATATTTGCTTCACAATTATATATAAGAAAGGTGTCCGTGTCCTTTCTAAAGGGTCCATTTGTCCTGAAAGGAGTGGATGGACTGGTTTCCACGTGAGCTGACGACACTATTTCATTCACGGTGATGTTGCCCTTAAGCTGAAGGAGTCTTGAGAGGGTTCCCATTGCTGCACTTTGATGGATTAGGAGAGTGGAGGGATCAGATTGCAGACCTGTTTTTCCAAGGTGGCCAGTCTGTGAGAGTTAAGTAAGCATTGGGTTGCTATTGAGGCCTTCAGTGTCTCAGCTTCCAAGTCTGTCTTCCAGATAGTCTTGTTGATTCTTATCAATATAATACCCATGTAGACCTGACCACAGGTTCTGTAAGACTACATATGCAAAGCTTATGCCAAGCAGGGGCTCATTTCAAGCCTCTTGAAAGGGGAGCCTGCATTTCCTGTGTGCTTTTGTTGGTTCATATTTTTATTAGGAAAGGCCTTAAGCATTTTCTGCCTGAATCCTTGTAGGCATGCATGCTTACATGGTACTAAGTTGCTTCAGTTGTGTCCGACTCTTTACAACCTTATGGACTGTAGCCTGCCAGGGTCTTCTGTCGATGGGCTTCTCCAGGCAATAATACTGGAGTGGGTTGCCATTCCCTCCTCCAGGGAATCTTCCCATCCCAGGGATCGAACCCATGTCTCTTATGTCTCCTACATTGGCAGGTGGGTTCTTTACCTCTAGCACCATTTACATATAATTGACACTATCCTGCCTTTCACACCCAGTTATCAACTCTACTGACTTATTCTAAGAAATTATGTACATTTCACTTCTGTGCATTTGCTGGTGCTATGATTGCATAAATTCCCCGAGCATTCCTGGTCTGTGAAATGGGATGAATAAGAGCTGCATTCAGGGTGGTTGTTAGATCTCAGGGAGTCATGGATGTCCAGGATCTAGGCACAGTGCTTACATGGGGACAGGGCTTGGCCAGCACTGCTTTTCTCCTCTCTCTGCGTTTTACTCTCACAGATATAGTCTAAAGCTCTCATCCTCATGAGCTTTCACTACAGTCATGGATCCCTTAACCTATCCCCTTTGCTAGAGTGCCTTACTTGAAGGACCACATCCCAGCTCTTTAGTTTGGCATCCAAAATTTGCCCCAATCTCTACCACACATACCTTTTCAAATAAACACTTCATTTTCTAAACCATCTGGTCCAGCCAGACGGACAGACTCTGAGTGGGTCATGCTATGTTGTGCCTCTGGCCCTTTGCCTGGAATCTTCTTCCCCATCCCTCCATATCCTACCCACCTTTCCATATTTGGCTAAAGTATCATGACTTTTGTACATATTTTCTCTCTACCAAAGACGCATGATTTCTTCTTTCTTTCTGAACTCCTACATGAATTGACCACTCCGTTGCTTTGCCTGTTAAGCAGCCTCCCTAGCTGCTTGTTGTGGTCATTAATCGGCATTTAGATCCTCTGTTGCTGTTCATCCTTTCTTCAGCTCTTTCCCATCACCTCAACTAGAGAGTAAAAGCATCACAAAACTGAAGACTATATCACATTTAAATTTCACATGTCCTAGAGTGATGGTCCTTGTATTAGAGGCTCCCAGTAGTTGATTTGATGATTCATCATGATTAGAACAAATGTCTTCTTCATAGAATTCTTTGTTTTTAGCATATGCAAGCTGTCCATGTGGCAACTCAGTGTGTAGCATCTTAATCTTGATTGGGACATGCCAATTTGAATCCCCTTGTTAACTGTGCAACATTCTCAAATTAATTTGTCACTGTATCCTCTGGACCTTAGAATGCTGATTCTCTCAGACTTTATAATTTCTGCCAAACCTCTGAGCATGACTCTGACTGACATCCTCCAGAGACTAAACTGGAACAGAGGCAACTGAACTAAGTAAGCCATTTGGAGTGTTATGTAATTTGGACTTAGATTTAGGTTTTTTCGGAAGTAGAATAGATATATGACACCAGCTCAGGCCCAGGTGTTTTTCGCCTCTCTTCTGTGTTCTGGTCTTTCAAAAATAAATCTAGGGCAGCTGTCTATGTTTTAGGATTATTTTTCCAATGGGGCTTCTTTTCATTTTATGTCATATCAAGCTCCTTTTCTGGTGGAAGCTCTGTGACATATAAGGTTCAATGATCTAATATGAGGCCGTATACTTTGGGTTCTTTGGTGTGTTGAGTTTTGGTGTAAGGGCTAAAAGTGAGGGTTTATTTTCTAACCTCTTGGGTTCTGAAACTCATCTATTAAGTACATATACTATTCATATCTACCTCATAAGATTTTTGTAACTGTCACATGAGATAATATATTTAAAGTTCTTAGTACCAACTCTGTGATATTGTAAATGCTCAACAAATGTTTATAATATAAGAAAATGCTATATATTCACCTACCAATGTAGTGATAGGGAATAGCAGAACAAAACAAACTGAAATCCTTTTCAGATCATGAGCCTGGCTCTGCAAGATTGCATAGAGACATAAAAATCACAGTGAAAGGCTTATGCTCATTCCATAAATCTATTTACTAACAGTGATTTTGACAGGTAATTGAAGAATATCCTTCTTCCCATACACTGATCCCTAGAATATTGGACCTAGAGGAAGGTTGCACATTTTTGGCTTTTCCAGTGTTATGACATGAGCTGGCTTATTAGAAGTGGTTTTGCATCATAATCTTGGAATAACCAAGGAGGTGTTTGGGACCAGTGGAGTGCAGTGTCCTCAACTGTTCCCTGAATGTGAAGCCAGTGTATTCTGCAGTCACCAACTGCCTGCTGAGATCACACCAGAGCTCTCAGTTTCCACGTGGATTTTCTTTTACTATCTTCTTCAGGTCACCAATCCTCAGAATGCTACAGAGTGTCATTTATGTCAAGTGATGTATGGAAACATGTGGTGTGTATGTTGGCTACTCATTCCCTCACTTGAGAACAGGTATTCCATGTCCTCCAGTTTCCCTTTAGGGCTTCTCTGTAACCTTGAGCAGGGATCTTGAGTAGGAGAGTAAAGGAGAGGACTTTTCTGACTACATTGTTTCTATCTGTAATTTTTTAAAGTATCTAAACAGGACACACAAAGTTTAGAGCTGTCTCCACCTGATGCGCCCTTCCTGGGTTGAAACAAGAAAAAGACCCTGACAATCCCCTTGTATTTTTAAATGTTCCTAAATGTTAGACTATCCCTTGAGTATTAAATAATTCTAATTATCATCCCATTGTGGGTTGCCTGGTGGCCTTAGTCTTAGATTAAGCCTAAAGTATGTCTTGCAAGACAGTGGGTAGTCTTGGGAGAGGTTGGTGTGTGATTTTCAAATGGATTGATTTGTCAGTCATGGTTCTCCAAAGAAACAGAAGCAATAGGATATATAAAGAGAGTTACTATAAGCAGTTGGCTCATGATTCATATATAGGCTTCCCAAGTGGAACAGTGGTAAAGAATCTGCCTGCCAATCCAGGAGACATAAGAGACGTGGGTTCAGTTCTTGTGTTGGGAAGATCCCCTGGAGAAAGAAATAGCAACCCACTCCAGTATTCTTGCCTGGGAAATCCCATGGACAGAGGAGCTGTCAGGCTATGGGCCATGGGGTTGTGAAGAGTCAGACATGACTGAGCACGCCTGCATACACTTGATTATGAAAGCTGACAAGTCCCAAAGTCTGCCAGGTGAGTTAGCAAGTTGGAGACTCAGGAGAGCTAATGATGTAGTTTCAGTCTGAAGGCCAGCAGGCTCACAAGACCCAAGAAGGGCTGATGTTTCAGTTCAAGTCCAGAGGCAGGACAAAACAGTGTCCCAGTTTGAAGGCAGTGAGGAAGAATTCTTCCTTTCTCAAGGGAGGGTCAGCCTTTTTGTTCTGTTCAGTTCTTCAGCTGATTGGATGGGCCCACCTACATTAGGGAAGGCAACTTGCTTTACTCAGCCTATCAATTTAAATATTAATATCATCCAAAAATGCCCTCACAGAAACACCCAGCATAATGTCTGACCAAATATCTGGGTATCCCATGGCCCAGTTGAGTTGACATGTAAAATTAACCATCATAATTGGAGTGTGGACTTCTTTAATTCAGTTCTCCAGGTCCTCCAACAGGTGTCCTATTAATTTGTCATTCCTTCGCAGGTTTCCTGGCTGGTATAATATGTAAATAGTAAAGAGACTTTCGCTTGGAAAGTAGTTACTGAGTTTCCACTATATGTGGGTGCTAGTTAGGCTTTGGTGGGAGACAGGGATGGGCTAGTTATGGTTTCTGTCTCAAGATTAAAACTTCCTCCATGCCAGATGCCTGCTGCCAACCTAGTTTTAGAAATTCATTTTCCTTAATCTGCTTGAGCCTGGAGTGTGTCAGCACTTAGAAGATTTCTTGAAAACCTGACTTTCTCAAGTGAGTTTCACCAGTTTCAGTGGGTTGGTTCCTTTCCATTTGCTCTAAGCTTCTTTTTCATCTTTGCAAAATGAAGGAGCTGCTTGTTATCCTTCTGGGTTTTTAGGGCTATGCTGACAGTCGCTGACAGGGAGAGGGAAAATGCCATGCAAGGAAAAGCCTCACTGCCCCAGGAGCCTTTCAAATGAAATCATCCTTCTGATGAGATTTTTAAGGCAGCAACCTGAGTTTGAACCATGTATCAAGGTTTCCACTGGCTCTCATGTGCAGTGGCCTTTGCTGGCTGTGTATCCATTGGCTCCGCTTTATAGTTTTCATTTTTATCATCTTTGGTCTTCTCATGGGCAGAGGACACCTGGCTTTATGAGTACCAAGGTCTTATTACTTCAAATTGTGAATCCCAGGCCAGTTTGTCCCAACGATTTCCCTGCAGTCCACTCCTTCTTCACCTTCCTTCCCTACTCTCTCAGTGTCTGTATTTACTGGGGGTGAGGGTGTGGAGCTGCAGAGGGAGAAGGAAAATGGATGCACAGGTTCGCATTTGCTTCCTGTTCCTTGTGATTAGTGTAGCACTGGGGATTAGTGCCAGATTGCAAAGCCTCTGGAGGGTTCAGGAAAGGATGTAGTGATGAGAACAACAGCTGGCCTGCTGGTCTGGAAATCACAGAAGTAGTATGTTTGTCACTTTCCTCATCCCTGTTGTATGTGCTTTCAGACTTTATATACTGTGTGTTCCTGTGATATTTGGAAGAATGTGTTCCAGTGAATCTAGGGGGGAAAGGTTTAGTTCTGTCTTATGGAGACCCTGGACGAAGCTGCATCTGGGAAGGGAGTTTCCTATGAGAGCCAAAAGTGCTGACCTCAAACTCTAAAGCTGCTCTTCATAATCTAGATCAGATTGCTTTTTAATTAATGCATTTATAATTTGAAGTGAGAAATGAATCCAGACTGAATAATCAGATAGGAGTGTGAAGATACAGGAGTAGAATGACTAACATTAATCTTAGGGTTAGTGAGATGATAATAAAACTCCAGGTGAAGATATAGGAAAGACTTACAAGGACTCAGGAACTTCTGTGTGAAAGATAAAGATTGCTTTTACTCTTAAAATGTTTCCAAGGGAAAAAAATCTTTCTGGTTCACTGGTTTTCTTTTAAGGGTAATGGCTGAACCTGCTTTGCGAGCACAGCAGAGAGAGTAAAGGCTGGGATTGCCATAAGAAAAATTGATGCTTAAATTAGTTTTCAGTGACATGGTCCTGTTAGTAACTCCTTGGAAAAATTATTGAGGAGAGACAGCTTTTTATTATTTTTTGCTTATGCTTTTATGGGATCTCCTGCTGTTTCATAGAATTTCAAATGGGAAATCAGAGACTCAATAGCACAATCTTTCGATTCTAGATTATTAGCAGAAGTGTTGTGTGAGCTGTACTAAGGTTTTACTTACCATGGCCCCATATCAACCCTTTTTGTTCAGATTTAGTTTGTCCCCCAGTTACCTTTCCATGAATATGGATTGTCTGCACAATCAATCAGATGGAATTTGCTGCTGATCCAGTTGGGTTGTACAGACTTTGTTGATTGACTGCAGTCTGAATGTTTCAGTCATTTGGAGGTAGTTGGGTGGTCTGCTGAAAATAAACCTCATTTGGGAATAATAAGGTGGAGTAAATCTGGATCCAAGACTTTGGTTTGGATCTCAGCTGGCATTGGACTATGATAAATAATTCCTTGGTAATCCGTGTGAATCTCACAGGCTAAGACCCCTTTCAACCCTCTGAAGAAAAAACAATTTAGGGCAAAATTATGGTCTGTGGAACTTGCTGTCAATTCTGAAATGAACCTAAAAGAAGCAATCTTGTATTATCTAAATGACTGCTGAAGAATGGATATGACTATTTTTTAATAGAATTTATAGAAGCTCTTGTATATATTTTACCTTTAAACTCTTAGGGAAGTTTTTAAGATTTATAAAATTCTTTTTAGCAAGCTAAAATTCAAACAAAGTATGCTTTGTTTATGCTTCAAAAATGTATCACATGTATACCGTGAATGCTGCAGGAGAACTAGGAAAGATAGACAGTGAAGAAAGCAAAAATAACCACCAAGAGAACTTTTTATTATTTTGAGGTGTGCATGTATATGTATAAACAACTACACTTATTTTATAACAGCCAGATCTTATTGTATATACCATTATGACCTGTTTTTTTTCCCCACCAAACAATATAGTATTCACATTCTTATATATCAGTAATTTTTTTCACCATTATTCTAAATGCCTGTTTTTATTTTTCTTTTCATCTATTAAATACCTATATAGAGTTTATTATGTTTCAGGCAAAGCTCAAGTTGCTTTACAAATATTAATTCGTTTCATATAAATATAGATGTAATAAAGTTCATTTTGCCATTACACCAGTGGATCACTTAAGGTGTTTTTAATAATTTTAAGTCTCATTGCAATGAATATACCTTGCAGCTAAAATAAATAGCTATGCTTAGCATCATTTCCTTAGGATACATTTTCAGAAGTGGAATTTCTAGGTCAAATGGCATACAAATTTTAAGGCTTTTGCTATATAGTATATATTTATTTCTAAACTGCCACCAGAAAAACCAGTTTTCTGTTTTAACTAGCAATGTGTGAGCAAGTGCATTTGCTAACACAGGGTATTTTCATTAAAACCAAACAATAAAAATCTAGAAAACTCAAAAGCAAAGAAAAAAAACTTTCCAAAATGTTAGGTAAAAGTTATTTCTCATTTTTAATGGCATTTATCTTTTCTTATTGATTTTTAGGAATTATTTTCATATTGAAGATGTTAACCTTTGTAATAGCCTGCTGTTTTTCCCCTTAGTCATTTGTTTTGTTATTCTGATTATAGTCGTTTGGATCATGGGCAAGTGTTACTTTTTTGGTAGTCAAATATATCTATTTTTTTCTTTGTGGTTTGTGGGTTTTCCTTTTGCATTTATGCTTATATGGGGTTTTACTTGCCCCGAGATTGAAGAAAAATATACATAACTTTTATTTGAATATTCTTATGGTTTCATTTATTTTACTTTAAATCTTTAATCCATCTGGAATTTATTTTGGTCAGCATAGTTTTTTGAAACTATCTAGAATGTTTTCAGAACACAGGGACAAACGTTATCCATGTGGTTTTGGAGTAAGTTGTATAATGAAATATCAAGCCATGGGCTTAATTATAATTTTAAAAAATTTCACATTTATTAACTTCATATCATTTGCCAGGTAGTATGCTAAGGGCTTTGCATGTATTATTTCAGGGGCTTCCAAGCAACAGGAATTTCAGTTTTAAGTGTCCTATGATTACCATGGTAACCAGTCATCTTTCCATAATGGCCCATGACCCTGCTTGGTAAGCGGCATAATTACTCAACCACAACCACAGTCCAGGTTTGCCTGTAGGTTCCCCCTTCGTCAGGTCTCCCCTGCTGCTGACATATAGTCTGGGCAGTATCACTGTCTTTCCTTTCTCTGTAGAATTCTTCAAATGATTTCTAAGTGCAGCTGTTCCTGTGAATGAATGTCATTGTGTCTTCTCTCTTATTGACAACATTTATTGACACAATTGGCATTTTTATTGCCTTTCTGTTTTTAATCTAGGGTAAAAGATTCCTGCATAATAGGCGTGGATTTCCATTTTTAGACAGCTGTCTTCATGTGGCCCTTATTTCATCCCCTTCTTCCTATAAACACCACAAGCAGCAACATCTGCACATGTTTTTCCGGGATCTCTGGGAGTTCACTTCCATCCCCCTGGACCCAAAGCCCCAGGGATTTACCTCTCAGACTGTGATGCTGCACATTCAGCCAGCCAAGGGCTACAGTCCTTGACTTTTTAATCCCGACTGTGTCCAATCATTGCTATTTATGGATTCTCCTCATTCCTTTGTACTTTTGCTTTTTAAACCAGATTTGACATGTGAATCACTCATTTATAAAGTTTTGCTCATATTAACCCTGAGGTTCTTTTGTGCTTTGTTTTTCTTTATTGACCATTAAGAACTCAGTTCATGAATTCATTCAAAAGCATTTCCCTAGTTGCTTGGTTGTTCCCAAAGCTGTGCTAGGCATGGGAGATACACATGCAGATTAAAGAGGCAAGATCCCTGTCCTCACTGAGTTTACAATCTAGCAAAGAGAAAGACATTAAGTAATCGCACAAGCAAATGTTATTGCAGATTGTGATAAGTACAAAGTGTGATCAAGAAAAGTGGAGGAGTTGTGAGATGCTTTAATGTAAACCTGATGTGATCTTGGGCTGCAGGGAAGATGCCCTGAAAAACGGAGCCTTAAGCTGCCATTTGATAAGGAGTTGGCATCAATCAGGCGATAACCATTCTGCTGTTGCTTGCTGCTGCTGCTGAATCACTTCAGTCGTGTCCGACTCTGTGCGACCCCATAGATGGCAGCCCACCAGGCTCCTCCATCCCTGGGATTCTCCAGGCAAGAATACTGGAGTGGGTTGCCAGTTCCTTCTCCAATGTATGCATGCGTGCTAAGTCTCTTCAGTTGTGTCCAACTCTGTTCAACTCCATGGACAGCAGCCCACCAGGCTCCTCTGTCCATAACATTCTCTAGGCAAGAATACTGGAGTGGGTTGCCATTTCTTTCTCCAGATAACCCTCCTAGTGAGGGTAAAGCAGTATCTCTCATTGTGGTTTTATTTTGCATTTCCTTGATGACTGTTCATGTTCAGCATTTTTTAATGTGATGGCATTAGCTCTTATGTTAAAAAAATAATGAAAAACATGTATCTTTTTGCATTGATGGAAATATGAAATAAAAATGAGATAGAATATAAACTCCATGAGAATAGGGACCTTCTTGTGTTACTCATGCTGTAATCCCATTACCTAGTAGGCAGTAGTGGTATACAGAAAAATATTGGATAGATGGATGGATAGATAAATGGCAAAAATGAATAGAGACATGAATGACTAGATGGATGGTTGAATGCTTCTTCTTTCTAATGAAGATAAACTAACAATTTCTAAAATGGAATTTAACTTTTCCATCAGCCTTTTCCGTTGCCTTCTTCAAGTTATTGATTCATTCCTATATTTACAAAGAAAGAAAATTTGTCAGGTATAAGATCTCTTTAGCTCATTAGATCTCTATAGCTCTCTGAATTACTCACTTCTTGGAATTACAGAATTATGGAAGTTAGAAGAGATTTTGAATCTTTAGAGATCAAGTTTTTTAATTGTTTTTTCTTTTTACCTTTCCACACAACTGTTGTCATCTTTAAACTATTCATCTGTGTTCATGATGCTTAACAAAATCAAGCAGCAGTAAACAACAACAATGACAAGAAAAGGATTATTCCAGTCCAGCAATCATGTGTTAATAAACTTCCTAAAGCAAATTGAGATTTGCAAGTCACTGTTTTTCCTATTAATGGGTATTATTATTGGTACATAGACAATTACACTTATTAAATGCTATAGGGTCAGACTCTTTAAAAAAAATATAAATCCATATCCTGCCAAGCAAAATTTCATCTGCCCTTAAGTTTTTGGAAATTATTTATGATAAAGTAAAATATTAGAGCTTAAGGTCAAATTGCCTCATTCATCTTTGGGAGGTCACACCAGAAATTTAGGTATTTCTTAATTTAAAACTCTACTCTTTCCACTTATGTCAGCCATTTTTATAAGACCACCAGGGTCAAAAGTCCTAAACTCATCCGAGTATTTCTAAATTCTCTTGAGTCAGAAGCACTGAACTCAGCTCCTTAGGAGGATATATCAAGAGGCCATATCTTATCTGATGCCCCTCAGAGTCAAAAAGTCAAAAGTAATAGGAAACAGACAAGTAAGCTGTTTATTGACAATCAACCCTTGATATTTAGTTTCTAGAGAGAGATACAATAATTATACCATTAACACCATGATCTTTATGATAACTTGAAGAAAGATATTCTAAACTGCTGTTATTATTGCCCTATTTACTATTATCTTTTAATATTCATTTTTGTCAGCTGTTATTTAATATCTTGGAAGCTGTGAGTCTCTGAAAAGTCTTTGCATAATGCAAGCCAAACTTGCTTCAGAAATCATTTTTCACCCCCAAACAGAAGGTTGAGATAGGAGACATTCTGCCAATTTGGCATCAGAAAGGTTGCTGTGAGGCCAGTTAAAAGGACACTCTGCTAATGTAATAAATGCAGGCCATCCTAAGGGGATGAAAACGCATTTTTCCAGAACTTTTATTCCTTGTGTTAAAGATTTAAGCATAAACCTTTGAAAATCCCTGAGAACTGAATTTCTAACTTTAATGCATTTCTTTGTTATGGTTTTCCACTTTCTCTTTTCTTAAGAAAGGCTTGCATTCATTTAGCCCATTTTATTAAAACAAAACAAAATAAAATTCAGTATCACAAAAGGTAATTTAAAAGAAATTATGTCACTATCTCTGTACAATACTATTTATATTTCCATCTTCTCTTTCTTTATAGGACCTTCCCTGTTTGAAGGGAAGGAACATTTCCAGAGCAGATTCCTCATGGGTGGGAGGGTGACCAGTTGATCTGGGATTTATTGCTATGAAAGGAGAGTGTTACCCTGAGTAAGTGGAAGATAGCAATACATGGCCCATATTTGGTGTGCAGTAAGAATTTGCTGGCTGGCTGGATGGATGGATAGAAAAATGAATGGATAACATGAACAAGCCGAGTATGATGGTTAATTTTTTGTCAGTTTGGCTAAAAACTGACAAAACCAGGTAATGTTATCCAGATATTTGGATAAACATTCTAGATGTGTCTATGAAGGTATATCTTAGGTGAGATTAATGTTTTACTCAAAGTAAACTTTAAGTAAAGTCTATTACTCTTTGTAATGTAAGTGGGTCTCATCTAATCAATTGAAGGCCTTATTGGGAAAGGCTGACCTCCCTCAAAAAAGAGGAAATTCTACCAGGAAACTGCCTTCATGAACTACAGCATCATTTCTTCCCTGTGTTTCCACCCTGCTGGCCTACCCTGAAGAGTTTGAACTAGCTAGCCCTGTAATTTATGAGCTAGTTCTTTAAAATAAATACCATAAATCTCTCAGTCTTCCCCTTCTTTATATATATGTGTGTGTGTGTGTATATATATATACATATATATATATACACATACATATATATATACTCCCATTAGTTCTGTTTCTCTGGAGAACCCTGACTGATACAGTGAATTCTGGAGAGCTTTCTGGATGAGGACTTATATCACTGGCTAGGGACTCCTGAGATTTAAAAACTAAGGGTGTGAGAAATGTTCAATATGCACGTGCCAGAGTACACACAGCACCCACAGCAGGGAAGGGCAGTGCTGTTCCAAGTTGAGAACCAAATAGGCTAAACATCTTTCAACCAAACAACAACTATCTGTACTAGAAATAGAAGTACATTTGGAGTACATGAAAATTTGTGTTATGCTTTTCCTCCTAATACACAATCACTCAATGTTTTCTCATTATGCTACATAGGCTTTAGAAATATTTGTAGTATTTGTAAACTATTTCATCATGTTCTCCATTGTGGGGTATATGTTTCTAGCATTATTATAGATAATGCTTCACGGAACATCTTCATGTCCATATGCTTTCTGATCTCTCAATCGTTCCTATGAGGTAAACAACCAGTAACAGGATTGCTGGATAGGACAAAAATAAGATGTTATTGTCCTAAAGGTAACAGAAGGTAGGAAATAGGGAAATAAGGAAGAAAAACTATTGTAAATAAAAATTAGAAAAAAATGGAAGAAAAAATTCAAATAGATCTATAAATGGAAAATTAAGTATGGATTAAAGTTGCCTATTAAAAGTTGGGCTCTCAAAATAGATTTCTAAAAAAGTAGTTGTGTATGGTTATATGTGGTGTGCAAAATGAATGCCTAACAGGATGGCATGGAAAACTGAAAGTAAAGAGATGGAGCAAATATATCATAATACTAACATATGAAAGCTGTTATAGCAATAATATCAGATGGAATAAAGTTAAAGATGAAAAAAGTAAATACGAGACATTAGAAACAATATGCTAAGAAGACATTACAGTCATGCATATGTCCGTTCTTAATCATATCACCTTCGCATATATGTCAGAAATTTTCCAACTTACAGGCAGGATTTGACATCTTCTTAGTCATAAGGAAAGATTTTAACACATTGTCAGAAATGGATATGTCAAGCTGAAAAATTGGTTTAAGAATATCGAAAATTTGAACAATTAAGTGTGATTTAACAGACAAATATAGAACTCTACATTCAAGGAGTAGAGTATACATTTATTAAGAAATTCATGGAATGTTGTCAAAACTCGATCATTTATTAGGCTGCAGGAAGTCTTAACATGTGCCAAAGATTGATATAACATACAATATAATTAAATTATTTAAATTCTCAGAAAGATAGCAAAAATACATATACATGCATATGAAAAATAAGGATATGCACACTGTGATACCATTATTGTGAAATTTAAAAATATAAAAGAATACCACATTTTATTCATAGATATAATTATATGTAGTAAAAATTTGAACTTATTATAAAGAATAGTCATTTGCCTCTGGGGCATGGAATTAGGGCTAGAGGGGATTGAGAGGAACTTCTACTGTACCTCTAATGTTTTGTTTCTTTTAAAAGCCTAGATAAATATAGCAAAATGTGAACATTTGTTAATTCTGAGTACTGGCTACATAGCTACTTGCTATGTTACTCTCTGTTTTTTTCTGTTTGAAATATTTCATTATGAACAAAATTTGAGATACTTGCCCAGGGATACAGCTAGTACGTGGTATTTTAGATTCAATATTTTGGTTTCTTTATTTTTTATCATACAAAAGTTCTTAATGTTTATAATTTCAAACTGAATTCCTTCCATTTTTCCAAAATTTGTTTATATTTAAAGAGTGACTTGGTTTTTAGTCTTCCACTCTTGAAGTTTATTCTTTGTTTGCATTCTTACATACCTTTTTCTTGACCCCTGAGAATTTTGGTCATGAATATTAAACAAGAAAGAGTTATAGAGTCTGTTTTTATTAGGAGAAACTTTAGTATAAGAATGACATACAAATCTCCCCTCATCACTGACTGAACTCTGAGTTAAGCTTGCTTGCCTTTCAATGAGCATCACCCAGGACTTCAGGAGAAATGCTTTCTTTTCCTTTTACTTGTCAATCAAGTAACAATGACATGCATTGAGCATCTGTGATATATGCAATGCAGTGTCAGTTCTAGGGTATTGTGGAGGAACCAGAGAAATACAGGGTAAGGACTCTTCCTGCACTTGAAAAAGATGACAATTTATTTTTACAATTTACTTTTGTTTGTCTATAAGCCTTCCCATAACTAGGAACTAGCAGAACTAGGAGGAGCTAAAGAAGCCCTGATTATTAGCATTTTGAAAGAAAAGAAAAACCTTTCTCCACTAACAGCCAGCCTCAGAAACTCCATCTCTGACTTCTCAGGCTAAATTTAGTCCTCCTTCTCAGTGCTCCCTCTGTCAGGACTGGGACTCAGAGAAGGGTCATCCTACAACATTCCTTGTAACTGTTCCCATTGCTTTTAACTAGTGAAAGTGTTAGTTGCTCCATCGTGTCCGACTCTTTGTGATCCCATGGACTGTAGCCTGCCAGTCTTCTCTGTGCATGGAATTCTCCAGGCAAGAATACTGGTAGTCATTCCCTTTTCGAGGGGATCATCATCCCAACCTAGGAATCGAACCCACCTCTCCCATGTTGTAGGCAGATTCTTTACTGTCTGAGCCATCAGGAAACCCTTAACGTGGTAAGTGCCTGATTACTTGACTGTTCCCTGCCCAATACTTAGCTCTTTGAGTGCTGCGGCTCCACCTGCCTTGCTCAGTGTCCTGGCCTCACATATAGTAGGTGTTCAATGCGTGTTTGTTGACAGAGGGAGGGAATAGAAGGAGCACTTAGTAAACTCTTTGATGGACATGCAAAGTCTTTGAGGAATGCAACTGTATTTTCCATACAACTAAATCACCATGAAAATAGGAACAAAATAAAATTGACCAACAGCCTTGATAGTAGGGGTATTTTAGAGGTACACACATTAGATTTCTATCATTGTGAAGCATATGTTTTTAATACACTCACATATCTTTAGTGGGGATGGAAAAATGAATCAAGACCCAATCTTTTCTTTTTTTAAAAATTTATCTATTTGACTGTGTCAAATCTCAGTTGCCCCATGGCATGTGGGATCTTAATTTCCTGACTAGGGATCGAACCCAGTGAGAACTCAGGGTTCATCCTCAGATGATAAAGATAACCTCTGACTGGGGCATAGAGGATGGGTGATACACCATCCCCTTCTTAAGCTACAACCTCTCCTCTTTCTCTTCCATTTAGCTCCTGCTTGTCTTTGGTATTAGCCCAAGTTATCAGTTTTTCAGAGAATCCCACTTCAATTTCCAGACCAAATTTACTCCTGCTCACTTCTCCCAGCTCTATGTCTGTAATCACAGCCTTAGTCCCAACTGTGATGATGAGTTTGCTTGATTGTTGACCCAGTTTGAGAGTGTCATTAGGGCTAAAAGGTGGGATTGTATTTGTCTGGGTCTTTGTTTATTCCTAGCTCTAGGAATATAGTAGTTAATAAACACCATGTAAGTGTTTGGAGAATGATGGATAGATGCCTAAATGGTCAATAAATGGACATGATAGAATGTAAGTGACAGAGTCATATTATTATGGTAATAACTTTGAATTGAATTCTGATTTATCAATAAGCAAATTGCAAATTTGTATATTTAAACTATTATTAAAAACAGATAAACTTGTGACATCTCTCAAAGCTAATTTCACTACACCAGTGAGTGGGTCAGTAGGACCAATAACCAGTCTCTGAATGTCTTTAAACACTCACTCCTATATTTATATTTCACATGTATATTTATATATTATACAGATATTACTTATATGTGTAGTTTATATACATATATATATTATAGTATACATATGCATGTGTATCATATATAATTACTATGTATTTCAATATTAGCACAGCATGTACATTGTAAATTATAAAAATATAAATTAAAACAAAGTAGGATAATAATACATATAAACAGAAGTTCTGTTTTTTCCCCCCTGTACTCTGGAGGATTTCCTTCAGGCTCAGCCTTATGCTGTACTGCTCTTTGAATGCAGTGCTCTGAAGGTAGGAGTGCGATAGGGCTGTAGACAACTGCTTCTCAAACCTGGCTCTGCCTAAGAACTACCTGGAGAGCTCCAGGTAAATGACTGTCCAGGTGAAATGATGATTCCTGCACCCCAGGCCCCACCTTCAAGATTCTGGCCGAGTAGGTCTGGGCTGGAGCCCAATTTCCCCATTTCTCCCTAGCTCCTGTGTGCTGAAGCTGCTCTTACTTTCTGTAGCTCTCTTCTAGACCAGCACCTCTCAAACTTAAATGCACATTCAAATCCCCCGAGATCTTGTTACAAGTATAGAATACAGTTCAATAGGTGGGAGTAGGACTGAGATTCTCTCTGTGTGTGTTCAGATTCAGATTCCGTCTGTGTGCTCAGTCGTGTTGGACTCTTTTGCAAGCCCATGGGCTGTAGCCTGCCAGGCTTCTCTCTTCATGGGATTTTCCAGGCCAGTGTACTGGAGTGTGTTGCCATTTTCTCCTTCAGGGGATTTTCCTGACCCAGGGATTGAAACTGTATCTCCTGTGTCTCCTGCATCGGCAGGTGGATTCTTTACCACTGAGCCACCTGGGAATCCCAGGACTGAGAGTCTACATTTCTTAAAAAAAAAAAAAGAAAAACTCAGATATCAGATGAAGCCTCAAGTGAGGTCAAGGCTGCTAGTCCAAGTAGAAAGACCATGGAACAGAGCTCAGCTGATCCTTTAGCCCCTTAGTGAATCTGCCTGCATAAAATGCCAGGCCTGTAGGGCAAAGCCAGGAGAAATAGAGGTCACTTTTGTTTGAAATAAAGCCTTGTTAACAAGAAACCTCTTGCAGCTTTGTCATTTGCCCTTAACTCCTTCATTCCTTCCTTCAAGAATTCTGGTTTTGCAGTGACCTTTAGTTGAAGGACAATTGTAAGTAAAGGACTTTGAGGAAGAAGATGACAGTACCTTCTTTGAAATGTTTCTAATAATAACCAGTATTGTTCATTTTTCTAAATTATGATATGTACACAGGGATGATTCTCATCCGAGATCTTAAATAACACTTGCCTCAGCAATTAACTGATTGATGTGCAAAGATTAGTGAGCAAATAGAACGTCTATCTTAGAGTTTATAGAAACTCTTTCCAGTCTGTTTTTATCCTTATATTGCATTCTTTGGCATCTGAATTCTTTCTTTATAGAATATTGCAGAGACTGATACAATTATAAGAGCTCAATGCAGACTAGCATTTCTAAAATTAAGTAAAATTATTTCAATGCATGTTTAGGAGGAGCAGGCTTATATTTTGACCCCATAATTTTATTTATACAACAGAGGTAGAAGAAAATGATCAGACTATAGTGTGCTTTCAGCACTTTTAAGGTTGGAAAAGCTTTTAGGCTTGGAGAAGATTCTAAAAACCTTTCCTTAGTTTCTCTATTATAAAAAAGTGAGTTTATTGATTATGATGATTCCTTTGGAGAATTAGGGGCTAGTACAATCTGTGAATGCTAAGTATAGTGCCTCCTTAGCTGTGTCTCATTGAAATCAGAATCTAGAACATGAATCAAGATATACTAGAGATGAGAATCAGCATCTGGGGTTCCCCATCAGAGTTGTACCAGAGAATCACCTGGGAGTTTGCTGACACTCTGGTCACATCTGGACCAATTAAGTCAGAATCTCTGCCAGTTGTGGCCCCAGCACTGGGGTTGTTTAAAGCTCCACGGTGATTCTAAGGTGTAATCAGGGTTGAGGTCCCGTGGTCAAGAGGCTTAGATTCTCTTTCACTTTGATATTTCACTTTGTAGTCTCCTGAATTATGGTTCTGGTTTCTGCATTTGAGCCAAATTCACAGGTTAGTTTTAAGTCTACCTTTTCCTGCAGTTTCTACATTCTTCTCCATTAATTAAACACTTGGCAGATTTCCTCTGGCTGTTCTTTAATTTGAAAGCATAATTTCTTCATACTTCCTAGCTAATTAAGGTCTACATTTGATTATTTTTTGTTTGTATTTAAAGAAATACCTATAGGTTACCTGTGGGTTGAAACTTTATTTTTTAAAAATCTATTCTCTTTCCTAGCAGGTTGCAGAACTAATGTGTCTTCTCACTTAATTATGCATGGTTCCCAGGGACTAATTTAGTGCCTAGCACATAAAAGGTACTCAGCAAGTATTTGTGGAATATATAAGCTGTCAATTTTTCTCTCTCCTGTAATTCTCATGCTCAAATAGTCAATTATTTTCTGAATCATGTTGATGTGTGCTCTTAAATATATCTAAAGTCCACTTGGTTGCAATAGGAACCATCATTGCTTTGGTGCAGACTGTCATCAGCTTTGTGCTTCTACTTTCTCGCTCACTTCCTCTAAGTGCATTTGTCCCCCACTATTGACACAAATTCTGCTTCTTCACTCCAGTTTCCACCGTGCAGTCAAAGAGATTTTAAAAATTATTTTCTTTAAATTAATTATTTGGATTCTTACCACATTATAAATACTTACAGAATGCACAATTTTTAGGTATAAAAATAAAGTCAGCTATATTATCTTAGGAAATCACTCTTCACTTACCGAAGTATGCACATTTTGTTGTTTGCTTCATATAGATTCTGCTTTTTTAAAATCTTCTGTGACCTTGACTTGTTGTTGTTGTTGTGAATTGAATTTTTATGTACAGCATATTTCCTAAGAATTACTGGCATTTAGTAAAACTGTTTTTACAACTTATTATTTTGAAGCTTCCTAGTTATAGACAATCATATCATTTGCAACTAAGTATAATTTTGCCCTTTCCTTTCTAAAATCTATGTCTGTTGTTTGACAGCTTGTGTAATTTTAGATGATATAACTTTAAGAATACTGTTAATGGTAGTAATGGAAGGCATTCTTTTTTTAAAAAAACTTATTGACGTGCTTCTTATATTTTATTATTAAGAATAATTCTGGCTCCTTAAGTTGAAATAGATGCTATTCATTGTATCAAATAAACATTATTTTATTCAGTTTTACAATGTTTAAAATCAGGCTTAGCTATCAAGGACATGTGATAGGTAGATTGTATTTTTAATGTAATGAGACATCTTTGGAAACTTGGTTTAGAGGAGTGCTATGATTCATTTTATACTTTTAAAAGAACACTGGGCTGCTATGTGGGGAATGAAGAGTTTATGTCCCTGTAAGTATTATTATAAGAAGTGGTTGTACAAAAATACTTAATGGGCTGCTGTGTCCAGAAGAAGGCATATGATAGTATCTGTGCTGTCACTGTGAAGTTATAACTGAGAAATTATAACTTTTCACTGTTGAGTCACAGTAAAATCCTTTTTGGCCATGCATTTTTGTCCTCTTTCCTCCTACATTCTTCCCCAGAGTGTGACTTTCAACCATTACGTTCATATGGGCTATTCACTTATTTTTACCTTTTAAATTTCATCTTCCATACAATAACCTCATAGCATCATTGACTGCCCCAATAGCAATGTCATGTTGCTAGATTTTTATATAGCTGGAAAGAGAAAAAGAGGAGCTTATAGTTTTTTTTTTAAGCCAAATTGCACTCTATGTTTGACTGAGCAGCATTATTACCAGTCATTGTGAAACATGAGTCAGACTAGCCCAGAGGTACTTGCGAAGGTGGCAGGGAAACAAAGCAACCTTTAAATTGATTTAGCAAAACACTTAGTTACCATTTCATGGTAAGCAAAACAATAGTAAATCTTAAAAGAGGAATCTTCCTAGGACATTATGAAGAATAAAACTAGCATAAACTCATTGGTTGCTGTCAGCACTCATTTTTATGGTGTTTACATGAATGCTGGTAACAGAGAATGAGAGAACTTATTTGTGGCTTTTGGCTGACATTCGAACACATCAGTGGGGATGCTCAAGCCTGTCTGTAGCCATGGTGTTAACTTTGTCTTGTAAAGAATCACATTTTGTTTACTGGACAATAAGGAACACTCTTGGCTCAACTCCTGACTTCCCTTGCAAACATCTGTTAAACATTTTTACCGGGTGCAGTGGTGTGCTGGAGCTGGCTTGTAGTGGTTCTCTAGAGCCAAATGTTAGAATCTCTTCCCAACTTCATGTTTAGTCATCAGTGATGTCACGTTGGTAGCCTGAAAGCAGCTGCAGTGGGAGAATTTACACCAGAGAAATTGGCATAGGCTACAAATCAGAGATGCTCTTGTCTCCTCTGCACCCCTCCTCCCAAGAGCCAATTGCTAAACATTTACCACCACATCACTGCCTGAATGTTCCTCCAGAAACTCAGATTGTGTAAATATAAACCTACTGTCTCTCCTTCTTTCCTACCGTCATCTCCTCTTCCCGCATTCCTCATATTTGTTGATACACTTTAAACCCAGGTTCAAATCTCCAGAGGCATTTTTTGATCCTTTCTTTTCTCTTTTTTCCCCAACAGGAGATCCTTTTACAGACTCTGCAGATTACACTCCTTGTATCACATATACTTTACATCACCCCTCAATTTCTTCTGGTGCTCCCCCAGATCGGTCCCTGGTTGTGTCTGTTTTTCTCTAGCCATCCCTGGCTGAGTCATTTTCTATAGCCACTTAACCCCTCATTTAATCCCCCATCTCCACTTCCTTAACCCATCTAACACACTGCTATCAGCTCACTTTCTGGAAGTGTGCTTTGTATTCTATCATTTTCTGCTCAAATTAATCAATGAGTCCTCTAATTTTCAAATTAGGCTCATACTTCATGCTTGGTACACAAGGCAAGCCTACCTTTCCAGCTGATGTCCTACAATATCTGTTCCTCTTCTCGATGCTCAGGGATCCCCAAATGGCACATGTGGCATTTCAAACAAAAGTATCGATACTATTTCTAAAATATTAACTTCCTGAAAAGCTCTTTCTTCTGCTTTGTCTGAGTGAAGCTTACTCTTGACTAGGTCTTACTCTGTGCTAGGTCTTCATTGCTGCACACAGGCTCTCTCTAGTTGTGGTGAGCCAAGGCGACTCTAGGTACAGTGTGAAGGCTTCTCATTGCGGAGGCTTCTCTTATTGCAGAGCAAGGGCTCTAGGGCGCTGTGGGCCTCAGTAGTTGTGGTTCCTGGCCTCCAGAGCACAGGCTTAGTAGTTGTGGCACATCAGCTTAGTTGCTCTGAGGCACGTGGGATCCTCCTGACCCAGATATTGAACCCATGTTTCCTGCATGGGCACCAGATTCTTTACCACTGAGCCACCAGGGAAGCCCAGACTTATTCTTAATTTTAAGATATAACTCAAGGGATGACTCTTCCTTGAACTCTTTTATAATTCCTTCTCACTCCTTGTCTTCCATACCAAAATAACCTCTCTTGCAGAGCTGAAGTTCCTTCCTAATACTAAACAGCTTTTTATCACACTCATCATTTTCCTCCATTCATTACAATTTATTAAAATTATTTATTTTAGCACATTGTGTCATTTGGAGTAGGAAACCCCATCTTTTTCATCTTTGCCCCTAACTTGGGGTTGAGTACAATGCCCTGTTCAGTAGAGATTTGTTGGAAAAATAAACAAAAGGGGAAGAAAATTTATACTCAGGCTGGACATTCTTGAGTTGGTAGATATAAAAGGAAATGAAAGCGTAGGAACTGAAAAATGGTACAATAGGAATATTTCTGGAAGTCCCCCCAGGGTTAGTTTTTAAGTGGAACAGTTTTATTTTTCATCATATATTTGAAGAAGATATATGAGTACTGGGATAGAATTTAGTACCATAGTTCACCAGAAGGTAGACTCTGAACAAGTGGGTGGAAGTTATGGAACACATTTTCACTTAATATATAAGAAAACTTCCTGAGAAAAAGAAGCCTTAATTGTTTATCCCGGGAATGAGATTCCTAAAAAGCTACTAAGCTCTTATCACAGACAGGATGCAGATGTATGACCATCTGTCAGGGATGTTATAAAAGGAATTTCTGCAGGGAGTAGATGTTCACTACGTCTTTTAAAACTCTTGATTCTTTGATTCTGTGACTGTTAATGAGTCATCCAGCTTATTGGTAGAATTTTTGAGCTCCCAGTGTCTTAACCAAGATGTGTTCCCACAATGACTGCTGTGAAGATTTTTACTGTATAGTTGGGAGCATTAAAATATTTAGGGAGACAGCATCTAGAAAAGTCCCCTCTCACCACCCCTGTCATAAAAAGAAACAATTCTAAATTTTAGGTCCTCCAATTTGGGGGAAGACGTTTCATCACTAATTTTAGATTGTAAAATGTAAAATTAAAGTCTAGAAAACCTGCCATATTGCCTCTTTCTCCATAGGAGCTGAAAGGCAATTTCACCAGCTCTAAATTTCTGCCTGATTAAAAATTTGGCTTAGTTTTATTTCAGTTCATTTGCCGTGGATCCCCAAGGGCTTGGCCTGAGAGACAGCAGAATTTTCCAGAAGGCAGTATTCCTGCCCCTTGTTTGGACTCCTTCTTCACCATTTGCAAATGTCATAAAATCCTACCCACTTTCTTTGCTAGATATTTGCACTGCATCATTGGTCTTCATTCACCTGCTGACCTATAGGGTAAACTTGGTTTTTACCCCCTCCCCCACTGTACCTTGTATAAGCATAGGAACTTTTATGGGTTTTTCCCGGGATTTTTTTTTTTTTTTTTCAGAAATTTACTTGAAACTATAAGTGAAGAAACGGACAGTAATTCTGCATTCTTGACCCCATTCTCACCTATTTCCTTCATGACGTTACTCTCCCAATTATCTAACCCTTTCATTGCTTTCACTTCAGCATCTCTTGGACATCTTTTTCCCTGGTGTAAAGCAATTTCAGATCTCCCTGATCCTAACACACACACACACACACACACACACACACACACACGCTACACTTCACTTTCCTTCAAACTATTGCCCCATTTCTCTTCTTCCCTTCACTGCCAACTGACCAAAAGAACGATCCTCACTCAATGCCTCACATATTTTTTTACCTTCAATACATGCCAGGATGATTTCTGTCCTCATCACTCCCATGAAACTATTTCTCCTAAGGTCATCACTCATCTCCTAGTTGCCTAATCCAGCGGCCAGTTTCAGATCCTCTTCCCCTTGGCCGTGGGTAATACTGAAATCTATGGGATGCTCATTCCTCTTTGAAACTTTCTCAGGCTGTTTAACCATCTGCTTCTCATTGTCGTCTTAGCAATCACTTAGTCTGGACTTTAACTATAAAACATTTATAAACGATTCATTCAGAAAAATAGATTTTGAGCATCTACTCACAACCAGGCCCTGCACCAAGGCTGGCAAAAGGTGATGAGCAAAACCTGCCCACCCGGAAATGTAATGGGGTGGATGGAGTGAGGCATCAATCCCACAAAGGCGTGACTGCAGGCTGTGACAAGGGCCATCTTAGAACACCATGGGAAAGTTTACCAGCAACCTCATCCAGCTTGGGGAGGGCCTTCCCAGGGAGTGCAGTAGTGAAGAATCTGCTTGCCATTGCAGGAGATGCAGGAGACGTGGGTTCGATCCCTGGGTTGAAGATCCCCTGGAGAAGGAAATGGCAACCCGCTCCAGTATTCTTGCCTGGGAAATCCCATGGACAGAGGAGCCTGGCGGGCTACAGTCCACGGGATCACAGTCAGACATGACTGAGTACAGCACAATAACTAGCTTGGGGATCTCAGAAGCCTGCCCTGAGAAAGCTTTTGGCTTGCATATTGAAGGAGGAGTAGATTTTAACCAGGAGAAGGATAGGCAAAAGAACATTTCATGGAAGCAACAGCATGCCCTATATTAGGCAGTGTGATATAAGGCAGAGAGCATGGACCCAGCATTGCCACTTACCAAACAGTCTGATGTTAACAAGCAAACAAACAAACAAAAGCCTACTTGACCTCTTTGGGTCTTAGTTCTCTCTTCTGTTAAAATTTTTGCAGTCAGAATTAGATGTGCTCATATTTGCGATGTACCTGGCATATAGCAGGTACTCAGGAAATATTGATTCAGCCCAGTGTCTTTCACTCTTGGGGCTGTGAGCATTGTGGGGCCTTTCAGGTAATAGTCTCCTTAATTGCTTCTAGGAAACATGCCTCACATTCCAACTCTCTGGGGCTTATACAAGGGTGCTGTCATTCTGACAGAGAGGGGGAAGCAGGTGAGGAAACAGTGGGCCCAGGGAGTTTATGATTTGCCTTTGGGGAATATCTGATCCCTGAACCTCTTTTCTGTTGTTTGAGAGTGGCTGCGTGCATCTCATGGGGCCCATTTCTGATGGGTGAACTGGGTCCCTCAGAAGGACACTTTTCCTTTCAGGTCCAGTGAACTCTGTTTTCCTTGGGCAGCCAAGCTGCGCAGAGGATGGAGTGCAAACAGCCCTTCTTTGAGCAGTGATTGGGTGTGAATGGTGGTTGATGGTGGCGGCGAGGCGACGGACACTTGATGAAAGGCACCCAGCATCTGAAAAAGTTCACCACCACGCAACCTCCTCTGGGGGCAGCCACCACTGCACCCTTTTATTAGCACACGTAGTGGAGGGTTTGTGGGGCTTGGCAGCCGTCCACGGCCTAATGTGAAAAAGCCTCTGAACGAATCGGCCCCTTTGAAGCAGCTGGGCTGGTGGTGGCTGCTGTGTGTGGCTGGGGTGTGGCCTCCAGATGCTAGATGCCTCCTTCACTTTCATGGATTTTTCTCACCATCTTGTGAGAAGCTCACTGGATAGCTGCCCTCTTGGGCAGGCAGACCCGTCCTGGAGCTGCAGGGACTAGAAGACCCCGAGCGCAGAGGAGAGGGGAGGCCACCCTAGAATGAGAGAGAATGACACACTGTTTCCCACACCCTCCTCACTCTGAGAATCAATCCTCACAACGGGCTAAGAAGGTGACCATGGGGGATTCCGCCTTGGCTACCTCTCACCCTCATTTCCAAATGTGTTTCAACTTCCCTCTCCTCTTTAGGGATGGCGGCTGTGGCAATGGGAGTCTGTTTTCTCCATTATTTTTCATGAGAATCCTTTGAGAGATTATACAAGGAAACCTGGCGTAGAAAGGGGAAGCACCCTAAATGATAAAATTGGTGACTCTACAGTGCTCCTTACCTGGTCTTGCTTCCTCCCTGATTCCCTAATAACTGCTTTATGTGAGCACCCTCAGTCACTTGTGGGAGCACTCCACCCCCCACCCCCACCCCATAAGTACCATTTAAAGGAGGCTTTCTCTCCAGAGCCATCCTACACTTACAGGAGTCCCAGATTCAGCCTCCTTCATTGTGTTGACTTGCCTGTCTTCCCCTGCCCTCCCCAACACACTGTGAATGTCCCAAGTTTAAAGCAGTGTTACCTTATACACAGACACTCAATGAGTGTTGGTCAAGTTGAATGGAACAGTTTCAAACATGGTGTATATCTGTCAATACTGGGTGAAAAATATGATGAGACTAGTCACCCCAAAGAAGAAATACTGGGATTTTCTGAGTAAAGAACCTTCACTTTCTTATTTCCCGGAGGAGCTTTTCCAAGTAGGAATATGACCTAGCTTTAGTCCATATTTAGACATAGTCATGGAATACTGGTACTGTAGGGACACTGCTTTTTTTTTTTACCAATGAAGAGGTAAGAACATGGATAAATATTGGCATCACATTGGTATCTTTGGCCTCTGATTGATTGTGTTATTGTCTCAGACGCAGTAGAGAAGGTTTCTCCCCTGCTTACCTGGTCTAGTATTCTTTTGTACTTGATATGTTAATAAGATATACCCCAATACAAAATTAAAAAAAAAAAACCTTAAAAAACAAAAAAAGAGCCCTATTAAATTATACATACAATTTGTTTTAAAAACTATATGAAGCTGGATGCAGTACACAGGAAAAATGAGATGTTACAGAAAATGGAAAACCTTTTAGACCTATCACTGATGCTCCACCTCACCCACCCTCCAGCAGAGTGCCCCAGTCTATATCCTCTCCCTCCTAGGGAGGCACCCCACGCAGGCATTCATGATTATTCAGGGATTTTAGTCCACCAACCAGCCTGGCTTTCCAGGTGGCTCAGCCGTAAAGCATTCTCTTGCAATGCAAGAGATACCAGAGACCTGGGTTCGATCCGTGGGTCGGGAAGATCCCCTAGAGGAGGAAATCGCAACCTAATGCAGTATTCTTCCCAGGAGAATCCCATGGACAGAGGAGTCTGGCAGGCTATAGTCCATGGGGTCTCAAATAGTAGGACACAACTGAGCACCACGCAACCAGTCTTCTTGTTTCACAGTGAGCATGACAGCGATGGATTGAACGTGTTTAAGAGAAAAGTGATTGATTTTCTGACAAGCAGCCATTTTTATGTCCTCTTATCAGCCAGCCCCGCCCCCTAAACTGAAAGAGTAAGACGCTAAATGCTGAAACAATTAAGGTTACTTGACATTCTAACTCCTGGCCACTAGAGGGGGGTAGCGACCAGGCTGCTTCTCTCCCCAGCTGGATGTGAGGCTGCTGCTGCTGCTGCTAAGTCGCTTCAGTCGTCCGACTCTGTGCGACCCCATAGACGGCAGCCCACCAGGCTCCGCCGTCCCTGGGATTCTCCAGGCAAGAATACTGGAGTGGGTTGCCATTTCCCTCTCCAATACGTGAAAGTGAAAAGTGAAAGTGAAGTCGCTCAGTCGTATCCAACTCTTCGCGACCCATGGACTGCAGCCCACCAGGCTCCTCTGTCCATGGGATTTTCCAGGCGAGAGTACTGAAATGGGTTGCCTTCTCCGAGATGTGAGGCATCTTTGCCCAAACTGAAATGTTATCCCTTGAAGAGTATCCCTTGAAGAGACGTACGCAGCATACGTCTGTTCATTAGCTTTTCCCTCTGTGGAGCCAGTGTTTCATGCTCAAGTAAATGTAACTTGTCTTTCCTAAGAGGAGTATTTCCAACCTTGTTAGTGGGTATAGAGTCTTTGGCCACTTTAAAGTCGTAGAGCCTGAATGTGGGGCAAATAGAATGGTACACACACCATCCCCACCCCTAAGAACCATAGTTTCCACATATGATCTGATATATGGCCTTATCAAGGGAGAAAATATTTTAGTTTCCAGAACATGCATGATTATTGTTTGGTCTCTGTTCAAAGAAAGAGTGAGGGAAATTGGCATCTAAGGAAAATCATAAGCATTGCTACTCTTTCGAGGAGATCTCTGTGTCCACAGATGCCTCTTATTCCACTAAAACCAGCTCTGGCTTTTGAAGCGTGCCCAAGGTCGATGCTTATTTCTGGGATGCCTGTGTAAGGCTGGCTTCTGCTATGTAGGTCCTGGCATTCGCCTCCTGGAAAGCGTTACCAGGGTTAAAGCAATCAATATTGTTCAGTATCTGGAGAATCTAAAATAGTTGCAAATGTAGCATCCCTAGGTTTTAAATCGGAAATATACATACGTAGGCAGCGTATGCACGACAGGAACAGAGTTCAGGCAATCAAAGGGGTTCCTTGTGAATAATTATCAAATTGGTTTGGTAGGTTATTTCTGTGTTATTTTAGTATTTGGATTTTTATTCTTGTCAAAGCAGGAAGAGAGCAGTTACAGAGGGAAGGACACAGAAGGCAGGACGAGAAAAACACGCGGGACTGGGAGGGTGGAGCTTGGGAAGATCGCAGAAGAGTCAGGGAGGGCTCCAGTGCACTCACAGAGTCTGTGTGGCTCCAAGCGTCACACCAAAGACTTAAGGCTGCAGATTATGAGTCTCTGAATCCCTCAAAGAAAGAAATGCCTTAAGGATAGACCTGCCAGGCTGTTGTGTGAGGAAGTGAAGTCTTCAGGTGCAGGCTCCATGACTGCACATCAGGGATCATTTTTGTTTTCGTTTTTAATATTGGAGTTTGGATCACATGCTTATCAAATCTTAAATCTGGTCGTTTTCACTCTTGGCTTGTACTGGGGTCCCTGCCTGTGCCTGAAACTTCCTTTTCCTCATTCTCAAAACAAACACAATTACACAGATCCTTCAAGACCCAGTTCCTTGTCTCTCCTACTCTGTGAAGCCTCTGGACACCCTTGCCTGCCCCGTGGAATTAGTCCTCAGGATCTCGTTGTTCTGGCACTTCCCAGGTGGCACTGGTGCTAAAGAACCTGTCTGCCAATGCAGGAGACATAAGAGACACAGGTTTGATCCCTGGATAGGGAAGATCCTCTGGAGAAGGGAATGGCAACCTGCTCCAGTACTTCTGCCTGGACAGAGGAGCCTGGGGGCCTGTAGTCCATGGGGTCACAAGGAGTCGGACCCGACTGAAGCGACTTAGCACGTTGTTCAGTATCCAAGGGCTTCCCCGGTGGCTTAGACGGTAAAGAATCTCTCTGCAATGCAGGAGACCTGGGTTGGATCCCTGGTTTGGGAAGATCCCCTGGAGGAGGGCATGGCAACTCACTCCAGTATTCTTGCTGGAGAATCCACGTGGCTAGAGGAGCCTGGTGGGCTACAGTCCATGGGGTCGCAAAGAGTCGGACATGATTGAGCGACTAACACTCATTTTTCTTTCATCCCATTGCTCCAGCTGTCTGCCATTGAAGCCCTCTCATCATTTTGAGTTTGGTTTTCAATATCTGTGCAATTTTCCCTCTGGCTGGGGTCCATCTCTGTTCATGTCTGTGCCTCCCTTGTGCCTGGAACAAGCAAGGCTCAATGAGTTCATTCTTCATACTAAGGAGTGGGCTCAAGGTCTAACGTGTGTATGTGTGTGTGTGTTTTGGGTGTGTGTGTGTGTGTGTGTGTTGTGTGTGTGTGTGTGTGTGTTGGTGGTGAAGCTGGACTGCAGATAAATTCAAGATTCACAACCAGAGACACAGCTGGTCTCCCAGATTCTCCTGCACCATCTCCTCGGATAGATTTCATGAAATGCACAAGATCATCCAGAAATGCCTGACCTTGCTATTCTAGCCTGGCAACCCCAGGCCACCTGGAACCAATATTTAAACTTTCAGATATTCTCACTCATAGTCAAGCCATGGTGGTGCCAACTGTGGCTGGCCCAGGAAGAGTCTGGAGGGAGCAGTAGGCTGGCTTTGCAGACTTGCCCCACATGCTTATTAACAACTCCATAAAGCTACTTTACATTTCACATGATTAAATCTTTGAACCATGGTCAGAGTACTGTTCTTTTGTGAAAGCATATAAGAGTGTCCATATGGTATTGAGGAGAACTGAAGCAGTCACTGCTGAGTTGGGTTTGGAATTGTTTTCTTAGGTATAATGTGACGTGGCTATGCCTTCAGATTGTGGCTGCTCCCTCTGGTTACTTCCATGTAACTCAGGTTAGGAAGGTCAACACAGAATTTCAAGGGTTAAAGTATTCATGAAATTTTAAGTAGTCTCTTGGTAGTTGAATACACTCCATCCAGTCAGGACTCTGTCTCTCGTAGTCTTTCCCATTTCCCTTTTTCATAGATTCCCAGGCTCTAATAAGCCTGAGATACTTTCACTTGCTTCTGTGAACTCTCCAAATACATGGAGTAAGGGCCCCAATGTGGTTTTCTAGTCGTCTTCCAGTCTTGTTCTATTGTTGCTCCCAGGACAACCGACTTCCAGATTGAACAAACAGCCCAGCCAAAGACCCTTCATGGTGGTGGGGAGAAAGCTGGAGCTCTGACTCTGGCTCCTAGATAGGGCTGGCTCTTGGTTTGCCTATCTGTTCCCCTAGAAGCCGGGTGGAGAGTTCCCAGTGGTTCATATATCTGTCTTTCAGAACTGTGTTTGGGTAGCAAAGTCATGAGCACTTGCTTCTCTCTGGCAGGCGTGGCCCTCCTGCCAGAAAAAGCAGAGGGAAAATCACTTGGTGTGCTGTTGCTAGGAAGCGGAGAGGTGTTTGATGTTTTGATTTTAGCAGTACTGGAGGCTTGCCTTTTTAATAACACAAAGAGCTATAGGTTGTTCCTACAAGGCTGAATATGTGCTTTTCCGAAAATGTGTCATGAATTCTCTCATCAAAATCTTTTTTTCCACCATTCACTAAATGAAAACAATCCTGTGGGATACAGGAGAGGGGTACCAGAAGTTCAAAATGAAAATGACGATGGAAAGGTTCTTATAGAAGCAGCTTTGTTCCAAGATAGCCATGGGTAGCAGCTCCCACACCACTGCCAGCATGTTAGGGGCAAGGATGGAATTCATGCCCCTCAGATATCGGTGTCCAACTGTCCAACCCCATGGAAGTCATGTGAAGGTTCTCAGGCCATTCTCACCTACTCTTGGGATGATTCACTGAAAGTTTAATGAGCTGTGTGTCCAAGGCACAGTGCTTGGCTGGATGAGCGAGATATAGTCCTGCTGCTGAAACAGGGAAAGAGACCATAAGGATTCAGAGGGTCTGCACAAGAATAAAGATGTGGAAGGCACAGGACCTGATAGGCAGGTTATAACTTTTCCTGAGCCAGTCAGGGAGCACTGCAGAGGAATTTGAACTGTCTTAAAGGATAGGCATCTGATTTTTCCAGTGGAGAAGACAGGAAGGCACATTCAAGGCAAAAACAAGGCAGAAGGAAGCCTGAAGGTTAATGAGACAGCCCCATATAACTGGATGAAAGAATGAATGGAAAAGAAAGAAGGATGTGTAGATGGCTAGGGACCTTGACATTGAGGCCAAGAAATTTGAACTTTCTCTGTAGATGAGGCCTTAATCTCACTCCACCAATAAATCCCTCTGGAGAGGACAGGAGTGGTTTTCAAATACAGACAGAGCTGCATTCTTGGTAACACCGTCCAGTACCAGTACAATTTTCTGCAGTGATGGAACTGGTGGAAACATCCAATATGGTGGTCACGAATTACAGATGGCCACTGAACACTTGAGGTATGGCTAGTGTGACTGAGGAACTGAATTTTAGATTTATTTAATCATAGTTAGCTTAAATTTCCATTTAAATGGCTTCATGTGGATAGTAGCTACCATCTTAGAGCTTTGCAGGAGGCAGTGGTTGTAACTTGACAGGAGAAAAAAAGATGAGGAGGCTCCCCTGTAGGTAAGTTGTGATAAGTCCTATTTCAGGGAGGGAAGGGACCACAGGTAAGTGCTGACACGTGTACTCTGCTGGGTGCTATGAGGAAAGGTGTTCAAAGGGTCTTATTGACACATGGCACATGCACATAAAATGGATAGACAAGGGAGGCAGTTGGTATGTGACATAGAACAGCACGGCGCCAGCTCTTTGGGACCCTGTGATAGCCCTTGGCATCCTTTCCCATACCTCTGCACCTGTGCAAACTCCATGGAACGAGAGTCCTGCCTGCACCTCTCTGCTGTCAGGAAAGATGCCAAGGGCAGGGAGGATAAATTAGAAAAGCATTTCTAGGTACATTAATTAAAAGCTCCCATGACGGAAAGTATGCTTTAAAGGGATTGCTCGGGTGCTCGGGCCGGGCCAATGCTCTTTACCTGCAGGGATTTCCTGGAAAAGCTCATTTGAAGTGGATCTTGTGGTTTCCTGTTGGAGCAATGGGTGACGGTGTTTCCTGACCAAGAACTCAGCATCAGACAGAACATTACTGACAGAATAATGCCATGAAAGCAGAGAAACCAAAGCCGTAAATCTCAGTAACTACTGAAAGTGATAACATTCTGCTACTGATTCCGTGAAATGAATATAAATGCAGAGTATTGGTGAATACTGACTAAGGCAAGGTCCATGATCTTCTATTAACATATAAAAATTCAGCTCCACTGTGTCATAAATTAGATTTCACTCATGCTGAAGTATTAAGCGTGATAACATGAATTGAATACTTGAATAAGAATAGTTTTGCCCCTCCCTGAAATGTGACGGGTCTATGAAGATGCTTTTATTTTCCTCTAAATAAATTCCTTTGTTATCAGCAGAAGCATGCATAATTATTCCATTATCCATTCCATCCACCTGGATGTCAAGCTCACGGCATCATTAGATCAACGAGGTGGAAATCTGAGGACAACACAAAGTGAATCAAATCACAGCCTATGTCAGGAGGCCTCTGATATACAGATTAGAAAGATCGTAGCTGGAGAAATATTTATAGCTAAAATCTACAGATGGAAACTTTACTTTTCTCCCATTCTTTATTTTCTCACTCACTCTAGTTCCTAAATTTGGATTTAAATATTAATGTGTCCTGTGACATTCCTTTTGTTGTTTAAAAAATACACTGTGATTTTTTTTTTTTTGCTTTTTTTTTTTTTTATTATTATTATTATTTTTTTTCCAGTGGGTTTTGTCATACATTGATATGAATCAGCCATGGATTTACATGTATTCCCAATCCCGATCCCCCCTCCCACCTCACTCTCCACCCGATTCCTCTGGGTCTTCCCAGTGCACCAGGCCGGAGCACTTGTCTCATGCATCCCACCTGGGCTGGTGATCTGTTTCACCATAGATAGTATACATGCTGTTCTTTTGAAATATCCCACCCTCACATTCTCCCACAAAGTTCAAAAGTCTGTTCTGTATTTCTGTGTCTCTTTTTCTGTTTTGCATATAGGGTTATCGTTATCACCTTTCTAAATTCCATATATATGTGTTAGTATGCTGTAATGTTCTTTATCTTTCTGGCTTACTTCACTCTGTATAAAGGGCTCCAGCTTCATCCATCTCATTAGGACTAGTTCAAATGAATTCTTTTTAATGGCTGAGTAATATTCCATGGTGTATATGTACCACAGCTTCCTTATCCATTCATCTGCTGATGGGCATCTAGGTTGCTTCCATGTCCTGGCTATTATAAACAGTGTTGCGATGAACATTGGGGTGCACATGTCTCTTTCAGATCTGGTTTCCTCAGTGTGTATGCCCAGAAGTGGGATTGCTGGGTCATATGGCAGTTCTATTTCCAGTTTTTTAAGAAATCTCCACACTGTTTTCCATAGCGGCTGTACTAGTAAAAAATACACTGTGATTTTATCTTTTTAGAAAAGTGATACGTGTTCATTGTAGAAAATATGCAGGAAAATAAGAGAAAGCGCCACCACTCAGGGTTGACTGTTATGAACATTTGGGTATACCGTTTTCTGCGTGTGATCACTCTAGTATTCTTGCCTGGAGAATCCCGAGGACAGAGGAGCCTGGCAGGATATAGTACATAGGGTCACAAAGGGTTGGACACGACTAAGTGACTTAGCACATAAGCACACATGTGACTATACAAGACTGGAACAGTTTTGCTCTTTTTCCATTAATCCTTCCTGAATGGTTCCTTGAGTTTTAAAATGTACA
This sequence comes from Dama dama, assembly GCF_033118175.1. Taxonomy (NCBI): domain Eukaryota; kingdom Metazoa; phylum Chordata; class Mammalia; order Artiodactyla; family Cervidae; genus Dama; species Dama dama. The sequence continues at coordinate 59,813,022 of NC_083698.1, read as the reverse complement.
TCATAAACACCATTGTAATGTCTGTAGAATATTTCATTGTAGAAGTCTCCTAAAATGTATGTAACTAGGCCCTTATTGAAAGCAATTTAGGTTATTTCTTTTTTTTTCCATTTTAATAGCATTGTGATGACACCCCTGTATATAAACCACATGAGTTACTATTTCCTTAGATGTGAAATTTCCCTATCAGGATAAAAATGTTTCTTAGGGCTATTTGTAAGTATTGCCAAGTTACTCTCTAGAAAGATCTTCTAATGTTATTAAGAACTTGAGAGTTGAGATTAGAAAGGCCTTTGTTACAGTCCTGGTTCTGCAGTTCTGAATCTGTCATCAGCCATGTGACCTTGGGGAAATTGTTAACATCTCCAGGCTTCAGTTTCCCTATCTGTTAAGTGGGCTGGTAGTACCACCTGCCTCATATCTGGTTCTGTGTGGAGTAAATGTGATAATTCATGTAAAGGCTGAGTAGAGCAAAGTACTCAATATAAGAGCTACACTTTTACACTTTTGCCAGCAGAGTATGGACTGTCTATGTCTTCATTCTCTTACAAACTCTGGGCACAATTTTGTGTAAAAGTCAACTTGACAAGTGAAAAAAGACATCTTATAGTTTTAACTTCTGTGACAAGACACATCTTGCAAGCCTTTAAAAATATGTTACATATTTCAAGTCAAGGACTGACTTTGACAAACATTTTTCCCTCAAATGTTATTTCTCATGAGTGCCAAGTAATAGAAGAAACTCACATCTTCCTTAGTTTTAAAGGGTAGATGTATTATTGATTGTGTCTGAGAGTCCAGAGCAGTCTGTGGGTAGGGTAGATTATGTGTACATAGCAATTATTAAATATGTGCTTTGAACATTTCTCTCAGCAGTCTCAGTGAATTGGATTGAGCTGTTTATAATTTATTTTAAATTGTATAAATAGCTTCATACAACAACCGGTAGAAATAAAGAGAAAAGAAGGAAAACACTAGCCAGCAATCCTTTCACACAAACGAATTAAATTTTGTTTGCTGACTGTCCAAACAGTTTTATAGAATTACATTAGACATTCTTTCAAATCAGGGGATGCATTTCCTTTGGTTGAGATTTTCCCCATATAAGTACCATCATTTTACCAGGTTCATGAGGTCCCATCCCCTTCATGTCTTGTCAGTGGGAGTTGAGTACAACAGTAAGGGTACCCATACCCCCAGGCCAGGAAAGAGGGTGAGAAACATGTGAAGCAGAAGTGGACTTGGAGGGTAGGACCAGAGTGGCCAAAAATGGTGCTGTGAAGTCTGAGCGTAGATGTGATGGGCGTGGGTTAGTCTGAAATGAAAATTGAAACAACTAAGGAAATAATGTTGAAGAGGGTTCCCTCTCAGACATTTAGTGGCTGTTGTAAGGACAGGCTTTATTTGTCTTTTCTTGGAAACCCGGAGGTTCCATGTTACTTTAAAGGCACAACATGTGTGTCTAATATCAGAAAGGGTTGAACATGATTTCACAAGTTTTCTGTAATACAAGAGGGGAAGGTATTAAGAATTACAGCTTTGATTATTACAGAGAGCAGAGAGAGCAGTTTTTCTGTCCTGATTATTGTGTCTTAAATATCGGGCATCAAACAATCTCTCTTTGGATAAAATGAAAGCACTCTTGAGGTTTCAGACCTGTTTCTCTTTTGTTCCAGCTTAGTTCCTATTTCCCAAGGCTGTGGCCTTGAGTGTTGAAATGTAATAACTTTGAAGGTACATGGTGAGTCTATTGATCTTTTAATATGGTTTCTGCCATTTAATTCTTGTTCAGAGCAGGCAATTCTACCCAGAGCAAGCTGGTCACTCTCTATAATCAGGTGTGTACACATCTCACACCAAGAGGGAATGCTTGTGTAGGAACACTGTATGACCATGTCCTGATCACTTTTCAAGATCATCAGTGCTATTTATAATCTTGAATATTATTTTTTCTGCTTCCAGCCTTGAATTAGATTCTGGAAAGAAGTGGTTTCACTGAACAGAGTATGAAAAAAAAAATAAGCGTAGTCTAATTTTATCAATCTTGGGTGTCTTGTGTAAAATGTTGAGTCAAAATTGTTAGGCAGTAAACTTGCTGCAGGGCTTCCGTGGTGACTCAGTGGTAAAGACTCTGCCTGCCAATACAGTACACCCCTTGGGTTCATTGCCCTGGGTTGGGAAGATCCCCTGGAGAAGGAAATGGCAACCCACTCCAGTATTCTTGCCTGGGAAATCCTATGGACAGAGGAGACAGTTCATGGGGTTGCAAAGGAGTCAGAAACAATTTAGCAACTAAAACAACAACAACAAAACTTTCTGGGAAAAGAGGCTAGTCTCAGGAGATGTAACTTAGTTTACTTTTTCGTCACTTACTAATGTGACTTTGGACCTAGTTGTAGAATGACTTTTTTTTTTTTTTTTTAATTAATAAAACAGGGACTGTGCTATGTCCTATTTAGCACTTGTAACAGACAGAATGAGAAAGGCCTTTGTAAACTGTAATATCATAGTCCAATGTGAGGTTATTATGTCTCCAACGTCAATGTGTTTGAAAATATGTTAGTTTGTGTTTGAAACACACTTCAGTTCTCTTTATGTCTTGGCCAGTTATTTCCATATTTAAACTTAAGCCCCTTAGGCGCTTCCCAGGTGGCGCTAGTGGTCAAGAATTGACCTACCTAGATACAAGAGATGTGGGTTTAATCCCTGGGTTGGGAAGATTGCCCAGCATAGGAAATGGCAACCCACTCCAGTATTCTTGCCTGTAAAATTCCATGGACAGAGGAAACTGGCGAGCTGCAGTCCATGGGGTTGCAAAGAGACACAACTGAGAGACTGAGCAAAAAGCAAAACAAGGACCTTGGCTCAATCTCCTATATCTTTCAGTCTAATTAGTGGCCTGAAAGTTTTGCTTTATTTGGAATACTGATTCCTCAAAAGGCTAAGATTCTAAGATACTGGAAAAGTGAATCCTAATTGAATGTCTTCAGAAAGCCAAGGGATTTGATGTTCTCATCAAATTGGTCTCTATTTCAGTTATATCGTAATAGAGCTTATTACTCATATGTCAGAGCTACTCACAAAATGGCAGCTCCTTGAATAGCGGTGTATTCTAAGAGCTGTGTTCCTAGCGTGGTAACAAATAGACATTTGTAACTGTTTACATTGAAGTTAATTAAAATTCAATCAAATAAAAAATTTGGTTTTTCATTCACACTGGATACATTTCAATTGCTAATTGACCAGATATGATGAGTGGCTATAACTTTGGACAGTGGAGACTATAGACTTATTTCCATCATTAAGAAAGTCTTATTGACCCGTCCTGCTCTAGAAGAAAGGGAAACTGATGTCACATTATTCAGAGGTATCCAGTAAGGTTTCATGCAGTATTTTAAATATCATTTTTAGGTTTCCAATTTAAAATAGCAGTCTTTAATGTCTAGACAAGGTTTGACATTCACTCACCCACCGCTTTTCTTCAAGTTGTATTTAGGATACTTAGTAATTTGATATTTTTGAATGTTCACTTCTTTCTGTTGGTCTCTTAGGTCCTGCGTGACAGACATGTGTGAATGTCCAGTCCATAAAAACTGTTACTGCGAATCATTCCTGGCATATACCCGGGCCTGCCAGAGAGAGGGCATCAGTGTCCACTGGGAGCCACAGCAAAACTGTGCAGGTGAGAAATTTTTGGCAGATCCAACCATCAGAAACTCAACTCCAGTGCCCAAGCTAGTAACGTGCTCAGTCGCTAAGTCATGTCTGACTCTTTGCAACCCCATGGGCTGTCATCCACGAGGCTCCTCTGTCCATGGAATTCTCCAGGCAAGAATACTGGAGTGGGTAGCCATTTCTTTCTCCAAGATAGCAATAGAAGAGAATTTGATGATAGGTGAATGGTCACATCCCCCCTTAGCATTATCAGTGGCCCAGCTGGATTTCAACCTGATAAAACACAGAAACTTCTCACTGTGCAGGATAGAAAACAGTTAAGACAAGTGCTTTGAGATGAGCACATTTGCACAGTTTAAGGATTTCCACTGGGCAAAATCCTCTTAACCTCAAGCTACCAGCTTGATGTGCTTAGCACAGGGATAGTCATTGCTGTGGTTTAGGTTACGTATGGAACAAAGGAGATCCAGGACAGTTACAGTCATTTAAGGTCTTCAGGAAGGTTCAGTTCAGTTCAGTTCAGTCGCTCAGTGGTGTCCGACTCTTTGCGACCCCATGAACTGCAGCATGCCAGACCTCCCTGATCATCACCAACTCCTAGAGCCTACCCAAACTCATGTCCATTGAGTCGGTGATGCCATCCAACCATCTCATCCTCTGTCATCCCCTTCTCCTCCTGCCCTCAGTCTTTCCCAGCATTAGGGTCTTTTCAAACGAGTCAGCTCTTCACATCAAGTGGCCAAAATATTGGAATTTCAATTTCAGCATCAGTCCTTCCAATGAACACCTAGGGCTGAATTCCCTTAGGATGGACTGGTTGGATCTCCTTGCAGTCCAAAGGACTCTCAAGAGTCTTCTCTAACACCACAGTTCAAAAGCATCAATTTTTCGGCGCTCAGCTTTCTTTATAGTCCAACTCTCATATCCATACATGACTACTGGAAAAACCATAGCCTTGACTAGATAGACCTTTGTTGACAAAGTAATGTCTCTGCTTTTTAATATGCTGTCTAGGTTGATCTTAACTTTCCTTCCAAGGAGTAAGTCTCTTTTAATTTCATGGCTGCAATCACCACCTGCAGTGATTTTGGAGCCCCCCAAAATAAAGTCAGCCACTGTTTCCACTGTTTCTCCATCTATTTGCCATGAAGTGATGGGACCAGATGCCATGATCTTAGTTTTCTGAATGTTGAGCTTTAAGCCAACTTTTTCACTCTCCTCTTTCACTTTCTGCCATAAGGGTGGTGTCATCTGCATATCTGAGGTTATTGATATTTATCGATATTTCTCCCGGCAATCTTGATTCCAGCTTGTGCTTCTTCCAGCCCAGCATTTCTCATGATGTACTCTGCATATAAGTTAAATAAGCAGGGTGACAATATACAGCCTTGATGTACTCCTTTTCCTATTTGGAACCAGTCTGTTGTTCCATATCCAGTTCTAACTGTTGCTTCCTTGGTGATTTTTTTTTTTTTTTTTTTTTTTGAGAGAGAGAGAAACTGCTATATAAACACCAGTAAAATGCTCTTTTCCTTCTGAGGGACAGACTGCTGTAATAGTCATTATAGCGCTTTGGTCTCAGGCAGGTGAATTAGCTTACTTGATATCTGTAAAATGGGCTTCTTTGTTCATCCAAGAAATATTTATTACAAAATGGCTAAGTACCAGGCATTGAACAAAGCACTGTGGGTACTTTGGTGACTAGGAGAGATGGGGTGAGATCCCTGCCATTGAAGTGCCGGCAGCCCAGTGGGAGAACCAGACAAAACTAGTAACTCTACAGTAAATACTTGCTAAGTGTGATGAGTCTGGTGAAGGAAACAAATAGAGCCAAGCAAGAGAAAACACATGGAGCCAGAGCGGGTGGCTGCTTAAACGGTGAAGACAGAAGACTTCTCTTTGGAGGTGCACATTGCAGGACTGAAGGGAGTCAGGACAAGAGTTCTATGTGGAAGAATCATACTTGAATAAGATAGCAGCTCTCAAACCAGAAGTGAGTCGGTGTGAGCACAGTAGGCAAGGGAGAGAAAGGCTCAAAATGAGAGTGGGGGTTGAAGCTGGATCTGAATCAGGCAGGACTTCGCAGATCTTGAGAAGGAGTCTAGCTTTTATTCCAAGAAGGATGGAAGCCGCTGATGGACTTTAAGCAGCCTTCCTTCTGCTTTTCAAAGACCACCCTGTGTAGAGAATATACTGAATAGGACAAGGTTGAAGGCAAGAGGCTGTTGCAGTAGGTGGAATGACAAAATGATGGTGGCTTGGATTAAGATGGAGGCAGTGTGTGGAGGAAGAAGAGAGATTCTAGATATATTTTGGAAATGTACAGTAGTATCTACTCTGCAGAGTTATAAGCATTAGTGATATGTGTGTGAAACATATAGAAGAGTGCTCAACTCTTACAAGATAGTAGTAATGCTATTCTTAGACGCAAGCTGAGATGACTGTCATTTACTACAAGGGTTGGCAAATGTTTTTCTTTAAAGGACCAGATTTGCCTAGAACAGAGAGACTGGGGTTTGCAACATTCTACATGAATCTGAGAAAACTTAACTCCAAAATTAGAAAAGAAGGCAGTTCATGGTACTGCTAACTTTAATATATACTTTGGTGGAGGGCAAGAGTGGTCAGCTGGTTGGAAGAATTGCCTTGAGTCTATGTTTTCAGGGCATGGACATCATGTTCACTTAGATGCTGGATCTCAATCTGTTCAACATTGTAGTCACTCTGGGAACTTAAGAAATAAACCAGGAAACTATGCCTGGGCTCCAAGCCCAGATATCCTGCTTTAACTAGTCTTGTGTATCACTTGAAACCTCTCCAGTGAGTCTGACCTGCAGTCAGAGTTGAAACCACAAAGTTAATTTGTATGCTTAATGTGTGGCTTCGGGGGAGTAGAATGATGAGGGTTTAGGGATCGCTAAAGCTTCCTCAAGCCACCCCTTGACACAATCACTAATCCATGTCCTTAGAAAGCACTCAAACCCTTTTATCTCTTTGTGACTTCCCTTTTGGATTTACTCTCTCCTCTGAAAACCCAAGTCCAATCTATGTCTGAGTTCCCTTTCCATGGCAAGAGTGCCTCGCTATCAATGCTGCCTTTCCAGAGGAGGTCTGAGGCGATACAAACTCATATTACGGTGTGGCTGAGGCTCCTGAAACTTGGGACTAAATGACCTACCTCCCTCCTCAGTGCAGGGCAGTATAGGAAGGGTAGGGTTTTGAAAGACTGGGTCCTTCCAGCACACCTTGAATATGCCTGTCTTCTTTTCTCTACTTTGAGTCCTCTTTCCCTTGAATTTTCCCTGGTGACTCAGACAGTATCTGACTGCAATGTAGGAGATCTAGGTTCGACCCCTCGGTCGGGAAGGTACACTGGAGAAGGGAATGCTACCCACGCCAGTAGTTTTGCCCAGAGAATCCCATGAACAGAGGAGCCTGGTGGGCTACAGTCCTTGGGGTCGCAAAGAGTCAGACACAACTAACACTTTCCCTTGAAAAGGCCCAGCCATTCATCCTGGTATAATGTTGAGCTCAGCAGAACTTTGTTAATTTTATTAGCTATGATGCTGTGACAGGGATCATATCAGATACAGAATATATGAACCCCCTCTTACTAATGCTGAGCTATATTTAACACCAGTTCAGTGCACCCAGTGCATTTGAGGACTACACTTTCCCCCTGTCCCAGGGTCCTGATTTCAGGGACTGAATCTCAGTAGCTAAAATTACTTTTCTAATGGAAAGGGAATACGACTGCTGAAAGGTTCCATTTACCACTTAAAATTAGTGGAACTGTCTGAGTGAAGTATAACTCTGTCAATGTTTGGTTGCAGGGGACCATTTTATACACACACACACACACACACACACACACATACACCCATACACACTAAACTTCCACAGATTGACATTTGGTATTTATGGAGATGTGCAGCATCTCTCAGTAGATTCATTTCTGATTCATCTGGAATATTGAAGACTCTAAGAATACTCTACTTGTTTTTAGCTCTCAGATCTTCTGACTTATGACAGCACTTAAGGCCACTTAATACAGAGAAGAGAAATTTTCCAGAGTAAAACGCTTGGAAGTTGAACAGATAAGCCAGCCAAGCAAGAAACTGAATGAACAAGTGACATCTCTCAGGCTAGGCTGGATTTTAGTATTACCATGACTATTACCACAAAGCGTGTACCCATTAGCTATGGTGAGAAGGACTAATGAAACTCCAGTTTAGTACAGGAATTACTAAACACAATATGATATGCAGAGAGGTATTGTAAAGGTCTATAAAAGTTTAATAATGACCATTTATATTAATATGTACTATTTTCTAAGCACCTCCTTTGCCTCAAGGACTATTCTGGCACTTTATATTACATTTTATCTTATTTAATCCCCACTCTAATCTATATGGTAACATTCTATTACCCACATTCTACAGTAAAGGATATTAAGGCTTAGAATATTTAAGTAATTTGCTAAAAATCACAGAGCTAGAAAGTAAGAAAGCTAGGACTCAAACCCAGGTCAGTTTGCATTATAGCCCCTGTTCTTAATTATTATAAGAGCACAAATAAGCAAGTACACTGTAAAAAAAAAAAGTCAGTCTATTGTGAGAATAAACATTAGTCGTAAAATAGAAGCAAAATATGAGTTAAAAATTTATATATATATTTACATATGAGTATATATTTATTTGTGTATTTATATAAGCATCAACTAATTTATTGAAATATTTGTTATGTTCGTTGTCATTCAGTCACTAGGTCATTTTGTCCGACTCTTTGGGACCCTGTGGACTATAGCACATGAGGCTCCTCTGTTTTCCACTCTCTCTCGTAGTTTGCTCAGATTCATGTCCATTGAGTCAGTGATGCTATCTAACCATCTTATCGTCTGCTGTTATGTTATGTTGTGTGGACCTTTCCAATGTCTATTCGCCTGTTCCTAATCATTGTTACTTGGTACCTTTTGACTCTCGATCACTTTCCTATGGTCTTGCTCTTGCATCTTACTTTGCCACCCTTAGCAGATTTTCTGCTAATTGTCACTGCACTTTCAGGAATACATTTTATAAGCAGGAAAGATTCTGGGGTGTTCAAAGTGGTATGTGTATTTCTGCAGCAGATGAGATAATCTGCTGGCTTCTGTGGAGCTCCTCCTCTCTTTACTCTACAGACTCCAGGTGATTCTAGCCCCTCTCCTGCAGCACCTCTGCTCTTCTTATACACACTGATATCCTCTTTGGTGACTAGACATCTCCTATAAAGGATTAGGAGATAAGGTCAGCACTGTAACCTTCAGCACAGAAGAGGGGTGTGGGGACAGCTGAGTCCCAAAGGGCACAAATCTATGCTTACTAACTGTATTGATAATGCCAACACATAATGCCTTCATGGGGCACCACATAAAGTAACACGTAATGCTCCTTGCGTGCTTTACAGAATAGCTGTTTATGTGCCCCCTTAAGAATATATACCTGCTCACCCTAGCCACGGACTTCCCCAGTGGCTCAGCTGTATAGAATCCGCCTGTAATGCAGGAGACCTGGGTTCGATCCCTGGGTCAGGAAGATCCCCTGGAGGAGGGCATGGCAACCCACTCCAGTATTCTTGCCTGGAGAATCCCATGGACAGAGGAGTGTGGTGGGCTAGAGTCCATAGGGTTGCAAAGAGTCAGACACGACTGAAATGGCAGCACAAGCACAACCCTAACCACTCTGGTAATTTTCTAGTTTTTAAAACATGTATTTAGTAAAATGAAACCTTTTCAAATGTACATATATGAATCAGATCACATTTATGTTGTCAGTAAGTATTGTTTGCCTTTTACAAGTTTGAAAAACATTGGATGCATGGAAGATAAAACAAGATCCAAGTCAGGACTCATTTTCTAGGATTGTATAAAAGTTGTGCCAAATTGAAGTCAAATTTAATCATATTATCTCCCTAAAGCCCTTCTAAGACTCCCTCAGGGATTACGGCCCCTGCCCACCTCTCTGCCTTTGTCTCCTCCCACTCTTATTCTCAAATTCCTTGCTTCTCCTCCAACAAACCAAAGATCCTCCAGTTTCTGATTGGGTCACGGCTGCTTATTGTCACTGATTGCACCCTCTCTGTTCCCCCACCCCCTCCCCTGGCACCATGTTCTCTTTCCGCCTGGAAAACTTCTGCCGTTGTCTGTCTGGCATGTCTTGTCATCTTCTAAAATCTAAGTGGGATCCATTTTCTGAAGTCCTCCTAAACCCCTAACCAGCCCTCGGTGTTGAGTTGATGTCTCTGTTACTGTTCCACTGTACTTCATTCTCACTGTCTAATGTGTTCATCTTGCATTCAGTTAAGAATCCATTTCTATGTCTCCTTCACCCATTTGGTTTTTTTTTTAATTAATTAATTTTTTTATTGACAGATAATTGCTTTACAGAATTTTGTTGTTTTTTTCAAACCTCAACATGAATCAGCCATGGTTATAAATATATCCCTTCCCTTTTGAACATCCCTCCCATCTCCCTCCCTATCCCACCCCTCTTGGTTGGTACAGAGCCCCTGTTTGAGTTTCCTGAGTCATAGAGCAAATTCCCGTTGGCTATCTATTTTACATATGGATTTTATATACATATGTATTTACATATATAAGGTTCCATGTTACACTTTCCATACATCTCACCCTCTCATCCCCTCTCCCCATGTCCATAAGTCTATTCTCTATGTCTGTTTCTCCATTGCTGCCCTGTAAATAAATTCTTCAGTACCATTTTTCTAGATTCCGTATATATGTGTTAGAATATGATATTTATCTTTCTCTTTTTGACTTACTTCACTCTGTATAATAGGTTCTAGGTTTATCCACCTCATTAGAACTGACTCAAATTACCCATTTGGTTTTAAGTCCAGGCTCCTGAGACTAAAGCTCAGAGATGATATCTGATTCACATCTGATTCCCTGGCCTAAGAGGATGCCTGCCCCAAAGTAGATACTCAGTAAATGTTTATTGATTTAATTTTAATTGAATAGCAATGGTGAAAATAATCCACTTTTCACCTAGTAGTTCTGCATTTTCTACCTACAAATGGTGAGGGAAGTATCAGTGTTCAGTAGTCAAAGGTAGGATGTCACAGAGAAGCAGTAGGAAAGTGCGTGCTGCAGTTAGAAGAAAGACTGGAGAGGCCAGAGAGAGGAAAAGATGTGGGGGAATGCATGTCTCTAGAAGAAGGAGGGGAAAGGAAAGAACGTGGGTGAGAGAGACAGGAAATTCTGCCGAGTTTTCATAGTAGGAGGGATCTTTGCGAGATCTGAGGGGAATAAAGTATCTGGAGCGAAAAGTGAGTTGAAAGAGGCATCCTGGAAGCAGCAGAGTGGAAAATGAACTCAAGGCCAGCCAAATGTAATCCAAATTGGGAATCAAGATGATGGATGGAGCTTCATTAAGATTAAATCATCATCCAACAGGCACAGGCATTTATTAAGCTGCTCCTCTGTGCTTGGCCTTGTGCCAGAACTTTACATCATGGAAGACAAGGATTCTGCCCTCAGGAGCCCCAGCTTTGGTGGTTCATTCTGTTCAAGCAAGGGTGCTTGTTGTAGTGACCCCTGGAACCTTTAAAATTTACAGCCACGTAAGGCTCCACTCTAGACACAGAGCAAAAATCTTTAGGGAAGGGACTGAGGAATATACATCTTTTAAAAGACCCTTAGGAGACTCTTGTGAGCATCTCCAAATAGGAACTACAGATGCACAGTGAGATGAAATCGCTCAGTCATGTCTGACTCCTTGCGACCCCGTGGACTATAGAGTCCATGGAATTCTCCAGGCCAGAATACTAGAGTGGGTAGCCTTTCCCTTCTCCAGGGGATTTTCCCAACCCAGGGATCGAACCCAGGTCTCCCGCATTGCAGGCGGATTCTTTACCAGCTGAGTCACAAGGGAAGCCCACAGATGCACAGTAACTGGGGGATTAAAACAAGTAAGCAGGTAACTATAATGTGAGAAGTGCTGTTGATGCAGAGCAGGGAAGGGTATCCTGGAGAGATCCAGGAAGCTACTTGAAGGAGGTGATGTTTGAATTAAGACTTGGAAAATGATTGGTTTGGGGAGAGAATCCAAGCTAATGATAATCATTTTCAGAGTGTTTTGACTGGAAATTAGAGCTAATATTGTAATAACTGATGGAGAGAGAAAGAGGGAAGGGAAGAGAGAAGAAGGGAAGGTAGGAGAAGAGAATTAATGAGAAAAGAAAAGAATGTCAGGGAAAGGGTCTTGGAGGCGATTTGAACCTTTAGTGTTAAAGAGGCGGTAAAGAAGCCTAAGAGAGAGAAGGTGTCTGCGAGAAGTCCGTTGCTTTACAATGTTGTGTTAGTTTCTACCGCGTAGCAAAGTGAATCAGCTGTGTGCTGTGCTGTGCCCAGGTGTTCAGTCGTGTCCGACTCCTTGCAACCCCATGGACTGAAGCCCACCAGGCTCCTCTGTCCATGGGGATTCTCCCGGCAAGAATACTGGAGTGGGTTGCCATGCCCTCCTCCAGGGGATCTTCACAACCTAGGGATTGAACCCAGGTCTCCTGCAATGCAGACAGATTCTTTACTGACTGAGCCACTAGAGAAGCCCAAGAATACTGGAGTGGGTAGCCTATCCCTTCTCCAAGGGATCTTCCTGACCCAGGAATCAAACCAGGGTCTCCTGCATTGCAATCACATTCTTTACCAGCTGAGCTACCAGGGAAGCCTGAATCAGCTATATATATACTTATGTCCACTCTTTCTTGGATTTTCTTCCAATTTAGGTCACCACAGGACATTGAGTAGAGTTTTGAGATTAACAGCCCAGAGTTAGCATCAGCCTCCACAGGCTTAAGGGCTTAGTCCCATAAGACACCTCATTTCAGATGCTGATTGCCCATTACTGAGTCCCTAGGTTACCCTCTCTCTGCTCCACTTGGCTACAGAGTAGGGGCAGAAAGCTGTTCTCACAGCCTCCTTCCCTTTTGGGCTTAATTATTTTCTAGAAGGGCTCACAAAACTCTGGAAAATACTTATTTACTCTTGAAAGTAAACTGAAAGTGTTAGTTGCTCAGTTGTGTCCTATTCTCTGCTACTTCATGGATTATAGCTTGCCAGACTCTTCTGTTCTTGGGGTTCTCCAGGCAAGAATACTGGAATGAATTTCTATTCAAGGGGATCTTCCCAACCCAGAGGCTGAACCTGGGTCTCCTGCATTGCAGCTGGGATTTTCTGATAAACTCTCTGAGCCATTTATTATAAGGGATACAAATGAACAACCAGATAAAGAGGCACAGAGAGTAAATTCCAGAAGGGTCCCCAAACACAGGAGCTTCTGTCACAATAGAGCGGGAACACCATAATCCCAGCACCTCAATGTGTCCTCCTATTCCAAAGTTTTCTGAACCCTGTCATTAGTAATTTAGGGATTTGTATGGAAATGTTCCTAGGTAGGCATGGTTGATTAAATCATTGACTGAAAGTGATAAGCTCAACATCCAGTCCCTGTCCGCATCCCTAGCAAAAAGTGCTGAAAGTTCCAAGCCTTTAATCATGCTTTGGTCTTTCTGGTGAGCAGTCCCCATTCTGAAGCTGTCTGGGGACCCCAACCACCAGCCTTATTGGCATACAAACACTCTGGAGATTTCCAGGTGTTCTAGGAGCTGTGTGCCATGAACTGAAGACAAAGATAGCTACAGATGGAGTTTGGATGGTTATTACTGTTCTTCAAGAGGGTTCTTCTAAATTCCTACATGTGTCAACATCCCTCCTCCTGAGAATGAGGGGTGGCCCCTTTGATTGTCATTGGAAGTAACTCAGATGGAAAAGTCTGCATGTCATAAACTTCCAGAATGCTGGCAGTATTTTTTTTCTGACAAATCTATTCATGAATTTTTGATAAGTCTCATAATACTGTCAAAATCATTTTAGCTCCAACTGAACAAAGAGAGTAAATTGCTATGATTTGGTTACGTCATTTTCATATTCTCTGACCAGCCAGCCAGCTATTTCCCTCTCCCCAGTCACACATCTAATTTTTCTCTGTGGGCTCTACCCATCTCTTGCTCTAACTAGTTTCAAATTGATTAATTCAACACATGATAACTAGATTAAAGTATGTCACACATTTCCAATATCCTTGGCAGATTTTTTTCCTGTATGAGTTGTTGGTGGTGGTGTTTAGTCACTAAGTCATGTCAGACTCTTTGCGACCTCATGGACTGTAGCCCACGAGGCTCCTCTGTCCATGGGATTTCCCAGGCAAGCATACTGGAATGAGTTGCCATTTCCTACTCCAGAGAATCTTCCCAACACAGGGATCAAAATTCTGTATATCTGAATATCAAGGTAGTTGCAACAATGGTTCCTATTCATTGCAGCTCAACAACTGGAAGAACTATTTGGAGTTAACTTTTCATACCATTCTCAATACCTAGATAACCTGTAGATTTACATGTAGCTTTACTAATGTGTAGTCTTTCGTGTCTGGGAATAAAGCTTTCTCATTTTCTTTAATTTTGAAGTTCACTGGCTTAGAAGGCGGATATATCATGTTGTTTTTCCAGGTGCAGATGATTCCCAGAGTGTCTGGGAGTGCTGGGTGCTTGTTCTTCTTCTGTTAGGTGGCAGATGTGCACCTGTGCGGTGGGGAGACCTGTGCCATGAGTGACGTGAGCCTGCGGAAATGGCCTGGGGCTGAGGGTGAATTAACCTGGCTGTTTCCTCACATCTCACCTTCATCTCCTCTGTTTTGCAGCCACCCAGTGTAAGCATGGGGCCGTGTATGATACCTGTGGCCCAGGATGTGCCAAGACCTGCGACAACTGGAATGAGATCGGCCCCTGCAATAAGCCGTGCGTTGCTGGGTGTCACTGCCCAGCAAATTTGGTCCTTCACAAAGGAAGGTGCATCAAGCCAGTCCTCTGTCCTCAGCGGTGACCTTTGTTCTATTCCTTCAGACTTTGAACCTAGTGTCCTTGACACTGAAGTGGAAGAGCCAATGAAAGACTGCAGTATTTGTGTGCTGACTCTGCAAACACACACACAGAGTATATATGTGTACATATATAGATATATAGATATATTCAGAAGCATTTCATCATTTATATAAACTATAGGTGGATTATTATATGTATATTTTTTGCTATAAGACATGTATTGTTTCTAGGATCCTAATCTGTAAGCCATTGAAGACATTGTATAAATAAATCAAGTGTTTTTAATTTAATAAGGCAGCATGCAGACATATTGGATGGCTTTACCATCACACACATTTGTCATTTTTAGGGAAACTTTTCTAAGAGATCAAAATTGCCTGCCTGAATTAATTTTTTCTTTGGATCAGGATTTGCTGTTGAATGGGGAATATGTTTTTTCTGGAGAAGGGCAAATTTATTTTGGGGTATTTCTGCTTCCAGAGAAAGCAAATTATGCCTGAGAGAGATGGCTAGTGATTGGTGACAGGCTCTAATGGTGCATGTAAGCAAGGGATAGGCTGTTAGGCTTTATTGGGTCATGGTCTGATATTATTTCCAAAACTGATTGGCTGGTTACCAAGAAATGTATATTCGTCACTAAAGCATAACCGAAGAAGCAAATGATTTCTTGCCCTCTTAGCATATTCCGCGAGTCTCCTAATTATATATGTGTGTATGATGGATGTGGCCACCTCTGTGTCCCACACTGAGATGATGGAGTGTCTGGATGTCTTGTTAGTTTAACTGAGCATGAGCAGATATTTGAAGAAACTGTTGCACAACATATGAGAAAATATCCATTTCTCTGAATCTCACAGCAGTTTAGGATGAACAAATCCAATTGAGTCAAAGAAAGCTATCTATATTTTGTACTATTCCATGTATAAAGTGAAAGCCTTTATTTGTAGAAGACTCCTAGTGCAACCCTATTTGCAACAGGGAATCTGTCCTAATTATTAGACAGAAAGAAAGGCTTTACTGATCAGTTGATTTAACATCAATCCAAACAAAGAGTGGTCTACATGCTTGCTCTCATTTCCTGATAGGTTACTACTAGTCACCATGTGATTTTCCTGACTTTTGTTTTCAGCTGAATAAGTGAGAATGTAACAAAATAAAACCCACTGATGTCTAAAAATAAAATGTTCTGTGTTGTAGTAAATAAAGGGCTTAAGTTTTACAACAATGCATTTTCTATTTCAAAATGTGTATGTTATACTTTATAAATGGCAACATCAGTTCATCCATTTTCAGTCAGTTCAGTTTAGTCACTCAGTCGTGTCCGACTCTTTGCGACCCCATGAATCGCAGCACATCAGGCCTCCCTGTCCATCACCAGCTCCCGGAGTTTACTCAAACTCATGTCCATCGAGTCAGTGATGCCATCCAGCCATCTCATCCTCAGTCGTCCCCTTCTCCTCCTGCCCCCAATCCCTCCCAGCATCAGGGTCTTTTCCAACGAGTCAGCTCTTCGCATCAGGTGGCCAAAATATTGGAGTTTCAGTTTCAGCATCAGTCCTTCCAATGAACACCCAGGACTGATCTCCTTTAGGATGGACTGGCTGAATCTCCTTGCAGTCCAAGGGACTCTCAAGAGTCTTCTCCAACACCACAGTTCAAAAGCATCAATTCTCCGGCCCTCAGCTTCCTTCATAGTCCAACTCTCACATCCATACATGACCACTGGAAAAACCATAGCCTTGACTAGACAGACCTTTGCTGGCAAAGTAATGTCTCTGCTTTTTAATATGCTATATAGGTTGGTCATAACTTTCCTTCCAAGGAGTAAGTGTCTTAATTTCATGGCTGCAGTCACCATCTGCAGTGATTTTGGAGCCCCCCAAAAAATAAAGTCTGACACCGCTTCCACTTCCCCATCTATTTCCCATGAAGTGATGGGACCAGATGCCATGATCTTAGTTTTCTGAATGTTGAGCTTTAAGCCAACTTTTTCACTCTCCTCTTTCACTTTCATCAAAAGGCTTTTTAGTTCCCTTTCACTTTCTGCCATAAGGGTGGTGTCATCTGCAAATCTTGAGGTTATTGATATTTCTCCCGGCAATCTTGATTGCAGCTTGTGCTTCTTCCAGCCCAGTGTTTCTCATGATGTACTCTGCATAGAAGTTAAATAAGCAGGGTGACAATATACAGCCTTGACGTACTCCTTTTCCTATTTGGAACCAGTCTGTTGTTCCATGTCCAGTTCTAACTGTTGCTTCCTGACCTGTTTCTCAAGAGGCAGGTCAGGTGGTCTGGTATTCCATTTTAGCAGCTTTATTTAGACATATTTTATATACCATGCAATAACATTTTTATAAAGAGTATTATTAGTAGTTGACAGCAAACCTCCAAAGTTTTGATAGTCAGCATATTGCCATTACGTGTTTAGATATTTGCGTTCCTGTTTCATATATTCATGACAGCTAAAGGATTAGTTTGGATTTTTTTACTGGGGCATCTCCAGCTGCTTGAGTAAACTGCATAAGTTACACAGTTTAACAGTGACTGGCTGAGATATTAGGGAACATGGTTGTCATCGTTGTGCTTGGGTCGTGACCATCCTCAGCATCCGGGACCCAAGGAACCAGTGTTTCAGGGCTGCACTTGGAAAAGGGGCTTTGGTGTAAGAGAATTGGGCTCCAGGTGTGGTTTGTAATCTTGTCCACATTGTTCAAGATCTTGAGCCATATTTTTGCTTCTCTGAAACATAAAGAGGCTTGGTAGCATATGGGCAGATTTGAGGGCCAGGAGGCCTAGACACTCACTCCACAGCTAGTGAGATAACGTTAATGGAAGTCTGAGACATGTTTTCCAAACCGTTTTACACTCATAATCTCATTTACTTCCATTGTTCTCAAAGGAGGGGCAGGGCATATCAGTTGCTCTCTTCTGGTTGGCTTCTTTTTTATTCATTTATTCATTCATTTATAGTACATTTAAATTCATTTCCAGTTCACTCTGGGCTTTTCTCCATGAAAGAGGGATGCAGAAGGGAAAATTGTAGGTTATTTATTCACTGCTCATGATTCATTCAAGGACTGAGTACTTCTACCCAATAAGACTAAATAGCCTCTTTCCCAACACTTTTAATCATGGCTGTCCATGATTAAAATGATGAAGGCTCTTCTTCATGAGCTGCTTCCATCCATTTGGGGGGCTCAATTATAAGGTTGTGTCACATACCTTATTGAAGGTTTAGTTTAATCTTTATACATTTTTTTACTCTTGAAGAAGAGGGTTATTACTGATGCCAACTAATCCAAACACATTGAGAATTATCAATTCTTCAGGTGAAAAGTGAAAGTCCCTCAGTTGTGTTTGACTCTTTGCAATCCCATGGATTATAGCCTGCCATGCTTCTTTCTCCATGGAATTCTCTAGGCAAGAATACTGGAGTGGGTAGCCATTCCTTTCTTGGG
Organism: Dama dama; assembly: GCF_033118175.1. Classification (NCBI taxonomy): domain Eukaryota; kingdom Metazoa; phylum Chordata; class Mammalia; order Artiodactyla; family Cervidae; genus Dama; species Dama dama. The sequence goes on along the minus strand of NC_083698.1, from coordinate 59,794,954 downwards.
ATCTTCCCAAGCCAGGGATTGAACCAAGGTCTCCCACATTGCAGGTGGATTCTTTACCATCTAAGACACGAGGGAAAAGCCACCCCTTTAAACTCACTGTTTCCTGAACACCTGAGTGCAATAAGAAGAACAAATCTGACTACATATTGGATCCGTTTCATATTCTATTGCTTTTGCATTAAGAGTGTTGCCTGTAGACTGAAATATACGGATACCCCATTCTCAAGGCTCCGACTTTTACATGTATAACTCGTCTCCATTCATAGACAGATAAAGTTGCAGAACAGAGAATAGCATTTGTCTTATTGATGGTTTATAGGAACATTGTGGCCTGACCTATTTAACAATGGCAAAAAAAAAAGATTCTGACATCAAGAAGTTTGCAACAACTAGTCACAACCCCTCCCTTTGCTATATATAAAAGAAGTCTGATTCCTAACTCAGGTTAGATGGTTCTTTGGGACATTAGTCCACTATCTTCTTGGTCTGCAGGATTTCTGAATAAAGTTGCTGTTTCTTGCCCCAACAATTCATCTCTAGATTTATTGCCTGTCATGCAGTGAGCGGTACAAGCTAAGACTCAATAACATACCACTAGCCTGTGAAAGGGCACCTCCCCTCAAAATGAGAAGGACCAGTGACTGACTCTTCCCTACCTTTTGCTGAACATGAAGAAACCATTTTGACTGGAAAGCTCTTTCTTATTATGAAGTATTTCAGACACACAAGAAGGAATAGAGTATAATGTTGTAAATGTCCATGAATATATTACCCTAATTAAGAAAAGTGACCTAGTAGTTTACCAATACAGTTTTCTTGCATAGATAAAATCAAATGGTCTCATGGTTGCAATAGCTATGTGTGGAGTTTTTCCTTGCTGAGTTTCTGTTCACTTTGCTGTTCGTCGCTCAATTCACCTGGATCTGACAAGTTTCAAGAAAGTGAGTCTGAACACTCCTGATGTGGGAGAAAGAGATCCCTTAGGGGACAGGCACCAAGATATTTTAATTAGCTACCTCCTGCAAACATAACTCTCAAGAGCAAGCAAAAACTGTCTCCTATTCTAAATCCTGAAGTACAAATGGTTTAAGAACTCAGGGTTTTAATTTTGAAAAATGACAAAGTTCAAGTGGCCAAGAAAGAATTATCAGGGAAAAGAAACTAATGTTGGTGATTATGTTTTAAGAATTATGAATTAAGAACCCAGACATTTAGTCCTTTAAGGGGAGATTTGGGGCTTTAGAACTATATTGCTACGTGGGTTTAATTAGACCAATGAGATCTGTCTTTACCGTTGTTTCCTTTCAGATGAATTTTGAGCAAACCAGCTTTGAGAACATTGTGAGGAATCTGCATGTAGAGATGCACCTGAATTAAAGGATAATTCAGAGTGTGACTGGCTAAGGAAGAGGGAAGGGTGTTCCAGGCAGAGGGGAAGCAAAGCACCGAGGCGGCCAGTGAGTCTGTACCTGTGGCTGAACCACATGCAGTAGGGCCTGAGGCGAAGGGTAGGGCCCCGTAGTCATGCTGAGGGCCCCATAGTCATGTTGAGGGCCCCGTAGTCATGCTGAGGGCCCCGTAGTCATGCTGAGGGCCCCGTAGTCATGCTGAGGGCCCCATAGTCATGCTAAGAAGCTTCAGTTTTATCTTTATGGCAGAACCTCTGCAAGTGTATCATGTCATAGCGTATTCAGAAAATAACCTTTGGGTACTGAAGTAAATAGGCTTCCCTGGTGGCTCAGGGGGTAAAGAATCTACTGTAAATGCATTAGAAGCAGGAGATTCAGGTTTGCAGACCCCTAGGTCAGGAGGATCCCCTGAGGGAGGGCATAGCAACCCACTCTAGTATTCTTGCCTGGAGCATCCCACAGACAGAGGAGCCTCCAAGTGAGAGATGATGAGCTCCCAAACTAGGAGGCAGGAGGAAACAAGGGGAGAATTTTGTGAAGGTTGGGTGGCCAATAGGCGAGTGATGGGTAATGGCAGTGCTAGGCTGCCACATAAGGAACATGAGCCGGAGAGAAGATTTACAGATATTTCTATTTTAAATAAAAATCTAGGCTGTGTTCTGTTCAGTTCAACAAACATCCTGAGCACTGCCATTAAGAAAGAGTCCAAGATGAATGAGGGGTAGTAAACCAGAGGGGCACAAAAGCCGATCATGGGAGCCTCAGGAAGCCCAATTTGGGGTTTTCTTTTGGGGGGAAGTGTCTGGGAAACTTGCCAGAGAAAGTGAGTCCTGTGATGAGCCTTACTAGGCTGAATACCCTCTATGTCTGCAAAGAAGTGTGTGTGTGTCTGTGTGTGGGTGTCTGTGTGTGTATGTATGTCTGTGTCTAGTGTGTGTCTGTGTGTGTGTGTCTATGTCTATGTGTGTGTATATCAGCAGGGATAGTGCAATCTGGGAGCTTAAGGCACGAATGACTTGTGGATGAGGAGAAAGACAAGCAAGTAGTCTGGGGTGCAAAGAACAACAGGGCTTAAGTCCCAACGGGATGTATCAGATTTACAGAACTGTTTTGAGTCATGGCAATACAATTCATACACCCTGAGAGGTCTTATCAAACTTCCCTTGATATCTAGTGGAGGGAGCACAAGTAGGGTTTGAGGATATTTTATCATCTTGTTATAAGCTCCTTTTGCTTCCTATACCTGGTAGGTTCATGTTTCCTTGATGTGTCTTCTGAAAATCTAGAGAGGGAAGAGTGAAGAGAGGCTTCTAATGAGACCGTCCTATCTGTACAGTGAGTAAGCATCTTTCAGACCCTCTAGGCACTGGGTTCTTTAACAGAACTGGTCCAAGTTCTGGTTATTTATTTCACTACCGCTTTTGTTGACGTGGCTGTGGCCTGATGGCAGGGGTAGGGGATGCTCAGGGTCCAAATAGCGGGACCACACCCACAGGTAAAAGGCCTGGAAGCACAGCTCACCCGGAGTCCTGGTTGGAACAATTCTGTCACGTTTCAGCCACTCTATGTCATAACTAATTTATGCCTTGAAAACGGACATAAAATTATTTTCTGCTTCCTCCAAACTGGAACTTGGCTTATTGAGTAATTCCTCTGAGGGTTCTTTCAGCAGTGAAATTTTGGGTTTTAGGAAATGTTTGTGGTGATGAAAAAAAGTTTCACTTTGGCTCTGAGAGTATCAATAATGTTAGTTATTTTGTCATTGTCACCATGTTCCTACATGTAATTTAAAGAATCAAATCCTGAACATCTCTGTCTGTGCTTAAACAAGACTGGAGGGGCAGAGGAGGCAGCAGAAGGCTGGTGAGAGCCCTCCCCACGCCCTGAAGGCTTCCCTGGGAGCCTGTGATGTGATGTGTCCCTGCTGGATATACCCTGCACAGATCTGTGATTCAAAGGAAATTCACCGCTCTGTATGAATTCCCATTGCCCTCGTGAAGACAGTCAGACCAGGAGGATTGTCTTAGAAAACTGGCTTCATCATTTCACTTCTTCTCAGAGCTAACTAGACATGATAGGAAACTGAAGTGTGAAGAAAGAGAATTAAAAGACAGCTTTCTCCACAGCATCTGCCACTCATATCCACCCCCAAAAAAACTCCAGGAGGACAGGGACAGACTGTTTGGTCCCACTAAAGAGCATTCTCCACTCTGTTTTATGGGATGATATTTGGAGCATATCTGTTTTCATGGTCAGAGCAGCTCAGCTTGAGCAATCTCATTTCCATCATGGATCCACACAGCTACCTTGATCTGTGATTTTTCAGGATGCACTGGGGGAGAATCCTTCCCATGGTTGGTTGATATGCTAGGCTGTTCCACCCTGGCAGGTGAATTGAGACCCTAAACCAGTCTGGGTTTGCCTCTTGAGATCTCCCACTGACTCATGGCAGGGTTGTCTTGCCATGAATTTCTTTGCTTTGCTATTGCCTTGGGCCACAGAGGTTGATTTGCTTTGGTTAAAGGAGATAATGAAGACGGCGAGAGGAACATCCCAGAGGAACTGGAGTATCCATTTGAGCTGGGAGATATTGGCTATGTCTGAACTGTTCCTGAGGGTCAGAGTGGATCCATCAGCTTCACCCTTTTGTTGTGGGAAAGGAGCGGGCACAGCAAGGGAGGGAAGGCTTTCTCTGTATTGATTCTCTCTGAATTTGCCATTTATTTCCTGCAGTTTTACTTTAAGGAAAAAAAATGTCACAGAACAATATGGTGTATACATAATATTTTATCTTAAAAATGAGTAACTTTTTAAAATTTTGGTACTTTTATATCTTGTTGAATTCAAGATCTATCTACACTAATTTATTGAATGTTAGAATGTTCATGTTTAGCTGATTTCAAGTGCATATATTTTGAATGCAATTTTCCAAAGCAAAACTTGTTTTCCTTGAAACTGGTTCCATGATTTATTGTTCATATGGCTTTTTCATTTGGGCTATCCATTTTGTGACAGCAAGTGTATGGAAATGTTTGCCTAAATAATGTATATATATATTACTTTTCTCACATAGTAACATTTATTATCTTTGTATCAGTTATGCATGAAATTTTATTTGTTTCTGCTCCTCCAAGCGTAAGTACATAATCATTTTTACTTCTTTCTGCTCATGTTCCTTTTCTTATAGAAAGAAGAAAGATTTCCCTCATAGACCACAGAGTCAGCATCTATAGCCAAAGACCCCAGCAATTGGATTACAGAATGCATGGCCAATTACTATTCTTCTATTAGAGAAACAGATCATGATGAATATACCTGAGGTTTTTTTCACCAGGAATTAAAGCAAACAGTTATGTCAGCTATTAATTTGTGCCACCCCTTCTATATGTGCTTCCTTCCTTTGCTTTTCTGTTTTTTTCCTTTTTCTCACTTCTTTCTTCCTCTCCCTAAATGGAATCATCACATGCTTCTCTCTGCCATCTCCCCAACCCCCATACCAAACTGGCCTTCCTAATGACAGCATTTATGTTCCAGTCATTTCCTGGCACTTTAAAAAAAATGTAGCTGTCCTGGTTCCCAGTCCTTCAAGAATTACTTTGTCAAAAATATAGTTGAGCCACTCTGAGGTCTATGCATTATTAGTTTTAAGAACAATATTTTCATTTTCTTACCTTGAGTTTTCTGGCATTTAATATCTTTAACCAGTAGTCTAGTTCTAATGTGAGTCCTTAAGACACTGTATCATATGAGAAGGGAAGAAAATATTTTGAAGTTAGATGGACATTCTTTTGCCCCAGCAATGCCCATGTAACGTAGACAGTACCTAGTGGATCGGCAGAGAGGACTGAGTCTGTTTGTCACATGCCCTTTGAAACTCATTTTGGATATTCCTTACAACCTGAGCCACCAGGGAAACTCTTCCATTTTTTGGCCACATATCTAAAATTTCTAATGTCAAAAATTCATTGAAAAAAGAAAGTATTATTCAATTTTCTTTTCTCTTGTGTCCTGACCCACATCCCCCTTCTCAAGAAGAGTGACCTCAGCTATTTTCCCATAGAAATATGAACGAATTTTGTATGAACTTCTTTTTGTATGAACACTTTTCCTTCTAAAGGTCCTGGGTGAAATTCTAGAGCTATGGCATCAAAGTGAAACTCAGTAAAATCGACTTTGTTGAATATCTTAAAGACACTATGGTTCAATTAGTTTTCTGATCCAAGGATAAAATATAAATTTTATTTGCCATCCCTCGGCAAGGTGGTTTATCTCTCCAGCCAATGTCAAGCAAATTTTAGTTAGTGTTTGTATTCTATGTTGGTATTTGACATCCTTCCCCAACTCTGTAGGAAAGAGCACCTGAGTTACTATCAAAGTCTTCATAAGAGGAGACCAGTTTTATCTGACTTCCTGGGTCTCCCTGACAGATGGACTACTCAGCTACTGAAGACCACATTTTTGTCATCAATAAGGACCTCCTAAAAAACATAACACAACACATGCAGATACACACACACACAAATTACAACAGAAATTCATTATGCCTTTAGGAGTCTTTCAGATAGAATTTTATGTTCTTTTTGACCTTTTGTTTGAGATACAAAAATTCCTGAGCATAAAAATGTAGTGAACCAATTCAAGCTGCTTGTCAAATTGAAGAGTGGAAACCTCAGCTTACTACAAATTGATCTAATTAAGCCTTATTAAAATTGATACCCTCAGGGTGAATTTTTATCCCTTGCACAAAGGATGGAATTGCAGATTTCCACATACAATGCAGGCGAATCTGGTGCTTTTATGGGTGAATTTTCCAAATGGGGATAGCAAATGTGCCAGGGACAGCATCCCTGAAGCATATGGGGATGTGTAATTGCTCAGTAATTGCAGTTTTCATTTGGACCAATTAAATGCAAATGAAAACAAAAGCCATGTCCTGTCTCTGCAGTCTGTTGGTAGTAGTCCAGACTCAGGATGGGGAGTGGGGGGCAGGGAGCGGGGTTGGATAGGGGAAACCGGGAACTGTCAGAGGATCTCTTGGGCACATATCTGCTCATCTTTCATCTTCTCCACCTCCCCCAACTGCCTCTCATTTCACTTCTTTATTCTTCCCTGAAACCTCAATGGGGATCCTCATAGAGGGAAAGGGTCTCATCAGACAACGTCCCTCTGCAGAATGGGGCCAAGCTGACATTCTCTAGCAAGCTTTCATTCTAATGTGACCACTTGTCTGCTGTGAGGATACGTGTCTGCTGGAGCTAGAATCAAGTGAGTGGAGCATGAAGAGCTGTTATCACCATAGAGGACGTGCTGCTGTTTGCTCCTTCCACCAGTCATTGCATCCTCTTCAGCAGCTCCTGGGGCCAGGAAAAGAGTCACTCACCCAGGGAACAGTGGGAAATGGAGACACCTATTGGTGGAGTCTGTGAATGTGGGGGCACCTGCCACATCTCAACAAGGGACTGTTGAAAACAAGTAGCCTAGTCTTTTCTTCAGGCTGTGTTCTGAATTTCAGACTTAGGTCATCCAACTTCCTCCTCACCATCTCCACCTGTCAGTGTAATGGGCAACTCATTATATGTCCTATCAAAGCTAAACACTTCATATCCATCCTCCCCTCTCGTTTCTCCCCTCCTTCAGTCCCCTACACTTCAGTCAGTGAAGTCAGTTTCTGGTGGTAGAGCCTCAGGCTGGAGAAAGTTTATTTTGGGAAGGGAACCCAAAGACATTTTATTGGAACAGTAAAACGGAAAGAAGGAAATCTGATCCCAGGCAGTATGGTTGAGATGGTTACTGTTGTGGGCTTCTGGGGCCTCTCTACACTTCCAGGAGGTACTCTCTGAAGAGGAGTGCATGTCACCCACCTTCCAAACCATCATGGGTCAGATGTTGCCCCTGAGGTGTGAATTTTCTGGGTTTCCAGGTTCCCACAGGTACTCGAATGCCCTAGGGCAGAAGGCTGGGGATGCAAAGAACAGCAAGGCCAAGGTACTGCCAGGCACCCCACCGTGGCTGCTTGTTGTCACAGCAACTGCTGGAATGAAAAGCTGCGGAAGAGGTTATGAAAGGGCCCGATGCCTGGGAGTCATCCTTGACTCCATACTTTCTCTTCACCTCACATTCCACTCATCAGTTATTTCTGTCGATCCTACTTCTAAAATATTCTTCTAAAATATATTCCAAATCTGACCAAATCTCACCATCCCCACAATGACCACCCTGGTCCAAATTATCAACATTTCTATCTAGACCGCAGTAATAGTTTGCTGATGGAGCTCCCATCCTCACCCTTTCTTCCGTTCCCTCACCCCACCCCCAGTGCATAACACTCATAGCAGGCAGTAGTCAGGGCAAACCCTTATAAATTCTTATCGTAGAGACCTCCCAGGCGGTCCAGTGGCTGGGACTTCACCTTCTAATGCAGGGGTCGTGGGTTCGATCCCTGATTGGGGAGCTAGGATCCTACATGCCTCACAACCAAAACATAAAACAGAAACACTATTGTAACAAATTCAAAAAAGACTTTAAAAATGGTCCCACATTAAAATAAGAAATCTTAAAAACTCTTATCATAGCCATGTCCTGTTTCCTTTTAAAATCCAATGATAACTCATCTAAGCCAGAATAAAATCATAAATCCTTTCTAACATCTGCAAAAGTGTGTGTGTTTTGGCCCTTTTCTCCTTTTCTGAACTCAGAAAGTTCTTCCCTTCCCTTCCCTTCCCCGACTTCTTCAGACACTCTGGTCTCCACTGACCTCTTGCTGTTTCCAAATTGCCAGAAATGTTCCCACTTCAAGGCTTTGGCATTTGCTGTTCACTCTTTCCAGAATGCTATTCCTACATGAATGTGTTTGTTTCCCTCCCTCACCTCATTCAAGTCTCTGCATAAATAGCATCTTGTCAAAAAATATTTTTTGATCATCTTATCTAAAATAATATGTTTCCCTCCAACAACCCATTTTTGGTTCCTCATTTTTCTCTCTGTCTAAAATCTTACAGATTTATTCTTTTACTTTTATTTTCCTCTTTTTCAATTTAGTGTTAGTCCTTGAAAGTAGGGACTTTGTTTTGTTTATTGACATAACTCTCATACCTAAAACAGCCCCCAGTACAGAGTAGACAAACTTGCTCTCAAAAATGATCCTCCAGGGGGATGGGTGGCAGAAGAATCTAATCATGTGCTTCCTTTTATGTCTATACAGGGAAGGTGACTGTGCAGAGATAGTAGGTTCCAGAGCCTGGCACATAATCCTGAAGGATGCTGTACTTTTGGTCTGTTGTGTTCTTCATTTTTCATGTTGCATCGTGTGGGGCCCAGGATGCCAGCACAACCAAGAAGAAGCTAGTCATGGCCATCTCAAATCTCAGTATCCTTATCAAGATCTCTAGCATCACTGAGGGTAGTCTTAGCACATGTGCCTCTTCCTCCTGCCCTCCAAGAATCTGATGAATGGAGACATGATGTCAATGAGAGCCTCAACCTCAACTTCTCTTAACACAAATAAGCAATTCTTGAGAACTGATTCTCCATGTCTGTAATTAATTTTAACCTAAGAGAGGACAGAGGTAAAATTTTCATCAGAGTACTGATTTTAGATTTCAGATTCTTTCAGGAAGCCAGGCTGTTAGGAAAGAAAGGAGGAAAGGCAAGTAGGTGCTTTAGTATTGAGTTGGGGAAGTAACTGGTGAGAAATAAAGGGACCTGGCTAAGTATGCAGATGCTATACAAACCAAGGTATGGTCTCTTATGATGCTTTTGTTGTCATTTTTGTTGTCCACCCTTTTTCTATATCTAAAACTTGGAAGAATCTTTGCTTTTTTGTTTTGTTTGGTTTGGTTTCTGTCTCCTTCTCTTTTTCTTTAATTATTTTTTTTATTTTTTCAGGTTTTTTTTTAATTTTTTTTATTTATTTTTTTATTAGTTGGAGGCTAATTACTTCACAACATTTCAGTGGGTTTTGTCATACATTGATATGAATCATCCATAGATTTACACGTATTCCCCATCCCGATCCCCGCTCCCACCTCCCTCTCCACCCGATTCCTCTGGGTCTTCCCAGTGCACCAGGCTGGAGCACTTGTCTCATGCATCCCACCTGGGCTGGTGATCTGTTTCACCATAGATAGTATACATGCTGTTCTTTTGAAATATCCCACCCTCGCCTTCTCCCACAGAGTTCAAAAGTCTGTTCTGTATTTCTGTGTCTCTTTTTCTGTTTTGCATATAGGGTTATCGTTACCATCTTTCTAAATTCCATATGTATGCATTAGTATACTGTATTGGTCTTTATCTTTCTGGCTTACTTCACTCTGTATAAGGGGCTCCAGTTTCATCCATCTCATTAGGACTGGTTCAAATGAATTCTTTTTAACGGCTGAGTAATATTCCATGGTGTATATGTACCACAGCTTCCTTATCCATTCATCTGCTGATGGGCATCTAGGTTGCTTCCATGTCCTGGCTATTATAAACAGTGCTGCGATGAACATTGGGGTGCACGTGTCTCCTTCAGATCTGGTTTCCTCAGTGTGTATGCCCAGAAGTGGGATTGCTGGGTCATATGGCAGTTCTATTTCCAGTTTTTTAAGAAATCTCCACACTGTTCTCCATAGCGGCTGTACTAGTTTGCATTCCCACCAACAGTGTAAGAGGGTTCCCTTTTCTCCACACCCTCTCCAGCATTTATTGCTTGTAGACTTTTGGATAGCAGCCATCCTGACTGGCGTGTAATGGTACCTCATTGTGGTTTTGATTTGCATTTCTCTAATAATGAGTGATGTTGAGCATCTTTTCATGTGTTTGCTAGCCATCTGTATGTCTTCTTTGGAGAAATGTCTGTTCAGTTCTTTGGCCCGTTTTTTGACTGGGTCATTTATTTTTCTGGAATTGAGCTTCAGGAGTTGCTTGTATATTTTTGAGATTAATCCTTTGTCTGTTTCTTCATTTGCTATTATTTTCTCCCAATCTGAGGGCTGTCTTTTCACCTTACTTATAGTTTCCTTTGTAGTGCAAAAGCTTTTAAGTTTCATTAGGTCCCATTTGTTTAGTTTTGCTTTTATTTCCAATATTCTGGGAGGTGGGTCATAGAGGATCTTGCTGTGATTTATGTCGGAGAGTGTTTTGCCTATGTTCTCCTCTAGGAGTTGTATAGTTTCTGGTCTTACATTTAGATCTTTAGTCCATTTTGAGTTTATTTTTGTGTATGGTGTTAGAAAGTGTTCTAGTTTCATTCTTTTACAAGTGGTTGACCAGTTTTCCCAGCACCACTTGTTAAAGAGGTTGTCTTTTTTCCATTGTATATCCTTGCCTCCTTTGTCAAAGATAAGGTGTCCATAGGTTTGTGGATTTATCTCTGGGCTTTCTATTCTGTTCCATTGATCTATATTTCTGTCTTTGTGCCAGTACCATACTGTCTTGATGACTGTGGCTTTGTAGTAGAGTCTGAAGTCAGGCAGGTTGATTTCTCCAGTTCCATTCTTCTTTCTCAAGATCACTTTGGCTATTTGAGGTTTTTTGTATTTCCATACAAATTGTGAAATTATTTGTTCTAGTTCTGTGAAAAATACCGTTGGTAGCTTGATAGGGATTGCATTGACCTCAACATAATAAAAGCTATATATGACAAACCCACAGCAAGCATCACCCTCAATGGAGTGTCTCCTTCTCAAAACACCTCTATTCCTGGTAGTATCAGTGGGGTGCCTGTATCCAGTGCCAAGAGCATGGGATTTGCAGCTAGAGAAAGCTAGCTTTATATTCCCAGTTCCTTATTAACATGTAGTGTGACCTTGAAAAAGTTGCTTAATCTTTCCAAACCCCTGTTTCATCGACTGTAAAATGAAGACAATCTATCCTCATTAAAAAGTTGTGAGAATTTTAATGAGATTGTATACCTCCCCCTACTCTTCCCTCCCCTGCCCTTTATAAAAATAGATCAGTTACAAATTAGATGTTTTAAAGCATGAGACAGCCTATTGTCATTTCTAAGAGATAAATCCTGGCAGGCTGGGTGTCTGCCCAGGATTTTTTAAACTTTGCTAATATATATATAGAAGATATGGGGGAGTTTATCACTCACTTCTTTTAGAACAAGCTCCCACAGGTCTGAGGATGTTTAAAACAGAAACATATTTAAATGCAGACAACCCTCAGATGAAGATAGATGAAAGACTATTCAATTAGGGAGCAGATAGCCAGGAATCCCTAGATGCCCAGGGCTTTCTCTCCATTGCAGTTTCTCTGAAAGGCCTGTGCAAGGAGAATTGCAGAGAGGCCAAGTCTCCATCAGTATAAACTGAAAATTCTAGATACAGGAATGCATCACTTTTTGTTTGGTAGAGAACATTTTTACTTCAATAACTGTGTACCTAGGATTGGAAACTCTGCTAGGATATTGCAGAGAGGCCAAAAGTCTCCATCAGTATAAACTGAAAATTCTAGATACAGGAATGCATCACTTTTTGGAAGTGATAGGATAGGATATTAGCATTATTTGGGCCATGCTATGTGCATCACCCACTTGGTGGAGGTCTCACTCCTTATAGATAAGCCAACTAAGAGTTAGACAAATGGAGTGATCTGCCCAAACACATGCATCCAGTAAACAGCAGGGCCAGGAATTGAAAAGTCCATCTGATGCTCATGATTTTCCCAGTGACCCTGAAGCCACAACAATATGGGAAGGAAGGATGCTCTACTGAGTTCAAGCATCCTGCTTATTACCTGAGGGAGGAGACAGGTGAAGAGGATCAAGCCCACCACCGATCATTGTTATGGAGCATGAAGACACCAAGGATACCATCCCTTTAAAACGGAGTCCGAAAAGCAAGTAGGAAGTCCTGGACCAATGGGAGTGTGAAACAGCAGACCCTTAGATTGGTTTAGATGGGAGAGAAATGAGAAAACAAAGATACAATTTATTCCACCTGGAAAGCCATACAGAAATTTGTGAATTTTACCTGGAAGATTAGGTGATCAAATGAGCCCTAAGAAGAGGGACTATAAAAATATGGTGAGAGGCTGGTGCCCTAAATGAGATGTGAACATGGAGAAATATTTTGTGGCAGTTTGTGTTCTCTTCAAGCCTGCATAAAACTGTGGAAAGCACAAGTGTAGGTGAAGCAAAGAGGAAAGGCTGTACTAGCCACTTGGGGTTCATCTAGCGGAGTAAGAATAGCAGCAGCAGGAGTTGAGACAGTGACGAGATGCTGAGAGTGTAGCCAGAGCTCAAACTCACAGCAAGAAGGCCCTGAGTGAACAATAACCTTCTGGGAAATTCTCTGAAACCCTTATGATATGATTGTGTATATGTTGTGAGGTGAAGAGGTCACTGAACTTCCCTTGGTGCTGGGAGCTTAAGCCTTTTTATTTGGAAGTTAAAGTCCCCTAGAGAACAGCATAATTTGGAGGCAGCTGGCCCTGCATAGACTGTGTTTCTGCCTGTTGTAGCCCTCAATAATTCCCACTATTATCGTTACAGCCTCCACAGAAAATAAAGTGTTTTTGATTCAAGTCTTCTTCCATCTCCTCTCCTCTCTTCTCCAATCTCCACTGAACTAAATGGATGATGTCAATTAGGGACATTTATCTGGAATCGAATGTGGAGGCTTAATTATCACAGACAAAAACCACTAATGAGGAAACAACATTATCCTTCACACACGAAGCTGTTTTGATGGAAACTAATTTATGGCAAGTGTTCTATCCTGCAGGCTTCATTACAAGGGGTCTCTGTCCTCACGACTTTCTCCCTCCCTTTTCCCCCATCCTTTCTCTACTGTCATTAGCTCAATCTCACAGGAAATCAGAGAGCAGACAGTGCTCTCCACACCTTTTATAGGAAAGGAAGCAATGAGGCAGCCAGATTGGCTCCAGGCAAAATCACCACATTACAATGCTTCCTTGGGCACATCTCACTTTTCTTTTTGGCTGCCTTCCCCTCATATTTTTCTCTTTCTGTCTTACTCCCATCTTCTCCTTGCCATCTATTGCCAAACTGGTTGAAGTCTCTTTTGCCCTCATCTAATCAATCCTTTTCCAACTTTTTATTTACTTATCAATAAGAACCCATTTGTGGGGCAGGAATAGAGCCACAGACATAGAGACTGGATATGTGGACACAGTGAGGGTAAGGGAGGGTGGCAAGAATTGGGAGATTAAGATTGACATGTATACACTACCATGTGTAAAATAGCTGGTGGGAAGCTTCTATATAGCACAGGGAGCCCAGCTCAATGCTGTGTGATAACCTAGACAGGTGGGATAGGGGGAGGAAGGTCCAAGAGGGAGGCGATATATGTATATACATATACGAAAAAGGTCATATGTACAAAAAAGGTCATAATGATCTAGATAACCATGATGGTGTGGTCACTCACCTAGAGTCAGACATCCTGGAGTGTTAAGTCAAATGGGCCTTAGGAAGTATTACTATGCACAAAGCTAGTGGAGGTGATGGGATTCCAGCTGAGCTATTTCAAATCTTAAAAGATGATGCTGTTAAAGTGCTGTATTCAATATGCCAGCAAATTTGGAAAACCCAGCAGTGGCCACAGGACTGGAAAAAGTCAGTTTTCATTCCAATCCCAAAGAAGGGCAATGCCAAAGAACAGTCAAAGTGAAGTGAAGTGAAAGTCACTCAGTCATGTCTGACTCTTTGTGACCCCATGGACTATACATTCCATGGAATTCTCCAGGCCAGAATACTAGAGTGGATAGCCTTTGCCTTCTATAGGGGATCTTCCCAACCCAGGGATCCAACCCAGGTATCCCACATTGCAGGCAGGTTCTTTACCAATTGAGCCACAAGGGAAGCCCAAGAATACTGGAGTGGGCATTGCAGGTGGATTCTTTACCAACTGAGCTATGAGGGAAGCTATGAGGAACATTTATGAATGTTCAAACTACCATACAACTGCACTCACTTCACATGCTAGCAAGGTAATGCTCAAAACCCTTCAAGCTAGGCTTAAACAGTATGTGAACTGAGAATTTCCAGATGTACAAACTGGATTTAGAAAAGGCAGAAGAACTAGAGATCAAATTGCCAACATCCATTGGATCATAGAGAAAGCAAAAGAATTCAAGAAAAAAAAATCTACTTCTGTTTCATTGACTACACTAAAGTCTTTGACTGTATGGATCACAAGCTGTGGAAAAATTTTTAAAGAGATGGGAATACCAGACCACTTTACCTGTGTCCTGAGAAACCTGTATTCAGGATAAGAAGCAATAGTTGGGACCGGATATAGATCAACTAATGGTTCAGAATTGGGAAAGAAGTACACCAAGGTTGTATATCGTCACCTTGCTTATTTAACTTCTATGCAGAGTACATCACACGAAATGCTGGGCTGGATGAAGCACAAGCTGGAATCAAGATTGCTGGGGGAAACATCAATAACCTCACAAAATCAGATGACACCACCCTTACGGCAGAAAACAAAGAGGAAATAAAGAGCTTTTTGATGAAAGTGAAAGAGGAGAGTGAAAAAGCTGGCTCAAAACTCAACATTCAAAAAACAAAGATCATGGCATCCAGTCCCATCACTTCATGGCAAATAGATGGGGAAACAATGGAAACAGTGACAGACTTTGTTTTCTTGGGCTCCAAGATCACTGCAGATGTTGACTGCAGTCATGAAATTAAAAGACACTTGCTCGTTGGAAGAAAAGCTATGACAAACCTATATAGCATATTAAAAAGCAGAGACATTACGTCACTGACAAAGGTCCATATAGTCAAAGGTGTGGTTTTTCTAGTAGTCATGTATGGATGAGACAGTTGGAATATAAGGAAAGCTGAGTGCCAAAGAATTGATGCTTTTGAATTGTGGTGTTGGAGAAGACTCTTAAGAGTCCCTTGTACTGCAAGGAGATCAAACCAGTCAATTCTAAAGGCAATTAGTCCTGAATATTCATTGGAAAGACTGATGCTGAAGCTGAAGCTCCAATACTTTGGCCACTGACTCATTGGAAAAGACCCTGATGCTGGGAAAGATTGAAGACAGCAGGAGAAGGGGACAACAGAGGATGTGATGGTTGATGGCATCACCAACTCAATGGACATGAGTTTAAGCAAGCTCCAGCAGTTGGTGATGGGTGTTGGTGATGGACAGGGAAGCTTAGTGTGCTGTAGTCCATAAGGTTGCAAAGAGTCAGATATGAGTGAGTGAGTGAACTGAACTAAACTGAATGCAGAGTACATATGTGAAATTCCAGGCTGGACAAATCACAAGCTGTAATCAGGATTGCCAAAAGAAATATCAACAACTTTAGATATGCAAATTATACCACCCTAATGACTGAAAGTGAAGAGGAACTAAAGAAACTCTTGATGAAGGTGAAATAGGAGAGTAAAAAAGCTGGCTTAGAACTCAACATTCAAAAAACTGGTCCCATCACTTCATGGTAAATAGATGGGGAAGAATATGGAAACAGTGGCATATTTTATTTTCTTGGGCTTCAAAAATCACTCTGGACAGTGACTGAAGCCATGAAATTAAAGGTGCTTGTTCCTTGGGAGGAAAGCTATGACAAAAGTAGACAGCATATTAAAAAGCAGAGATATCACTTTGCCAACAAATGTCCACATAGTCAAAGCTATGGTTTTTCTAGTAGTCATGTACAGATGTGAAAGTTGGACCATAAAGAAAGCTGTGCTGTGTTGTGCTTAACCGCTTAGTCATGTCTGACTGTTTGAGACCTCATGGACTGTAGCCCATCAGGATCCTCTGTCCATAGGCATTCTCCAGACAAGTGTACTGGAGTGGGTTGTCACGCCGTCCTCCAGGGGATCTTCCCAACCCAGGTTTCCCACATGGCAGGCATATTCTTTACCATCTGAGAGACAAAGAATTGATGCTTTTGAACTGTGGTGCTGGAGAAGACTCTTGAGAGTCCCTTGGACAGCAAGGAGATCAAACTAGTCAATCCTAAAGGATATCAACTCTGAAAATTCACTGTAAGGACTGAGGCTGAAGTTGAACACCGATAATTTGGCCATTTGATGCAGAGAGCTGACTCACTGGAAAAGATCCCAAAGCTGAAAAGATTGACAGTAAGAGAAGGGGGTGACAGAAGATGGTTGCATGGCATCATCAATGGATGCCATGATGTATGGTTGCATGCATCATCATGCATCCAACTCAATGGACATGAGTTTGAGCAAACTCCAGAGGACAGTGAAACCTGGTGTGCTGCAGTTCATGGCATTGCAAAGAGTTGGACATGACCTAGCAACTGAACAAAAACATAGTTGATTCACTTGGTTGTCCAGCAGAAATTAACACAACCTTGTAAAGCAAAAATACTCTACTTTAAAAAAAGAGAGAATTTGAGCTGGACTGAGGTGCTGGCAGTCTGGATTGAGCACAGGGGTTTTCCTACCTACAACTGGGGAAAGGATTAGTAGCCTCCATGGGGGTCAGGGAGGTAATGAGTTTCAGAAATCAAAGTTGCTTGTCAGAAAGACATCCAGTAGGACTTCTAGGTGCTATCTGAGGAGAAAATGGGAAACAGCAATCAGTGACCAAGACAGAGAAAACTTTAGTTATATAGCCCTCCCCATCCCTGTTTTTCTAAAGAATCAGCAATAAAACCCATGCATTGGCCTTTGTAGCCCTCAGTGGGCTTGGCTGAGGCCAATTGTTCTGTGCCAGTGCCCAGTTCCACAGAGGCCTTCCAGGAATAAGCTAGGAGGTGGCAGCTCCAGAGTGAGGAGGAGGAGGTGGGGGATTCCTGGTCTCTGGGGACCATGACACAGAGGAGAGGAGAGAACTCAGTCCAGAGCCAGGCACTGTATCTCTCCTTCTAGAATGAATCCTCCAGGAAAGCTCCAGGTCTTCTCATTTTTGTATTCTCATTTCTTTCACAGATCTTGACATATACCATATGAGCTCAGATCATGAGTACAGTCAAAGAATAAAGGGATAAGTGTATGAAGGAGACAATTTTCCCCTGAAGTGATGATGTCAGTATTGTACCTTGCATGTGTTGATCCCCAATAGTTTGGCCAGAGGGGTTTGCCCAAGTTCATGCTTCCTAACCCTGTTCATGCTCACTGCTGTGTTGGCAACAGTCAGAATCAGGGCAATCACTGCATCCTGTGTGTCTGTTCCCAGAAGGAGGGGGACAGACTGAGGGCAGGAGTCCAGGAGGACCAGTAGCAGGAGCCAGTAGTCTTTGTAATCTGAGGGCCCGGTGATGGAGAGTAAATTGGAGAGGGGTGTTGGTCCCATTCAAGGCTAGTTGAACATAGCAAGCGTCTGGAACCATTCTGCAGATTCTGTCACTCTCAGACTGCCTGACCTTGGGCCAGTCCCTCATTCCTTGTCAGATGAAGCTATCTAGCCATAGCAGCAATGGCAATGCAAAGTTCATGTGCAGGACAAGATGGGAAGGTCATATGTGTTCCTAGTCACATGCCAACTCCCTTTCATTAGGAGTGGTCAGCTGGAGCACTGGCCATGGGAAATGAGGATATGGGAGTGTCAGGCTCTGAATCTACTGATTGTGTTAAGGCATCTGAGTGTCCCTGACCAGATTCAGACTGCCAGGTCCACAGTGGATTCGCAAATATCTCAAACCTCAGGCGATTCTTTTCTGAGTGAAATGACACCTTGAGTGGTGAATAAATCAGTTCCACTTTCCTTAGTGGTGAGTGCAGAGGCAAGGAGATCTAACAATGATCAGTGTTCCATTTGGAGCTAAGATCATTTTCATGTTTGGGGAGAGAGAGCCCCAGAGGTGGATCTAAAAGGAGTGGTGCTCAGAGCTTGCCCAGGCCAGGCTGGAGCCATCAAGGCCCCCGGGCTTGAGGCAGGTGCAGTCTGGTTGGCTAGAGACAGAGTGCTTAGCCAGCCCAGCAGTCCTGAACCAGATCTCTGCCTGCTGTACCAGTCCTGCTAACAATAGTTACTCACAAGCCTTGTTGTCATCATTACTTCCAGACTGCTGAGGAGAGTGTCAGCTCTACCTTTCTTTAGGTTTTCTTTTGTTTTTCCGTGGCCCAGCAAACAGCCTTCTGGAGGAGACTAGTGAAGCATGGCTCTTGTTGCTGGCTGACCGCACAGTGGCTCTGTTTTTCCAAACCGATGGCACGGCTCGCCAAGAGTGAATTAAATGTTTCCACAGAATCATTTGCTTCACTCCTAATCAGCTCTGTAAATTATTTTCCTTCCACCAGTTTAAGATGGGCACACTGGCTCCCTTAGTCAGGCACCTCAGGCTAGGGTTTTTGGGAAAGGAAGAAATGGAAAGTCATGAGAGGCCCTTCTAGAAATCTAAGGGGGAGAATGGAAAAGCCTGGGCTGAGTGCAGGCATGGCCTTGGATCAGTAGGTAGGACAGAAAACACATGGATGCTTGTCCAGAGCTCGGGGTGATGGAGAGGCTGGGGAGCAAGGATTTCTGGGTCATTGACCGCCGGGACACAAACACAATCGCTAATGAGAGTCACAGAACCTAATGCTGTGACTTGCTCCTGCTGGAAGATTCTGACAGACTAGTCCCACTTCCCTGGCTCAGATGGGAGACTTCCTAGGGTGTCTTACTCACTGTGATCTTCCTCCAGGTGGTCCTCCAGCCTTGCCACAGTGACTTTGCCTCTCTGCCCATCGCCCCAGCTGTCCTAGGGTTAACAGTTGGGACTCTGTGCTAAATTTCTTCAGTTCACCTTAGAGCTCCTTCTCAGGACTAGGTCAGTCTCCCACTCTCCCCAGGCTTCAGCATGACTCCTTCTTTCCAGTATCAGTTGCTCCCCTCTGCCTCCAGTTGGAATATGATGAAAACGTTGCTCCCCCAGTTTTTCCCTTACTTTATTGTCCCTGAAAGCAAATTCATTTACCATATTCATCTCAACAGGTTGTTGCTATTTACTCCAGCGGATGAGAATAGCAGTCTTGGGCAAGTGATGAAGCTTTTAAATAACCAGGGCCCTTGGCCTGTAGTTTCTAATGTTTTTGTTCTGGAATAGTAGCTGTGCTCTCCCTTAGATCTTTACCCTTGAGAGGTGGACTCAATTATATAACCTGGTAGCACCTTATAATTTATCAAATAAGTGGGGATAATTTGGGGAATGAAAGGGATGCTATTAGCAACATGTCATAATAATAAGAATAAAAAAAGGAATATTATGGGCAACAGTTATATTCTTACCCTGACCTTGCCTTTAGCAGCCCACATGGAGCAAAAGTCCCTTGGTCAAGAGTTGTATCTGGGGTCATTTCTTTTGGAAGTGGTACATGGATGTGACAGCCACTATATGGCTTGAAATTCAGGAAGATCCTGGTGCAATTCTTGGACTCTTACTAAATGCATAGACTTGGACAAGTAGTTTCTTTGGTGACTAACAATTACCCTGTCTGTACAATTCTTATAATGATAACTGTCTCAAAGATGGCTTGAAAGAATAAATAACATATAAAGCATCTGATTTGGAATGCCTCAATGAATTCTAGTTTCTATTTCTTCGTCTTTTCCCTAATGAAACCCACAAAGCATGCCAACTCTGTTTCTACTTCATCTCCTTTAGAGGGAAGATGGTCTGTGCTACTCAGTATTCTATCTTAAAATGGATTCCCAACTTTGCATTCCTAACATCTTTTAATGTACCAAATAAAAGGGCTGAAATTCAATATATTAAATGGAGTGATTTTAATGTATGAGACAGAAAGAGAGATTTAGTTTATGTTCCAAATATGCATGAGCATGAGATGCATTCAGAACAAGATATTGCCATATGATAAAAATGAAAAAAATGAATCTTGTGCTGGGCGTAATTAAATGACTGAGAAGATAGCTAATGGTTTTAGGATAAAAACTTTAGCTCCAGACCACTGGTTTTAGTTCAACACTGAAAGCTATTATGCCCATTGCCAGCTGCTAGGAAAAGAGACTGACTAGAACAAAATGTAATTGCTCTGGAGAGTATGGTCTTGGACAGGAGCCTTATGCCCTTGAAGCTCCTCACACTCTCTTGGCTTCAGTTTCTCGACCTGTAAAATGGGCACAAAATTATGAACTGAATAGGATTGTGATGAGAATGAAATGTGAGGCCTCACAGTATTCAACTGTCAAACACAAACTGAAATGGGTTATAAGTTATTGTTAGTTTATTTTTATTTTTTTATGAATTGTAACTGAATCTGGAGAATCATACACTCTTGCATCTCTTCTTTTAACTTCAACTAGATTTTTCTGTAGGATTTAATGGAAATTTCTTGTTTTTAGAGCTGCTGGACCTAGATCTACAAACTAACTGATTACAAGTGAGAAGTTAAGAGGCACCTGATTAGAAATCCCCAAGACCTTCACTATCAAAATACTAGCTTTGTGGGACTTTAATAGTTGTTCCTCCAAAAAGGTATGCATGCACAAATATCTTTGGGAAATGCTTGGTAAATAAAATGAAACAGATTGCTATACAGCTTTTAAAATATTTAAATGAACCAATAAGCATCTCCAAGATAGGGCCACCTACCATCCGTTGTCTTCCAAGTGTGCTTGACCACGGTCACCATATTTTTTGTGGGATATTTTTAGAGAACCATGGTCTTTGGCATGCTTTGGCAAGCATTCATCTAATACTTTTTATGTATTTGGGAAAATGTTTGCTTTATAATATTAATCAAGAAAGCAAGCTACTAAATTTCACATACTGTAAAATCACAATTATGTTAAATTGTATATAAGAGCCTGGAAAGAAACATATAAAAATATTAACATATTATCTAAAATCAGTAATCTCAGGGGCAATAATTTAGGGATTTTTAAAATATCTATTTCACTTAATCCATAATTTTCAGTTTTTCTACAATGACCATGTATTATCTTTATAATCCAAAGATTTTACTCTTCTTTTCTTTTGGTTAAACAATATCAGGAGGGATTGTTTCTTTTCCAGCTACAGTGTTTGATCCACCCATGTGAAATATGCCTTTCATTGCATCCTTCAAAGATAGAAGAACTGTAAAAAGCCTTTAGAAGCCCTTGAGGAATTTTGTGGACAGTAAAAGTAAAGATTATAAACCAAAGAAAAATACACAAAGTTGTAAGAGCAGTAAAGAGAAAAGTGGAGACAAGGGATAGTGAGTATCTAAAGAGGAAAAATAGGAAGCCTAGCCTTTCCAGGAAAAGAAAAAGGTCAAAAACAATGGTGAATTTTTTCAAGAACTCCCATAGTAAGGAAGAAACTCATCAATAGTCCGAAACCAGATTGCTGACAGGATCATCCTAGGTCACAACCAACCTTCCTGCCTCAAGCCAGATCACCTCTGAGTCATCATGAGACTATTTACATAAGGACAATACCTGGGATCCATTCACAACAGAGCTCTTCAAATCTGTGTCAGAATCTCAAATTAATGGGGCTTGATGAGGAACAGGAGGCCTGATGAAAGTGAAAGAGGAGAGTGGAAAAGTTGGCTTAAAACTCAACATTCAGAAAACTAAGATCATGGAATCTGGTCCCATCACTTCATGGCAAATAGATAGGGAAACAGTGGAAACAGTGACAGACTTTATTTTTGGGGGCTCCAAAATCACTGCAGATGGTGACTACAGCCATGAAATTAAAAGACACTTGCTCCTTGGAAGAAAAGTTAAGACCAACCTTGACAGTTTATTAAAAAGCAGAGACATTACTTTGCCAACAAAGGTCCATCAGGTCAAAGCTATGGTTTTCCCAGTAGTCATGTATGGATGTGAATGTTGGACAATAAAGAAAGTTGAGCACTGAAGAATTGAGGCTTTTGAACTATGGTATTGTGGAAGACTCTTGAGAGTCCCTTGGACTGCAAGGAGATCCAACCAGTCCATCCTAAAGGGGATCAGTCCTAGGTGTTCATTGGAAGGACTGATGCTGAAGCCGAAACTCCAATACTTTGGCCACCTGATGAGAAGAGATGACTCATTTGAAAAGATCCTGATGCTGGGAAAGATTGAAGGCAGGAGGAGAGGGGTTCAACAGAGGATGAGGTGGTTGGATGGCATCACCGACTCAGTGGACATGAGTTTGAGTAAACTCCGGGAGTTGATGATGGACAGGGAGGCCTGGTGTGCTGCAGTTGATGAGGTTGCAAAGAGTCAGACACAACTGAGTGATTGAATTGAACAGAACTGAACTTATGAGGAACAAAGGTTGGGAAGAAGAACTCTCCGTGGATGGGGATTGAGTGAATAGCAGGAGATATGAGTAGTTTTGTTAGCCCCATGGATTCTAAACAACAGAAGTTTAATGTACTTTGAGGATCTCAGTTTAAATCTTGGCTCCACGCTTATATTTGTCTGACTTTGGAAATTTAACTGCTCTGTGCTTTAGTTTCTATAAAATGGGGATAATAGTAAGAACTGTCTCATTTAGTTGTTTTGAGGACTTAATGAGTGTTAGTTGCTCAGTAGTGTCCAACTCTGCAACCCCAAGGATGGTAGCCTGCCAGGCTCCTCTGTCTATGGGATTTCCCAGGCAAGAATACTAGAATGGGTAGTCATTCCTTTCTCCAGGGGATCCTCCCAACCCAGAGACAGCTTCCCTAGTGGCTCAGATGGTAAAGAATCTGCCTCCAATGCAGAGACCTGGGTTCAATCCCTGGATCAGGAAGATTCTCTGAAGAAGGGAATGGCTACCCATTGTATTGCAGGAAGGGAGGCCCCCTTCCAGGGCCTGAGAATGGGCTCTAGTGTAGAACTCGGAAATGAATTGTCTGAGAAGATACACATGCTGACAGAGCAAGAGACTTTATTGGGAAGGGGTGCCAGGGCAGAGAGCAGGAGGTAAGGGAACCCAGGAGAACTGCTCTGCCACGTGGCTGGCAGTCTGGGGTTTTATGGTGATGGGATTAGTTTCCAGGTTGTCTTTGGCCAATTGTTCTGACTCAGAATCCTTCCTGGTGGCACATGCATTGCCCAGCCAAGACGGATGCCCACAAGAAGGATTCTGGGAGGTGGTCGGACAGGTGCTGTTTCCTTTTGACCTTTTCTAGTCTCTTCTGGTTAGTGGTGGCTTATTAGTTTTGTATTCTTTTCTAGGACCTCCTGTCATAAAATAAATCACACAAATGGTTATGATGGCACCTGACCAGGGTGGGTGGTTTCAATCAGTGAGCTTCCCCTAACGGCTCCAGTATTCTTGCCTAGAGAATCCCATGGACAGAGGAGCCGGCAGGCTACCGTCCGTAGGTCGCAGAATCGGACACGACTGAGTGACTAACACACTCAATGAGATTACAGATATGGATATAGATATATTACTTAGCAGTGGGTGCTTTATGAATGATAGCACTAGTATTAAAAGAGGAGTGAGTAACACCTGTAAACGGTTATACAGGGCATGGCACCCACGGGTGTATTAACCTGGTTTCTGGGCTTCAGGTTACTTATATAATGAGTGGCACTGTCCACTAAGTACAGGCCATATTCATACAATATTGAATGAGGGAAGTAGTTTCTTAACTGGCACACTAGCCTCTGGGTACTAACAATGGAAGTGCAATTATCAACTGAGTTGAACTTCTAGGTATTATGTGAAGTATCTGTAATTTGGGACTTGTGTTAGGTGGATTTTGCTGCAATGCTACTGTGTAGAAAACAACCTGTTGCAGTGAAAAGGAAACAAAGAGGAATGAGTGTGTCTCTCCTTTCTTTCCTGAGAACAAAGAAGATAGAACAGCGAGCAGGCCTGATGGCTCCTAATTTTTTTACTTTAACTGTTCCTAATCTATAGTCTGAGAAAACTCAGCAGTGGCCATAGGACTGGAAGAGGTCAGTTTTCATTCCAATCCCAAAGAAAGCTCAAACTACCGCATGATTGTACTCATCTCACATGCTAGCAAAGTAATGCACAAAATTCTCCAAGCCAGGCTTCAACAGTACGTGAACTGTGAACTTCCAGATGCTCAAACTGGATTTAGAAAAGGCAGAGGAACCGGAGATCAAATTGACAACATCATCGAAAAAGTAAGAGAGTTCTAGAAAAACATCTACTTCTGTTTTATCGACTATGCCAAAGCCTTTGACTGTGTGGATCACAACAAACTGTGGAAAATTCTTCAAGAGACCACTTGACCTGCCTCCTGAGAAATCTGTATGCAGGTCAGGATGCGACAGTTAGAACTGGACATGGAACAACAAACTGGTTCCAAATTGGGAAAGTAGTACGTCAAGACTGTATATTGTCACCCTACTTATTTAACTTATATGCAGAGTACATCATGCGGAAATGCTGGGCTGGATGAAGCACAAGCTGGAATCAAGATTGCCAGGAGAAATATCAATAACCTCAGATATGCAGATGATACCACCCTTATGGCAGAAAGTGAAGGGGAACTAAAAAGCCTGTTAATGAAAGTGAAAGAGGAGAGTGGAAAAGTTGGCTTAGAACTCAACATTCAGAAAACTAAGATCATGGCATCTGGCCCCATCACTTCATGGCAAATAGATGGGGAAACAGTGACAGACTTTATTTTGGGGGGGCTCCAAAATCACTGCAGATGGTAACTATAGCCATGAAATTAAAAGACACTTGCTCCTTGGAAGAAAAGTTATGACCAGCCTTGACAGTTTATTAAAAAGCAGAGACATTACTTTGCCAACAAAGGTCCGTCTAGTCAAGGTTTTTCCAGTGGTCATGCATGGATGTGAGAGTTGGACTATAAAGAAAGCTGAGTGCCCAAGAATTGATGCTTTTGAACTATGGTGTTGTGGAAGACTCTTGAGAGTCCCTTGGACTGCAAGGAGATCCAACCAGTCTATCCTAAAGGGGATCAGTCCTAGGTGTTCATTGGAAGGACTTATGCTGAAGCTGAAACTCCAATACTTTGGCCACCTGATGAGAAGAGCTGACTCATTTGAAGAGACCCTAATGCTGGGAAAGATAGAAGGCAGGAGGAGAAGGGTTCAACAGAGGATGAGATGGTTGGATGGCTTCACTGACTCAGTGGACATGAGTTTGAGTAAACTCTGGGAGTTGATGATGGACAGGGAGGCCTGGTGTGCTGCAGTCGATGGGGTTGCAAAGAGTCGGACACGACTGAGTGACTGAACTGAACTGAATAGCAGCTAAACAACAGCCTTCTGCTTATCTTTATCACAGACCACTCCTTGTAGTTTTCTTTCTTTTTAAAGTTCAGAAAGAAGGCCATAGTACAAATAAACCAGAGACAGACATACCCAATTACCAGGCTACCTGAAGCCAGCTATGACTAATTTGAAACAAAGCAAGGAAAATGCAAGACCTTCGTTACTTTGAGACTTATCATTTACCCTAAGACCATGAGACCCAGGCTATATGAAGTCCTTCTGTTCCCTTGGGGGAAGGGAACAGTTCTTGAGGCAGTAGCCTGCTGTGTTCTTCCCCCTCGGCCAGGTGAAAATGAAAGCAATGTTTCTATTTCTTCCAAACTCTGTCTCTATTTTTTTATTCAGCTTAGGTGGGCAGAGAAAGCCAGGATTTTGACAGCAACAAACTCCCCACAGATAGCAGCAAATACTTATGTCTTACTCACAGGTTTATGAATCAGCTATGCACCTGTGGTGCTTTATTGGTCTTGGCTGGGCTTGGTTTCAGGCTGTTGCTTGGGTTCAGGTCTGGTCTTTGGAGTGTCTTATTCAGAGACTCAGCCCGAAGGCTACTTAGGTAATGCTCAGGTCATGGCGAAAGAGAAGTACATGAGCATGCATGACAACTGTAGGGAATGTGCCTCGTCTTGGAACACAGTGCACTTCTGCAATTGTTTTTTTGTTCAGAGTTTTCATCAATTGAAAACCTATTACTCTGGTAATTTTGTTCTTTTTGTCTAGTGTACAAGTATATCTATACAGGGATGTCAGCTGGAAAATTTCTCTTTAAAATATTCAACAAATAAATGATAGATGAATGAATGAATAACCCTCTATAAAAGTGACCATTGTAGAAGCCCATAGATTCTGGGCTTCCTGATGGCTAAGACAGTGAAGAATCTGCCTAAAATGTGGGAGACCCAGGTTCGATCCCAGGTTGGGAAAATCCCCTGGAGAAAGGAAAGGCAACTCACTTCAGTATTCTTGCTTGGAGAATCCATGGACAGAGGAGCCTGGCAGGCTACAGTCCATCGGATCACAGTCAGATGGGACTTACTTTACCTTCTACTTTTTTATAGATACTGACTGAAGTGGGAGGCAAAGGAATTTTGGCCAGTGCTTTTTAGACTCTTCTCCCATACATATAAGTCATTTTATCTGTGATTACTTTCTGTTTCCTGCTACCAGCTTTCAACCCTCTTCACTTACCAGTCTCTCTATCCCAGAGCTAGAGTTTAAAGCTGATCTCGCTTGGCACATTGTCATTCTACTTCAGTTTTCTTTGGGAACAGTTCTTTTTCTGGGCAATGTCATTTGCTAAATTTTACCCTTTTTACACTGAAAACACATGTCCTGCCCTAGGGAGGGAAGTTCATTCCTTGTTCCTAAAACCTGCCCCTCCTGGGTGTTCACTGTGGACCTATTTTTCTGAAGCACTATATGGATGGGTGTTCTCCTCGCCCACACTTCTCAGTTCAGGGATATGCTCAGATTACTTATTTTGGGACTATCAGATATGCATAAAATACTGCATCTCAAAACTAATGGATTCTCAAACCAGCTTATGCGAGGCATGTCTGTTTTATGCAAGCACAAAAGGTGAATTATTGAACTAACAGCTTTCTCAGGTATGGGTTCTGCGGTATGATCAATTATATATAATGTTCACTCAGGCAAAAAGAAAAAAAATGAGGTGGCTACAAGCTGGCATGCTTCAGGGCTTCTGGAGCTATTCCATGTTCAAATGTGTGCAAGTGAGCTGGCAACTTCTGTAGTCTCTTACACTCTCTCACAGTATCTGAATTGATGAGCGGCGTATCGGACTTGTCAGATACCTGTGCTCCTCCTCTCTTCTGTATTGGTGTGACTGTGGTGTTTGTCCCCTCAAAGCGCCTTTGTAAGTTTTGTCTGATTATGTACTTGGCCCGTAAGAGTAACAGTAATGATAACAACTACCATTTCATTGAGTGTGTTAGGTGCTTTGTATGATGTTGGTATTCAACTCTCCTAACAAGTCTGTGAGGGAGGTCCTGTTGTAAACCCCACTCTCCAATGGAGAAATTGGTGTCTTGGAGAGTTTGCACTGCCAGTAAGAAGTCTAGTCAGCCTGGCCCTGGAGTTTACAATATTATACACTATATTATACTGCTCTTTGGCACTTAATATATTTTAATTAAGAGGTTGAGTGAATAAATGGGTATATGAATAAATGTCAGAGTAAATAACTTCAGGCAAAATGCTCAGTCTGAACCTGAAAGGAGGGGTTTATATCTTGTTTGATTCCTAAAGGAAGAGAACAGCAGTTGTCCCTTGGCCCCTCACTATGTGCTCTTCAAAGTGAAGACAGTAAATGGAAGACACCTTTGTTCAAGCCCAAGCTCTACTACAAGACCATCCAGTTCATCACAATACTCCCAGTTCATAGTATAGTGGCCTGCAAAATCATGAGTTCAAAACATTTGATGAATAAAGGAATGAAAAAATATGATGAGATATATGTAAGCATCTATTGGCTTCCAGCACAAAGAGTTCAATAAATGAATATATTTGAGCTAGCATTGAAAAAGAAAAAAAAGATAGGAAAGGAGAGAAGATGGGAACAACAGGAGTGCTCTGGAGAGATGGCAATTCCCTGGAGCTAAAGGGAACAGAATTAGTCAGACAAAATGTTCTTGCTTTGCCGAGTTCTCTATCCTTGTCCAAGTTCTGGCTCAGAGAAGAACAAATGTCAATCTGTTATTTACAGATTCAGAAAGGTCCATATTAAGGAGAATAAGTGCTATTTGGCCTATTTATTTCTTTCTGTCTTCCCTCTTTTCCTTCCATTTTCTTTCCAGTTTAGGAATGACCTGCTTTATAGCCTCATTCAAAAACTATGTACAATTTGCAAGCACAGAGTCATATATGGACCTCTGGGTCATGACGTTTGGCGAAAATTAGCTTTAGAAAGATTTCTTTCCTTTTTTATAATGGGGGTGAGGATCTTTGAAGAGCCTTAAAAAGACTTCTTGCATAACCACTGGCTCTTAAGAAGATTTAAAAAAATTTAAAGCTAATGAGGAGGACATATTTGGAGCCTATTTCACATGGTTCTATTGAACTAGGGTTTATAAGCTTGACAGAGCATCTTGAGAGTTTGGTTGAGCCCCAAATATTTGAAATATGATTTGAATTGATTGCCCAACCTATCTTGTCCTAGTCCTGAGTTAATAATTGATAATGACCTTTCTCCCTCTCTCCCTTCCTCCCTCCTATCCTCCATTCCTTCCTTCCCTTCTTCCTTTCTTCCTTACTTCTCTCTTTCTTTTTTATGGGAGTGGGATGGGAGGGCAAGTATAAACAGCTTTGAAGGTGAAATGTCTAGAGCTCTTTAGGTTGGGTCTGATTTTTTTTTTTTTTTTTGCAGTTATCATTAATTTTCTACTTGGTATGCAATTTGAACTATCATATGTATCATTTTACTAAGATTTGATGCTGTATATCTCTGTCAGCTTAACCATCTGAGGCTCAGTCTCCATTTTAATAAAATGAATATCAAGTGAGTATGGCCTGGGATTACTGTATTAGGTGAACAGCTCGTGCCAAGCTCACAGAGTTAATGAGCCAGATTAATGCAAAGACAACGCTGTCCACACATCTAAACATACTTGTGTCCTTCAGTTCTCCATCACAGAGATAGGAGACCTCTAATCACAAAGATCTCCTGAAGTAGTAGCAGAATGTGCTAGAAAGACCTAGATTTGTATCCTGCTTCCACCACACATGACTGGCAGGTTACTTAACTCTCTGATTCAGTTTACTCACATGTAAAATGGAGATAGCAATGCCCCCATGGCATTTTGGGAGGATTCAGTAAGTAACTCAGAGTGTATAAAATGCTTTTCTTCGTGAAGAGCTTATGAAGTGAAGTGTAAGTCGTTCAGTCATGTCCTATTGTTAGCAACCCCATGGACTATACAGTCCTGGGAATTCTCCAGGCCAGAATACTGGAGTGGGTAGCCTTTCCCTTCCCCAGGGGATCTTCCCAACCCAGGGATTGAACCCAGGTCTCCCACATTGTGGGTGGATTCTTTACCAACTGAGCCACAAGGGAAGCCCAAGAATACTGGAGTGGGTAGCCTATCCCTTCTCCAGCAGATCTTCCCCACCCAGAAATCGAACTGGGGTCTCCTGCATTGCAGGCAGATTATTTACCAACTGAGCTGTCAGGGAAAGATGAAGAGCTCATAGTAAGTGCTTAATAAATGCCTTCCTCCTCTTCTTCCCTCTTCTCGTTCCTTTTCTCACAAATGGAAATAATTGTAGGATCCCTTTCTTGTAGAGTTGCATAGGATTAAAAGTAAAACATTTAGATTAGTGCCTCACACATAATAAATGCTGCATTGGTTATCTTACTTTATATTCATATGGCATTTCTAGGATAGAGACAGGCAGGGCAAGTTTTGTACAAAATCTTTTCCTATTTGGAGACTGATCAGAAATGCAAATAAAGTGAAATAAAGAGCTCATGTATCTTAGCTGCTTTTTTCTTTCAGGCCATTTGGTTTTTTCGTTGTCTTTCCGAGACATTTCAAGGTTGGTCAACTTAACTTGGAAATATTTAAATAAAGTATGATGGAAAACATTTTCCATTCAGCCCTGGCCTAATGCCCCACTGTAGGGCTGATCCCAGATGCTACTGATATCCTTGGTCTATTTATTGAAATGCTCTGCCTGAAAATCAAATATAAGGAGACACAAATGAGGAAAAGATGCCTGGTGTCTACAAGGCATGACCTAAATGACTTCCATGCTCAATGAGGAAGACTAAGCCTTGGTATGTATGCCTTCTCTGTGTGTTTCACAGCTGGGTGATCCCAGCTGACCCCTCAATATGGTCCCGTGGAGTCCTTCCTACTTTGGCACAGATATAATGGGAATAAGGCATTGATCTTGAGCCCCTGGTTTTATGTCTTGCAGGCGTGTGATTTCAGATAAATGAGTCAGGCTCAGTTTCCTTTCCAGAAAGTGTTCTAAAAATGCCTACCTAAAGAGTCTTCCTGAAGATTAAATGGAGCAAGTATAGGAAAGCTCATAGCAAATTGTAAAGAATTCTATAAATGTGGGGGCCTTTGCTTTGTGGGCTATTTAGGTCTGTTCCTTGTTTCTGCTTTGCCTCCTTTTCTGGCTTCCTCCCCACTTGAATTCTTCCGCAACTGTCCAGAAGTTTCTCTGAATAGCCACCTTCTTCCTCCCTGTTTAGCTCTGTCTCTTTGAGATTCATTAGCTGCGAGACCGGGACAACGCAGCAGCTGAGGTTGGAGATGAGTGGAGGGCTGGGATACCTGCTTCCTGTTGCCTCTTTTGCAAGCAGATAAATAATGGGTGGGAAATGTTTGCAGTGATTTGGGCAGAGCTGAAGTGGGGCAGGGTAAGGTAGCTGGGATGGGATCCTAAGAAATGTAGGCATCCCCAGTAGGCAGGCAATTAGGAGGAAAATGTCTAGAACAGTGCTAGTAAAGTCTGATTTCCTCTTATATATAATATATAAACTCCGTAATCTTGTGCTTTTCTTCTCTTTTCTCTGCATAAATCATTCTTGTTCAACCTGATACTAGGCACCTTGCAGCAAAGACTAAAAGAGTCCGTGTGACATTATTTAATATGGTGGGACAGCAGGTCATTTTGAAGATCTGTGTAATTTATGTGAGTGTGGCAGAGTCTGTTATATATATATATATAGGTGTCAACTCCAACCTCGTAATCCATAGATCTTAGATCTTTACCCTGCATATCAGGACAAGCTGCAATCCATTTACTCAATGTGTCCTCTCCATCTCTTGAACCACTTCCACTCCAATCCAAGCCACCACTATCCCTTACCTGCACCAATAACTTCCCAGCTGCTCCTCTTACTTTTATTTCCTCCTCCTGTTATCTCCCTAGAATCCTTCTCTGCAAAGCGGTCCCCAAGGAATGATCTTTCTAAAGTGCAAACCAGATCATATAAATCTCCTGCTCACACCCTTTAATGGCCAGGAGTAAAATTTAACACTCTTTGTCCTGCCTCACTAACTTCTAAATCTGTGTGATCATTTGGAAGCCATAGTCACGTGTGGCTATTGAGCATCTGAAATGTGGCTGATCCACAATTAGTTGTGCTGTAAGTATAAAATAGAGACCAGATTTTGAAGACTGGAAAAAAAAAAAAAAAGACTCTGTAGGAATGGAAGCTATGTGAATAATCTTTATGTTGATTATGTATAGAAACGATAACATTTAGATATGTTAAAGTCTACTGTGAAAATTATTTTCACCATGTATGTGGCTATCAGAGAATTTTACATTATGCACAGTGACTTGCATTATATTTCGATTGGACAGTGTTGATCTAAATGATGTTACTGCTGCCTGACTCTGTCCTGCCCTCACTCGTCCTTCTGCTGGCCTCTGAGCTCAGCAGCACTGCTCTTTTTTTTTCTGTGATCAGGCAGTGATCAATCCTGCTCTGGGACATCCATTCTGTTTACTCTGTGTGGAATGCTTCTTCCAGTCTTGACAAGGATGTTTCTTTCTCTTCATTCAGATTTGAGCTAAATGTCAGCTGCTCTGAGATGTCTCTCTAAATATCCCATCAAAATGATTATCCTATCACTTTTTATTCCCAGAGCATTCTAGTTATTCTCTGCATCACATTTGTCATGAGCTGATAACTTCTTTCCTTCTTTTCCTTTATTTTACCCATTCTTCCTCTCTTATTCCTCAAAAACACCTATAGAAGTAGGCATTGTGTCTTGTTCATAGCTGTATGTGAGTGACAAAAATAGATCCTGATACCCAGAAAGCACTAACACAAAACTTCTAAAATTAATGAATACACTTTTTGAGACATAAGAGACATGAAGACCAAATGGCCAGAGAAGCATTTCTGGAATATGTCTTGCGTGTCAGAAATTGACAAAATAACTGTATTTCCAATTTAACAAAATGGCTCTATGCTATCTCATTTGGTTGGCAAACTATGGCTCATGGACCAAATCAGGTCTGTTTGTGTTATTGCAAATAAATATTGATTGGAACATGGGCATACTTATTTGTTTACATACTATCTCTTGTTGTTTTTGTACTATGTGACTGAGTTGAGTAGCTGCTAGAGAGATTGTGTGGCTCATACAGCCTAAAATATTTATTATCTGGTTTTTTACATAAAAAGTTTGCTAGGGTGGTCAAAGGATGACTTGGAAGGGTTGTCATCTCTTCAATAAGTCCATAAAAGCAAAATCAGTGTAAAAGGACAGTGGTGCACATGAAGCTTCAACACAAAGTCCTCCATCTCCCCCTGTGACTATATTAGGGACCCTGAG
This sequence comes from Dama dama, assembly GCF_033118175.1. Classification (NCBI taxonomy): domain Eukaryota; kingdom Metazoa; phylum Chordata; class Mammalia; order Artiodactyla; family Cervidae; genus Dama; species Dama dama. The sequence goes on along the minus strand of NC_083698.1, from coordinate 59,762,149 downwards.
TATCCTTATAAAGACAAGAAAGAGCTGCTTGGTGAAACCACCTCAACCCTGTGGGGGAGATACTGTCACGCATATATGACAGACGAGTTAACAGAGAACCCAAACAGGTAAGACACAGAGCCAGTATTGAAATCCAGAGCTGTCTCATCACTTATCTACAGTAGTTTCAGAATTCTAGACAGGATGCCCTCCACTCCTGCTGCATACAACACTTTAAAAAAGTCTCTCTGGCTGCTCTTTCTCAGTGCCTTAGTTTTTGCCTCAGCCTTGGTAATTAATGTCAAGTTCTGGAAGGTTTACTATTGTATGCATCTGGCTCCCCTCCAAGCTATTAAAAAGTCTGAAGAGTCTGCATCCAATCAAGAAATAATAATGATCTTTGGCTTAGCTATAATGTGAAGCAAATGAAGGCGATGCTTAAAAATTGATTCTGAACTTCCTTGGCATACGCTTTGCTCTTTGCATATTGTTAATTTTTTTTATATATACATGCAAAAGTTCTTCATGGTAATCAAGGTTTCCTTTACCCCAACCCATTGCATTAATGCCTGTTTTTCATCTTTCTAGCTTTCTCTTCCTCTTATTACCAAAACTAAATTAAAATGCTTTGAGTTGACAGACAGCCACCAAGATAAGCATAATGTGGCTCAAAGGAATTATTCATAATAGCAGAACGACAAATATCCCTAATTCATTTTTTTTTTCTCCTTAGACTCTGCCTCCTCTCCATGGTATGGAGACGGTCTTAGACCATCGTTACCTGTTGCTTCATCCTGATCCAAATCCAGCGTCTAATGTTGTTGATCTGGTGACTTGAGTGCTGTATACAACCATCATCTAGCTTCACGTCTTCTTAGTTAGGCATCTCAGTAAATGACACAACCCAGCTTTCTGTGTCTGGCAACTGTCCTTGGAATGGTTCTGAGAAGCTAACCTTGGTTACCCAGATGGGGCCCATCTGCTTGGCGGTCTTGTGTCACAAATTAAAGCCTAGGCCCTGATGATGACCAAAACAAGTCAGATGAGAAGGGAAAGGTCTTTCTACAGAGAAAATTCCTGCTGATGTGACTCAGCACATTCGTTTCTGATACAAGAAGTACCCACAGATATTTGCTGGTTAGATAGATGGTTTGGGGAGTGACTGAGTGGATGAATGTGAAGATGAATTCAACAAAATGAAAAGTAAGTTTGGTTCACCTAGACTTTGTTAAACTCTAAGTAGGATGAGCAAGTGGATATTTTTAATGGTTGTTCTAGTATGCTAGAATAATAATCATCTTCAGTCAATTCAAAAAAGCATGAATACCATCTGCTTGGTCTACCATGACAGAATTTATTAACCAGTGTTGTTCATTTTGTGACACTCAATCTATAAGCTGTCAAAACCAATCTGCCTATTTAATCAATTTTGGCTTGTTTCTGAAAAGTGAAATTTAGCCTTTTAACTGTTAGCTATTATCCCTCTTCCACTTAATCTGAATTTTCACAGGTCATAGTAGATCACAAATTGTGTAATTCTATTACACTGCCATTCACAGATTCTGAGCAACTGAGAGTTGCATGTATGGAGGTACTTGGTCTGGGACACAGTCTGACTCGTGGGTGCTAATGTAAGACAAAAATCAAGTTATGCTCATGGGTGAGAGCAAGCTGGGTAGGAACATGCCAGAAATAGCCTTCCTTGCTTAAGGTTTCCTTACTTGATAAATGTAAATATAATATATATATGTGTGTGTGTATATATATATATGCCTGCATTTGCTTGTTTCAATCAGCACATCCGTTTTATTTAGGCTGCTGTTATCTCTACTGGCTATGCCTCATTTTGCAGCAGGGTGGCCTACATGATAGGAGAAAGTCTACTAAAGGCTGTCATTGCAATATGGGAGTCTGTGTGTTTGTGTGTGTGTGTGTGTGTGTGTGTGTGTGTGTGTAAGTGGTGCCTGGAAGCACTGACACTCTGACTACATTGCAGCTGTAACTGGTGTCCTGCTTTTCTGCTAAGTTCTCCCTACTACAAAATTGGCTTCTGGTCCCTGCATTACATCAGCAGATGTATCAGGAAACCCTGGGGTGAAGATACCAAGAAAGCCCTTTCCAGTCCCAGAACAGCTTAGGGGAGGGAGGGACGTTTCATTCCTCCTTAATTGAGGGTTGGAGAGGACTGTGGGTACACAGGAGAGAGGAAGCAACTTCTCCCTCTGAACACATAATCCAAAAGGATCCCTTTCAACAACTTGAGGGGATGCCCCAACATGACTGTGGTTAGGACTACAATGAAGGGAACCTACAGAAGGTAGTGTAGAAAGCAGGCTGTGAGGTCCCCAAAGAAAGCAATCAAAAGATGTCACCATTCTCTCTGCTTCTTCTGAGGGTACAGGCCCCACTTGCAGGCTGGATTCCCTGCACCATTAGAGCCTGACTATGCCCCCACATCAACCCTGACCTTCCAGATGGCAGGCAAAATCCAGTCTGTGCGAGGCACAGCTGGTTTCTGACTTACAACTGTGAATTGACTGCAGCGATGTTGGCCCCAGAAGTGTCACAATGAAGTTCGTCACCATTATTTCTTATGGGAAATTGCTTTTGATCTGGGCTTTTTAAGGGGATCAGTCATTTTCAAGGACAGACTGTGCCCAGCATTACTGGAGGTGGTAACTATAAGCCTGCCATGTGCTGCTGAATCATGCTGCACATAAAGTGCTTCACTCAGCCTTGGGTGCCAGTTTAAGGAAGGACTGCAGTAATCTGGGGAGGCAAACAGTTGAGAGAAGGCTCTAGCCTGGGTGTGTGGCCTAGAAAGCAGGCTTAGAGGTATTATGTGTTCTGTGCTACACCAGGGAGCAGAAATGTGACCCATGAGCAGATGCTTAGGGACACAGCATCTCCATCAGGGTATTTGGGCTGAACTCTCATCTGTTGAGAACTGTGGGTATGATCAGATGCGAGGTGGACCAGACCATTCTATAGGGAGTGGAATGGGCAAGTTGCAGATGTTGTAGGAGTCTGGAAAGAAAGAACTCCTTTCAGTTGAGTCCTGGCACCATGCATGTCATGCTCTATCTGTTTATTTCCCTTTCCTCATCTAGTGCCACTTGATTGTGGAAGAAAATAAATCTCAGAGATGTGAAGAGTTAAAGCTGCTTATGTCTAGTTCTGTGTTCTTTTTCTCACTTGCTGCTGCTGGAGCCTTCCTACTGGGGAAGTTTTCATTCTGGTAGAAAGAAAATGATATCTTCTTGAGGACTGACTGGGCACAGTATCCCCCATGTGGGAGTGTAACCCAGTATACACCCCAGTGCCAAGGTCATCCATGTGCATCTTTGTTCCCGGCTCAAGGAAGATGCTTTTAAACCCAGAGGAAAAAATTCTTTTTTTGTGTGGTCAAAGACACATGGTGTTGAGTCTTCACTGATGAGAAAATTACCACTGACATCCAAGGGGAAATCAACTTTTATTCAAAACAACAGTCTGGAGTCTTGCATTTTTTTTTTTGCTTTTTCTTCAGAGCTGTTTCTAATTCTTCCTTAAACTCAAGGGAAAATTTCACTGATTGTCTGGGCATCGTTTTCTCCACTTATAACACAATTGTCCTCAATCCTCCTTCAGGTTCATTATAAAAATGAACATGAAGGCAGTTTTGCCTTTAATAGACCCATTTGGATACAGATCACAGACGACTATAAAAAGGCATTGATAATAGTTTTGTTGTCATTAAGAAAAACAACCACAAATAATCATAACACTAATTCAGTTATAAAAGAATCCAATCTGCCTTTGATGGAAGGGAAAGAATGTGCTGTTTTTCTTTTTATTATCGGTATTACATAATTAATTTATGCTTATAGAAAACTCAGGACAGATATGCTTATAAAAGCATAAGGAAAAATCACTCACGATCTCACTTCCCAGATGTAATAAACTATTGCTAACATTTTGGTATACATTTTTCCTTCATTTTCTTCTCCCACGTATATGTGTATGTGTAAAACATTCCAGATTTTACCATTTTTTGAAGTGGTATCATACTATATTCTTCTGTAACTTGACTGTTGACATAGTAATATACTGTGACCATCTTTTCCTGTCAATAAAATCTATTTAATCAAACCTTTAAATGATTGAACTATATTCCATTGTTTCAGTGTCCCATAATATGTAGAAATAGTTTTTACTGTTGAAACTGAACAAACACCAATCATCCTACCCCATGATGCAATGAACATCTTTTACTCCCTGATCTGATTGTTTTCTTGGGAAGCCTTCCTAGAAGTAGAACTACGGGGCCAAAGAGTATGTGCATTTTATGGTTGGTGATACACAGTCCAACACTCTCTCCAGAAGGCTGTCCATGTGCTCCTCCCACCTCTGTGCCAGAAGAAGCCAGTTTCCCCAGGCTCTTGCCAACAACAGGCATTTTCCTTCTCTTTAAATTTGCCAACTTGAGAGATGAAAAAGTGGTATTCTATACTCATTTGCATTTCTTATTTAGTGGTGAGTGGAAGCATTTTTTTCCCCATGTGTTTCTTAGCCATTTGAATTTTGTCTACTACAAATTGCCTATTTATTTCCTTTGCTTATTATTTTTCCAGAATATTTTTCTCTTATCTAATCTTTCCTAAGAAAGTATACTTAGCAATATTTTCTATACCTTATTTTAGGATGTAGAGATTCATATCCTCTTAAAATGTGATTTCCCCAGTGCAGTCTCTTCTCATAAAACAAAGGCAGACAATAATTTTAAGAAGCAAAATGTACTGGCACTAAAATTTCCACAGAGCATATTTGATTTTTTTTTAACTAGTACTTTATCCTTCAGTTTTTAATATGTAATCACTCTCTCTCCTTCTCTCTATTTTTCTCTGTGTTGTGATCTTGTACTTATGGTTTGGGTTCAAAAATAAATAGGCTATCTAACCTCCCTGCTCAGTCTGAGCTCCAGAAACTTCTATAATAATGTGTTTGTGTATGTGTGTGGGTTGGGAATTGGGTATAAGCTGTGGTCTTCACAAGTTGTCTTTATATCATTACCTAGAGGGCTTCTGCAACCCAACCACTTGTGAAAACAGCACAGGCAACTAGTTGAAAATAACAGAACCTATATTTTGGTACTAGGATAAGAACTATACATATAATTCAGTATATAGACAATTTAAGCAAAATTTCACATAACAAATCATAAATGATACATCATAGCTTCTGATATTAATTTCTAAACCTCCACCAAGAATTACAAAGACCTCTGCTCAGCCTAATTCTCAGGCAACTCTTCTGTTGTTTCAGATCTCTTTGATTTCAGCCTCTCCTCTTGCCCCAAGTTGCTATCAGGGCCCTGTTTCCTAGTCACTACAAGCTCCCATCTTCACAATTGCCCATGTTACTCTTCATTCAGTCTCGAATTGGAGCAGTTAAGCATACTAGCTTCCTCTGATGCTTTCTGCAGAACAATTGCTCTGGTTGTTGGCAGCCATCACTTCCTAGTACTGAAGCTTCTGTCTTTCCGAGGACACTGTCTACCATCCTGTGCTGCAGTAGCACTGATTCACTTCCCACCCCTGCCGTGGCAGTGGGAAGGGTTTTATAAGGTTTAGCAGAAGAGTATCCTCCAGACTGGGACCTGGGTGAAAATTATTTCCTGTTCTCTTTGTTTAAAGATTGAGAACGCTATGTCACTTCAGTGAGATACCCTTAAACAATCCATCTGGCTGCTTAACCATCTAAATCTCAAATTATGAGGGCTGTTTACACCTTCGGGGGCCCTGCAAATCTCATTTACTTAAAAAAGCCTTTAAAGTCTCTAATGAGCTATATATAGCTCATAATTTGGAGATATTTAGGACTTCCCTGGTGGCGCAGTAGATAAGAATCTGCTTGCCAATACTGGGGAAAGTGAGTTGCTCAGTTGTGTCGGATTCTTTGCAACCCCATAGACTGCAGCTCCCCCATGTTCCTCTGTCCATGGAATTCTCCAGGCAAGAATACTGGAGTGGACTGCCATTCCCTTCTCCAGGGGATCTTCCTGACCCAGGGATTGAACCTGGGTTTCCTGCGTTGCAGGCAGACTATGGTCTGAACCACCAGGAAAGTCCCTATGCAGGAGACGCGAATTCGATCCCTGGTCTGGGAAGATTTCATATGCCGAGGAGCAACTAAGCGCATGCACTACATCTAGTGAGCCCATGTGCTCTAGGGCCCATGAGCTGCAACAAGAGAAGCCACCACAATGAGAAACTTGCATACCGCAAAGAAGAGTAGCCCCTATTCACCACAACTAGAGAAAGCCCGCACAAAGCAATGAAGACCCAGTGAAGCCATAAATAAATAAATAAAAATAATTTGGAGATGTTTACCAATTGTCCACCTCCATCTGAGATTTCCTGTTCCATTTGGTAATCTAGGGGTTCATAAGATAAGAGATACACCAACTTCACCTAAATATAGACATGGTGCATTTCTCATTATTCTCCCATGCCATGACTAATACAAAGCAAGCTGTGTCTAATTGTTGCCTTCTACTGAAAATATTTAGAGATATCAGAGAAACAGCAGCACAGAACAGGAAGAAACTTTAAGTTGTGTTGTCAGGGATGACTATCCCTAAATATTTTATCTGCTGTTCTCTAACCCAGAGAAAACTTCCCCTGTGTGTCTCTGCCCACCGTGTTGCTGACTCCCCAGTCCCCCCTTATGAGAGCTTTCTCCTACCTCATCTCTCAATTTTCAGGCCTTCATCTCCTGTTAAACACCAAGATTCTTATTTCACAATTAAGCAGAGCCTTTTATCTTTTTTTTAGAGGTTTATTTTTAAAAATTAATTTACTTTTTAAATTGAAGTATAATTGCTTTTCAGAATTTTGTTGTTTTCTGTCAACCTCAACATGAATGAACCATAGGTATACGTATGTCCCCTCTGCCTTGAACCTCCCTCCCATCTTCCTCCCCATCCCACCCCTCTAGGTTGGTACAGAGCCTCTGAGTTCCCTGAGACATACAGCAAATTACCATTGGCTATCTATTTTACATATGGTAATGTAAGTTTCCATGTTACTCTCTTCATACGTCTCACCCTTTCCTCTCCTCTCCCCACAATTAACCAGAGCCATTTATCTTTGTTTTATCTTAACCCTCTTCTCTCAGATTATGCTAAAACTTTGTCTTATTCAATAGAGTCACTCATGTGTGTGTGTTATTCATTCAGTTGTGTCAAACTCTTTGCAACCCTATGGACTGTAGCCCACCAGGCTCCTCTGTCCATGTAATTCTCCAGGCAAGAATACTAGAATGTGTAACGATTCCCTTCTCAGGGGATCATCCTGACCCAGGCATCGAACCCAGGTCTCCCGCATTGCAGGTGGATTCTTTACCATCTGAGCCATTAGGAAAGACCCTGAGCCACTCATCAGAGAGCTATTTTCCTTCGAGCTTAAGCTCTCTGAACACAGCACTGATGACAGTCGGTCAGTAAATATATAAAATACACCTTTTCCTGCACTGACCATCAAGCAGCGCAGCCCTTAAAGACTGGTCTACCCAGGCTTCTGTCTTGGCTATCTGGGTCCACACATGGTCCTCTCACCTTCTTTTCCTTTGCTTTCACTCTCCTTCTGTTGCATGTAGACAGCCAACTTTGCAGCCCTTCCCACTTTGCTGTGGTTTAATAAAAAGATCCAGACATCAGACCTCTCCGCTCAATCTTGAATAGCAGGTCCTGCGCCAGGATGTTTAATGCCATTCTCCTCAACACGTGCCATCAGCCAACATCCACTTCCTCTATTTCCATTTCCTCTTGCTCATGGGGTTTTTCGAACTGCTGGAGGCAGTCCAAAGGGTACAGTAACCAGGTCTTCTCCAAGTTTATTTTTCTCTTTCTTTGACCTGCACCATTTAGTAAGTGATTGTTTTAGCATGCCACACGGTTGAAGTAGCCTCACAGAAGTACTTCACCTCGTTCCTGAGAAAATCCAATGTGATGTTTGCTGATCAGAAGGGAGCCTTAGCCACTGCTGCCAAGTGCTCTTACCCCATTCTCCTTCAGAGAAGCCATCCATCATCCGGCCGGGCCCAGAGCTGTGCAGCCTGACACTGTAACTGCACTGTGATTACCTGCACTGGGCCTCCTGCCTGCCTTAGATGTGATCATTTCTCGTGGGTATAATTCATTGCCATCATTGAGGGCTTGGAGGTGATTCATTTCCACTGTCTCCTGTGGCTTCTAAATAAAACATTTTAAGCAAAGAATAGACAAAAGGGAAGGCTGAGAACAATGATGAATTCCCCCATCACTCCCAGATGACATGTTCCCCTCCCAGACCAGGATCAGTGCATTAGGAGTAAAGAGATCACTCATTTCATGATATTTTTGTAATAAATTGCAACTTTCACTATTGTGTGATTGAAGTCTTTTTTTTTTCTAAAGGAAGATGCTATTAAAAGAAAAAAAATTCTCCCTCTATTCACTGAAGATTATACTGACTTTCTGAAGAAAGTCTTGCTGTTGAATCTGATGCCAGGCATTTAGCTGGGAGGATGCTGTCTCAGTCTGAGATGTCTGGACCCTAGTAATATTAATGCATTTTAGCTCCTCTACGCCTGAACCCAGAGCTTACCCCAGAGGGTGATGGACCTATCAAAGTGGGTCTCCATCTAATGTAGGTTTTCCTTTGTTGGTTATGCCCAGGTATGCTGAAAAGAGCTGCTTTCTGTTCTCTGGGAGAAGAAAATACTTACTCTACAAAAGCATAGGGTTGGAAGTGGGGAGAGTGTGATAGCCTCCAGGGGAGCTGGCATACGGTTGAGGACACAGAAGAAGGGATAACAGGCAAATGATGTGGGAGCCTGCCTCCCTCCAGATAACAAGTGTGTAAGCCATTCCATTTCCTCATTCCAGTCTGCTCAGCTGTTATTAGCAGCTTAAAGCATCTCACAGACACAGCTTTGATGCAGCGAATAAGCTACACTGGCCTAGTTTTGCTGATGGCCTCAACCCTCTGCAAACCAGGCATGATATTTAAACTATTTCAAGGCTGGTACAGTCTAGGCACTGACCAGTTGAAGGTGATAAATGAAACACTTTTGCTGGTAGATTACTAGAGTCCACCCAGATCAACTTTCTTTCTGATTGCTCCTGTAGCAATGATGGCACCCTTCTACAATATGCCATCAGGGTAATGTCTAATTTCTTCTTTCTTCAGTAAGTCATTTTTGCTTCTCTAAAATCCTATGGACTGGCTGACAGCACACTTCCTACTGAGAATTTCCTTGCACTTTAATATCAGTACTTTTTTTTTGCTTCCAATTTTTCTATACATGAAAAAGTAGCTAGTACTCATATCTTAATTAGCCATAAAATACTTCCTTCAACTCTCTTCCTCCCTTTCCTTCTTAAATATTCAAACTTAACAAAATATTGATGAAGATTAAAACTAATAAAACAAGCTATGTTAAAAGACTCATTAAAATTAAACCAGTATTTAAAATATTTGTATCAGAACAATGCATGTAAATCTAAGGTATTAACTGTTTTCAGATTATTTTAGTGTTGAGTTGATTTTGTTCTAATTCTTTGCAAATTATTAATGGCTAGGTAATATGTTTATATGGTGATTGCTATCTATTAATTAGAGTATTTGATTCACCAGAAAATAACTGCATATATCTCAAATCATGTAGTATGGGATTTTAACCTAGTCTTTAAAGAGTTGTAGAATGGTTAAATTAATTTATTAAAGTCAGAATTCAGAGCATTTAACATAATGATCATGGGTGCTATGGTGTGTGAAATGAGACATGCATGTTTTAATATAATTTTTGCGTGTATAGCTATTGATAACAGCTAGAGCGTGATAGCCTGAAATTGCAATCTCTTTGCTGACTCCTGTTTCCTCTGTCCGTCAAAGGCAGCCCGTTTCACTTGAGAGTAAGAGATGAGCAATGAAGACAGTGATGATTAACAACTTCATCTCTCTCTTCTGGAAGAAAATGATACTATGCCATATCTTACAGTTTTCAAAAGGAAAAATACCATAGCGGGATTCTACTTTAACTCAGATCTGGATGTAATCCTGATGACACCAACAGATATGGAGATATGTCACTGGGCAGAGCTGAGTGAATCATGGTGATGACATTTTCATCACCAAGCACTTTGCTTATTTCTAAGCAATCAATCAAATATTCTAGAATCATTTGCAAATTCTTATGAGAGTAGTAGCTAGGAAGATATTTTTTGAGTTTTGATATAAAGTTTATAAAATCAATAATAAATTTGTTTTTTAAGACGATATGTATAAAGTCACAGCCTCCAACTTTCCAGACTGATCCAGATTAATAGTCCCTCATATCAAGATCACGTGTTTCCTTATGGTTGGGCAGTCTATATCTGATGATCACACTATGCCACTTAATAGATAACTTCAGAGATAGGCTTCCCAGTGCCATCACAGCTGGTATCCAGCTCCTCGGAACAATTAATTAGAAACTATAACATAATCCAGAATTTCAAGTCTTGTTCTTTGCTCCTAAGCTTACAAAGAACATGACTGGCAGAGACCAGAGTTCATGGTGGGGTCTTCTAGGACCACTTCTTTCTAGACTCCTCAGGCAATTGAGGATATAGCTTTTAACTCCTTTTTTTTCTTATGCTGCTTGAATTCTAGAATCTGAAACCAAGAAGGTGACATCTTTAATGTGAGGGAATTAGAGAAAACGTCTTTTTATTTCTTTAAGCATTAATTCTTTTTTACCCTTTTGATCTTCTTCCAGGTTTCTTACAGTGCACACACTGGCTATCTTGAATCTATTCTTTGTATATTTTTAATCTATCAATGTTCAATTACTAAGTCATGTCTGATTCTTTGTGACTCCATGGATGGTAGCCCGCCAGGCTTTTCTGTCTATGGGATTTTCCCCTCAAGAAAACTGAAGTGGGTTGCTATTTCCTCCTCCACAGGATGTTCCCAACCCAGGAGTTGAACCCGCATCTCCTGCATCTCCTGCATTGGCAGGTATATTCTTTACCCCTGAGCCACCTTGGAAGCCCATTTTTCAATCTGTCATTTTTCCCCAAATTCTGCAAGAGCAAGCCAGCCTTTAAATAAACTGCACTGATAGATTCTACTATTCAGCATAGTTTTCTTGTCTTCATTACAAATATTTTAAGCAACTGTGTGTATTATTTGATTATAATCTCGCCTGATCTTAGATCAGCCCCTTACTCTTGCCTGGAAAATCCCATGGATGGAGGAGTGTGGTAGGTTACAGTCCAAGGGGTCGCAAAGAGTCGGACACGACTGAGTGACTTCATTTTCTTCTGCACTGATGCAGATTCCATCAAAAGGTAGTGATTTTCTGATGCTTTTTTTGCATGTTTCATATGTGGACTGAGCGCAGCAGCGGGAGGTATAGTGAGCCTGTGTTACTAAATCCATCCCTGCTGAGTAACTCTGGTAGGATGCAACTTGGGAGATAAAAGGACCATGAATGAGTTAGAAGATGTCACTCAGTAAACTTCACAACACATTATGGTGGGAACCAAACAATTCCAGCATAACAAAGAAAAAAATTACATTCTCCCTCTCAGTTTTCAAGAGATTGATGATCCTCCACTACCTCATAAGGACTGAGGTGACCAAGGAAAATCTACAAGCACCATTAATAGAGACAGAAGCCCACACAGGACATAGTGGAAGCCACTGGCCTTGTAAACAGTAAAGGTGAGTGTCAACACACTTTTGTATACACATAAAACACCTCTTAGGAAGTCCCAGAAATTCACTGGAGGTGGGATGACTTTTTAAGAGACTGAATTAATGCAAGTGTTAAGCAGGGACTTAGAGCTATTTGGATTCAGCTGTAAATATTAATGTGACAATCATTCAATTTAAAAAAATTATTTGTGATATTAATGATTTCTAAGTTATGAGTAAGTTTGGGTGAACCCACTATCTACATAAAAAACTAGCATGGGCTTTCCTGGTGGCTCAGTTTTAAAGAATCTGCCAGCCAATGCAGGAGACACAGGTTCGATCTCTGCTCTGAGAAGATTCCACATGCCATGGAGCAGCTAAGCTTGTGTACCACACCGACTGAAGCACGTGTGTCCTCATGCTCATGCTCTACAACAAGAGAAGCCACTGCAATGAGAAGCCCATGCACTGCCATGAAGAGTAGCTCCCACTTGCCACAAGTAGAGAAAGTCCACATACCAGAAAGACCCAGCATAGCCAGCAAATAAATAAAATTATTTTTTAAAAACACTAACATAAATAACACCATGGAATATATTTGTGGGCATCCCTGACCCTATCTTCTCCTCTGTTCTTTAGGTAACAACTATTGTGAATTTTGCATTTATCACCCATATTGTTATATATGTAGTTGATTCTTTTTCCCTGTTATTTAATATTCCATGGTGTGAATATGCCACCGTTTACCTATGTATTCTTTCATCCAGGAAAGTTGGATTGCTATGGTTTTTGTTTTTAAAAACAATTCTGCTGTGATCATTTTTTGCATGTCTTGGTATAAATATGCCAGCATTTCTCTAGAGTGGAAATGCTGGAACATAGGGCATATATGTGCACAACTTTATAAGATAATGCCAAACTATACAATTGGTAGTACCAATTTATTCTCCACTGAGAATGATAAAGAGTTTCTTCTGCTCCAAATCCTACCAGGTTTGGTATTATCAGAATTTATTTTTTTCCCAATATTGTAAGTATAAAATGGTTTCTTCTTGTGACTTAGTATGAAATTCCACAATTACGAACAAAGTTGAGTGTATTTTCATATTTGTGTTGTGTTTTCTGTGAAATGCATGCTAACAGTAGTGAGACTCAAAATACCTACACTTGTTGCCATCATATTGAAAGCCTGAGAGTACATCAAATCAATGAAAATTGGCTGCAAATTAGCTTTATCTATATCTTTGGCTGAGTCTTCTATTGGATCTTTTGACTGCATCTTACTGATTTCTAGAAATTTTTTACATATTCAGTATATGTGTGTGCTTAGTCACTCAGCCATGTCCAACTCTTTGCAACCCCATGGACTGTAGCCTGCCAGGTGCCCCTGTCCATGGGGGTTCTCCATTCAAGAATACTGGAGTGTGTCATGACCACCTTCAGGGGGTCTAACCAAGCCAGATATACAACCCAGGTCTCCTGCACTGCAGGCAGATTCTTTACTGTCTGAGCCACCAGCAAAGTATACTAATCCTACTACTTAACACAAGTTGAAAATATTCTCTCTTAGTTTGTGGTTTATTTTTAACTTACTTTCTGGTGGTATTTGATGAACAGGAATTATCAATTTAATATAGTCAAATGTATAAATCTTTTCTTTTGTGTTTTGTTGTACTTATAAAAAAAATCATTTCTTGTAGCTCATGCAGCTCAATACTAGAAAAATAAATGACCCAATCAAAAAGTGGGCCAAAGAACTAAACAGATATTTCTCCAAAGAAGACATACAGGTAGCTAACAAACAAGTGAAAAGGTACTCAACATCACTCATTATCAGAGAAATGCAAATCAAAACCACAATGAGGTACCATTACACGCCAGTCAGAATGGCTGCCATCAAAAAGTCTACAAACAATAAATGCTGGAGAGTGTGTGGAGCAAAGGGAATCCTTTTACACTGTTGGTGGGAATGCAAACTAGTACACCTACTATGGAGAACAATGTGGAGATTCTTTAAAAAACTGGAAATAGAATTGCCACATGACCCAGCAATCCCACAGCTGGGCATACACACTGAGGAAACCAGAACTGAAAGAGACACATGTACCCCAATGCTCATTGCAGCACAGTTTACAAAAGCTATGACATGGAAGCAACCTAGATGTCCATTGGCAGAGGAATGCGTAAGGAAGTTGTGGCACATATGTACAAGGGAATATTACTTAGCTATAAAAAAGAACACATTTGAGTCAGTTCTAATGAGGTGCATGTAACTGGAGCCTATTATACAGAGTGAAGAAAGTCAGAAAGAGAAACACCAATACAATATATTAATGCACATATATGGAATTTGGAAAGATGGTAATAACAATGACCCTATATGCAAGATAGCGAAAGAGACACAGATGTAATGAACAGACTTTTGGACTATGAGGGAGAAGGCAAGGGTGGGATGATTTGGAGACAATAGCATTGAAACATGTATAGTAACATATGTAAAACAGATGACCAGTGCAAGTTCAATGTATGAAGCAGGGCACTCAAAACCTGTGCTCTGGGACAACCCAGAGGGATGGGGTAAGGAGATTTTAGGATGGGGGTGGCACATCTACACCTGTGGCTGAATCATGTCAATGTATGGCAAAAACCACCACAATATTGTAAAGTAATTAGCCTCCAATTAAAAAAAATTAATTAAAAAATAAAAAATAAAATCATGAAACAGTAAAAAAAAATCACTTCCTATCCTGGGGTTAAATATATTAATCTATATATATTATTTCAATGCTTAATTCTAGCTGCTCATAAACTAGTCTTTAATTACTTAGAAATTGATTTTTATGTATAGAATATAAAGGGATTCAATAGAAGAGATGGTGAGACAGTCTGAAGGAAAAACCAACAGGATTTTCTGGTGAGTTGGATGTCAAAAGTGAGAGAAAGAGAAGAATCAAGTACAGCTCCGAAGTTTATGAACACAGTGCACTGCAAATGCAGTGTTAATAACTAAATGGGAAGAGTGGGATTTTTTTTAGGCTGAAACCAGGAGTTTGGTTTTGATCATGCTAAATTTGACATGACTGGTATGTATCCAAATGAAATTGTTGAGGAGATGGTTGGGTTTTTGAGTCTAAAATTCAGAAGAGAAGTGGAGCTGGAAAAGTTATGAACATATGCCCTGAAACTGTTCAACCTTCCTGTCATTTTCTGCTAGCTCTCAGGTGTCTTCTCATCCTGCACGTAAGTAGTTCAAGTGTCAGCCAAGGAGTGCAGGGTAATTAGCATGCAGAATGGGGACTCCTTCCTTTGGGGAATTTTTCCCCTTAGAGTTTCAGCATTCGAGCTACCCTAAGCTCTGACCTCCCACTCATAGTGTCTGCAAACCTGTTGCTCTCTCTTGAGCAGTTCTCTAGGCCTATTGCAGGCAAACTGGGGTATAACTTGAAAAAGAGTTGTATACATGTAGATCTCACCCAGCAGGGTCTCTTCTTTCAAGGGTCACAACCTCTCCATGTCTAGCCGCATTTTGTCAACCTCCAGAGCCTTCATATAGTTCTGGTTTTTAAAACATTTCCCCACAGTTAGTAATTGTTAGGAGGAGGAGGGTTGCTCTCATACAAACAAGTCCCCTGTGACTGAAATCTAAGTTTCCACCTATCTTCTGTTGAAAAGCAGTCCACATTTTCCCCTATGCTGTGTCCTTAACTTTCTTCTAAGTGGTCCATCCTTCCTAGGAAATGTGGCTGATAAGGAAAAGCTTTCTGGGGTCTTACACTCAACTTGGGGAAGAGAGAAGAGAGACCGCTGAGGACTGGGCAGCTAATCTCTCAAAAAGAAAAAGCCTAAGTACAACTTGGGTGCAGGAGAACACTTTTCCCCACACCCCCACCCCCAGGAGTTTTCCTCCCAAGGTGGAGGTTTCCCACTAGGCACGGTGGGGTCAGGAAAATCAGCGAGAGCCCCAGTGGATTTCCTGGCAAGTCATCTGTAAGCAAACCCACTCTACAGTGGGGCTTTGTTTTCTTTAAAAGAAAACACAGATTGGTCTCACATGAATAGCGCATTTGCTTCCTAATAAAGGGATTTGCCCCTCCTCCGAGAAGGAGCATTTGCCTCCTTCCTAATGATGCTCTGTTTTTAATTAATTAATTTTTATTGCAGTATAAATGTTTTCCAATGTTGTGTCAGCTTCTACTGAATAGCAAAATGAATCAGCCATACATATACATATATCCACTCCCTTTTGGATTTTCCTTCCATTTAGGACACCACAAAACATTGAGCAGAGTTCCCTGTGCTATACCGTAGGTTCCTATCAGTAGCCTATTTTATACATGGTTTCAATAGTGTATATGCGTTTTCTTACACAGGCTCCCCTTTAACTGAGACGGGCTGCCTGCTCCATCTGAGGAGAACAATGCCAGATTCAGACTTCTGGCAGCAAACCTCTCACCTTTAGTGGGCAGCTGAAGTTCATCTCACCACATGGTGTTGCTATGTCTACAGTGAGGAAACATGGCCTCAGCCTCTCTCACCCCCTTTCTGGTGCCCCTTTCCACATCCTTTTTTCAGTGTACCTGCCTCATTCACCCTCCCCACACACTTGTTCTTGTGCTTCTTCTGGTCAGAAGATAGGTAATAAAAATTTAGAATAAAGTTGGCTCACTAAGGCTTTCTCATGTTCCAAAGCACAAGAAGAGAACTTCTGAGGAGATGCCTCTACATGACACAATGATAAACATTTCATGCCGCAACCTTGAGGAACTTTCTGGAGACTCCCCAATCCCCCTGCTCAGTGTGCTGCCCCATCTGTCAGTTTGGAAAGTCAGACCCACTGACAGAAGGGCTTTCCTAGAGTGTGAGCTACCCTGGATCTTGCCAGAAGCCACAGGAATCTCCTACTTCCTGTCGCCTATCTCCAGCACACCGATCTGGAACCTCACATTCAATAAAAACTAATATGCAAAGAATGCAGATGATGTGTAATGTGTTTGCACTAATCTTTTCTCTCTTTTTTTTTTTCTTTGTTTTTTACATTCTAGAGAGAAGGTGGCTGAAGATCTTAGAGATTAGTTGATTTAAGCAAAGCCGCACAGCTAGTAACGACTTAAACTGAGAATTGATCCTAAATCCAGCAGCACTGCAAATTTCTCCATATCGTGTAGTTACAGAGATTTAAATTTCTCCCTTAACCTTGAAGGACTTGCTAATAAAACCATCTAGGTTCTGAGCTATGTTTTCTTTTGGCCAATTTTTCAAAGGAAATTCTCTCAAAGATTCTATCTCCAGGAGTTATGAAACTGTACTTGAAAGCAAGAAAGATTCTAAAATTTTCCTGTTAATCCCTATCTTCAGAAGGGACCCCAGAGTCCTAACGCTTGTATTTCCTTTCCATATGACCCTTTGAGTCATAGGCAGCACTTTCCATGGCATATAATTTTGGTTGAGCTTCCCAACATGGTTCCATAGACTGAATGCATAAGAACCCCCTGTGGTATTGTTCTAAAAATACAGATGACTGGGCCCCCATGAAAGGTTCTGGCCGAGCAGGCCCCAGGTGGGGTCTCTCAGTGGTTTGATGCACCCCCGTGTCTGGGAGCTCTTGCACTGGCTGGAGTCAAGTGACAAAGTTGGAGCCTGGAGGTTTGGTCCTGGCATTACCACCGCTGCCTGAGAATCAACATGTTCACCTGTGATCTGGGGATAAGTAATTTTTGCCTTTATGTACCCTCTGGGGCCAATGTATGAGAGCAGAGTCTATCATGGGCGTTAATACATATGGTGAAAATGCTTTACAAATTAAAGTTTATTTCTATTCTTCTCCACAGGTATGGCCAGGAGAGTATCTAAAGTGTGTTATCGACTCAATATGTAATATCCATCAAGTTTCTATTCAGGCTTCCCAGGTGGCTCAGTGGTAAAGAATCCTCCTACCACTGCAGGAGCCACAGGAGACGTGTGTTTGATCCCTGGGTCAGGAAGATCCCCTGAAGGAAGAAATGGCAACCCACTCCAGTATTCTTGCCAGATTAAGCCCATGGACAGAGGAACCCCATGGGCTATACACTTCATGGGGTTGCAAAGAGTTGGACATGACTGAGGGATTAAAGGTGAAAATGCTGTGACTTCCTCAACAGGGGCAGAAAATAATTTTGAGACCTGCTATATAAGTAGTTCCCAACATTTTTGGTGCCAGGGACTGGTTTCATGGAAGACAATTTTTTCAGGGATGGAAGATGGGAGGCACATGGTTCAGGTCGAAATGGGAGCAATGGAGAGCAGAAAATGAAGTTAGTTTGCTCACCTGCTGCTCACCTCTTGCTGTGGGGACCAGTTCTTAACAGGCTGTAGACCAGTACTGGTCTGCAATCCAGGTGTTGGGGACCCCTGTCCTACATGATCTGTTGCTTGATATCTAGTCTATCGACCTTCTTCCAAATCTAAATCTTTACAAATAGTCTTTTCAGCTTCAATCCCACTTACACACTCACTTTAACAAAAAGCTTCTTTTTGCCTTCAGGTAAGTGTCACTCAGGCTCCTTTGTCTGTAGGACTTTCTCAACAAGCCTCTATGACCATCATTTTCCTTTCCACCATTTGGTGTTTAGGGCTACTCCAGTTCTCCTCAAACTTGAATGTGAATTACAAGGGCCTGGGAGCTTGTTATAAGTGCAGATTCCCAGGTCCATCCTCACAAGAGGTCCAGAGGGGCTGAAGTGATGTCAGAAAGTTGCACTTTACTAGCATTCCAAGAAATTTGTGAAGATGCTCCAAGAGGCACACTTTAGGAAATATTATGCTATACCTTCTGTGTAGCATCAAGTAAGAATGTGCTTATTTTGATGCAAGACATGGGATTTGTGGCTTTTAGAAGGGATGGGTCTGAGGATGGCCTTTTTTCACTATGAAGGAAAGTTTAGCAGAGCACCGTAGAGCCTCATTACTCAACTCGTGATCTGTAGCCCAACAGTCTCAACTTACCTAGAAGTTCAGCACAAATGCAGGATCTCAGGCCCTCCTCCATACCTTATGATTCAGGTTCTGCATTTTAACAAGACTCCCAGGTGATGCACATGTTCCTTGAGGTATCAGAAGCACAGGGGTAATAGCTAGAATGTGGTTTTGGATGGAAGCCAACTTGAGTTTAATTTTTGGTACCTTAGTCTATCAGTTGTGTAAACAGGATTAGGAACTTCACCTCATTGAGTGCCTTTTTCCTAGAGACTGAAATGGAAGTACTAGATACTGCAAATATAATTTGATTTAATGTCCCCTGAAGGAAAGTTATGACCAACTGAGAAGCATATTAAAAAGCAGAGATATTACTTTGCCAACAAAGGTCCATCTAGTCAAGGCTATGGTTTTTCCAGTAGTCATGTATGGATGTGAGAGTTGCACTATAAGGAAAGCTAAGCACTGAAGAATTGATGCTTTTGAACTGTGGTGTTGGAGAAGACTCTTGAGAGTCCTTTGGATGGCAAGGAGATCCAACCAGTCCATCCTAAAGGAGATCAGTCCTGAGCATTCATTGGAAGGACTGATGTTGAAGCTGAAACTCCAATACTTTGGCCATCTGATGTGAAGAACTGACTCATTGGAAAAGACCTGATGCTGGGAAAGATTGAAGGTGGGAGGAGAAGGGAACGAGAGACGATGAGATGGTTGGTTGGCATCATCGACTCAATGGACTTGAGTTTGGGTAAACTCTGGGAGTTGGTGATGGACAAGGAAGCCTGGCATGCTGCAGTCCATGGGGTCACAAAGAGTTGGACACAACTGAGTGACTGAACTGAACTGACTCTTGGAGAATTCCTGACAGAAAATCGTACTTCATAAATGTCAGTTTCTCAGCACTCATTCTACCTTGATAGTGTTCCAAATTTATATGGGGAATAAGAAAATTGCTTAAGAAACCAAATTGTTGTTTAAACACTACAGGTGGAAAATTTAGATTTCTAGAGGTATACAGAGAGGTCCTTGAGAGACCTTATGCATTGTCTGAGAGGAGCAGACCAAGGACACTTTCTATATGACTGAAAGAAAAGAAAAATGAGGATATGTAAGGAAAGACATGAGGGATTATAACTGAGCTGTGCCTTATGGGGTCTTCCTGGTAGAGACACCTCCCCTATATCCTCTGTTGTAGCTCCTCTCTGAAGTACCCAAATAATAGTATATGATGTACATTTCCTGAGTTGTTCTGTAGATGCTGAAACTATCATCAAATGGAAGAAATTAACTACTTGATGAACACGAGCACATAACTTGCAGACCTACTGAGACCTAAGGACTGATAATGTTGACCCTTGTGACACCACTCTGTTACCTCACCATTAGTCAAAGAACTACGCAGGATCTGATGACATACCCTGAAATTGCACCCTGACTTAGGGCTTCCCTGGTGGCTCAGAGGGTAAAGCCTCTGATGTGATGTGGGAGAACCAGGTTTGATCCCTGGGTTGGGAAGATACCCTGGAGAAGGAAATGGCAATCCATCCTAGTATTCTTGCCTGGAGAATCCCATGGACAGAGGAGCCTGGTGGGCTACAGTCCACAGGGTCGCAAAGAATCGGACACCACTGAGCGACTATACTACACTTTAACCTTTAAAAATGCTTCTGATGAAATCCTTCAGTGAGCATGAACTACCTGTTATCCTTACATTGGTACTTTACAGTAAACGCTACACTTCTCTTCACCACAAGCCAATGTCAGTAGACTGGCTTTCCTGCATGCAGGAAAGTAGACCCATATTTAGTTCAGGAGCAGAATGAGTAACAAAAATGACTGAGTTCTCTCCAGTGATCCCACAGGAGTTAGGCAGTGTGGAATTGGAGGCTGAGAGAAAAGGTCAGGCAGCCAACAGTGACAGTTTGCCCATGACTTTCCTGAAGGTGGCTGAGAGACATTTATGCTGAGGGTAAATCAGAGGGTTTTCCACCCGATGCCCAGTCTCAGTGTGGGAAGTCAAGATGACATCTGTGGATGTGGTGAGCTTTGGAGAGGCTCTGGCCAAGGGACTTTCCACGAGAGCCAGGAAGCAGGAAGGTTGCTGTCATGGCCAGCACACTCTCCTTGTATTACTTCTGTGCCTGGAGTGGGAGTTACTCTATGATTCATGGCACAACTTCTAGCCTACCACCTACCTGCCCACTCTGGGCTGGTGACTTAACTTCTTTATGCCTCTTTTTATTTTCAATACACAGCTAATGATAAAACCTATGTCATAGAATAGTATGGGGTTTAAATCTGATAATGCATATAAAAGGTCTACCTGTGACTCAATTATCTACACTTTTGGTTTATTTATCATTAAAGTTACTATATAACATCCACAATATGAACAGTAAATGAATTTTTAAATGTGGATGTCAGCTAGGAAATCTTGTACTTCTAAATAACCCCAAGGCACTTAGTGTTTGACCTGTATTAAAAAGTAATTTTTATTAGTTAAAATTAATATAATTTTATGATAATGGTGCTCATCTTATAATTTAAACATTTCCAGGAGTTCTCAGAAAGAGGAATTTATATCCAATGATAGTCAGTAAAGCTAATTACCCAATTCATGAAAAACTGCACTGATTTATCAGTTCTATATCTGTTATCTCTGTGACTTGTTCACAGAGCTTAGCAAACAGAGAGCTTCCATCACTCTTCCCATGTTTTTCATTGTTTCGCTCCACTGCTCAGAAGAGAGCAGCCCTCAGTGAGGTATTCCAGGCTCAGCTCCCCATCAGCAGGCTCACCTGCCTGCAGTCTCCTGCTGCTCCTACTGTTCAGATTGAAGCCAGGCATTCTGTGTTCTTGATTGAACAAGATACCTTATTTTTTTAAATTAGATCCCCCTAGAAAACATCTAAGGAGCCAAAGTTTCAGCTGCTGTCAAACACTGACAAGTCTGTCTGATATGATTGTGGAGAATGACTTTATAGGCCATTCAGAAAAGAATTCAACTGAACAGTGGCCATTTCTGTTAGATGCTTTGGAATTTATGTTAACTTTGTGTGATCTAAAAGATGCTTGTTTAACTTTTGGGTGGAGGGTTAATTTTGACACTTCATATTGTACCTTTTGGATTTCCCAGGTGGCTCAGCAGTAAAGAATCCACCTGCCAAGAAAGAGACGCAAATTCTATCCCTGGGTTGGGAAAATACCCTGGAGAAGTTAATAGCAACCTATTCCAGTATTCTTGCCTGGGAAATCTCCTGGACAAAGGAGGCTGGTGGGCTATAGTCCATGGTGTTGCAAAGAGTTAGATATGACTAACGACTAATCAATAAACCAACCAATTTTACCTTCTATAGGATGGATTTTTTACTCTATGGAGGGCAGTATGAGAAATATCCAAATGATGTTGATATCTCTGTGGCTGCCACCATTGTCATCATCATCATCATCCCAGCAGTTACTATGTATTGAGCATCAGACACTCTGCCAGGAATTTTTGCATATAAAATAGAAAATTTAATGTTAAGCACTGCACTTTCTGGTAAACCCTTTAGGGTAAATATTTGCAAAAATGTACTATGGGTAAAACTAAATAATTTAACCTTCCATTAGAAAAATGAATATACATCTTTTGAATATTGGAGGATGTCTGCCAAACCTAATGATTTTGGTTTAAGGTTGTCATCTTAAGCCATTCTTTTTGACAATAATCAGATTGTAATGCAAATTATGAATGGGAGTCACTTGCATTACATCATGACATATAAGAGAACAGAAAAGAATGTGCACATTGTTGAGAGCAAAAGAGAATACTTAGCTATTCTCAGTCACAACTTAAGGTCCAATCATTGAGACATAATTTAAAAAGAACCAGGGCCAGAAGACAGTTGTTGCTTACTGCCCCAAATTGCTATTAATCTGTAATATAATTGTTTCCACCAGTTGTAGCCATCACTTTGTTAAAGAACAAGTCTAATAAAGACATCCATGATCTGGTCAAAAAGGCTTCACCCATGACATGAGTCAGAGCCTGGAGAAAGGTCAGTTCAGATGGATAGATTACTACATTGTTTTCCAGACACATACCTTCTCAAGGTTATAAGGAAGGGTAACAGACCACTAGTCAAACATATTGGAATCAAATTTAAAGATTTATTGTTCCTTAAACTAAGTATTAGTATAAGCCCCACCAGTCTGCCGTTTGTTCATGAAGCAATTGGCATAAGGGGCTAGAGAGAGAAGGGGGCTTCCATTAAAGTGCCCTGCTTATGGTTGTGAGAGCATCAAGGAAATTTCTTTAAAGGGTGAAAATTATGCAAGGCCTACACAGTTAGATCTGATTTGACAAGTTAGTGAAGAGAAGGGCTCAACAGAACGTCAACATTCTGGTGACAGAAAATCTTACTATGCATGTGTTAAACTGTGAACTTATAAATCACTAACATCATCTAGAAACAAAACAAGCTAAGGTAAATTCCTAAACTTTCATTGGATTATGAAGTTGAGAAGAATGGGTGTCCTGGATATCAAATGAGATCTGGGCTTTCCAGATTTTGTTCACTAGTTCCTCTAGTTCCCCTCTCTTCTCAGTTTTCATTGAGCCCAGGTCCTGCCATAAATACTGATTACTTGTGAGTGTTTTGTAGGAGGTGATAGTTTTACAGTAAAATTTAATATTATTCTGAGTAGACTTTATTGAATTCTTTCCTAAATTCTGTTTCATTCATCACATCACCAAACTGGCTCTGTTTTATGTGGCTTACCGACAATGCTTTATAAACCAGTGACTGGAGGAGTGATAATAAAACATCACCAGTGGAATTTAAATGTTCCTTGTTCTCTTTCAATATTTAATCCTCAGTACAAACCTTGGTCCAACTATAAGTAGACATAAACGTTAGGACTATTATACCAAGATCACATCAGGGGGAAGGTTATCACCTTTGGCCAATTCAATATACCAATCCTTAGAAGAATTAGCACTGGCTTAAGCCAAGTTTCCCCAATCTACCAGAATAGTTACCATTCAGCAAAATCAAATTATAGATGACTGTCGTTTCATCCTCAGGGACCCTTCCACAGAGGCCCTTGGATTTGCTCCCAATGACATTTTTAGCACAGTGAGACACATGGACTATTGCTCTGATATGAAAGACAGTTCTACCCATGGAGAGGATACATCATAATATTGAAACAAAGCATGCTTAGCTTCTTAGAGAACTGAGTCAGCACCAGAAGGAAAAAACACTCCTGTGACTTGAGCTAAGGGACTTAAGTTACATTTCCTTTAGGTTCACATTCCTTTAAACTTACATTTTATTTAATCTTTAATATGAAGATTGGCCAGTCTACCCTAACTCCAAAAATGTTTCCCTTCTGTTGCTATTGTTCATCCCCTAAGTCCTGTCTGGTTCTTTGCCACCCCATGGACATCAGGCTCCTCTGTCTATCACTATCTCCTGGAGTTTGCTCAAATTCATGTGCATTAAGTTGGTGATGCTATCCAACCATCTCATCCTCTGCTGCCCTCTTCTCCTTTTGCCTTCAATTTTTCTTAGTATCAGGGTCCTTTCCAATGAGTCAGAAAAGGTGGTCAAAGTATTGGAGCTTCAGCTTAGCATCAGTTGTTCCAATGAATATTCAAGACTGATTTCCTTTAGGATTAACTGGTTTGATCTCCTTGCAGTACAAGGGACTCTCAAGAGTCTGCTCCAGCACAACAGTTCAAAAACATCAATCTTTGGCTCTCAGACTTCTTTATGGTTCAACTCTCACATCCATACATGATTACTGAAAAAAACCATAGCTTTGCCTATATGGACTATTGTTAGCAAAGTGATACTTCTGCTTTTTAATATGCTGTCTGGGTTTGTCATAGCTTTCCTTCCAAGAAGCAAGCGTCTTTTAATTTCAAGACTGCAGTCACAGTCCACAGTGATCTTGGAGCCCCCCAAAATAAAGTCTGTCACTGTTTCCATTGTTTCCCCATCTATTTGCCATGAAGTGATGGGACCAGATGCCATGATCTTAGTTTTTCTGAATGTTGAATTTTAAGTCAGCTGTTTCATTCTCCTCTTTCACCTTCATTAAGAGTGGTGTCATCTGCATACTTGAGATTGTTGATATTCCTCCCGGCAATCTTGATTCCAGCTTGTGCTTCACCCAGTCCAGCATTTCACATGATGTACTCTGCATAGAAGTTAAATAAGCAAGATGACAACATACTGTTTTGTCATACTGCTTTCCTGATTCTGAGCCAGTCTGTTGTTCCATGTTTGGTTCTAATTGTTGCTTCTTGACCTGTATACAGTTTTCTCAGGAGACAGGTAGGATGGTCTGGTATTCCCATCTCTTTAAGAATTTTCCACAATTTGTTGTGATCCACATGATTAAAGGCATGTGTAGTGTAGTCAATGAAGCAATAGTAGATGTTTTTTCTGAAATTACTTTGCTTTTTCTGTGATTCAACGAATGTTGGCAATTTGATCTCTGGTTCCTCTGCCTTTTCTAAACCCAGATTGCACACCTGGAAGTTCTCAGTTCACATACTGCCTAGCTTGAAGGACTTTTAGCATAACCTTACTAGCATGCGAAATGGCATTGCCCTTCTTCTACATTGGAATGAAAACTGATCTTTATCAGTCCTTTTAGCACAGAATAATTTAAAAAGATGCCTATATCATTTAAGGAAACATTTTTGGAGTTTTACAGTAAGATGCGATGTTAAACTCCATTTTGAAAAAGGATATTGTGATTTTTCTTTGGGATTCCAACTAGAAAAGTTTGAAGAGATAGCCTTCAAAAGTTTGAAGAGATTCCCATCATAATACTGGGAAATATATATTCTAGGGACTCAACTGGACATAAAAGAAGACAGTCACTGCGCATGCTGAGTCACTGAGTTTGGACTAAAATAACAGCTGTTTAATGAACAATTGGACTTAATCACAGCTGTTTAATGAACAGTTGGACTTATTTCTCTAACCCAGTCCATCAAACTCAAATATTTTCTATGTCTTGAAGCCCTCAGCTCTCATCACAGTTACAGGGTATTTCCTAAGATGTGTTTTTAGCCTCCAGGATCATTTTGTTTCTCTGACTTCTATCTTAACTAGACTAAATTGGACTCTTTTTTTCCTCCCCACCCTTTAAGCTTACTGTGCTGTGTCAAAGGTGTGTGCCTGACTGTTTCATTTTGCTTTTGATCTGAGATGCAGACTCTCTCAGCCACATACACGTGTGGTAAGATCCATCAGAACTGAACACAGGTGCTGGAGTTCAGCAGACCGCCAGTGCCCCCAGGTTGGGGATCCTGGGACTGACTCAAGAGAACTCACTTTACAAATCTGGTCATATGTGCAATGTTGGGGTGGATCTGCCAGAAGGAAAGAGTTCCCTTCAGCTGAACTAGGCAAGGGGAACCTTGACAAGGTCTATAGGGAGAAACCTGCCAGTTGTTGAAGGTTCAGCACTATAATGGAACCCTGATTATAGAGCAGAGGGCATTTTCAGGCAGGGAGAATCACATTTGAGAACCCAATCACATGAAAAATGCCATTGCTTGATCAAAATCTACGAGAACATTAACACAGTTGGTGTGGCAGTTTTATAGAATGAGGGTGGGGAGAAGCCAAGGAAGAAGAGACTAGAAAAATAGCAGATGATGAATGATCTTCAGAGAGGTTCAAACTTGATCTTGTACATGTTGGGAATACTATGCATAATGGTAATGGGATAAGAATCAGAAATATTTCCTGGTAAAATTTGTGGAGTGTATAATGAGTCTTTCAGAGATATCAGGGATGAAGATGACGTTACAGACATAAATGTCACAGATTCAAAGCAACTATGAAGCTAGTACTCTCCACTCCATCTCTCACCAATGGCAAAAACATCTGTGTTTAATTTTCACAATATGATTGCTCTACAAATGGTTGTTTGAATTTCACTAGTGGTGTCTTGATGGTCACATTGGCCACTGCTGGGAGTCGATGGGGTCTTCTGTCCACTTGACTCTATCTTCTGTTGCTGCTCACCTTTTCATACTACCTCTCACTGCAGGTTTTCTGAACAATATTTAAAATTGTGAACTTTTAAATAAAATAAGCATTTAAAAGTCTTGCTAAGACTTAATTTCTGATCATGAGTCATCAGTTTTCACCTAGACATGCTGTGGGTATGAAAAATTGCTAGAACAATTTAGGATAGAACTTTCTATTTATAATTGGCGTCAGATGATGAGAGGTGAATTATATTTTTTGTCTCTCAATGTTTTTCCATTTTTTACAATTCATACTGTGTCAGAAGAAAAATCAGAACTCACTTCTGCTGCATTTTAATGCATTTCCTGAAAGATATTAGCCAAATCAGTCATACGCTCAGAGAGACGATATGGTCCAACTTATTCTCATAACTTACAGTTTGGACTCATTTTCCCTTTGCTTTCTTCCAAACTATTTTTTACTGGCAGAAAAAAAAAAAAAATGGACCTATTGAGCTATCAGATAATATTTTGGAACCAGTATCATTTTCACTCTCATAAAGGCCAGCTTGACATGATCAGCAGGGTTATCAAAGTAGCAAAGTTTTGTCTTTTATAAATGGCTGGAAACAATTGAAAGTCCTGCCCAAGGAATTTTTGGATTCAACCAGGGTAATGAAGTATGATTTAATCTTTATTTTGAAACTGATTATCCTAAACTAATTTCTAGTTTGTATCAAGGATTTCAAAGAAAACGGATATGTTTTACAAAGGATTAGGCCACTGGCTTCAGTCAAATAATCCTGTGTAATTGCTGGTTGCCTCTCCTGAAACACATGATTCTTGTTATTGAAAGAAAGCAGATTTGTTTCAGTAGTCTCTGACTATTATTATCCATTACTATTATTCTACTGAGGGCTCTGTGTGTTTGTGTGTGTGTGTGTGTGTGTGTGAGTGTAACTGTCCTCCACTGAACCCTGGCATGATACAATAGGCAAAGATGGGTCTTTTATGATTCTATTCTTAAATGGAGTCATTGAGTCTTTGGGCAGAGACGATGGCTATGAACATTCAGTCTGGTGGTAGGCCTTGCAGATGAGCACTTGTGACAAGAGACTCATCCTGCCATATGCTCTATCCTCAGCTAAGCAGGAAAATTTCCCTAAGCTCAGAGAGTCCTTGGCTTTGAAGCTCTTACCATAGGTATGATGCGAAATGGTACTACACATATTTTTTCACTCATGTGAGATTTTGTCCCAGGTTCCTTAAAAGAATTTGAAAAGGTGTTTCAAATTAAGGAGTAGACACATAAGAGTGATAAGCTAAGAAAGCATGTGTTTTGCTTTGAGATCCATGATAAGTGGTAACACTAGCAGCTGACAGGGAGAAGGCAATGGCCCCCCACTCCAGTACTCTTGCCTGGAAAATCCCATGGACGGAGGAGCCTAGTAGGCTGCAGTCCATGGGGTTGCTAAGAGTGGGACACGACTGAATGACTTCACTTTCACTTTTCACTTTCATGCATTGGAGAAGGAAATGGCAACCCACTCCAATGCTCTTGCCTGGAGAATCCCAGGGATGCGGGAGCCTGGTGGGCTGCCATCTATGGGATCTCACAGAGTCGAACACGACTGAAGTGACTTAGCAGCAGCAGTAGCTGACAGGCCTTTATTTTGGGGCTCAGTCAGAGCAGTGTAAATAGAAACAGAAAGGTCAAAAAGGACTGGGACAAGTTGGAAGTGCCACCAACCATGGCCAAAGTTTCTCAGAAAGTCAGATCTTATTGCCTGGAATAATGGCAAAGTTGGGTGATTAGTTTACATGTAAGGAATTCCACAGTCTAGGAAATAACTGGAAAGATACCAATACAGAAAACATCAGAGACATACACCTTGGCATTGGAGGGACAACATTATAGTTGAGGAAATGTTATAAGGCCGTGGCATAGAGATACCTCTTTTTTCCTGAAGGAGGCCCTCACTGGCAGCCATGGAAAAAGGAGCAAGTTATCTTAACAGTATAGCTGGAGGTGGAAGGGGGATGTGTGTGGTGGGCAGTAGAGGTGTAGAGCTACAGGAATTCTGATGGAGAGGGCTCAAGTGAGGCTATGGTTGATAACACATGTGCTATCTAGTATCAGATAAGAAAGGACTGGTAAACATGAACACTTTATTAGAATTCACATGAGAAAGCCACAGGAATGAACAAAGTACCACCCCTCCAACTCTTGACATGAATATGAGACAAAACTTCTTACTCTTCGAAGGTCCAGTTCTCAGCTCAAACTGAGACCATCTCTTTGTGGGCAATTCACAGAGCAGCAAGGTAATATTTTGATTTTGAATCACCTATAAAGTCTTGGGTAAGGTAAACTTTGAATACCCCTGGAGATTAGTGGCCTCAGTCCAACCATGTTCTAACACTGGCTTGCCCCAGACTCCCATATTTTGTTGTTTAGTCACTAAGTCATGTCTGACTCTTTGGTAACCTCATGCGCTGCAGCCTTCTAGGCTCCTCTGTTCATGGGATTTCCCAGCCAAGAATACTGGAGTGGGTTGCCATTTCCTTCTCCAGGGGCTCTTTCTGACTCAGGGATCAAACCTGCATCTCTTGAATTGATAGACAGATTCTTTACCACTGAACCAACAGGGAAGCCCAGACTTCCATATTAGGTAGGCTAATAAGAAAGAATAAATACATGGTTGGTAGGAGATGAGGGGTAGTGTCTCTTAACAAGGAAGCCACTGTCTTCATCCTCACCCTTAATTCTAGTTTCAGTTTCCTATATTGAAATTAACAGCATGTCTACCTGTAAATCTATAATTGTTTCATACTTGATATGTCTTATTCTTACCACATCAATCCTTCACTTTTTCTCTTTATCAGCAGAATATCCTTCCATTCTCTCAACCTGGAAACATCTTTCATTCCCTCCTTAAAACTCTGCAAATCCATAAAACATACATCCTTAAATTATTCTGACAATTATTCTTAAAACAGGTTAATGTCTTGTTCTTCATGGCCACTGTACAACATAATCAGAGCATACACTGATTCACTTCTCCCCCACATCTACACATCCCTGACACCTTCGCATGTCCCTCTGCTCTTCAGAAATTTAGTGTTTTCCTCTTGTTTGAGTGGTCAAGTTCAGTCTCATGTTCCATCAGGGACCTACCTCTTAGGTAGTATTATCCCCACCTCTTCTCGGTAAGTAACCTCAATTCTGAGGCCAAAGTCTATACAGATCCCATGCATTTTCATATCAGGACCACTGTTTAGCTAATTCCTGGGACTGGCAACTCCTTTTCTTCCTCTTTCTACCATCAGCTTTACTTTTCTCCACTGTCATAGAAAGATCAGTTTAGTTCTTTCCATGTTGGCAAAGTCATCCTTAGTAACTTTTGTTGCCACCAACCTTGAATAGCTCTGAGCTACCCATTTGTTGGCCCATAGTGGGCAATTAATAAACATTTAAATTAAGTTACATTCGGTTATATTAATCTCAGTCTCCTTCATGTGTGAAAGTATTGTCCTTTAAACTATAGTATAAGATCTTCAAATTTAATAAATACCTGTCAAATTGAATTTACTGACTTATGTTGGAAATAATTTTAATTTTTAAGTACATGCTTGGGCATAGTCTATCAAATGTGGCCATTTAAACATAAAGGAAATTTAAGGGAATATTTTTCTTTTATGGTTTATCAGAGGAGGAAAATTGATGTGATTATCCCACTCTTTTTCCCTTTATGATATATAATATTCTCTTAGGAGTCAGCACAGGTTCTGTCATTTTTAGCTTTCTATAGCATTATGAGCACACATATTCTGATATATGGCATTGTGTAGGAAGACAGTTTAAAAAACAGTCCCTACTTTTGGATTTCAACATTCTAGTTAAGAAGAGAATGATGAAACAATGCAAGACTTTGTGCCCAAGTGGATGTTTTTGGCAGGGTGCTAGAGGAGTACGTAGGGGGATTATTAGTAGGTACAAAAACAGAAGGCTTCATGGGGAACAGGGGCACTGGAGATGAACCCTGAGTAAAGGGGTAAGATTTTAGTGGGGAGGGTTAAGTCTCTATGAGAGTTTATGCAAATCAGTAACTCTATGTGTCTTGGTATTCCCTTCCATAAAATGTGGAACTTGGTTAAGGTTCTTTTCAGGGCTACTTCCAGGGACTCAAAGTAAGGAAGGATAAGTGGAGGTGGGGCAGTGATCAGTGGAGGTGGGACGTGGTGGAGGAGGGACAGTGATGATAGTAAAATAAGTGTTTCAACAAGTCTGAGCAGGGAAGCTGGTGAGGGTTCGGAAAGATCTTTGGCTAACATTTCACCTTGAGGAAATAGGTAGCAGGGGCCAGGGGGTATTCAAAGTAAGCAGTTAAAAGAAGGCTGGGCTATGTGGCTTCTTTTGGTCAGGTATAGTTCCTGACACCAAAATCCCAAGGGTTTTGGAATTTATATATCAGACTCAGCTTGAATGATGGTTTCCAGTTTTAGATAAATGTGTATGTTAAGGGGAACAAAGAAAATTCGTCTGGCTAGGTTTCAGAATTCATTTTTAAGAAAAGAGTAAAATAAGGTCACACTAGCTACATTTCAAGCACTCAGTAGGCACACGTGGCCAGTGGCTACCATATTGGTCAGTATAAATGTAGAACATTGCCATCATCATAGAAAATTCTATTGGAATTAAAGCTCTGCTTTAACTCTCCTAGTGAGTTAATTCTAAGCTCTCGAGGGAGATCAGAGAAGAGGAAATGCTCCCCTTTTCAAAGCTATCTTTGATTTTATGACACTTCAAATATTCCCAGAATATCTCAAAGAATGTAACCAAATTATTTATAAATTAATTTATTCCAATTCAGGTCAATTAAAACAAAAACAAGGTGTCACGGTCCATTTTTTTCTGAGAAGAGAAAAACTTATATTGTTCATATCTCCTCAGAAAAGCTATTTGAGCAGGTCTGAAAACACAGTCTGTTCAGAGAGTACTTGTTTGTTTCACCAATTACATCTCCAGCACCTGTTGGAGGCAGCAAAGGGCAATGGGTCCCCTGGTGCTGCTAAAGTGTTTCATTGACCAGACCCTTTTGTCATCCCTCTCTTTGGGTCTTCTGCCTTTTTCATTGAGAGTTCCTGGTGCCTTCCAAAGAGGAGGATCCAAGATTAACTGATGAGTATATAGAATATCCTTATGAAGGAGTCACAGGCTTGTCTGGTTGGCATCTCGAGTGGAAATGTCCCACCTGGCCTTGGCTCATTTTAAAACAAACTAATCATTTATGGGACTAAAATCTCTCTCCTTGTCATTTAAAGACTTGGACAATGGAGAGGTACTTCAGTTTACTTTTTTCTGGGACAAACACTGGACACACCAGGCTGGCTAATACAGAGCTAGGAGAGGAGGTGCAAGAGTAAAAAGTGAGGGAGATGAAGGTTTTCCTGAGGACTGGAGGAGAAAACAATAAATGCAAAGCCTGTCTCACAATCTCCCAGCGCCTCTGGCAGCTGCCATCATCCCTTTTCATTCTAACCCTCAGGTGGACCTGCTGTTATTTCACAACGCGGTGGGAGTGAGGGTGGTGGGGCAGGAGAGTCACACATCAGTGAACACATCTTCAGTCACAGAAAGCATTACTTTCTGCAGGGGTCCATTTGATTCATTACAGAACAAAAGATAGAATGCGTAACATGACTTGGTCTTCCTCCTTCATGCCTCACACCAGCACAGACTCTTTGAGCTTTACAACACTTCTTTCAACAATGTATTTATATAGCAGTAATATCTTGTTCAATGGACTAAATGAGGCAACAAAGACACTAAGATAAATAAGATGTTGTCTTTGCCCTTGAAGAGTTCAGTGACTATTAGAGGAATGTAAAATATCCAGCATGAATGTAACCACCTTCACCTCCCTTGCTATAGGAGACATGGTGAATTTACTACTCTTTCATACAAATGAGTGTCTCCTGTGTACTCAGGCTGAAACAGGCACTGTGGCTGTGTGTGCTAAGTTGCTTCATTCCTGTCTCTTTGCCACTCTGTGGACTACAGTCCACCAGGCTCCTCTGTCCATGGGTTTCTCCAGGCACGAATAGTAAGGTGGGTTGCCGTACCCTCCTCCAGGGGATCTTCCCAATCCAGTGATCAAACCTGTGGCTCTTACATCTCTTGTATTGGGAGGCAGATTCTTTACCACTAGTGCCATTTGGGAAGCCCCGGCACTACAGATACTAAGATATAAAAGTCAGGTGAGGTCTCTGCCTTTATGAAGTCTGTATTTAACATTCTCCTACTGAACTCAAATATGCCTTCAAAAATCCTTCTCAACCCAGTGATCTAGTACCACTAATTTCTTAGACTGGTACAGAAGAAACACATTATCTCAACCATGCTCTGGCAGCAGAGACAGATTCATACATAAAATAATGTGATACCGAGTGGCAAACACTACAACCAAAGCACACATTAAGCTGTATTGAAGCATAAAAAGTGAATGACTCATCTGTGCCCAGAGAAATCAAGGTCATTCCTAGAGGGCACATAGGTTTTAAGGGACTTACCTGGAAGAAGGACAGGGGTCCATAAAGAAGATCAGAAGGGGTCAGTGGAAGGAGAGCGCTGCAAGCAGAAGAAAGAACAAGAGCAGAGCCAGGGCATGAAAGGGCGCAGGTGATATTCAGGGAACACGAGATGAGAGAGTCCCTTCTGTGGCTAGTGGGGTAGGCGCTGTAGTGGCCAGAGTTCGGGGGAGGGAAGACTGAAGAGGCAGGATTAGGCTCCATTGTGAAAGGCAATCTACTCTGAGTTGTGGAGTTTGGACTTCATGCTGATGGTGATTCTGGGAGGAGCTCGTTAAGAAAAGTGACATGTTCAAACCTACAGAAGCAGTAGAATTTAATACGTTTGAAAGCATGGACACCCAGCCAACTGCCTAGGTTTGATTCAATCTCTGCCACTCACTAGCTGTGTGGTCATGCCTCTTAGTACTTCTGAGCCTCAGTTTCCCCAACTGTAAAGTAGAGATGATAATAATTGCATTCACTGCTTCATGATGATTTAATGAACCAATATATGTAAAGTGCTTAGAACACGGCACATAGAAGCCGTCTTTGCAAGTTATTTCTATGCCTATCACTCTATTTCTGCAAATTTGGAAGCTGAGGCACAGAAAGACAAACTGATTTACTCAGGACCATGATGCTCCTTTGTGGTAGAGGCTGGATACCTATCCATCACAGAAAACTGCTTTGAATGTGAGTGTTATCAAACATTCATCTCTCCCAATGATCCCAGAAGATAAAATTTTTGTTTGTTTTAGATGATGAAGAGGAAATTAATTCTTTTCAAAACTCTTTGTCATTTCTACTTCCCTCTTTTATCTTAAGATGCTCCAGCTGCTTTCCATATTGTGTTCTTCCACTCTGTTCTTTTATTTTAACATGTACCATTTCAATTTCCCAAAACACAGTGCAATTTATCATAATGTAAAACAAATAAATAAATAAAACTGAGAAGAAACACAAAGCACATTTTTCTCTAGGAAATTACCCTGTTCTCAAACCAGACAGAGAAAATCCAGTGGTACCTTCAACAAACATATACATCAATAAGTGCATTAATCATCACTGTAAGAAACTGAACCAGCTCTGCTGGAATTTCTTGCTTAAGATTGAAAGAGAGTGCATGTCTTTCAAGATCGGGCAGATCTATCTAATCACTGCACCAGTCCAAGCCATTTCAGGTTTTGCAAAGCTTCCCACATTTGCAAAATAAGCATAATGACTGTTAAGCTCTTCTCAAGGAGGCATTTCCTTGGATTTCTATATATAATAACCAAAATCCTTTGCTCCCCAGATGAATCCTATAATATCTGTGGTCAGAAGAAGAGATTCTTACCATCACTTTGTGTTAAAATCAGGCTGTCTGTCCATTCCCAAAGTCCTATGAGTGATTAAGAATTGGGATCTGTGATCAGGAGCAAGAAAAGGAGTCAAAGTGGAGAGGAGAAAAGGAAGTGATATTTTTAGTTGTTAAGCTTTGGGCAAGGTAACTTTGTAGAAGTTTTGTACATAGGGTTCTTAGAATTCTGTTTTCAACTTTTGTGGAAGAGAACAGCTGAAGCTTATTTAAGGGGAATTGATATAATGGGACTTGTATTTAGTATGCTTTGCTATTATCTAGAGGAAGGATTTTAAGAGTAGAACAGAAGCTGAAAAATTCCATGGGTTGGGGTACAGGGCAGGCCTATGTTCAGGTGAGGGGTCTCCAGCAGTATGCCTATACCCAGTGGTACTTAGATTAACCAAAGCGCCATGAGTCAAGGAGGCTGCGGTTAGTCCAGCTGGGAGTTGGAGCTTCACATACAGTTGGCTGAAGAAGCACAAACACCAGCCCACTGTCAAGGGTCCCCGAGCTTGTTGTTCTCTAACCTGAGGCACATTAGAATTTCTCAAGGAGATACTTTTTAATTTTTTTATTAAAAAAGAAAACCAGAAGCATAGTACATTCCTATAAAGTACAGAAAACTAAGTGTATATCCCATGAATATATAAAGTGACCTCACCCCTGCATCACCTGGAACAAAACATAGAGCACTACAAGTACCCTCCACAAGTCTTCCCTGAGCCCTTTGCCAGTATCTGCTGGACCCACAAAGGAAACTGACATCAGACTTGCCTCACCAGAGAGTTCTTTTGCCTGCTTCTGAACTTCATTTCAATGGGATTAAACAGTATATAATATTTTGTGCCTGGATTCTTCTGTCAGCATGATGACAGTAATTCATGTTGTTACATATGGGAAGAGTTTGCTCTCTCTCTCTCTCTTTTTTTTTTTTGTGTGTGTGTTTTCTGTCTACACTGTAAACATGTCATTCTCTTGTCTGGTGGCTTCCATTGTTTCTATTAAAAATTCAGGCGTCAGTCTTTTCTCTGCTTTTAGAAGGTTATGTGTCTTTTTTCTCTGGCAGCTATTAAAATTTTCTTTTTCTTATTACGAAGTGCCAAGCTGTGTTTTTATTTGTATTTACCTTGTTTGGGTTTAAGAGATTCCTGAATCTGTGACTTTTATTTTTTTTATTAGTTTCAAATATTCTTTGGCCAGTTTTTCTTCGAGTATTTCTTCTGCTCCATTTTCTCTTCACTTCTTCTTAGATCCTAATCACACAGTCTATACATTTTCACTATATTCCATTTGAGGCTTACCCTTTTTATATTTCCCCCCCCTTATTTTTTGTATGTATTTAAATTGAGATATTTTCTGATAACCTTCCAGCTGCTTAATCCTCTCTGGTTTGCCTAATCTGCTCTTGCTGTTGTTTAGTCACTAAGTCATGTCCTACTCTTTGTGACCCCATGGACTGTAGCCCGCCAGGCTCCTCTGTCCGTGGGATCTCCCAGGCAGGAATGCTGGAGTGGGTTGCCATTTCCTTCCCCAGGAGATCTTCCAAACCCAGGGATCGAACTCATGTCTCCTGCATTGGCAGGTGTATTCTTTACCACTGAGCCACCAGGAAAGCCCAATCTGCTGTTACACTGATCTATTTAATTCTTAATTTTAGTACTGCATTATTTTTGGTTCTAGAATTTCCATGTGATTCTTTTCTATATATGTCAGTTCACTGGAGGAATGATCCAACTTTTCATCTTTTTCTTGAACACATTAATTGTAAGTATTTTAAAATCCACGTCTGATAACTTGAATATTGTGATTAACTGTGATTTATTTCCACTATGTTTTACTTTTCCTTTATCTCTTGCCTTTTAATCATTTCGGTCCAGTTTCCTGGCACGCCAATTAATTTGAATACCAGTCATTATCCATGAAAAATGGTCTGAAAAAATGGGGCTCCAGAAGATTTTATCTTCCTCCAGAAAGAACTTAATATTCTTCTGGCAGGCAGATAAAATAAAGGCTGATCACGTTAATGTAAGCAGCAATTGCTATAATTTTAGGATTTTTGAGGCACACATTTTTTGCTTGTTTTTACTCTTAGGGAGTAGCTCTTTTCAGGGGGTATTTCAACTTAAATCCAGACATTTGTGATAGCTTCACCTCCCTGGCAGCCCTAACTCCAGTACCGAGAGACTGCCCAAATTTCTGTTTAACTTTTTAGCTTCTCAGCAGATGCTTTTTGCTTGATTTCCTGGCTTCTAGCACCACCTACTCCTACCACCCCACGCACCACTTAAGAACTGACAAATGTCTTAAGAGGAAATGGTGTACATTTTGGGCTGTTTCATTTACTCCTTCCAAATCTCATACACATTCCTTCCTTTGGAAAAAGTCTAACCTAGGAAGGTCAATGGATGATGTATGTCTCCCCAAATTCATATGTTTAAGCCCTAACTCTTATTATCTTAGAATGTGATCTTATTTGGAGATAGGGCCTTTAAAGAGACACTTGAGGTTAAATAAGGTTATCAGGGTGGGCTTCTAATCTCATAGGACTGATGTCCTTATAAGATTAGGAAGAGATGCCAGAGACATGAACACATAGAAGAAAAGCTTAGACGAAAAAGAATGTCTATTTTTCTTAAAAAGATCAGTCAAGTTTTTTTTTTTTTTTTTCCTTTGAAAAAAGAAAGGGTAAATTTGCACCTATGAAGAATCATTCTGAATCTCTAAGCCAATTGCTTAGAGGTGTTCTGACAGCATTCGACCATTTGGGTTTACTACTTATAGGGTCAATTTTAGTCACTAATGGCTTTCCAGGAAAGTATATATGTCATAGTATGTTTTAGGTGCACTGACATTGTCTCTTGTTTTCCAAACCGCACCCCCCACAATTGTTGTATCCCTTATGTTGCAAGTTGAATTGTGTTGAATTGTGTCCCTCCAAAAGATATGGGCTTCCCTGGTGGCTCAGGTGGTAAAGAATTCGCCTGTAATGTGGAGACTCAGGTTCGATCCTTGGGTCGGGAAGAACTCCTGGAGAAGGGAATAGCTACCCACTCCAGGATTCTTGCCTGGAGAATTCCATGGACAAAGGAGCCTGGTGGGCTACAGTCCATGGGGTCGCAAAGGGTCAGACGCAGCTGAGCAACTAACACACACGAAAGATATGTTGAAGTCCTAACACTAAGTATCTGTGCGTGTAATCTTATTTGGAAATATGGCCCTTGCAGATATAATTAGTTAAGGTCATACTGGATTACGGAGGGCTGTAAATAAAATATGACTGGACTCATTAGAAGTAAAAAAGACACAAAGACACAGACAAGACACATAGGAAGAGGGCCAGATGATGATAGAGGCAAAGATTAAGGTTACGCAGCCACAAGCCAAGTAAAGCCAAGGATTGCTAGCCACTATCAGAAACCAGGAAAAAGACAAAGAAGGATACTCTCATAGAGCTTTCAAAGAGAGTTTAGTCCTGCTAATACCTTCACTTTGGACTTCTAGTGTCTGTGACTGTGAGAGACTAAGTTTCTGTTTTAAACTACTCAGCTGGTGCAATCTGTTTTGACAGCCCTAGGAAACTAATACTAATGCTGATTTATATCTTATATCAATTCTCGATTAGATTTGCTTATTCTATTAAAAATTTAAAAGAAAAATGGTTATTTTTACTTCTTTTAAATTCATTGGTTTATGCTTGTATTTTTAGCATTTTCTTTTTCTTATCATTCTAGCTTTTGTCTGACTATATTCTTATAACATTTTATAACTGAGTAATTAACACTGTTATGACACACAAACTCCAGCGGTTGAACTTGACAAAGATTGAGAAAAGTCTGATGAGGCCTGACTGGCCCTCTTCTCTCCTCTAGTTACGTATCTGAAACACTATCCACCGTGGTGCTGGAGCAGCAGAAGAGAGAGAGGAGACATACAGTCTTTTAACTGCCTCAGTCCTGGACAGACTC
Organism: Dama dama; assembly: GCF_033118175.1. Taxonomy (NCBI): domain Eukaryota; kingdom Metazoa; phylum Chordata; class Mammalia; order Artiodactyla; family Cervidae; genus Dama; species Dama dama. The sequence continues at coordinate 59,723,653 of NC_083698.1, read as the reverse complement.
TACATCCACTCATTTTATTGGTTAGAAATAGTTGCAAAGCTTCAATATGATCACAAGTTAAGATGTGGAATGTAAGGGAGCACTTGGAAAACTTATTCAGAACTGTGTGTTTCTGCTACAATCATTTTTTTTTTTTCATTAAATAGTATAAAGCTGATGACTTTTCTGCACATATAGCTTAGGTACATCTCATATATTTTAGACTATAATTAGCCAGTAGCTCTTCAAAACATATATAAGATTACTACAATTGTCCCATAGGTCTCAGATGCTCTTTTCTGTTTTTGTTTTTTTCCTCCCAATGCAGGAGACATGAGACACGAGTTTGATCCCTCGGTCAGAAAGATCCCCTAGTGTAGGAAATGGCAACCCACTCCAGTATTCTTGCCTGGAGAATCCCATGGACAGAGGAGCCTGATGGGCTACGGTCAGACATAGGGTTGCAGAGTCAGACATGACTGAAGCGACTTAGCATGCACACACAAGTCTGGATCATTCGACTTATCTTTGGTTCACTGACCTTCCTCAATGTCACCTGAAAGTCTAGGGTATTGACCAAGGTCTCTCCCATTCTACTGACTCAGAACTCAAACATCTCCCCACTTGGTGTAGCCTCACTAATCCCCATTAGCCTTTGTCCACCAGCAGCTGCTCTCTGCTATGCCTCCAGAGTCTTACTTAGTACTGCACAGTTAGGATTCTACCCAGGATGAGACCCTACATTCGATGGGGCTACCTCTTAGAAGCTTACTTCTCTCAGGTGTCGTGACTGACAATTCCAGATAGTTTAGTGATCCAGCCACACTGTTCCCTTCACCAACCAGACATAGTTCTGCACAAAGTCTCTACTTCCATTTGGGAAATTTCCCAGAGAGGAACCCAAGATGGATGTGGTAGTGCTAACCTCGGTACTCCCTGCTCAAGCAGTTACATCCTCTATGGGCTGCTATACAACGACACATACTTTATCCAGTTTCACAGTTGTTCACTGTAATACTAGCAGCTCTGTCACAGCCAGAATGGGAATCTGTATCACATACATTTTAAATGTGGTATTCTTTTTTTTTATTTAAGTACAGTTATTTACAATATTGTATTAGTTTCAAGTGTAAAATATATATACATATATATATACATAAGATATATATCTATATTTTTTCTGATTCTTTTCCATTACTGTTTATTACAAAAGATTGAATATAGCCCCCTGTGCTATACAGTAAACCCTTGTTGTTTGTTCATTTTATATATGGTAGTGTGCATCTGTTAATCCCATACTCTTAATTTATTCCCCCTCTTCCCCTCTCATAACCGTTAAGTTAAAAAATAATACAAGTGAACTTATTTACAAAATACAAACAGACTCAGACATAAATGTGGTATTCTTTTAATATTTCCACAGTCTTCTAAAGAGTGTAATTAAAATTTTCATTTCTTATTGGATGAAATGGTTCTTTAGACTTTTTTTTCACTTTTTTTCATTTTTATACTTTATAGTTTTATTATTTTGACACCAAATAATATAGCTGATACATTTATAACTTTTCAAAATGCACTGAGGCTAATTTTTGATTTAACAGAAAGTCAGTTTTAAGATAATTATTTAATATTTCACAAAATGTTTTTAAAACATAATATCCAATATTAATTTCTTCAGCCATTTCAATCAAGCTATTAAAAATTTCTATGTTCTTACTTGATTTTAGTCTATTGAACACACATAATATTGTGTTGAAGTTTCTCACCATTATTGCATTATTGTGTTCTTATAAATTAATTTTCTTTTTTATCTAGTAGTGTTTACTTTATATATTTTACTTACATATATTGCATTAGTCCAATATGAACTGCTTTATTAAAATAGGTACTTAGCAAATGTTGCTATCATGTTTTAAAATGAGGAAACAGAACTGTAAGGAAATAATTCCTGGTTGCATGATGACATTGTTCATCAAATGGCATCAATCATTCATGCTAATGTAATATTATCTTGAGTTAATAAGAAAACCAAACCATATAACCAAATTTTACTGAGGTTGATAGATCACTATAATTCATTTCAATGCAATTTATTGGGTGTCTACTACATGCTTGATTTTTCTTTCCTGAGTGAATGATACTTTGGGTCACAGGAAATATTTGACTAAATATATCGAGTAAAGTTAACCAAAAATGATTCATCATCTTAACCAGGTTTTTTCTTTATAAAGGTAGACATTTTATTTTTCTAGCTTTTCACATATCTACAGTAAGTTGCATTCATGAAAGCTGACTCATTAGCAACTCCACACTCTTAAAACAGCAAAGCTTTTTTACCTGCTTACTGTTCACCAACAATAACAGTCGCTAGGCGCGGGCAAGACTGTAAGCCACCAACACAATAGTCATAACTCATAATTTTCCTTACTAATAGCATGTCAGTATTATTTGGGGTGCCAGGTAGCTCCAGATGAAACTTGCTTCCTCATTTCCCTTTCGTTGCTATACATATTTAGATGCTTTGTTAGTGGTTGAATAAGAGTTCATGCCTTGCATTCCTAATTTTATATTTCATCCTTAATTATTCTTTTATTAGCATAAAATGATCTTCCTCATTCAAGTTTAATAATTTTTTATTTGATTTCCAGATTGGTTGAAATTAATTTTGCCATTTTGCCTTTTTTTTTTTTTTTCTTTTTTTGCCAGGTAAATTATGCCCAGCCTTTTTAAACTTCAAGGTACTTTATTTTAGACCTAGTATGTTAGGGAGTATGCAGTTTAATTTTATTTTTTAAAACAAGCTGAGTGCCTTTGAGAGACGTGTTTAGCCATTTTAGTTCCTGCCACAACTGGTGTGTTCGATTTGACATTATTTTGCAACATGACCTGTGCGTGCATGCGTGCTCAGCCTCTGTGTCCAGCTGTTTGTGACCCCATGCACAGTAGCCCGCCTGGCTCCTCTGTCCATGGGATTTCCTAGAGAAAAACTGGAGTGGGTTGCCATTTACTTCTTCCAGGAATCTTCCCAACCCTGGGATCGAACTCACATCTCTTGCATTTCCTGCATTGGCAGGCAGATTATTTACCACTGAGCCACTCAGGAAGCCCATAACATGCTCTGAGGTCTCTTTAATGCCTTTAATAGGTGCTTCATAGCCTATTTTTGTTATTATGTTTATTTTTATTTTAAATAACTAGCAGGGTTTATTTGCTTTTATTTTTCTCCAGTAAGTTTGAGGGTATTATATTGTCAGTCACTAAGTCGTGTCCAACTCTTTGCCACCCCATGGGCTGCAGCATGCCAGGCGTCCCTGAACTTGACTATCTCCCAGAGTTTGCTTAAATTCATGTTCATTGAGTTGGTAATGCAATCCAACCGTCTCATCTTCTGTTGGCTCCTTCTCCTCCTACCCTCAACCTTTCCCAGCTTCAGGATCTTTTCCAACAATTTGGCTCTTCACATCAGGTGGCCAAAGTATTGGAGCTTCAGTATCACTCCTTCCATTGATTTGTTTTAGGTTGATTTCTTTTAGGATTTCTTTTAGGATTGACTGCTTTGATCTCCTTGCAGTCCAAGGGACTCTCAGGAATCTTCTCCAGTACCACAATTCAAAAGCATCAATTCTTTGGTGCTCAGCCTTCTTTATGGTCCAGCTTTCACATCCATACATGACTACTGGACAAACTACAGCTCTGACTAGACGGACTTTTGTCTGCAAAGTGGTGTCTCTGTTTTTTAATATGCTGTCTAGGTTTGCCATAGTTTTTCTTCCAAGGAACAAGCATCTTTTTATCTCATGGCTGCAGTCACCATCTGCAGTGATTTTGGAGCCCAAGAAAATAAAATCTTTCACTGCTTCCACTTTTTCCTCATCTACTTGCCATGAAGTGATGGGACCAGATGCCATGATCTTAGTTTTTTGAATGTTGAGTTTAAGCCAGCTTTTTCACTCTCCTCTTTCACCTTCATCAAGAGGCTTTTTAGTTCCTCTTCACTTTCTGCCAGAGTGGGATCATCTGCATATCAAGGTTATTGATATTTCTCTCGGCATTCTTTGGAAGGTATATATCTACTTATAAGTTCTACTAGCAGTTATCTTTAAATTACATACACACACAAAACACTTTTTATAGTAGACATCAACGGAAGTGATGAGGTGCTATTTAGTTTATAGCACCTGAGGAGAGAGGATGCTAATGGCATCTAGTGAGTGGAGGTCAGAGATGCTGCTAAATACCCTAAAATGCATAGGATGGTCCCACAGCAAAGAATTATCCAGCATCAAATGTCAACAGTGCAGAGATTGAGAAACTCTGATCTAGTTAAATCTTTTTTTATCTTGCATGTGAAGAGTTTAATACTCACAGATGTGAAGAGTCCTGTTCAAATTCAGTTAGCTAGGTTGTGTTGGAATGAAGGCAATAACCTGACTCTAGCCTTTTCCACTGCAGCACCCTACCTCCTTAATAGGCTGTTCATTTAAAAAAGCCACTCCCAGACTTTTAGACTCTGTGGGAGAAGGCGAGGGTGGGATGTTCTGAGAGAACAGCATTGAAACAGTATACTATCAAAGCTGAAACAGATCACCAGCCCAGGTTGGATGCATGAGACAAGTGCTCAGGGCTGGTGCACTGGGAAGACCCAGAGGGATGGGATGGGGAGGGAGGTGGGAGGGGGGATCAGGATGGGGAACACATGTAAATCCATGGCTGATTCATGTCAATGTATGGCAAAAACCACTACAATATTGTAAAGTAATTAGCCTCCAACTAATAAAAATAAATGGAAAAAAATAAATTTCATATGAATGCTAAAAAAGTAAATAAATAAATAAATAAAAATCAAACAAACAAAAAAAATAAGCCACTCCCTATATATGTCAGAGAATTTTGCACACGACACTCTTCTTGACTGAAAGATGGCAGAAATAGTTTCTTTGTTAGTAAATATGAGATCTTATCTGTTTATTCAGGTTTTCACTTGAGTAAGATCAGCTAAAATGTGGGTAGTACCACAAAGCTTCAGTAAATTAGAATAGCTATGTGGGCACCAAGCACTTTTGTTTTTTTGCACGATCTTAAATGTGAAATACACAGAATTGAGAGGAGAAAGTTGGCTTACAGTTCATCTTATTCCACCTCTCATCCATCATGGTCATCTAGACTGTCTCTGCTTGGACAATTTCAGGGAGGGGACGCTTAAGACACTCAGATGAAATGGAGATTACTGGAAACGCAAGTTATAACAGAAATTGCAACTGTGATTATGGTGACCATAAGGTAACAATTGAATTTACATTCATAAATCAATCAGAGAAGACTGTGTCAAACAGAACAATGTGAGTATTGTTGAGAAAATGATCCTAAGAGGGTGAGGAGGAAGGTTTGAGGTTGGGAAGTGCTTTGGCATGACCGGTGATACAATCAACTTTCTAGGTCCTTAAAGGAGTCCCTGCTTCCGAAGACAAAGGGGCTGACTCCCTTTGAGGACCTGTTTCTGGATCAAAATTATTATTCCTGCAGGGAAAATTGTAGGGCGAATTCCAATATTTATGTCATGATGGCTGACTTAACTGCCTAGTTACTCAGTGGCTGCAAGAGACAGAATCAAAGTCCAAAATGTTTCTTAGAAGAAGTCAAGCTGATAAGATCTCTGGGATATTGTCTGTCTTCTGTATGGCAAAAGAAGAGGAGGAGAAAATATTCTTTACTTGGATTAACATTTTGGATGTGGACAAAGAGAAAGAAATCACCAAAATTAAAATTAAAATCTGCATTTTGGTTTTGAAAACTATACTATTAATTTCTCTGTGTGTGTGCTAAGTCACTTCAGTCGTGTCCAAATCTATGTGACCCTATGGACTTTAGCCCTCCAGGCTCCTCTGTCCAAGGGATACTCCAGGCAAGAATACTGGAGTGGGTTAACAAGTCCTCCTCCAGGGGATCTTCCCAACTCAGGGATCAAATCCATGTATCCTGTGGTTCCCGCATTACAGGGAGATTATTTACTGCTAAGCTACCAGGGAAGCCTCCACTATTAATTTCTAAAAGTGGACTTTTGTTCTAGCATCAAATTTTGTATTTCCCTCCCACCTTCAACCTGACCTTGTCCCTTCAGTCTTCCCCAACTCAACTAATGGCATATCCATCTACCCATATGTTTAAGTCAGAGACCTAGAGTGCTGATTTCCTGCTCCTCCACAACCTCTCACAACCAGTCTAATACCAGATTATATGGATTCTACATCCTAGAGTCATCTTAACTCTAGACATTTGAAACATCTACACTGCTGTGATCTAGGTACTAGCCACTATAGTCTCCTGTTTGGAAAACTGCAATCATTTTTCTGGTTACTCAATTCTTGACCCCTTTGAAATTATTTTCTACACAACAACAAGAGGTTGTTATTGCTTATTTGTTTGAAAAAATGATATCACAGCCTTCTTCCTGGATATGGCCAATGTTCCATTAAGAAATAGCTTCAATAATAATAGTAATGCCTTTAATTTATGTACTATTATCAACTGACCCTAAAACAACACTATGATGTAGTTTTTTTCTTGATCCCCAATCTATGAATGAGAATATTGATGTTCAACAATGCTAAGTAACTTGTCCAAGATCACAAAATTAGGGAGTGCCTGAACTGTGCTTCAGCTCTGTTTGATTTAAAGATTATATTGGCTGTTCTTGCTCCTTGTGTTTGGGAAATGGCACACCCTCTTCCCTTCCTTGCAGGAAAAAAATTTTTAAACGTTTTCCTGAGCTGACTCTTCCCACAGGCAGAAGGGAGAACTCTACTTCTTATATGTTAATACACTGAATGTAAACTGGATGTTGTGATTAAATTTTCAGTAGTTCTGCACTATTATTTAAGAAAATGACTGAAGGAACAAGAGAAATAATCACGGCATCTCTGAGGCGAATCTTCAATGATTCTTTTCTCACAATGAAACATAATTCTAATTTTTCTTACATAAATAGGGTTTAACAAAGACTATCAGCCTAATAAAGAAAATATGAATTTTAAAATGCTTTAGCTTGTTTTTCCATATAAATTTGGGATTTTTACTCTCAAGAAAAATTTAGTTTTGAATAGCATTTTGCATTTCATATTCAATTAAATTCAATATAATGTATTCAATATGTAGATTGGGAGGGCAGGCTGTGGAGAAAAGGAAGTCGATGTTCAGTAACAGGCCAGATTTGGGCCAAAGACCCGAGTTTACCGCCTACTCAATGTATGAAAGTATAGCCTCAACAACTCTCTGTAAATCTCAGTTAAACTCATCTGAAGAATGGAGGTTAATTCCTACCTCAAAAGGTTACTGTAATGATCAACTGAAACCATGGATGCTTAAAGGGCTTACCATTGTGCCCAGACCATAAAAGATTGCCAAAGGATTGAGTTTATCTGAGGTGTAAGAGATGTACAAACAATTCAGGGCAATAGAACCTGGAGGTGGTCATGGTAAATGAGTGATATTGGAAAGATTCCATGGAGTAGGTTATGTTTAAGCTGACATTTAAAGAAAGAGAAATTCCATAGGTGGAGATTAGTGATAACAAACTTTCAATAGAGTAAATGGATTAAATAAAAGCAGGAAAGTAGAAATGTGATTCAGGAATCATTAGTTATGAGAAATGGCTTGAGATAATAGGTTAACAGGGGGAGAGATGAGGCATGTACGTGATGACTAGACTGATATTTTCCCATTTCAGTCAAATCTAAAAACACCATCCACTGTAAGATGCACTATTATTTCATGCTCCATCGAGAAAGAAAAAACCCAGCCAACTAAACAGTGACAAAATATTTATTTTGTTGAAGGAGCTTTTTTAGAATTAGTCATACATCATTCTTATGCATGAGTAGGAAGGAATAAAATAGAAAAGTAAGTTGGTTGAAGAATGCCTAAAGCATCTTCACTTTCAGTATCCTGAGGCACTTGTACATTCAGAACAGTGTGGTCCTCTGTGGCACCAAGAGATCTGAAGATGTGATGTTTCTTAAAGGAGTGCTCTGCAGTTGTCTCTGGGGTTTCCTCCAAATTGCTGACACCCATTCTGCAAATTCTGATGTGTGTTCTTAGGCAGTGGCAACCATATCACTCCCACCACGTGGCTGCCAGAGACTTTAAGGCACAAACTGATTTCAGAGATGTTAAAATATTAAGGGAAAGGTGGGAAATGTTCTGTTTAGAAAATCTTTGGAAGCTGGTGGCTGTGAAAGGTTTTGAAAATACATTATGCATAGACTTTAATCTGTAGCCAATTGAGAAACACAAAATGCTTTTGAATCAGACGGGTGTTTTGGGTGATTCATTCTGGCAGCAGGATATGGAGGGATGGGAGAGTGGGAACTCCCTGAGCTGTGGGCTGCTGAGAGAAGACGAGGTTGGCAACCAGGGGAACAGCTGAGACAATGGGAAGAAGAAAAGAGACTTTCATGGGGAGGTCACTCTCAAAAGTTCATAATATTTCCTTGTGTTATTTATACATAAAATCAAATCTCTTAAATTAAATTTTGTTTTTCAGTAATCGTATGTCTGGGCCCTAAAAAAAGAATGAGAAAATTTATAAAAGAAATCTGGGAAACTTCAGTTATGCAGACTGACAACAAATTATTTCCATCTTTTAAGCCTTTCGTATGTTGCTGGGCCCTAACTAGGTATGGAATAGGCAAAGATGGGTATGACTTAATCCCCAGCCCTAGGGAATCCACAATCCTGCAGAAAATATAGAGAAAACAAGAGTCAGAGTACATGATGCTGGGGAGGAAGAGTGGGTACAGAGGAGAGAGAGGGCATCTAATGGGTGGGAGCATGAAGGAAACAGCAGGACTGCTTTTTGATTAAGATGCATAAAAACAGAATTGGAAGCAGGATGGGGTGGGTTTTCCTGCCCAGAATTCACATCATTTTCAATGGGTAGCTTTGTTCCTCAATTCCTTCAAGGCCAGGAGTGCATACTGGTTCTGAGAACCATGAGACTCCATGGAGACAAGCATGACCAGCACAGGATTTGTTCATCTTGTCTCCTTGTAAGGACTCAGGATGTGTCAGGAACTTAATGTGGCCCTGACAGTGGTTCTTCCCTTCTCCTAAGTATGAACCAGGCTTCCCAGGTGGTGCTTGTGGTAAAGAACCTACCTGCCAATGCAGGAGACATACCCTGGGTCGGAAAGATCCCCTGGAGTAGGAAATGGCAACCCACTCCTGTATTCTCGCCTGGAGAACCCCATGGACAGAGGAGCCTGGCGGGCTAGGTAGTGTCACAAAGAGCCACACACTACTGAAGCAACTTAGCACCCAAGTATCAACCAAGCTGGGGACAGAGCACCTTCCCTCACCAGCACACCCAGTGCTCAAGGAACCTGCATTCCCTACGGAGGACGAACATTCACGCTGCTCTTTTTTCAGGCCAGTATGTAGCTGCCTTGCAGAAGATTTGCCTCTTGCCATTTTCACTCTGACTTAGTGAGAATGTAGATAGAATTTTCTGCTGGATCAATATGAGTGACTTGGATCTAGAAAAATTGCCAGGGAGGGAATGTGGAGATGAATGCAACTCTGCTGTCTTGATTCATTATGGCAATGATTGCTGTGTTCTCGGCAGGATTTGTCTCCCTGAAGGAAATCCCATGCTGGACATAAAGATGCTGCTTGAGGCTAATGTCCTGTCAATTATTGAGAATAATTCTTCGAATTTATTTTTCTAATGCCAAAATAGAGAGCATGAACACTGAGAATAAAATCTACCTAAATTCAGCACCCTGCTGATGCCTGGGAATTAAATCTCTGGTGGAATTGTTATCCATATGTTTATGATGTTTTAGATTTAATCTGCTATATTTAATGTTAAAGAGATTTTCTAGCTAGGATGAGCCCAACTGTGTTAATAAACAAATGGAAAAATGCAAAATAGCTTATGCAGATGATGGGAAAAGTCTATTTCTTACTCTCACAGAGTTCAAAATGTGTGTTTATAATTGACAAGCAGCAGTCAGCAACCCAGGCTTGCTCCTGCTGCTTCAAAATTCACCATGCTCACTTGTAAGAATCTAGCATGCAGAGAAAGTCATCAAGGATGATGATGTTCAGTCACTGAGTCGTGTCCAATTTTTTTTGACCCCATGGACTGCAGCATGCCAGGTTTCTCTGTCTTTACTATCTCAAGGAATTTGCTCAAACTCATGTCCATCAAGGATGATGTGTGGGTGTTTTCTAGGGGACAGGCTTAAAAGGAGCCCATATCACTTTTGATCACATTTTGTAGGTTAGAACTCAGTCATCTGCATACACTTTACAGCAAGAGAGTTTGGGAGATGCAGATTAGTTGTGTGTTTAAGAAGAAGAGGAAATAGATTATAGGTTGGTAAAGAGTTAACCAGTCTCTGCTATAGTCTATCTTCTGGTCACCAAACACAGTATCTGTCCTACTTTTCTTCCCACACAGACAATACACTCAACTTCCTTATTAAGGGAGAAAACTAAAGTTCCACACAGTCCTCGCATCCAGTTTTGATCTCTGTCATGTACAGTACTTTTCATTAGTTCCCAGTGAAAACATGCTAAGTCACTTCAGTCATGTCTGACTCTTTGTGACCCCATCGACTGTAGCCCACCAGGCTTCCCTGTCCATGGAATTTTCCAGGCAAGAATACTGGATTGGGTTGCCATGTCCTTCTCCAGGGGATCTTCCCAACCCAGGGATCAAACTTGTATCTCATGTCTCCTGCACTGGGAGGCGGGTTCTTTATCGTTAGCACCACCAGTGGAAGTAAAGTGAAGTGAAAGTCGTTCAGTCATGTCCAACTCTTTGGGACCCCATGGACTATACAGTCCATGGAATTCTCCCGGCCACATTACTGGAGTGGATAGCCTTTCCCTTCTCCAGGAGATCTTCCCAACCCAGGGATTGAACCCAGGTCTCCCACATTGCAGGAGGATTCTTTACCAGCTGAGCCACAAGGGAAATTGGTGGAAGTAACCTATAAATAAACCATTTGAGTCTAATGAACTCCGTGGGTAACAGGGGAACATAGAAAGGACAGTAGCAAAGGTCTCATTCAGGAAAAGAAAACACTCTTTCTGGTCCACAGGAAGGACAGAACCCTGTTTGGCAGGCACTGTGAAGGCCATCTCATTTGGAGGCTTCTCCATCAAGCCCTGATTCTGCTGAATGGGAGGACACCATGGTACCTGGTCCCATCTACAGGGAGACTCTTTCTTACATTTTTCCTCTCTCAGTTTTGAAGTGGACACTAGAGAGTTTGCCTTTCCTGGAGCATGTAGGACTTTTCCTAGCCCATTTTCTTTCCCATGAACTCTCTTAAACCTTAAACTGTCAAAGATGTTTTCATGCCCAGGGCCATGGTTTCTTGGCGACAAAAGTCCCTCAAAAATTGTGTAAGCTTCTTTTCTATTTTCTTTAATAAATCTAATGTACCAGCAACAATGTCCAAATCTTTCCCTACCCAATTTTTAATCAGCTTTGTTTCTTTATCTCTCCCTTCTGCCTCCCCCTTCCCCACCCCTCTTTCAATGAAGTTAGTGGTAGCCTTATTGATGCTATCTAAATACTGACGTATCTAAATACAATATGCTTTGGGGGGAAGGTAATTCTATTTACCTGATATTTGGGGTCACTCTATGCTGTCACCTCTGAACTCTTATATTACTGGACAGATAGATTTCAACATCACCACTTTTGAAAAATAATTTCACACCTCTTCGAGTGCCTTTCAACTGAGAGCACTGATTGTGTTGGTTAAGCGCTTGTTTAGCTGAAGAGGGAGAAACTGGTCTCATTGACTTCCTGTGTATTGAGAGGTGAAGCTCTGTCTTACCATGACTCAGTCCCTTAATCAGCCCAAGAGCCGTATATATCCTTTCCATTTTAAAAACAAAGCCACTATCTAATTATTCTCCTAACAGAAAAAAATATAGTCACCAGTTCCCTGAAAGGAGACATCTCAAGTTACACTGAGTGTTGAATCCTGTTCAAAGCCTGTGCTCTCTAGGTTATACTCACTTTTCTATTTTCTTTCCCAGTCAGTTTGATATTCATATAAACCAAAATTAACCATCAAGAACCTGTAATGTGAAAAAGAAATAAAACAAAATGGAATTTATGGAAAATATATAAATATGTATGCTTGAGAGAATAAGGAAGGGCTTTCCAGTAGATGACATGTTTTAAAGTAAAGAGTTATGTAGGCTGTAGCTTGCTGAAATTAGTCTTCTCTTGCTTTTCTACCAGATTTATTCTTCCTTTGCTTCAGTACATTTGCTTGTTGGTGCTCTTAACCCAGGGGAACTGACCCAAACCTTCATTCCTGAGAGATCTGAATCTCTGGTAGTCCTTCCTGTAATACAAGGACACACTCTGGGTTTCATATTCCATATTCCTCCTCAGCTATATAGTATGCAAAAGCATCTCTATATCTCCTAGATAATTATGATCATTATGGCAATTATTAATTAGAGTCAACACAGTGACCCCCTTTTACATTTATGTTTGGTTGCTTAGTGACATGAAAAACTACAAATGGCCATGATCTAATTTGTTTTTTTTTTTTTTTTTTGCCATGATCTAATTTGATGGAATCAATGTTGAGTCTCCTGAGAGAAGCATTACTCTTTCATGCTTTTATGTATGTAACTGACCAATGTAATCATGGACTTGTGAGTTGGTGGCATGGTAAAGTTTCCCAGAAATACACCGTGCTGCACATCTGCAGAGAAGTAACCCTGTAGCAAAACATATTACTGTCTTGTCTGGTAAAACCATTCTGTTTCTGGTTATTTATCTTTAGTTGTTGTTGTTCAGTTGCTAAGTTGTGGCAGACTCTTTGCGACGCCATGAACTACAGCATGTTGTGATTGCCTGTCCTTCGCTATCTCCTGGAGTTTGCTCAAATTCATGTTCATTGGATTGGTGATGCTAACTCATCATCTCATCCTCTGCCACCTCCTTCTCCTTTTGCCTTCAATCTTTCTCAGCATCAGGGTCTTTTCCAGTGAGTCGGTTCTTTGCATCGGTGGCCAAAGTATTAGAGTTTCAGCTTTAGCATCAATCTTTCCAATTAATACTCAGGGTTGATTTCCTTTAGGATTGACTGGCTCAATCTCCTTGCTGTCCAAGGGACTCTCAAAAGTCCTCTCCAGCACCAGGTATTGGAGCTATAGCCCTTGTGCTGATTCTCAGCTGTAATTGAGCCATTTTACATAGTCGATCTCATAATCACCTTTTCCTTTCACAGACCAACATTACTGCTATATGTTTAATTTTAGACAATTGGAGTATGAGGGGGAATTACCATCCCTGCAAGCTTTGAGCCTGAAATTGGAACCAAACTCTAAATCACAGTGATGGAGTATTGTTTTCAGTCTATCCCTTTGACAGGATGGATGAATTCCTAGGGTGCTAGCTTGCCCTTCCGACCACAATAGCTTCAATAATAGATGTGGGAATCAATGCAGGAATTCCCTTTGTTGCTGAAGGTTTTATTTCCACCTCTGCTTTACAGAACAGGGAATATACCACAAATGAGAACTGCATCTCACCTTGTCTACCAGGAGATGGTCTAGAGTCAAAACTACTTATTATTTCATTTTACTAACCTTTGCTAAATTTCAATGAGAAAGGGCTAGAAGGTATAGTTCTAGGGGTTTTTTTCTGTGTTTTTTTTTTTTAATGACTGTGATTGTAGTATTCTTCCTCAGAGGTAAACAATCGGTTCTATTTAAGGAGCTCTCCAGGTCTGGGAATGGATGAGTGGCCCTTGTGTAAATTACAGTCAACTTAAATTTGATTTTAATAATTGACTCTCTTCTTCCTTAGATAAGCACCCTCAGAAGAGATTTTGATAAATATTTTTCGTTTTTGCCTATAATACCCGTCAGTACCAGTCATTATTCTTGCCATAATACCATTTATAACATTTTAGTAGTTTATTATGGACATTTTCAAATACAGAGAAATAAAGAATTTTACAGTGAATACATGTATACCTACTATCCAGCTTCTACATTTATCACATGTGTTTTATAACATTTATTTCTTATCCGTCTATCTTTCTTTAATCTATTTTTCTTGTATGCATTTCAAAGTATGTTGTATATTTGATACACTTCTGCCTAAATTGTTCAGCATGCACATGAGTTTTGCAAAACACATGCAAATGTTTAACCGAACTCACGATTGAGTTGTAGAACTTAAGTCCTTCGTATATAAATTTTCTCTTTTTGAGTTTAATTTTGTAATGATCTCCGGGAGAATGGTGAGTTACTACTTTCCTTATAACCTTGGAATAGTGAAAAGTGGGTATGGACCGGAGTGTGAGGAGAATTGATTTCCTCTCATTTAGTAACTTACTCAGGCAAAGGAAACTTCATCAACAAAGCAGAGGAGCTGGTTCAGCAGCAAAGGAGGGTCAAATTTTATGTAAAGCGAGATTCTTATAGATAGCGTATCATTTGAACTGCCATTTTGTTCAACATTTCTGTTTTTTCTTTTTCCTGTCTTACTGTGAGATGCTAAAACCTTTCCTTGGAATTCTATTTTATCTTTACTGCATTTTAGTACAGCTCTGTGTATAAAATTTTAAGTGACTTTTCTAGGTATTATGTTATACATACATAATTTATCAATAGCCTACTAATGTTAACATTTTGCCAGCACATGTAAACTGTAGAAGCCTTATCTCACTTTAAGTTCCTTTACCCTTTCCCATTTATAATACAATGTCTTACATATTTACCCTGCATACATCAACAATCACATCAAATAATGCTACAATTTTTTGCCTCAAACATCACAAATAATTTAGAAAACTGGAGAAGAAATGTGTTCGGTACTTAATCGTATGTACTCTTTCCATTTTTCTTTATTCTTTCCTTATATATCTAGTTTCTTGTTTTACTGCTTCCTTTCTGTCTCAAGAACTTCCTTTAGACTTTTCTTTTTAAGATAAGTCTGCAGGTGACAAATTCTCTTACTTTTCCTTCATTTGAGAATGTTTTGATTTCACTTTCATGAGAAATTCTCATTCATGAAGAATATTTTCCCTGAATATAGAATTTGGGGTTGATAGCTCTTTCCTTTTAGCACTTACAAGTCATAGTGTAATTTCTTCCTGGTTATTTCTGATAGAACTCTGCTGTGATTTGAATTGTTTTTTCCCCTGGTAGATAAGGAGAAACTTCTTTCTCACTGCTTTCAATATTTTTGTCTTTAGTCTTTATTTATTTGGCTGCGTCGGGTCTTAGTTGTGGCTCATGGGCTCTTTGTTGTGTCATGTGGGGACTTTCACTATGGGGCACAGATTCTCTAGTTATGTCACAAAGGCTTAGTTGCCTTGTGGCATGTGGGAACTTAGTTCTCCAACTAGGGATCAAACCAGGCATATCCTGCATTGCAAGGTGGATTCTTAACCACTGGACAACCAGGGAAGTCCCATTTTTAGTGTTCAGAAGTTTGATTATAGTAAGTCTTGGTGTACATTTCTTCTAATTCATCTTCACTGGATTTCATTGATTTTCTTGGATCTGGGTTTATGTAGTTTGCCAAAGTGGGGAAATTTTACTCATTTCTTTGAATATTTTTCCTCTTCTTCTGAGACTCGGATAACACAAATATTAGATTTTTGTTATACCCAAAAACTCTATTTTATCTCAGTCTACTTCTTATCCAGAATTCAGTCTGAGTAATTTCTGTTATTCTATCTTCCAATTTACTGATGCTTTCTTCTGTCCTTTTTATTCTACTGTTGAGCTCATCCATTGAGTTTTTCATTTTGGCTTCACATTATTCAGTTCTAAACCTTCCATTTGGTTGTTCTTTATAGCTTCCATTTATCTGCTGAGATTTTCTTCTTTTTCATTTATTTCATTTATTCACAAAAGCAATTTTATAATGGCTTCTTGAAAATCTTTGTGAGATAATGTTAACATCTGTGTGGTCTTGGTGTTATCATCTGTTGGCTGTCTTAACTTATTCCAGTTGAGATTTTTCTTAGTGGGACAATCAGTGTTTGATTGTATCTTGGGAATACTGGGTATTATGCTATAAAACTCTGGATTTCTTTTTTGAAACTCTAGATTTTATTTAACTTATTAAATTTTCTGTTTCAGCAATGCCTCCTTTGACACCAGATGAGTGAAGGAAGGGAGTTTCCCTTTTGTTACTACCTTACCTGATTTTCATTTGACTATGATTTAAAAACACATTTTTACTGTGTTAGGCCACTAAGATTTTAAGATTGTAAGAGTAGCTCATATTAATTATCCTAATACTTTAGGAAAACACATGTTTGTGTATCTGAGCTATACAGATCACTGACTCATTTTTCCATTTTCTAAAAATTAATGAGTACAATACAATGTGTGGTAGGAGATGTGGGGATGTGGGTAGGGGAGTGAGGGGATAGCAGTTTCTTTCTGTGTTTCTTCAGGGCTATTTAATAAAATATGCTTTCATACTGGGCCATAAAACTCCATGTGATTATTTCCCTATACCTCTCTACTCCCCCAAGAGACAGCAGTCTCCAGTTGTACCCTCATGAGCATCTTGCTTTTTGCAGTACTTTTCTGCTAGAAAAGGCCAGAGCAGCAGCCCTTGCAGTCTAAAGAGAAAATGCTATACCCTACGCTGAGGAATGTTTTCACTTCACTGCAGGATTCAACCTGCTGTTTGTAAGCAACTCTGAAATCTGTGTGTGACAGGTGCAGGTTACCAAGGGGGCACGTCAGGAAGCACAATCACACTGCTGTGGTCGAGTGGGACCCATGAAGACTGTTCAGTGACACAGTCTGCTTCTCTCTCCCACCAAGATCCTGGTTTCAGGAGAAGAGAAAAGAGTCTTCTCTCCAAACTAGATTTTCCCTCTTATCCCTGGTTAAGGAGAAAGAGTAAGGTGACTGCCCGTCCACTCTCCTGAGGCTGGGGTCTGGAGTGGGCATCAGAAGTCCTGGAAAGACCTACTTTCCAGATGGTGCAGTGTTAGTTAAATTAGAAATCTCTCCAAACCTCAGTTTACTTGTATGGAAAATGTTGGTGATAGCTTCCACAGAAAACATGGTGAAATGCAAAATGAGCATGGCTCATTGCTCATTGAGCCATTGGCTCAGATGGTAAATAATCTGCCTGCAATGCGGGAGACCTAGGTTCAGTCTCTGGGTTGGGAAGATTCACTGGAGAAGGGAATGGCTACCACTCCAGTATTTCTTGCCTGGAGAATTCCATGGAGAGAGGAGCCTGGTAGACTACAGTCCATGGGATCACAAAGAGTCAGACACAACTGAACAACTAACAGTTTTCATGAGCATAAATATAAAATATTTCAGTAAGCTTCCAGGATACCTTTTTTCTCTCTGTCTGCCCTGTTTTTCCATGCTCCTGAGTGGCTTGGTCGCCATGCATCTTTTCCAGACCCATTGAGCAGCTGTGTTTTATACACAAGGGTGGTGCTTTGGCTGGGCCAGCCATCCACGCCCGTGGACTCCCATCACCTTTCTTTGCTCACGTCAAGAATGGTTTGGTTTCAGTGTATGCTACTTTAAAACATCCCCATCGAATTCGGGCACAGTGAGAACACACTATCTTTTCCAGAAGATTTTATTTTTTGTACACTTGTTTCCATTCATCCATAGATCTCTGATGTGGTTTTAAAATCTTTGTTAAGGTTTAGTGAAGTCTCACCCCAATTCAGACTTGGCCATTTTACAAGTAGAAAACTGTAAAAGTTAACATAGCCAGCAGACATGAAATACAATGTATGGATAAGCTGTCTGAGATATGGTTACCAGGGGAGTAATCTGTTTGAATTTTCTGACTTGACTTAAAAGCCTAACCACCTTGATGTTTGTTTAAACTTGAATTCAATCCATTAAGGGGTAATGTTCCCATTGTCTCATTTATATATTAACAGAGCTTTGTACATTGGAGAATATATTTTCTTACAGTCGGAGGCTTTCGGATCTCTGCTTTATTTCACAGCTGTCTACACTTGAGGCCATGTTTTTGGACACTGACTTTTAATTTTCCTGCCTCCAGCCTCTTTGGATCCAATTCAAGTTCTCCTCCAAAGCTACATGGGGACTCACTTGGGGAGCATGGTGCCTGTTTTCAAGGAAGAACACTGACTTTTGAAAACAGTAGAATAGCAATATAGAAATCTCATGTTCCAACTCTGCTCTGACTCATTAATTCCCTCTATGTGATTCCTCGATGATCTGAATCATCTACCTGCCTTCAGACAGGCTTTGATTTCTTGGATTGAGTTCGTTTCCTTGTATGTTTCTTCTGCTGTCTAGAGAGTTTTCCTCAATCCTTGGACTTTGACACAGAGCAAAATTATGTTCAACTCCTGCTGCTTTTTTTTTCTTTTTTTTCACTCAGGTCTCCTGAGCTAAATGGATCCTGCACAATTTACCTCATGCCTTATTGCAGCTGTTACCACTTTGCTCCAAAAATGTTTTCCTCATATTCGATTACTTTGTCACTCAGGTTTAATGTTATGTTGACATATTATTCACTCCTGTGTCTCGTTAACTTTAACATTTTGATGTGCTGCACAAATAGCAAACATATTTGATGTTTGGAAACTGCAGTCCTGAGTGGGAAAAATGGTTGATTTGTAAATTTGTCACTCTAATTGAACACTTTGCAAATCCATTTTACCATCATTTCATTTCTTTTGATTCTGTTTAGGAAGCAAAGAATAGTAACTTTCAGGGGACTACTAAAATTCTTTTATACAATAGATATTACAGAAAGAAAAAAAGTCCCTTTATCTCTGTTTCCTTCCTAGACTTTCTTGTTTTCAAAGGCTTTGTTAGGATGCTGGTAGTATATGCCATGAAATTTGTGAGGATTTATTTTTAAATTTCTTTAAGCAAGGAGGCTTTAATCTCTCCCCTTTAAGAAAAATTCTATATTCCATTAAGCTTTGACTAAAGAAATCTTTGTCTTATACTACCCTTAACTTTAATTTTTCTAATTTTATCCTGTCGTTTCTGGTTAGAAACTGGAGGAATTTTTGCCTTGTTCTTTGTTCATAGAATTTTAGAGCTGGTGGGAAACTTATTGGAGGGAATGTCTCATCTATCTTCTCAATTTTTCAGATATCAAAGGTCAGTGTGGCTGAGTGTCACAAAACTGGTCTTAGCAGGACTGAAACCAAAGTTCAAGTTATCAGATTCTCAGCCCAGGTCTTTCAACATCTATGATGTTCAAGGACACTGAGTATTTTCACTTGTTATTGTTCAAGTTCTATGGATTTTCTTCTTAGAATGTGTCACATGTATTGCTTCAAGTCCCTCAATTTGATAATTTAACTTCACTGATATAAATTAAATTTGGCTTAACTTCCTTTTTCAGGGATGAGATAAGACAGAGGATGAGATGGTTGGATGGCATCACTGACTCAATGGACATGAGTTTGAATAAACTCTGGGAGATAGTGAAGGACAGGGAAGCCTGGTGTGCTGCAGTCCATGGGGTCACAAAGACTCAGGCACAACTTAGCGACTAAACAACAATTTCCCTTTCCAGGGATGGGACATTTGGATAGCTAAAGACTGAGAAGGATATTCATTGATTCTTTCACTGCTTGGGGCCAGGAATGGCATTACATTTATTTGATAGTTCTAAGCTGAGTGCCATTCTTCATACATAGACAGTTCTTCATAAATACTTGATGAATAAATGAATGAATGAAGAAACTATCTCTTATCTTACAGCTCTTTGTAAACTATGAAGCATGTAAAAAAAGGAAAAAAGATTTACTGACATCAGTGAAAGTGTAATCTTGTACAGGTGGAAAGCAACAAGGTTAGAACCACATTTAATTGCTAGAATGAGAGAGAGAGTGCTATAAAAGTTTCAGAAATCAAAAACTAACATAGCTAGAATCTATAAAATGGTAAAAGTGTAGATAGAGTAAACTTCAATATATGCTGTGGAAAATCAGGATGTGTCTCCAGTTTGAAGAGTACATCCTCTCAAAAAATAAAGAAAGGAGAAAAAAGGGAGAAAATTCCTTTAAACAGAGAAATAGAGAAAAATACCTCTCTCCTAGGTGAGAGAAAGAGAGGAAGCAGAAATTGTGTGACTAATTCAAGGAAATTCATGAATGACATATCCATAGCTTTTAATTCATAGTTTAAAAATACGCCATTTTATTATTTAGGTTTTAAGAGCATCTCATGAATACACTCTAGGGCCTTTGTCTCATTGTTGAGAGCTTCTTCTACTAAATAAGACAAATAACTTTTCCAATTAGCTCATTTATTATAAGCTAAATTCTCATTAATTCTTTGCAGTAGATTGGGAAGGGGCAAATATATTTCTTGGCTATTGATTTAAAACATAGTATTAGTACTTAATTTGGTAAGTAGTTTAGATTTTTTAAGTCACAGATGATATATCTCTTCATAAAAGACAGAATATCAAATGACTTCAGTACTGAAGTTGGCCACTCTTGGGGTTTGGGGCTGTGGGTGATTTCTAAGGAAGGTAACAACAGCCCATCTCTCTGGGCTTTGATTTCATTATCTTCATCTGAAACATTAAAATTCTATCCCAATTCTGCTTCTCCTATGGAATGGAGGAAAGGCACTGGATTGAAAAGCAGAAAACCTGGGATTTGATTCTGGCTGTATACTTGGAGCAACGAAATTAAACTTCCTAAGGCCTCGGTTTCCTCATCTACTAAATTAGAGCTATATAATCAGGTCACTTTCTCTTAAGATTTATGCACTACTTAAGGCTCTTTGATTGCAAGCATCAAAGGAATTCCCTGAAAGATAGAATCAGAATTTACTAAGAAGTTATCTATGTAACCAACATAACCAGGCTTCAGAAAGAAGACCTAGGAAAAGCCAGGAGGAGGAGGATGGAAGCACCCACCCACTCAGGATGACTTGCCTAGGGAAGCATTCAACTATCATGTCACATCATTTTAGGCTCAAGTTCCCAGGACTAAGCATTTGATAGTCCAACACTCATTCTTGGGCAAGGGGTGGGCCTCTAACTCTGGTTAGGCCTAACCAATGCTCTCTTAAAATGACTAAAATGTACAAAGGTAATGAGATATGTTCCCAGGGAAGTTGAGGCTGTAACTTTTAAGGACCAGGTCCAAGATCTTGTCTCCGAGTGACTCTAACATTTTTTTTCTTCCCAAGTATATACATATTTTTGATATAAATAGTAATCAGATTTTGCTTCAGAGAATGTTCTTCCTACATCAAATGCGGGTTTTGGAGATGTTTCAGTAATCCATTACTGCAATAAAGCCACCCTTAAACATAGTGGCAGGCTGCAAACAATAACAATGACATTGGCCATGATACTTTGGCTTGAGATTTTGGGCAGGGCTGTGTGGTGATGACTTATCTCAGTGTGGTGCCAGCCAAGAAGGTTCGATGGGGCTGGGGCATCCACATTGGCCTTACTCCCATGCTGGGAAGCTGGTGTTGGCTGTCAGCTGGGGAGCCCAAAACTACACCTATGCTTAGCTTCTTCCCCTGCCTAGCCTGTGTCCCCACTTCCTTCCACAAATCCCATCTCAGGCCCTGATTCCAGGGAAGTTGGTCTAAATCTCTGGACCTCCATGTCTTTACAGGCACATGAGAGGGGCAGGGTTAAATTGTGTGTCAAGGCCTCCAGGCTGGGCTTCAGCAAGTTACTCTCTTCTGCTCCCCTCTCTCCTCCTCCGAGTCAAAGGGGAAAGTGAAAGTGAAGTCGCTCAGTTGTGTCCAACTCTTTGCGACCCCAAGGACTGTAGCTTACCAGGCTCCTCAGTACATGGAATTTTCCAGGCAAGAGTACTGGAGTGGGTTGCCATTTCCTTCTCCAGGGGATCTTTCCAACCCAAGGATCGAACCTGGGTCTCCCGCATTGCAGACAGATGCTTTACCGTCTGAGCCACCAGGGAAATGTTTCCCCTAAATCCTGAAATTCATAACATCAATGAGGAGACAGTCCACAGTCCTTCAAGTCACAGAGATCTAAATTGACTTATGACTGTGGGGCTTTGGATATGCTCCTTAATTTTCCTGAGCTCCATTTCTTCTTCAGAAAAATTAGGGTATTCATGTCTATCTCAGAGGATGGTTATGAGAGTTAACTGCCATAAAACATGTGAAGCACTAATAGAGTACCTGATACATAGAAAGTTTTTAATAAATATTCCTTTTCTTTTTCCCTTTAGCTCAAAGGCTCCATCCTTCTGGGATATTGCATTCCCCTTGAGACAGAATAGCTGAAAAATTCCAGTACAATGCATTTTAGCATGGCATAGCTTGCTGATTAACACTGCTTAAATGATGTTCTTGGAGAGTACAGTGATTAAGTCTAAAGTGTCAACAGTTGATATTTGATCCTGACTCCTAACCCAGGGCTATGGTAAAGTTCTGAGACCCACGATTCACTAGCATGTAAAGGAATGTGTTTGCATGTGTGCTAAGCCACTTTAGTCATTTATGTATCTTTGCAACCCTATGGACTGTAGCCCTCCAGGATCCTTTGTCCATGGGATTCTCCAGGCAAGAACGCTGGAGTGGCAAACCAGGGCTCAGTAACAACCTAGAAGGGTGGGATAGGGAGGGAGGTAGTAGAGATGTTCAAGTGGGAGGGGACATGGATAAATCTATGGCTGATTCATGTTGATGTTTGCTAGAAATCAACACAATGTGTGAAGTGAAGTGTTTGTTGCTCAGTCATGTCTGACTCTTTGCGGCCCCATGGACTGTAGCCCGCCAGGCTCCTCTGTCCATGAAATTCTCCAGGCAAGAATACTGCAGTGGGTTCCATTCCCCAATTATCCTTCAATTGAAAATAAATAAATTTTAAAAAGAAAAAAAAAAAAGAATACCGGAGTGGGTTACCATGTCCTTCTCCAGGGAATCTTCCCAACCATGGGTCAAACCCATATCTCTTATGTCTCCTGCATTGGCAGGTGGGTTCTTTATCACTAGTGCCACCTGGGAAGCCCATGTAAAGGAATAAAAGCTATGTAATTTGAACTGTTTGTTGACAAGGTCCCAGAATTCAAAAAAGAAAACTAGATGAAATAACATTTTTTTCATATTCATTAAAGAAACAGATGTCTACCAACCCCATTCCTGCCTCAATTTAGGCTGTACAAGATTAAAAGCAAAAGCTATTCAGACTCCAGGTTAGAACCTCACTGAATAATGTACCTGTTTGCTTCTGAGTCAATAAAACTCAATACTAACTTCAGAAATGAAACCAACAAATGTATTGGCTTATTTTACAACCAGGTTCTCAGCTTTTCTATCCACTAACTGATAAGCTTTCTCTGAATTCTTACATTTTTAATGTTTTGACAATTAAAAGTGAGCATGACCCCTTTCTACCTACAGCAAGCAAGCAGAAGATACATTTAACTAAGGGTACAGACTGCATGGCTCCATGGTTGAATTCATCCCACCCTAGTGCCGTTGTGAAGAATAGCCTTTGAGAGCCATTTTTTATTATATGTCTTTTGGAGACATCATTGTCTCACTCACATGGCTCGCCTGACAATTTGAGTTTCCTTCTTTCACCAGAGAGCCACAAACCCTGATTGTTCAATTAATTTTAGAGTAAGACTGCATGGGATTCGCAAGAGTGTTCTAGGATCATTTGTTAAGCACCATGCTTCACACACCAGGAAGCAACTCAAACCAGCTTTCAAAGCATTTACTTTAATTTATACTCACTGCAGACTTGCTTAGGAAGTTAGATAGCATGCAGCAATGGAGACTGCATATAGACCTAATAAATAACTTAATAAACCACAAGAGAATTTACTGACTGGGTTAAGTTTTTATATATAATTTATATTCTTATATCCATAGTTTAAGAAACCTTCATGCTTCTTTAAAGGAGCTCTACTTTAAAGACAAAGCACAGAAAAATAAAAGGAACACTATATGTGTTTAACCTCACTAATATTCAAGGAATATACTAGCTAAAATAGCTTCAGCATTCCCAGCCATTAACTTGGCAAATTTAAATCATAAGGGGAGAGTTTGAGGAAAATGGGCGCCATCATGCACTTCTGACAAGAATATGAATTAGGGAAATCTTTGTGGATGGCAGTTTGACATTCATATCAAAACCCTCAAAAAGAAAATGTTTGATCACTTCAAATAGTTTCATTTCAAATAATCATTCTAAAGAAATAATCAGAGACATGCTCAACAACCTCTTGGCAAAGATGTTATTGAAAGTGTCATCTTTAACAATAAAAAATGAAAAGAAATGACTAAACCAAGAAATTAGTTCAATAAATGGTGACACATCAATTCAATGAAGTACTGCACACCTATCAAAAGTAATTTTTCAGGAGAATAGATGAGAAAAATAATTATTACAAGAAAGACATGACATGAAGTCACAGTATGGAGGCCATTTCATTAAATCAGAGATATGTTATATATATATATATATATTTCTTTGTGGATATGTATATATGTTGAGGTTCCAAATGCTTCAGTGGTAAAGAATCTGCCTGCCAATGCACAAGACGCAAGCTACAGTGGTTTGATCCCAGGGTTGGGAATATCCCCTGGAGGAGGAAATGGAAACCCACTCCAGTATTCATACCTGAAAAATCCCATGGGTAAAGGAGCCTGGTGAGTTACAGTTCAAAGGGTTGAAAAGAATTGGACACAACTGAGCACACACACATACACACGTGTATATATGTATCCAAACGTATATATTTATACATGTACATGTGTGAGTATAGCACATTATCTCTTTCCTAGACCATCTTCACTAAACTGGTCCTGTTTCCACTCTGTCAGTCCAGGTAACTCTCCACAAAGCACTGAGAGTGACCTTTTTAACCAGATCATCTTACCTCGTTTAGTCACTAAGTCATGTCTGACTCTTTGTGACCCCATGGATTGTAGCCCATTAGGCCCCTCTGTCCATGGGATTCTTCAGACAAGAATACTGGAGTGGGTTGCCTTGCCCTCCTCCAGGGGATCTCCCCAATCCAGGGAACAAATCCACCTCTCTTATGTCTTCTGCATTGACATGTGGATTCTTTACCATTAAGCCACCAGAGAAGCCCAGATCATACTGCCTTGCCTTGAATCTCTAACACCTCCTTTTTACATTTAGAATAAACCTAAATTTTTTACCAATACTTTCAAGGCCATATGTGGTATGACTCCTTTCCATCTTTATTGCTTCATCTCTTTAACTCACTAATTCTAACTTAAGGGTGAGGGTGTGGACCAAGCCTCCATATTTCAGAGTTAACCTTTCTTCAAAAACAAAAAAAACCAACAACAAAAAAGCACATAAACATTACATGTTCTGTTGGATCCTGGGGTGAGAGGGACCAGGAAACAGTGGGGCAGTAGGAGCCTGAGGATCTATCCTGCTGGGGAGAGACTAGTCCTCACTGGAGGAAGGCCAGAACACAACATGCTTTTTTTAAATTAATATCCTGGTGGAAAAAGCAGAGGAAATACAGCAGAGAGGGTGCAAGCTGCAAACAGTTGAAGCAAGAACTTTGATGGCTTCTCAAAGTTTTGAGTATAATTGCAAAAGAAAGAAATCCATCAATGGAAGCACCAATTTACTAAGCACTTACGAGGTATCACCTTTAAGTACTTATAATACATCACCTTGTATGCATTTTTTAAAAATTTTCACATGGATAATCACTAATCCCATTTTATTTATTTATTTATTTTTTTAAATTTTTATTATTATTATTATTTTTTTTTCCAGTGGGTTTTGTCATACATTGATATGAATCAGCCATGGATTTACATGTATTCCCAATCCCGATCCCCCCTCCCACCTCACTCTCCACCCGATTCCTCTGGGTCTTCCCAGTACACCAGGCCGGAGCACTTGTCTCGTGCATCCCACCTGGGCTGGTGATCTGTTTCACCATAGATAGTATACATGCTGTTCTTTTGAAATATCCCACCCTCACATTCTCCCACAAAGTTCAAAAGTCTGTTCTGTATTTCTGTGTCTCTTTTTCTGTTCTGCATATAGGGTTATCGTTATCACCTTTCTAAATTCCATATACATGTGTCAGTATGCTGTAATGTTCTTTATCTTTCTGGCTTACTTCACTCTGTATAATGGGCTCCAGCTTCATCCATCTCATTAGGACTGGTTCGAATGAATTCTTTTTAATGGCTGAGTAATATTCCATGGTGTATATGTACCACAGCTTCCTTATCCATTCATCTGCTGATGGGCATCTAGGTTGCTTCCATGTCCTGGCTATTATAAACAGTGCTGCGATGAACATTGGGGTGCACGTGTCTCTTTCAGATCTGGTTTCCTCAGTGTGTATGCCCAGAAGTGGGATTGCTGGGTCATATGGCAGTTCTATGTCCAGTTTTTTAAGAAATCTCCACACTGTTTTCCATAGCGGCTGTACTAGTTTGCATTCCCACCAACAGTGTAAGAGGGTTCCCTTTTCTCCACACCCTCTCCAGCATTTATTGCTTGTAGACTTTTGGATAGCGGCCATCCTGACTGGCGTGTAATGGTACCTCATTGTGGTTTTGATTTGCATTTCTCTAATAATGAGTGATGTTGAGCATCTTTTCATGTGTTTGTTAGCCATCTGTATGTCTTCTTTGGAGAAATGTCTGTTTAGTTCTTTGGCCCATTTTTTGATTGGGTCATTTATTTTTCTGGAATTGAGCTGCAGGAGTTGCTTGTATATTTTTGAGATTAATCCTTTGTCTGTTTCTTCATTTGCTATTATTTTCTCCCAATCTGAGGGCTGTCTTTTCACCTTACTTATAGTTTCCTTTGTAGTGCAAAAGCTTTTAAGTTTCATTAGGTCCCATTTGTTTAGTTTTGCTTTTATTTCCAGTATTCTGGGAGGTGGGTCATAGAGGATCTTGCTTTGATTTATGTCGGAGAGTGTTTTGCCTATGTTCTCCTCTAGGAGTTTTATAGTTTCTGGTCTTACATTTAGATCTTTAATCCATTTTGAGTTTATTTTTGTGTATGGTGTTAGAAAGTGTTCTAGTTTCATTCTTTTACAAGTGGTTGACCAGTTTTCCCAGCACCACTTGTTAAAGAGGTTGTCTTTTTTCCATTGTATATCCTTGCCTCCTTTGTCGAAGATAAGGTGTCCATAGGTTCGTGGATTTATCTCTGGGCTTTCTATTCTGTTCCATTGATCTATATTTCTGTCTTTGTGCCAGTACCATACTGTCTTGATGACTGTGGCTTTGTAGTAGAGTCTGAAGTCAGGCAGGTTGATTCCTCCAGCTCCATTCTTCTTTCTCAAGATTACTTTGGCTATTCGAGGTTTTTTGTATTTCCATACAAATTGTGAAATTCTTTGGTCTAGTTCTGTGAAAAATACCGTTGGTAGCTTGATAGGGATTGCATTGAATCTATAGACTGCTTTGGGTAGAATAGCCATTTTGACAATATTAATTCTTCCAATCCATGAGCACGGTATGTTTCTCCATCTGTTTGTGTCCTCTTTGATTTCTTTCATCAGTGTTTTATAGTTTTCTATGTATAGGTCCTTTGTTTCTTTAGGTAGATATACTCCTAAGTATTTTATTCTTTTTGTTGCAATGGTGAATGGTATTGTTTCCTTAATTTCTCTGTCTGTTTTTTCATTGTTAGTATATAGGAATGCAAGGGATTTCTGTGTGTTAATTTTATATCCTGCAACTTTACTATATTCATTGATTAGCTCTAGTAATTTTCTGGTAGAATCTTTAGGGTTTTCTATGTAGAGGATCATGTCATCTGCAAACAGTGAGAGTTTTACTTCTTCTTTTCCTATCTGGATTCCTTTTACTTCTTTTTCTGCTCTGATTGCTGTGGCCAGCACTTCCAACACTATGTTGAATAGTAGTGGTGAGAGTGGGCACCCTTGTCTTGTTCCTGATTTCAGGGGAAATGCCTTCAATTTTTCACCATTGAGGGTGATGCTTGCTGTGGGTTTGTCATATATAGCTTTTATTATGTTGAGGTATGTTCCTTCTATTCCTGCTTTTTGGAGAGTTTTAATCATAAATGAGTGTTGAATTTTGTCAAAGGCTTTCTCTGCATCTATTGAGATAATCATATGGTTTTTATCTTTCAATTTGTTAATGTGGTGTATTACATTGATTGATTTGCGGATATTAAAGAATCCTTGCATTCCTGGGATAAAGCCCACTTGGTCATGGTGTATGATTTTTTTAATATGTTGTTGGATTCTGTTTGCTAGAATTTTGTTAAGGATTTTTGCATCTATGTTCATCAGTGATATTGGCCTGTAGTTTTCTTTTTTTGTGGCATCTTTGTCTGGTTTTGGAATTAGGGTGATGGTGGCCTCATAGAATGAGTTTGGAAGCTTACCTTCCTCTGCAATTTTCTGGAAGAGTTTGAGTAAGATAGGTGTTAGCTCTTCTCTAAATTTTTGGTAGAATTCAGCTGTGAAGCCATCTGGTCCTGGGCTTTTGTTTGCTGGAAGATTTTTGATGACAGTTTCGATTTCCTTGCTTGTGATGGGTCTGTTAAGATCTTCTATTTCTTCCTGGTTCAGTTTTGGAAAGTTATACTTTTCTAAGAATTTGTCCATTTCATCCAAGTTGTCCATTTTATTGGCATAGAGCTGCTGGTAGTAGTCTCTTATGATCCTTTGTATTTCAGTGTTGTCTGTTGTGATCTCTCCATTTTCATTTCTAATTTTGTTAATTTGGTTTTTCTCTCTTTGTTTCTTAATGAGTCTTGCTAATGGTTTGTCAATTTTGTTTATTTTTTCAAAAAACCAGCTTTTAGCTTTGTTGATTTTTGCTATGGTCTCTTTAGTTTCTTTTGCATTTATTTCTGCCCTGATTTTTAAGATTTCTTTCCTTCTGCTAACTCTGGGGTTCTTCATTTCTTCCTTCTCTAATTGCTTTAGGTGTAGAGTTAGGTTATTTAATTGGTTTTTTTCCTGTTTCTTGATGTAAGCCTGTAATGCTATGAACCTTCCCCTTAGCACTGCTTTTACAGTGTCCCATAGGTTTTGGGTTGTTGTGTTTTCATTTTCATTCATTTCTATACATATTTTGATTTCTTTTTTGATTTCTTCTATGATTTGTTGGTTATTCAGAAGCGTGTTATTTAGCCTCCATATGTTTGAAGTTTTAACAATTTTTTCCCTGTAATTGAGATCTAATCTTACTGCACTGTGGTCAGAAAAGATGACTGGAATGATTTCAATTTTTTTGAATTTTCCAAGACCAGATTTATGGCCCAGGATGTGATCTATTCTGGAGAATGTTCCGTGTGCACTTGAGAAAAAGGTGAAGTTGATTGTTTTGGGGTGAAATGTCCTATAGATATCAATTAGGTCTAGCTGGTCCATTGTGTCATTTAAGGTTTGTGTTTCCTTGTTAATTTTCTGTTTAGTTGATCTATCCATAGTTGTGAGTGGGGTATTAAAGTCTCCCACTATTATTGTGTTACTATTAATTTCCTCTTTCATACTTGTTAGCGTTTGCCGTACATATTGCGGTGCTCCTATGTTGGGTGCATATATATTTATAATTGTTATATCTTCTTTTTTGATTGATCCTTTGATCATTATGTAGTGTCCTTCTTTGTCTCTTTTCACTTCCTTTATTTGAAAGTCTATTTTATCTGATATGAGTATTGCGACTCCTGCTTTCTTTTGGTCTCCGTTTGCATGAAATATTTTTTTCCAGCCCTTCACTTTTAGTCTGTATGTGTCTCTTGTTTTGAGGTGGGTCTCTTGTAGACAGCATATATAGGGGTCTTGTTTTTGTATCCATTCAGCCAATCTTTGTCTTTTGGTTGGGGCATTCAACCCATTTACATTTAGGGTAATTATTGATAGGTGTGGTCCCGTTGCCATTTACTTTGTTGTTTTGGGTTCACATTTATAAAACCTTTCTGCATTTCCTGTCTAGAGAAGATCCTTTAGCATTTGTTGAAGAGCTGGTTTGGTGGTGCTGAATTCTCTCAGCTTTTGCTTATCTGTAAAGCTTTTGAATTCTCCTTCATATCTGAATGAGATCCTTGCTGGATACAGTAATCTAGGTTGTAGGTTATTCTCTTTCATTACTTTCAGTACGTCCTGCCATTCCCTTCTGGCCTGGAGGGTTTCTATTGATAGATCAGCTGTTATCCTTATGGGAATCCCTTTGTGTGTTATTTGTTGTTTTTCCCTTGCTGCTTTTAATATTTGTTCTTTGTGTTTGATCTTTGTTAATTTGATTAATATGTGTCTTGGGGTGTTTCGCCTTGGGTTTATCCTGTTTGGGACTCTCTGGGTTTCTTGGATTTGGGTGGCTATTTCCTTCCCCATTTTAGGGAAGTTTTCAGCTATTATCTCCTCGAGTATTTTCTCATGGCCCTTCTTTTTGTCTTCTTCTTCTGGAACTCCTATGATTCGAATGTTGGGGCGTTTCACAGTGTCCCAGAGGTCCCTGAGGTTGTCCTCATTTCTTTTGATCCTTTTTTCTTTTTTCCTCTCTGCTTCATTTATTTCCACCATTTTATCTTCTACCTCACTTATCCTATCTTCTGCCTCCGTTATTCTACTCTTGGTTCCCTCCAAAGTGTTTTTGATCTCATTCATTGCATTATTCATTTGTAATTGACTCTTTTTTATTTCTTCTAGGTCTTTATTAAACAGTTCTTGAATCTTTTCAATCTTTGTTTCCAGGCTATTTATCTGTAATTCCATTTTGTTTTCAAGATTTTGGATCATTTTTATTATCATTATTCTAAATTCTTTTTCAGGTAGATTCCCTATCTCCTCCTCTTTTGTTTGACTTGGTGGGCATTTTTCATGTTCCTTTACCTGTTGGGTATTTCTTTGCCTTTTCATCTTGTTTAGATTGCTGTATCTGGAGTGGGCTTTCTGTATTCTGGAGGTCTGTGGTTCCTTTTTGTTGTGGAGGATTAACCCAGTGGGTGGGGTTAGACGATTGGCTTGTCAAGGTTTCCTGGTTAGGGAAGCTTGCATCAGTGTTCTGGTGCGTGGAACTTGATTTCTACTCTTTGGAGAGCAATGGAGTGCCCAGTAATGAGTTTTGAGATGGGTCTATGTGTTAGGTGTGACCTTGGGCAGCCTGTATGTTGATGTTCAGGGCTATGTTCCTGCGTTGCTGGAGAATTTGCGTGGTATGTCTTGCTCTGAAACTTATTGGCTCTTGTGTGGTGGTTGGTTTCAGTGTAGGTATGGAGGCTTTTGGACAGTCACTTATTACTTAAAGTTCCTTGTAGTCAGGAGTTTTCTGGTGTTCTCAGGTTTTGGGCTTAAGTCTCCTGCCTCTGGATTTCTGTTTTATTCTTCCTGTAGTCTCAGGACTTCTCCAACTATGTAGCCCTGATAAGAAAACTTCTAGGTTAATGGCTAAAAGATTCTCCCCCGTTAGGGACACCCAGAGAGGTTCACAGAGTCACATGAAGAAGAGGAGAGGGAGGAGGGAGATAGAGATGAACAGGAGGAGAAAAAGGGGGACTCAAGAGGAGAGAGACAGATCTACACAGCTGTCTGTTCCCAGAGTGTTCTCCGTAGCCCAGTCACCTACAAAGATTTACAGAATTGGATTGGGAAGAGAAGGGGAAAGGAGGAAATAGAGGTGTTCTGAGGTAGAAAACAGAGAGTCAAGATTGGGAGAGAATAATCTTCGGTTTAAAAATAGGGCTTCTCTACTTCTTTTTTTTTTTTGTAAGGTTATAGTGTATTGAAAATGAAAATTAAGGAGTAGTAGAGGAGTACTAGAGGACTTTAAAAGAAATAAGATAAAAAGAAAAATAGAAAATAGAAGAGAGAAAGGAAAGAAAAAAAAGAAAGAAAAAGAAAAATAAGAAAAAAAAAAAAAAAGGAAAAAAAAAATTTTTTTTTTTTTCCCCTAATTAAAAAATCGTAAAAGTCTATGGAAATGAAAGTTAAGGAGTAATGGGGGAGTAATAGGGGATTTTAAAGGAAAATAAAAGAGAAAAAATAAAAAAGAAAAAAATAAAAAAAAGAGAAAAAAGTAAAATTATATCTAGGAGTTTCTCTGGAGCTGTTGCGGTCAGTGTGGGTTCGGCTCAGTTTCAGATAGCTCCTCGTTCCAGCTTACGCTTCTCGATATCTACAGGCTCCTCTGGTGTAGACAATGTTTCCTAGAGGGATTTTAATCTGTTGCACCAGTCCCTTCTGAAGCGGTTCCCTTTGTTTATTTGGCTTCTGTTTGCCGGTCTCTTCAGAGCCTCATTTCCGCCGTGACACAGGCGGGCGGAGGTGGACTCTTATTCAGGTAGCTAGTTCCGTCGCTCTGCAGGGCGGGGCTGGCGCCGCGGGGAGGGGCTTGCGCCGCGGGGATGGGCTGGGGCTGCCAGGAGGGGCTGACGCTGCTCTCTCCTCTGCGCTGCTCAGGCTCCCGACTGTTCTATATGGAGCGCGCCCCGCGCTGCGCGAGGTTCCAGCCCTCGGGTGTTCCACAAAAGCGCGGAAGGAAAAGCTGCACATGCTCTCTGTGCCTTCCCCGTCAGAGCGGTCCAGGCAGCCAGGGGCTTGGTGGGCGCACTCTCCCCAGGTGTGGCGCGCCCCCTCCCTTCCGCGGACCCAGTCTCAGTTTCCGCTGGCGCCAGTCGGGTGCGCGCGCCTTCTGCCCTCCGCGTCCCCAGCCCCAGTCCCCGCCCGCGCCGGTCGGGTGCCTGCGCCCTGTGTCTCGCCGCGACCTTCCCCTCCCCCCTGCCTCCTGCCTCCGGCGGGGCTGGGCCGGTCCGCAGCCTGCGAGCTCCTCTCTGGACCCTCTCGGTCTCTTTGTTCTGCGAACAGCCGGGAGTGTGTTCGGGCCGGCTAATTTTCTCTCTCTCCTTTGGTCTCCCACAGTTCAAGTTGGCAACTCCTAGAAGCTCCCTCCGATTGTCCTCAGGGCACTCAGGCCCGGACCCTACCCCAAGCTATGCCGCCTAAGAGCTCCTGGGACGGATCTCCGTCCTTAGCTCTTTTGGCTCACTTTTTATCTTTTATATTTTGTCCTACCTCCTTTCGAAGACAATGGGCTGCTTTTCTGGGCGCCTGATGACCTCAGCTAGTGATCAGAAGTTGTTTTGCGAAGTTTGCTCTGCGTTCAGTTATTCTTTTGATGAATTTGTAGGAGAGAAAGTGGTCTCCCCGTCCTACTCCTCCGCCATCTTGGCTCCTCCCCCCCTAATCCCATTTTAAAGATGAGGTTACTGAAGCTCTGCAAAGCTAAGTAACTTGGTCAGTCACTTAGCTAAATAGCAACAAGTTGGGATTTGAGCCCAACTTTATGAGCTTCTAAACCCGTGGTCTTATCCGTTTGGTTACACTGACTCTGGGTGGAGATGGGAGTGGTAGAGGTATATGGCAGTACTTCTTGAGGAGAGGTAGGGAAGGAGGTAAACTGATCCAGAACAGGCAGTGACTAGCCTGGAGCAGGACATGCCTCTTTGCTGCTCAGCTGGTATGTGTGTGTATGTGCACGTGTTGGTGGGGGAAAGGACAGAGTAAAAGAGCCCCTGTGGCTTCTCTGTTCGGACACTAATCAAGGAACACACCTGCTTCCTGAGGACATAGCCCAGGAGACTCAAGGACTGTGGCTACTGGCAGGAAAGTTTGGGACTTAGCTGGATCCAGTCCAATGACAATGGCTGTCAGGCCATCAGCTACTTCAATAGGAAGAGGACCTCTGGCCATGAAGACAGGGGAATTTGGAGTGTCACCAGTATTGTGGAGGTACTAGCTCATAGCCGTTGGTGGTGTGGAAAACTGAGGCAGAGAAAAGGCCACGGTTACAGGAAGCTACTGAGGAGAAGAGATATGGGGGGAGAACACTGGTTCTTGCTGATAAGTTGGTAAGTTGAGCTCAAATACCTAGCCTTGTGTTTTCTTACCCTCCAACTGTGCATCTTAATCCTTGATCAGAGATCCTCTTATACAGGGTCTACATAAATACCTATATTGAAAGTGGGTGAAGGCCCTTCACCTCCCCAGGGTTTACTCTGGAACACGAAATAAAATGTGGATTCCTCCTGCTCTTCAGCACCACTTTGCACTGACAGTTGTGTCTGAGAGAAAGAAAGCTCTTCTACATCCTAAAATTTAGAGGTTTAGGAAGTTGTTAAAGGAAAGCTAAAGTGGAGAACCATGAGACTACTCAGTTAGTTCAGGAAAACATATTAATAATTCTTTTACTGTGAAATGAGAGTGATGGGAGAGGATGAAACACTGGAGGCTAAGCTGCTCTACTTAACAAATTAATAGGAATTTTGAATGTTTCCCCTGGTCAGCTGATATGAGAGGGATTTATGACCCTGCAGCATGGAGATAAAAGCAGTAGAGGAAAGATCTTAGTAGGGAGAGTAAAAGTGGGTCCCCATATAGTGATGAGGACTAACCAGGACTAGCTGGGGTGTAGGGAGAAAGATGCACCAACAAGGGTCTCTTTCTAATTGTGAAAGCTGATGAACTTAAACATCACCGTTGTCTGGTGTTGTATTTAAACTGTTTCTTACCCTGTGCTTTTGTAGCATATATGAATTGCAGAAGCTATAAAGCCAAATGTGCAAAAAAAAAAAAAAAAAAAACACACACAAAAAACCTTTTTTTCTAAAGTGAAAACTATTATTATATTTTTTCTTGAGCCTGTATATCTTATCAAGGGCCAGAAATGTAGTCTAATTCAATTTGGTAATCAAGAAAGAAAACCAGCCTTTTTTTCTCTCTCTCTCTAGATTTGCATCTAAGTTTAAAAGACTTATGAAATCTAAAATCATCAGGAGAGTAGGGACATTGCATCATGGGGATTGCATGTGGTAGCAAGTATGAGAAAACCCAATTAATTAGTGACTAATAATATCAGAGATATAACTTTTCTCATTTGATAAAAAGACTGGAATCAAGGGGTCCAGGGCTGATATGATGGCTCATTGATGTTATCGAGGGCCCAAGCATTTTCTGTATTTCTACTGAGTCATTATTTGCATGTGAACTTCATCCCCATGCATGTCTCCTAGTAGACACTAGGTACATGCTGCATCTTCAGCATCTTGTGTCCATTTCAGGAAGAAAAAAAGAGAAATAGCAGAGGTCAAAAGGCACATACTAGTTGACTCAGCACCTGTTGGAAAAATTTCCCCAACTTCTGCTTATATCTCAGTGGCCTGATTTGTGTCACATAGTCATTCCTAGCTTGAGCAAGGTTGGAAAATGTAATGTTTCTTCAACATTTCCAAATAAAAGAGCGGTGTGGAAGTAAAGAAGAAGAGATCACGGGGATTAGGCAGGCAACCTGTGCTGTCTTGCACAGGCAGCACACTCTCCACATCAGCACGCTTTGAGACATTGCTTCTCCTCAAGTCCTCAGGTGATGGTCTCCATTTCCACTGACACTTATTTTCTTTCTCCATTGAGACACAGTGATCTAAGATTATAATGGACTTTGTGCAGGAGTCTGGGTGGGTGAAAGGATGATGTTCCTAATTTGGGCACTTAACATAGGGAGCACACAAATGCCTCATTTCAAAAGCTGCTCATTTGAGGAAGAAAACCTCAGCGGTGTTTAAGCCAATCTCTTCGATTATTAGTTACTCTTGGGACCTGGACACTGAAGTAACATTTGCAATTGACTACAGACTAGAACACATCTAAATCTCATGGAAAATAAATTGTTTCCTCACTTGCTACTTACAGATAACTTTTAGTGTTTAATTAACCTCAGAACCTCAAACAACATTCTGTAAATCCTCTTTGAGCAGCACAATCTTGATAATGTCCTACTATTCTGGGCTGTGAGTATCTTTGGTCAAAAAGAAAAACACATGATCTGTTTTCTCCAGCTATTGAAAAGCAGGTCTCCAGATTACTTAAAGTTAAAATGAATGCAAGTTGTTTCTGCCCTCTGACAGGATCAGAAGATGATTTGAAAAGAAAGAAATTGATTTTCTCAATATCCTAATGATTATAATTCTACATATTACCCCAATTTTTCTTAAGCTATTGTCTGATGTGTCAAGGGAATGCTTTGGGATCAACATGTTTGCATAACACTTCTTGAGTTTCTCTTGAATTAGTGATTACTTAGGATCTTTTAGGATTCTCAGGCAGTCTGGCTCTCCAGACACCCAGCATCCCGTTCCGAGAGCAATGGATTCACAACAAATTCAGGGAATCCTCCCCAAGAGCCTGGTGTCTGCAGGTCTTAGTTTATGACGCAGGGAAGACTTTCCAGGGAATGGATCCAAAAGCATTGTTGTTCTTAGAACTTGGAAAGGAACAGGATTCCTCTGGGAGGGGATGGGGAGCTATGAAGACTTGAGAAACTAGAGCAACTACCAGTCACAGACATTTCAGGGGATCTCAGGAAACCTACTAATCCTCTATCCAGACACACAGATGCTCCAGGACTCCTTTTTTGAGTACTCTTTCCGGGGAGTCAAAGAATAATTTAGGGTCAGTTTAAAAGGCTTTGCTCTTAGACACTTGTTACAGTGGCAGAAAGTGTGATCGTGTCTCACCTATCATGGCATATTTTGAGGTGCAGTCAGGAAGAAAGGCTGAGAAACAGCAGAAGGCAACACTGGGGAGACTGGGGTCTGATCTGACTTCTGCCCTCAAAGCTTCCATCTTCCAAGCTAGGGATTTCACCCTCTCTTTCAGTTCCTGCCGTCCCAGATGTATGGACCAAGCCTGGCATTTGGTCTGTGCTGTTCTTTCACTTGCAGTTTAGATGTAGGATCAAAACCTAGGAACTGAGGTTTTGTCATGTTGTTATGAGCATGTCCCTGCCATATATTCTATTTTTCAGGCCTGACTCTCATCTTTTTCCATTTTGAAGTTTTAGAGTTCTGTTCCCCAAGATGTGATTGGGTCTTGGATTTTTTCCCTACAGCTCACCTCTAGCCTTTCTGTGCTGTTAGCCTTGATCACAAGCTGATTACAGTTCCTATTGCTTCCAGATGACTCCAGGACAAAGTGTTAGCAAGGAGCAATGGACTTTTCTTAGGTTTTCTAGAGATTTTCCAGGTTCAAGCTTATCAGTGAGATAGACACACTTTCAATCCCTTTGTACCTTCTATCCTTCCCTTCATGAAACATTGTTTGCTCGATTCTATTAGATCCAAGGTCTTAGCTCTTGTCTTCAAGAAGTTCATATTCTAGTGGGACAAAAACAGACATAATGTGATATGTATCATGAGACTAAGATAGACTGTGAGAAGACGGTGATACACAGAATTCTCAGAGGGGGGAATAAAAACTGGCTGTGAGCCAGAGGCATCAGGAAGCCAGAGATTTGAGCAGAATTCTAACGGATGGTGATGTTTCCCACAGGACTGCCATTCTCAATCTTTTCTTTTATAGACCTTTAAGAACCTGATGAAACAAGAGAGGAAAGGCTAAAAATGTCTATGAGCGCTGTGGTAAAAGCTGCTCAGAATTAAAAGTTGAGATCCTGAACTGCAGTCACAAAGAGTGACCTGAACAAGTCATTTTTCAAAATGCATCTTGATTTTTTTATCTATAAAATAGCATTGAAGGAGATATGATTGAATAATAATTCAGATCTCTACTTGCTTTAAAATTATATAATTCTATGACCCAGTTCATCACCTTTGGATAGAGTCATACTTAGTATATTTCAAAGAAATAACACTTTCTTATC
Organism: Dama dama; assembly: GCF_033118175.1. Lineage (NCBI taxonomy): Eukaryota > Metazoa > Chordata > Mammalia > Artiodactyla > Cervidae > Dama > Dama dama. Next base: position 59,686,024 of record NC_083698.1, on the reverse strand, counting down.
AAAAGACAAAAATAGCCTTTCTATCTCATCCAGAAGATTGTAAAATTATTGGAAAAAGTATGATGCATACAGTGGAATCTTTTTAATTAATTTATTAATTTTAATTGGAGGTTAATTACAATATTGTGGTGGTTTTTGCCGTACATCAACATGAATCAGCCACGGGTGTATATGTGTCCCCCCCCATACTGAACCCCCCTTCCACCTCCATTCCCACCTCATCCCTCTGGGTTGTCCCAGAGCACCGGCTTTGAGTGCCCTGCTTCATGCATCGAACTTGCACTGGTCATCTACTTTACATGTGGTAATATACATGTTTCAATGCTATTCTCTCAAATATCCCACCCTCACCTTCTCCCACGTAGTCCAAAATTCTGTTCTTTACATCTGTGTCTCTTTTGCTGTCTTGCATATAGGGTCATCATTATCATCTTTCTAAATTCCATATATATGCATTAATATACTCTATTGGTGTTTCTCTTTCTGACTTCCTTCACTCTGTATAATAGGTTCCAGTTTCATCCACCTCATTAGAACTGTTTCAAATGTGTTCTTTTTTATAGCTAAGTAATATTCCATTGTGCATATGTCCCACAACTTCCTTATCCATTCATCTGCCGATGGACATCTAGGTTGCTTCCATGTCCTAGCTATTGTACAGTGTTGTGATGAACACTGGGGTACATGTATCTCTTTCAATTCTGGTTTCTTCAGTGTGTATGCCTAACAGTGGGATTGCGGGTCATATGGAAGTTCCATTTCCAGTTTTTTAAGGAATCTCCATACTGTTCTCCATAGTGGCTGTACTAGTTTGCATTCCCATCAACAGTGTAAGAGGGTTCCCTTTTCTCCACACCCTCTCCAGAATTTATTGCTTGTAGACTTTTTGATGGCAGCCATTCTAATCAGCGTGAGATGGTGCCTCATTGTGGTTTTGATTTGCATTTTTCTGATAATGAGTGATTTGAGCATTTTTTCAAGTATTTGTTAGCCATCTTACACAGTGGGATTTTAACAAACCTAACATTTTACACATGTTCAAAGCCTGTCATAATAATGAAGGCCAGCCTTTAATAAGCAACTAATATCTGTCAAGCAAGTTGCTAAGTACAAGCATGCATTATATTATTGAATTCTTGCATTATTCAATGGATTAAGTGATATTATTATTCCCATTTTATAGAAGAGGAAACTAAGGCTTGTAGAGATTAAATTACTTTCCTAAGGAATCTCATTTGGATCTGAATTTAGGAATTCTGACTCTACAATCCAGGTACCCCATCTCTGCCATGGCTTATTTTTCCAGTGGAGTGAGATTTTTTTAATCAGTTTATAATGTTTCTTAGGTCACAGATACTTTGAAAATCCAATGAATTTCCAGTCTGAAAAGTATCATCCAGAAAGACAAATATATATATACACACACACATACAACTACCTATGCCCACTTACACATGGGCACATACACACATATTTCCTATATATATGTATCAGGATCCTAAAAATTCTTGAGATCTGTTGCACAGACTTCAGTTCAAGTTTTCCTCCTGAAAGTCAAGAATAGCTGGAGGAGACTGAGGAAAGTCAAGATTAGTCAAGAGCACAGAAGTACAGAACAGACTTTTGAACTCTGTGGGAGAAGGTGAGGGTGGGATGTTTCGAAAGAACAGCATGTATATTATCTAGGGTGAAACAGATCACCAGCCCAGGCGGGATGCATGAGACAAGTGCTCGGGCCTGGTGCACTGGGAAGACCCAGAGGAATCGGGTGGAGAGGGAGGTGGGAGGGGGGATCGGGATGGGGAATACATGTAACTCCATAGCTGATTCATGTCAATGTATGACAAAACCCACTGAAATGTTGTGAAGTAATTAGCCTCCAACTAATAAAAAAAAAAGAAAAGAAAAAGAAAAAAAAAAAAAAGGAAAGACCACCAAAAAAAAAAAAAAAGAGAGTGGCTATATGTATACATGTAACTGATTCTCTTTGCTCTACACCTGAAACTAATACAACATTGTAAACCAAGTATCCTCCAATAAAAATGTTTTTAAAAGTTAAAAAAAAAAAAGAGCATAGATAATTCACCACGCCCATCTTTTCTGAAGAGTATAGGGTTCTGGCTGCTGGCTCAAACAGGCGTAGAGTTTGCAGAAGATGCTGATACAAGGATTCCCAGGAGGAACTGTCAGTCCGATGAGGTTGCAGATCTGCCACTGTTCAAGGCACATTGGAACTCACTTTGTCCTAAAAATGGAATCATCTTTCTCTACTCTTTTTCACCATGAACTTGATTGGCTTGTCTCCAAATCCAATGTCTCCTAGGAAGGGACTTAGGCCTTTCAAAACCAGTCCTAGACTGAATCAATTGTGTTGTAGGTTGTAGTACCAAAAACTTAAAAAATGTCCTTGAACTTGGTTGAGCCATTGTTTCTAGAAATTTGCCCTAAATAAATAGTTAAAAATATGGGCAAAGATTTTACTACAAGAATTGTCTTTGGAAATTCTCACTAGTTAAAAATTGGAATAAATGAAGTATTGGGAAAAAATCAAAAAAGAGTTGTAGTATTCTCTCGACTTATTCTTTCTTATATTGAGGCATGGAGTCATAGTCAACTGATAATAACACTCTAAAAGTAAAAATTCACAGATGATATGTAAAATATTCAACTCAGTATTTCTTTCCCACTGAAATGAACCCCTTAGAAATCAAGACTGAAATATGTCATAATAACACTTTTTCTTCTCTTACAGCTCTGCTCTATGAATTTTTGTTTCATGCCAATGAGGCAGTCTTTGCAAATGCAATGTGATGTCATTTGTCCACTAGGGGGAGACTTGCCCACACTTATAACCTATACTTCCTCCTGCTCCCTTTCCCTTGCTTTGGATTAAGAACTGGAACTTGATTACAGGAGCAGCTCATTTACCAGGTTTCCTTTGCTAAGCAAGGCATTGTAGTTTGATTAACAAAATGCTCTAGTTAATGTTCAATTCTCATGTCAAGAAGTGAAGAGGAAGGTGAGAAGTGACTCTTAGGCAAATAAGGTAGTGACTTCCCTCCTTTTCCGTGGTGTCCTCTGAGAGGAGTGACTCTAACTGGACCCTGGAAGGCGCCAGCAGTCCGCGCCTCGGGAGAGAGAGCACAGCTGCAGCGTCGCCAGCTCCAGTGTGGGCAGGACAGCGGACCCAAAATACGCAGTCTGCAGCCAGCCCTGTCCCTGCCTTCTTTAGACTGTTTCCGGCCGGGCTGACTCATAGCAGCTAAGACAGCAAAATGTACCTGAGGCGATTGCTGACGGTATTCCAACAGCCTTATTTTTCTTTCCTATCTCTTTCTGCTATACCCTGCCTGGCTTCTTTCCCTTTCCATCACCTCTGCCAACTTATTCCTCAGGCCTCTGAGCTGCCCTTGGTAATGGCCAGCCCTCTGAATGGTTCTCAGCAGTAAAGGAGCAAGGGACCCGACCTTGTCTAAAGGTTATTCCCCAAGTTCATAAATTTTCTGAGCAATGTGCATCCACATTATGTCTGGGATCATATCTGTTCTACTGAGATGTGCAATACACACTTATATGCACACACATCATCGAGTTTTATTTTTCTGATTTCAGAAGTCATTTGAATTGCAAGAATTTTCTCTGAATGCAATTCAGAAAGTCACATCACATGCCCGTTTTTATCCTTACTCCTCCTTTAGCTTGAATTTGTATTTGGCATACACACGAGAATAGCTGAATAGGGCTGCTATAAACATTAGGGTGCATGTATCTTTTCATATTTATGGAGATTGTCACACTGAGTGAAATCAAACATAAAAAGACAAATATCATATGATATCACTTATACGTGGAATCTAAAAAAAAAGGGTACAAATGAACTTATTTACAAAACAGAAGTAGAGTCACAGATAGAGAAAACAACCATGGCTACCAGGTAATAGGAGGGGGAGGGATAAACTGGGAGACCAGGACTGACAGATACACACGACTAGGGCTTCCTAGATGGCTCAGTGGTAAAGAATTTGTCTGCCAGTGCAGGAGGCACAGGTTTGATCTCTGAGTCAGAAAGATCCCCTGGAGAAGAAAATGGCAACCCATCCCAGTGTTCTTATCTGGAAAATCCCATGGACAGAAGAGTCTGGCAGGCTACAGTCCATAGGGTTGTAAAGAATCAGACACAACTGAGCACACACACACACACACATATACAAAATAGATAACTAATAAGAACACTGTATAGCACAAGGTATTCTACTCAATACTCTAGTGGCCTATATGGGAAAAGAATCTAAAAAAACAAAAGACTGAATATATGTATGTGTACAACGGATTCACTTTGCTGTTCTCCTGAAACTAATACAACATTGCAAAATGTCTACACCCCAATAAAAATTAAAAAGAAAAAATAAATTGTTTTAAACCAAAACAAATGGTAGGTATCTTGCCTTCTAAAGGGATTAGGCAAAATTCATCAATAAAGAGGATACTGGGGTCTCCTTTTTTAGCTGTGGAACAACATCATAGTCAACCCAAACTGCAAGCAGATACACACATGCTTGCTAAGGATTGCATGGCATTCAGCCTGGCAGGCTAGAGTCTGTGGGATAGCAGAGTCAGACACAACTGAGCATGCATGCATGATGAAGCAATTTATCCTAAGACATTGGCTGATACAGCTGTGGGGGCTGACTGACAAGCCCAAATTCACACGGGAAGGTCAGCAGCCTGGAAATTTTGAGGCAGGAGTTGATGCTCCAGTCTTGAGGCTGAATTTCTTCTTCCTTAGGAGAAACCTCATTAAGTCCTTTCCATTGACTGGATGAGGCCCACCCACATTATCAAGGATAATCTCCTTCACTTAAAGTCAATTGTTCGTAGGTGCTAACCACAGCTACAAAATACTTTCATGACAACACCTAGGTGAGTATTGTTGAGTAGCTGGATACCACAGCCTAGTGAAGAGACACAAGAAAACTTTCCATCACTGGCATGTGCCTGTTTAACCACAAACTAAATGAAGATGCAGAACAGTCCCATCATCCCAGAGAATTTGCTCATGCCTCTTTGTGATCAATCCTTCCCACCTGCACAACCCACTCCCAGCCCCCCGAACTCCTAGTCTGTTTTCTCCCTGTATTGTTGTCTTTTCCAGAAAATCATATAAATGGAACCACACAATATGTAGTCTTTCAAATCTGGCTTCTTTTGCTTGGTGTGATGTAAATGAGATTCACCCACATTGTTGCATGTGAGTAGATTGCTTCTTTTTATTGCTGAGAAAAATTCCCTTGTATGGGGAAGTACCATGATTCTAAATTAATTTTGTTAATGGGAGAGATATTATCTCTTATTTCTCCAAATCAGGCATGCTACAGACGTTTGAAAATATATAGGCATGTACATGGAATAGATATAACTCAATGAAGAATCGTATCTGAAGCACATTCCTCCATGCCTGCACAGGTATTTTTCCTTGAAAAAAGATGATTTCATTGGCCACACAGAGTCAAGGCCAGGGTGGACCTTAAAAGCATCGGTCTTTATAATCTCCTAATTGGCCATATGGCACAGCAAACTATTTGAGAGCCAGACTCAGTTGACACTGATTATCATAATGGTTAAAGGCTGAGCCACAAAATCAGATCAGGGAAGAGTTGGATTCCTGAACTAGTCATGAAGATGCTAAAAGGCATAACACTGATGATCAGACATGACAGATGGTCAGACATGACAGACATACATGTTACAGCATAGGTGTCAATCAGTCTACATAAAGTGGAAGTAGGACTTTCATCCACATGATCTGACATAAGACCTGTGCTTAAGAAGTCAAGGAAGTCCACAGTCTAACCTGGTCCAGGGGGCCCAGCTCCTCTGTATCTGATGGAGCCTCAGTCTGCTGTGACTAAACTCTCACCCTGTCTGTGATGTAGGAGTGGAGTGCTTTAGATGGAGCAAGGTCTGAGTGTCCTATAAACTCGATACCAAAGTTGACCTCCTGTCTGCCAATGTCGATAGTGTTTGGCTGGGGTCTTCCTTTCTCAGTCAACACAAATGTATCCAGAAGTTTCTATGGATCCATCATGGTGCTCAGCCCTGGGGATATGAGAACAAATCAGACTCTCCTGGTTCCTGTCTTCATGGAACATGAATTCTGTTGTGGAAATGTGTATGATCAAGTAATTGAACAAAGAACTGAAAAATCATTGAATGTGATTTTTAGTGTGAATCATCATGGTTCCTGGCTCATAGCTCCCAAAACCCAAAGAAGGAAGCAAATAAAGAACTGAGGTTCAGAATATGCTAAGTGGGGAGCAAAAAAGTCCTCTATGAGACATTTGAGAAAAGACAGGATGAGTTAGGGGAAGAAAGTCATGGACAGAAGGAACAGGATGTGCAGAAGCTCTGGTAGAGACAGGGTGTACCTGGAACAGGCCGAGGGAGTGTGAGAGGCAATGGGACAGGATCAGGAGGTGTCAGGCCACCAGCAGCCTGTGGGCTGTGCAGAGATTGGGTTTCCTTTAGTGAAACGGGAAGCCTGTGGAGGGTTCACAACACAGGGGTCAGATGACCTGATTTGTGTTTTATTTATTTTTTTTTTTGTGGGTTTTGAATATCTTTTTTATTTCTCTCACTTCCCACAACCAGTAAAAAAAAAAAAAAAAGATACAATCAACGCAGGTACAAGGATCCAATTTTTAAAAATCAGAATACAAAGAGGACCACAGCCCTGCCCAGGTCTAACTTACATATTTACATTTATGGAGAGGTGTGTGGTGTGGTGTGGCTGCGGAAGCACGTTTAAAAAGCAGTATTACAAAATATACAAAGGTGGTCTTTCTTAGTAGAACCTGGCCTAGTTTCCAAATGAGAGCGCTACATAATACAAATCACAGTACTACTTACTGTATAACTTACGAAAAATGCTGTACAGTTGCAGGAGTATAAATATAGAGTATAAATGGCTGTTTTGGAATCTGTATCTACATAGGGAAGGTCAGGGAAGGCTCAGTTAAGTATCCCAACCTGTTAAAGTGATTGAGAAGCTAGAATAGGGACGGACAGGGTCTGGGAGCACGGCTGCATTGATCCCATTTCCCAGGCTTGGTTGAAGCTCACTCTCCAGGGTGAACTAGGTTTGTTGAGGGTAAGAAGCAATGGCAAGAGGAGGTGTAAATAATAATACAACGGGGGCTCTCGAAGGCACAGAGAAGGCATCCTATGTATCCCTCGATTGGATTGTTGAATCATATCCTTTAATATCCTTTGTATGCTTGCTCCTTGGAAAGAAAGTTATGACCAACCTAAACAGCATATTAAAAAGCAGAGCCATTACTTTGACAACAAAGGTCTGTTTAGTCAAGGCTATGGTTTTTCCAGTAGTCATGTATGGATGTGAGAGTTGGACTATAAAGAAAGCTGAGAATAGAAGAATTGATGCTTTTGAACTGTGGTGTTGGAGAAGACTCTTGAGAGTCCTTTGGACTGCAAGGAGATCCAACCAGTCCATCCTAAAGGAGATCAGTCCTGGGTGTTCATTGGAGGGACTGATGTTGAAGCTGAAACTCCAGTACATTGGTGACCTGATGCAGAGAGCTCACTCATTGGAAAAGACCCTGATGCTGGGAAAGATTGAGGGCAGGAGGAGAAGGGGACAACAGAGGATGAGATGGTTGGATGGCATCACCAACTCAATGGACATGGGTTTGGGTGGACTCCAGGAGCTGGTGATGGACAGGGAGGCCTGGCGTGCTGCGGTTCATGGGGTTGCAAAGAGTTGGACACGACTGAGCGATTGAACTGAACTGAATAATAAACCAGGAATCTAGTGTGTAAACTGGATTTTTGAGTCCTGTGAGCAGCCCCAGCAAATTAATTGAACCCAAGAAGTGGGCTGTGAGAACCTCTCATTTACAGCCAGTGGGTGAGAAGCACCTGGACTTGTGTGACTGGAGTCTGAACTGGAGGACAGTTGTGTGGGACTGAGTCCTCAATCACTGGGATCAGATACTATTTTGAGGAAATAGTGTTAGAATTGAATTGAATTGTAGAACACCTAGCTGGTATTGCTTGGTGGGTATCAGAACCCTTAATTAGCAATTTAGTTATACTTATTAATAAATAACTCCAATCATTCCCTCGATAGTACCTGGAGAATGATATTGGCTATCTTATTAGAAAAGTAGCATAGTATATTGAAGAGAATATGAAATTTAAGTGTAGATGGATCTGACCTTGATTCCTGACTCTGCCACTAGTTGGCTGTGTATTCTTAGGTAAATTGTTCAAATTCTCTGACTCTCAATTCCCTGATCTGTAAAGCAAGGATGATATTAATGTTTATTTACATACTTATTATGAGGTATACATTAATTAAGGTTCAGTTCAGTTCGGTTCAGTTGCTCAGTCGTGTCCGACTCTGCGACCCCATGAATCGTAGCACACCAGGCTTCCCTGTCCATCACCAACTCCCGGAGTTCACTCAAACTCATGTCCATCGAGTCGGTGAAGCCATCCAGCCATCTCATACTCTGTCGTCCCCTTCTCCTCCTGCCCCCAATCCCTCCAAGCATCAGGCTCTTTTCCAATGAGTCAACTCTTCGCATTAGGTGGCCAAAGTATTGGAGTTTCAGCTTCAGCATCAGTCCATCCAATGAACACCCAGGACTGATCTCCCTTAGGATGGACTGGTTGGATCTCCTTGCGGTCCAAGGGACTCTCAAGAGTCTTCCCCAACACCATAGTCCAAAAGCATCAATGCTTCAGCATTTTTTCTCACAGTTTTTCTCACAGTCGAACTCTCACATCCATACATGACCACTGGAAAAACCATAACCTTGACCAGATGGACCTTTGTTGGCAAAGTAATGCCTCTGCTTTTTAATATGCTATCTAGGTTGGTCATAACTTTCCTTCCAAGGAGTAAGCGTCTATTAATTTCATGGCTGCAGTCACCATCTGCAGTGATTTTGGAGCCAAAAAAAAAAATAAAGTCCGACACTGTTTCCACTGTTTCCCCATCTATTTGCCATGAAGTGATGGGACCAGATGCCGTGATCTTAGTTGTCTGAATGTTGAGCTTTAAGCCAACTTTTTCACTCTCCTCTTTCACTTTCATCAAGAGGCTTTTTAGTTCCTCTTCACTTTCTGCCATAAGGGTGGTGTCATCTGCATATCTGAGGTTATTGATGTTTCTCCTGGAAACCTTGATTCCAGCTTGTGCTTCTTCCAACCCAGCATTTCTCATGATGTACTCTGCATATAAGTTAAATAAGCAGGGTGACAATATACAGCCTTGACGAACTCCTTTTCCTATTTGGAACCAGTCTGTTGTTCCATGTCCAGTTGCAAACCCTGGTTAAATCTCCATTTATTTAAATGCCTTGAACCAGTAAGTCTCTTCAACTTTTGTTAAAGGATTCTATGTTTGTTCTCAGAGCATGACTCCATTGCTCTGCAGACAGTTTACAATTCTATTTTAGCCTTCAATTCCTGTTTGTGCAAAGCCTCAAGTTTAGGTGAGAGGTTAGGACAGTCTTGGATTTTTCCTGAGCATGTGTACAACCCAGCACATGTGTGAAGTCTTTTTGATTCTCTAGAAGATGTCAAAAGTTTTTCAAACTGTTGAAATTATGTTTCCAAGCTATTCCTTTTAAGTGTTCTAGTCAGCCTTCCTTTTAAGTGTCCCCGATCACTTATTGCACCTAGGCTGCTATGATATTAAATGATCACCACTGGTTGTTTTGAAAAATGCTGTAGGAAACATTCTGGTATCAATGAGTAAGCTCAAGTTAGGTCAAATAAAGACAAGCTTTGTAAGTTAGGGTTCATAGATAGCTGTCACACAAGTCAGATAATAACAATTCTTGGGGACAGGGCTTTTTTCATGGCTCCTGATTTGTTCTATCTCTCTCCAGGTGCTGGTAGGCCATTGCTAGGTTTTTCTGGCTACCTTGAGTGGAGGAGAAGGAGATGAGAAAAATGTAAGTTAAAGCATCATGAAACTCCCTGTTCTTATCTTAACTCCCTGTGTCTTATCTATTTTTCTTGAATAAAAATTCCTCAGATTTTTGCAAGCCTTTGGTTAATTTCCAGAATTCTGAAAAAGTTGAATTTTTTTTTTGCAAATGTTCTCATTGATTTTATGGAGGAGCAGAAATTCAGAGATTTTCACACTGTTTGTATGAGCACTGTATTATTTTTGTATCACACAAACCCAGCTTATCTCACATCTTAAAAACTAAATCCCTTATCACCACATTTTCATTGAGGAACACTGGGAAATGTTAATGTCACATTTGTATTTTCCCAGAAACTTTCAGTGAAGATGTTTTACCTTAAAGCAATGGGTACATACAATTGTGCTGCAATAGATTCTTAACAAAGTTATTTGGAAACAGACCATCCATCTTTTCTTCAATCCTGTATTTGAAAACCTACTCCATTTCATCCCAGCGACCCACTTAAATATGTAAGCCCTATTTTCATGTTCATTTGAAGGAGACCTATTAAGTAATCCTTATTTTTAATCAACAAACAGCACATTAAAAAACAAAGACATCATTTTGCCGACAAAGGTCCTTACAGTCAAAGCTATAGGTTTTCCAGTAGTCGTGTACAGATGTGAGAGTTGGACCATAAAGAAGGCTGAGAGCTGAAGAACTGATGCCTTCAGACTGTAGTGCTGGAGAAGACTCTTGACCAGTGCTCAGGGCTGGTGCACTGGGATGACCCCGAGGGATGGGATGAGGAGGGAGGTGGAGGGAGGTTCAGGATGGGGAACACATGTAAATCGGTGGCTGATTCATGTCAGTGTATGGCAGAAACCACTACAATATTGTAAAGTAATTAGCCTCCAACTAATAAAAATTTTAAAAATTAAAAAAAAAAAAAAAAGAAAGTCACTTGGACAGCAAGAAGATCAAACCAGTCAATCCTAAAGGTAATCAACCCTGAATATTCATAGGAAGGACTGATGCTGAAGCTGAAGCTCCAATACTTTGGCTACCTGCTGTGAAGAGCCGACACATTGGAAAAGACCCTGATGCTGGGAAAGACTGAGGGCAGGAGGAGAAGTGGGTGGCAGAAGATGAGACGGTTAGATAGCATCATCAACCCAACGGACATGAATCTGAGCAAACCTCAGGAGATGGTGAGGTGAAGGACAGGAAAGCCTGGCATGCTTCAGTCCATGGGGTCACAAAGAGTTGGACACAACTTAGTGACTGAACAACAATTTCAATCAAAACATTCATTCTCTGTAATCTGTTTTATTGTTTTTAACTAAACACAAAGGTAGGTTTAAAAGTCTGTTTAAGCAAAGTTTAAATCTGTCAAAGAAAAATGTAATAAACTAGATAAAAGAGGCTCTCTTAGATATATTCATGTCTAAAGTCTTCTGAATCCATGCTACTAAATATAAGTTGTAATTTAAATAGCCTCAGGTTACAAGGACAGTGACTAATGAATTATAAAGGAAGATAATTAACTTCCTACACTCTCTAAAAAGCTTGCTTTGTGAGACCCTCTCTGACACTCACTTAGAGAAGACCAGAATATCTGATCAGCATTGTTAAGAAAACTGCCCACTTGTCTTCTATTTTCAGACTACTTTCAGACTGGGGGTGTAGCTACAGCAGACTGTGGAAATTTTGGAGTGGATCAGAAAAAGAAGCATGGCATGTCAGTAGCTGTTTTGCTATTAACCAGCAGTGGTGTTGGGGGCAAGTCATTTAAACTATCTATGCCATGGTTTCCTTATTTGTAAAATGAAGGGTTAAGACACAGAGAACTCAGCTCAATATTATATAGCAAATATGGGAAAAGAATTTGAAAAGGAGTGTATATATGTGTATGTATAACTGAATCACTTTTTTGTACACCTGAAACTATCACAACATTGTTAATCAACTATGTTCCAATATAAAATAAAAAGTTTTTTTTTTAAAGACACAATAGCCCATAAGCTTTGGTCCCCATCTTATGACCAATGATCCAAGTTTTCTCATCCAAAAGTATATGAAGTATGGCAGGATATTCTACAGCTCATGAGAGTTTAAATAATATTTCAAATAAAATAAAAACTGAACAAACTTTCTGACCTGGATGACTTATTTCTATGACTTATCAGAGCATTAAGAAAGGAGAATGACTATTTTTCCTTATGCAACTGACATACTGAACAAACTCAATGTGTGGTTTGTAACTAAAACATGGTTTAGTTTTTAATCTTCCCCCCATCCCTTTAAGCATTATCCCTTGGTGGGAATCTTTTATCTGTGATAATCTCTCTTCTGCATGTTTCCTTTACTCTTAGGAAACAGTGAAACATTTGCTTCAAGTATCAAACACTCTCAATTCAGAATATATATATGAAGTCCAGCTTCCTATGATCAGCAAAATTGGTGTAACATGTTCTTCCTGTTACCAACTTGGACATGCTTCTTAAAATAAGGAGGCTGGTCCTGCTGACTTCTTCTACTTGTGTTATTCTTGAGCAGAGTCCTGGTAGCGAAGGCTTAAAAGGAAAAGTGACAGGACAAGTCTCTCTAGGTGCGTGGTACTGTCTTTATGGTCCCTGCAGTTGATGAAAGCTGTTTCCCACTTCTCCCTTAAAGTGCTTTGAGAACCCCCTTGCTGCCTGTTAGACTCCCTCTCTTGCATTTTCTTTGATTGAAGCAGAAACATACTCAACCTGAGTTGCCCGTTGAGCCTCCTTTCTTAGCCCTTGGTCACCTGTTGTTAATGCTTCCAGTTCCCCCACCACCCCAACACTTCCAGTTTCTCTCTGTTTTACAGGATCTCAAACAACTCCATTCCAGCTTAATTTCACCTCTTCTCCCTCTCTCACTATGGGAAAGCTCCTATGTCCTTTGCCCCTACAGACCCTGGGAGACAAGTCAATTGCAACAGAGCAACTCTTCAGGCCCTCTCTATTCTTCAGATTTCTGGGGCAAGCTCAGACCACACTCCACAGCTGGCTTTACTTTCTCAATAGTACATCAAGGACCAGTCTTCAATGTTTCCTCATGTTAGGGAACAGAATTTCAAAGCTTTCTGAGTGGAGACCTTAGAGACCACACCTGCCCACTCTAAGGGTGACCACCTTGCATATCTCTAGGCTGGTGACTTTTTGCCCTCTGATGCCCCATGTGCTCCCTCAAAGAGGAAAATGGGGAAGCAGAGCAAGATAACACATCTCTCCAGGAATAAGAAAATCTTCACTGAACTCCTCCCCAAACCTTCTCTCTAATGTTTTATATGCTTTTGATTTCAGAGAAGTGTCCAAACGCTTAGGGATTCCTACTAACTACAAATTCTGCATTTGGAAGTGGTGGATAGATTTGTCTGTCTTTGTAATCCAGTATCTATTGTAAGTCGTGCTTCATTTGAAGCTAGTTACAGGAGGATTCTCATTCTAAAATCCTGTAGCAGTTACATTAAGCCCAGGGCTGACATGCTACAAGGAAAGAAAAAAAAAATTGAGAAGGTAATGAAACAAAGAAAAATATTTTAATTACCCTAACATAAACATGGTATTTTATTGGTGGCTCAGCAGTAAAGAATCTACTGGCAATACAGAAGATTCGGTTTCAATCCCTGGGTCAGGAAGATCCCCTTATTTTGGAGGTCAGTAAAACCATACTTCTTTTATAGCTGTAATCTCATTGTACATATGCTTTTGCAATGTATTCTTTTTTTAAAAAAAAACTCCTCACAAACGTTTTGTGACATCATGCTTGGAATTTTAATGTGTGTATGTTATCATGAATATTGATGTGTCATTCATTTATCAAAGACCCTTTGAATGCCTACTCTGTGTCCAATACTGGTTCAGGTGCTGAGGTTGCAAAAGTTAAAAAACTGAGTAAGCAGTCTGTTTAGGGAAGTGCAAATTATTATAAGGCAATACTGTATTTGTCTCAAGACAGTTAACCACACGAGGTGGGAGTAGAGAATAGAATGTATTTATGTTTTTTAAAGGAAATTCGAAAGGAATCACAAAGTAAGTGTTGAAGCTGAAATGTTTATGGAGGGTGCGTGGGAGTTGGCTGGGTAGGCAAGTAAGAGGAAGTCACCCTTGGTGGATGAAGCAGATTGTACAAGGCAGGGAATTTATTTTGATCTTGTATAAGGTGTGAGTGTTTTTCTTTTTTTCAAACTGCAATTGAATCATTCTAAAATGACTCATTAAATAATCCTTGCTCCTCAAGTAGAGAGTTATACTGGGAAGCTTGTTTTATTGTATATTAACTTTATTCTGTTGTTTGGTCTCGCTATTACAATTCCAAGGATTTATAGTCTTTTGAGAGAGCCAAAACCACACTTCTTAAAGTTTTGTTGCTTTTTAATAGTTTCAAATACCTAATATGCTAATCTACATCATAACTTCTTTGCCAAGAAATTATTTTCTAAAGCATTCTAATGTTTCCTTAAAGGAACCTAGCTCTCCTTTGATGTTTTGAGATGTCAACAATATTTTTGATATCTCAAACACGTAAAGACAAAACTGCTTCAAATTTTAGCTGAATTAATCAATTTTATTACATTTTCTCTGCTTTTGGCTATAGATAAAAAACTTACACAAAAGTTTTGCAAATCCTACAGATTTTTAGAAAATGTTTTTTTGCTGTTATTGCTGGTGTGTTCCTTATGTTTGTTTCTTGACATAAGTCTAAATGCATATGCCTTCATAATCTCCTAAATAATTTCAGAATATTGATATCTTTTTTTTAAAGCATGGAGTTTAGTCCCAATCTTCCAAACTGTGTAATTTGACATATTGAGCAAGACCACCAGATAACTACCAATGTCTCTACTTTACTTTACATATGTTGGCATTCTTAGGAACATTTGAGGATGGTTAGATTGTTATTTTTATGCTTAGTTTTAGGTTTACATACATTTAGCTCCACAAATTTCTCCTTGCTCCTAAAGCTCAGAAGAAAATAACACAAACAGAGTAAAGGGACCCATTCTGACAAAACTCTGGGTTCAGATGTGCCCTCAAAATACCTGATCAAAAGATGGTCACTGACTTGCATGAGGACTGTAGGCCACAGGAGAGGGAGGAGGTGGTGATCATTCCGTGAGGGAATGGCACAGAAACACAAGACTCTTGCCCTGATTTTAGAAAGTGGGTAGGATTAAAGTTTTCAAAAGGTATATATGCTCTACAATATGTGCACCCAAGCAACACTGCCAAAATGACAGAATGGCCCTCAAACTTCAACATTGCAACAAGGGAATATTTGCAACAAATTGTCACCTTTTTGAGGCTTCCCAGCTGGCTCAGTGGTAAAGAATCCACCTGTCAATGCAGGAGATATAAGAGACACAGGTTGAATCCCTGGGCAGGAATATACCCTGGAGAAGGAAATGGCAACCCGCTCCAGTATTCTTGCCTGAAAAATCCCATGGACAGCGGAGCCTGGTGGGCTATAGTCTGTGGGGTCACAAAGAGTTGGACATGACTAAGTATGCACACCCAAATTGCCTTTTTTTACTTTACCTCCTCATCTCCTCCTCTTTGTTCTATAAAACACATTAGTATCCATATCTGGGCAGTATGGTTCTTTGGGACACTATTTCACCATCTTCTTGGTTCACTGGCTTTCCCAATAAAGTTCCCATTCCTTACCATAACAACTTGCCTCTCGATTTATTGGTCTGTCATGCACTGAGCAGTATGAGATTTGTCTCAGTAACACTTAGCTAATGAGGGTGATACTTTCACAAATGGGATTGGTTGCCTCATAAAAGAGGTCCCACAGCTCTCTAGCTCTTCACACCATGTGAGGGCACCGCGAGAAGTCACCGTCTATTAAGTAGGAAGCAGGCCCTCACTAGACACTGAATCTACCAACATCTTGATCTTGGACTTTCCAGCCTCCATAACTCTGAGAAATAAATCTCTCTTTATAAGCCACCCAGTAGCTTTTTTTAAATTACAACAGCCCAAACAGACTAAGACAAAAGGTTTACTTCAGACTTGGAAGAAAGGTTCAAGGTTGGCAATTCTGTTAATGGAATTCATTACATAAATATTTTAAAGGAGAAAACCATAAAACATAGGGTTATCTTTATAAATTTCAGATTATATTGGACACTAATCAGTACCCATTGTGATAAACAAAAAACAAATTTCTATGTATGGTAGATCCTCCTTATCTTGATAAAAGCTAGAACCAACAACAAATATCAATGAAGAGCCTAAGATATTCTTGTGGCCAGAGTAAGGATAAGAATGTCCACTGAGGAAGTTAGTCTGCAAAGATACCACCCAATGGACGCACCCCCTTATTACACTTTTGCGAAGTCACTGCCATGTTGAGTCCAGCCAACCTGTGACAACTTGACAACCAGTCTTCCAGTTAGAGGACTATGCCTTAAAAAATCTGAGTCTAACCAACCTGTGACAAATTGACCACCAGTCCCCCAGTTAGAAGACTATGCCTTAGAAAGCCTGACAGCACATGCTTTGGTGTTGCTTGGAAGCCGTCTACCATGTAAGCATCTGAGTACCATTCTGGAGAGGGAGGTCACTGGAAGAGGGTCTGGAGGATGAGATGACACATGGAGAGAGGCTTATGGAAGGGCACCAGGCTTATGAGTGAAGAAGCCAAAATATTATGTGAAACCTGCTATTGTAAAATTTACATTTGAGTGACAATACTGAAGGCTCATCAACTCTAAGAACTAAATTATCACAGCATTTCTATAAAACTAAATATATAAATAAGTTAAACTAATTAGGGAACCAGGTACAAACTCAAGTATAAGAAAGTCTAAGATATATATATATATATATATGTATGTATGTATATACACATACATATAGATATACACATATATATATAAACACATACATACATATATATACATACATAGTTAAAAGGGAATCAAATTGATGGAAAAAAAGATGACTCTTGTTGCTACAAACTGTTGGGACAACTAGCCATTCAAATGTACAAAACTAAAAAAATAAATAGAAGACTTAGATTGTGCCCATAGTAAATAAAAATGAACTATAGATAGATAAAAAAATTTTAATGTAAAAATGAAATTTTGGGAACACTAGAGAAAATCATATGCAAATATTTCTTATACCCTTGGAATGCAACAGCCATTATAAACAAATAAAATGTTCACAAACTATAAATGAAATAATATGAAGAAACTGACTAAATAAAAATGAAAACCTTGGTAATATTAAATTATACTACAAACAAAATTAAGTTACAAACTGAGGAAAATATTTGCAATCTGATTAAAATATAAATGGATAATCTTCTTACTAACATTGTTCTCACAAATCATTATAAAAATAATTAGTACCCCATGAAAATGAGAAAAAAGTATGTTTAAGCATTTTATAGAAAATGAATAAAAATATTTCATAACATCATTACTAAAAATGCAAAATTACAAATGAGAGATTTATTTAGTTATTCATTCTAGGAAATGGTCACTTCTGATTGTTCTCTGGGTTCAAGATCTCTTTCTTAAAATTTTCTTTAAAATGTTACTGAAGAATAACAGACAGTGAAGACTGTTCAAAACCTAGTGCAGTTATTCATAAAGTATCATGAAGTAAACATCTGTATAATCCATATCAGATGAAAGAATCAAACTTTACCAGCATCTCAAAAGCCCACTTCATGGCCACCCTAATTTCTACCCCTTTCTTCCTATTCTGTGGTAATTAGCATTCTGATTTCTAACACTCTGATCTAATTTCACCCATCTTTGAAATTTATATTTAAGTGGAGTCATTCTCTTATGTCTGCCTTGTTTTGTTCAATTTTATGTTTGCAAGATTTACCTCGTTATTACATGTAATCAAAATTCTAATAGGTTAAGTGAATAAAATTTCACTGCTTGAATATATCCAATTTACCATTATGCTCTTGAGATTCAAGATGTTTCTAGTTTTTGGCCATAATGAATAATGGTTCTTTGCATATTCTCATATGTGCCTTTTGGTATAATGTTCAAATATTTCTTTTCAGTTCATACATAGAATTGGAAACACTTACCCAGAGGGAATGTGTACTTTTGATTTGAATATATGTTTCCAGAATATTTTCCAAAGTTGTACCAGTTTACATTTCTACCAGCATTGCATAGGGGTTCAAGTTGCTCCATATCACTGTCCACTTTTTATGTCACACTTTTTTAACTTCAAGCCATTCTAGTATGTGTATAGCTTTAATTTTCATATTCTTGATGACTAATGAAATCTAGCACCTTTTCATATATTTATTAACCATTTGAATAATCTTTATACACAAGCACTACAGTTCAACTACCTTGTTTATTTCACCTTGCCTGTGCTTTTCTTACTGAGCTACAGGAGTTCCTTAAATATTCCACAATAAGCCCTCTCTTTTAAAGGTGTAGCTAATATATTTTCCCATTCTGTAGTTTTTTCCTACTCTTTTAATGGTATTGTGTCATTAAAAGATGTTCCTAATCTTAATATAATACAAATTATTGATATTTCTTTTACACTCTGCTTTTCATGTCCTGTGTAAGAACTCTTTTCCCTGTCGTAGGTCAGAAAAATAGTCTTCCATATTATCTTTTATAATTGAGCTGTTCATTACAGTAGTAATTAACCACATATGGTTAACTTGTTAAATTAACTGAAATTAAACAAAATGAAAATTTTTGTTTCCTTGTTTATTCTAGTTATGTCTTTAAGGGCTCAATAGCCAAAGATTTAGAGCATTTCCATCAATGCAGAAAGTTCTATTGGTCAAATACATCCTAAAAGGTCCTTTAATTTTGTCCTTTGTTGTAATAGTGGTAAGAATGTGGGCAGGAAGGTTGTGAGAGGAAATGTGAGAACATTAATGTTCTCATTGTTAGCAGGAAGGCAATCAATGTTCTCTAAAATGAATACAAGTAGAAAAAGTTATTTTTATAACTTTTTACCATATAAAAAAATTATGAATTCCCTTAGTTTTGGAAGGAATCTTTTAGAATATATTTATGTTGTGAGGAAATATTGATATAAAGTTTGTTCATTGTTTTGGTTTAGCTTGTCACTTTTTATTCCAAGTTCAGGTACAACTAAATTTATAATTGCATAAATTACAATGATCTCTGGAAATGAATTCAATCAGATGCCTGTTTTCCTTCTTTTGACTCTGGCCGCCTTTCCTTTGTTTTTCTATTATGTCCCTCTTACCCTCTCCTTCTTCCAAACCTTGACAAACCACAAAGCTTGCAAAAATAGCTCTTGAAAGATTTGTTCTGACAGTTGCTTGAATGGCATTTACCAAAAATCCTGAGCAAGAAGCATGGGAAACCAGTACATTCTCCACCTCTCCCAATCACAAGTTTGCAATAGTTAGAGATTTTTTTTTTTTTTTTTTTAAGGCAACTCAAGACAGACCATGAGAAAACATAGGCCTCTCTTCTTCTGTAAAACTCCAAACCTCCTTTGGTCTGGGGAGTTACCTGGTTTTCAGGTTTTCTCTGATGTACATTAACTAATAAAGACTTTGTCCTGTATTTGAATCACTTAAACTATTTGTTTCCTTGACTTCATGGCTTGAGGCTTGAAAAAAAAAAATCAAGTTCAGAGTACAATGTCTTGTTTTTGCCAGAACACAAAGATGCCATCAGAAAACCCCTGAGTATTGCTTACAGGGACACTCATTCACCAAGCTGTGTTAATTTTATCATCAAAAAGCCTAAAAGCAAGCATCATTTAATCAAATGTATTACAAGACAGCTGTAAAATAAAAACAATGTAGTAGTATATGCTTATTTTTCTTAATTGTAATGTATATGGGTAAGTGTTGCTCATGAAGTATATATTGAATTTTTATTGAATATGTTGAATTTTATGTAGGCAGGAATGGGTATATTTGGGAATTGTGAGCAAACAAAATATTTCAAGGAGAAGAAAGAATTTTATTCAGACTAGGAAGGACTGATGGAACTTAGTGCTCATACACTAACCAGGTAGAAAAGGAATTCCAGAGAGTGCATGGAGATTGTAGGCCAACCAGAGGACCTAAAGGGGAAAGCAGACTGCACAGACTAAATTCTCATCTCATGAATTACAAAACCTTGGGTAACACTTTTAATCATAATAACATATGGATAAGTGAAAGTAAAGTCTCTCAGTCATGTCCGACTCTTTGTGACCCCATGTACTGTAGCCTACCATGCTCCTCCGTCCATGGGGTTTTCCAGGCAAGAATACTGGAGTGGGTTGCCATTTCCTTCTCCAGAGGATCTTCCCAACCCAGTGACCAAACCCAGGTCTCCCACATTGTAGGCAGATACCTTACCATCTGAGCCACCAGGGAAGATATGGATAAAGCATCCTCAAATTTCCAGAAGTTCTAACAGATTATATCAGAGCTATGAATAAACTTGAAGAGATAATGGGTTTTACAATGTAGGGTGCCAAAAAGTCAAACTTTTCTTTTGGCAGGGAATGGTGTTAGGGGTGTGTTTTGTTTAAGGGGATGAGCTTGAAAAATTCATTTGCAAGTGAAGGTTAATTGTAAAAAAGAGGGTCCTATGTGTACCATCCAGGTTTGAAAGAGCTTCAACACAACCAGATCTCATGCCATGACCAAGAATCAGTTATTTAGTGGTCCAGAAACTATCATTTTAGCAGATTTGTTGGGGACTGTATTTTCTTTTGAGTGTGGCAAGATTACTATATCCCTGGGGAGGTAAAATACAAATACAGTGAAAAGTGAAGAAATAAATAGAAATCATATCATCACCCCTTTTGTATTAAAGTAAGTAAATATAATAAAAATATATTGTGAAATCATTCTGGTACCCCATGAATGTTGTCTATTTCCCAGGTGATTGGATCAATTAACAAGCTGACAAATTAGACTTGATTTTTATTGAAATGTTTCGGAGAATTTAATTATACTTAAAATCCATATGTAAATGTTTTCTGTTCGTGATGTTTAAAGGTCTAGAAGATTGTATTAAGTAGATGTATACATATTAACAAAAATAAAATAGAGAAGCCATAAATATTAGTATTCTTCATAGACAGGTTTGAAATGTTCATAAAACAAAAGCTGACTTTCAACACAACAAAGATATAATGAAGGAATCACATGAGGTAGTCAGTCTATTTGTAATGATGGGACAGTCTATACCCTGGTTATGGTGATAATTACTTGGATCTGCATATGGGATAAAATTTCATAGTATTACTATTTACTTTCCCAAAATAAGTAATTTTAAGAGAGAGCATGTGAAAACTGATGAAATCCAGATGTCAGTGTCCTGGTTTTACATGTTCTAAGTATTATGTAAGATATTACCATTGGGGGAAGCTGGGTGAAGGGTACATGGGAATTCTTCATACTACTTTTGAAACTTCTTGTGAGTCTTACACTATTTCAAAATAAAAAGCTTATAAAGTATATGTAGAGATATTAGCTATTGCATAAGAAATAGGCATAGGCTGTCTAAGGGGTGCAGATAGATGGGTCAACTGAACCTATTTCAGCTTTGCCTCATTTGCTTGCTCTGCTTATGAACTCAGGTATCGACATGACATGGGAGGTAGATCTTGCTGGGTCTGCTAAGTAGCTTATTATTTTTTGCTGGTGTTAATATTCTTGTAGGATGTAAATCAACAGGAACAGCTATAAGTGGAAGCACTACAAAATAATCATTTACAGTAATTCTTCTCTCTGGAGGATACCCCCTTGAAAATGAAATCTTCAGGCATCCTCCTAGATCATTTCTCCCCACACAAAAGCCTTTTGGCTATTAAAGATGCCACTCTCCCATTTAGAACCACCCAATCATTTCTCTTGGCATTTAAAAAAACAAGTCTCCTTAAGTCTCAAGAAGTTAAAAAAAAAATCTGCCTCTGAGAGGAGGAAATGGCAACCCACTCCAGTATTCTTGTCTGGGAAATCCCATGGATAGAGGAGCCTGGCAGGCTACAGTGCACGGGGTTGCAAGACTCAGACACAGTTTAGCAACTAAACCACCACCACCACTGTTGACATTTTTAACCGCATTCTGTACACTCTCCCTCCTCCTCAGATCATCTTAACTACTTCGACAGGTCTGCTGTTCCCAGCATGCGGCTAGCACACTCCTGCTGGGCTTGCCTCTGTTGCTCCCATTGCCATGTAGTCATCTTCCGCCCGGAGATCTCACTTGTCACTCTCAAATCTACTCTAGACCACTGTACTTTATTTTTCTCTGTAGCACTTATGACTAACTGATATTTGTTTGTATATCTATTTATTGATTTTTGAATTCCTGTCTTAATCCACAGAGTCTAATGCAAAATTGATGGTCAATAAATTTTCTGAATGAATGAATGCAAGCTCATATTAATGGTGCTTATCCTAAGAAGTATGACTAGGCATGATTATACTTACATTCTACTTCTTACATTTCAGGGTAGTTTGATATTCTTATATCAAGCATATGCTAATTTTGCAACTAAGTTCAATAAAATATACACCCACATACACATATTTATGTTTGGAACAACAGATGACTACAAAGGACTCTATATCTTTAGCATTGTAAGATTCTAGATTTTTCCAAGTTTTTCTTGTAAGATTTAAGGAAGGGTTCCATGGCACAGTTTAGTTCTAAATGGTAAAATATCAAAGTAAAATCAATTCCATTTTCAATTGTGAATTAATATAAAAGCATGAATCATAGTCAATATGTAAGAGCCTGCTCAGGTATCACTCAATACTTGATTAATATAAGCACCTGTGTTCTCACCCTTAATTCCTACAAAGAATATGTCAAGAACATCAAGAACCTCTGAACACCAATCATCCTTGGGAGAAAATAGAGACAGTATCATTCTGGAAGATGGAGGTGGGTTTTGTGTGATGATTGCTTGCAGAATGATTCTTTCCTTCTCCATCTGTTCTCCACAACCAGAAAAGCAAAATATGTGCTCCTATACCTTGGCCCTCATTTTGACCATAATGACTGTTATATTTGAATGATTTGACTTATCTTTCAGAAGTAGGAAGAGTTCAAATAAAGTGATCATCAAGTTTTTGGTATGCCCTTTCCTTTTCCATAAAGTGTCTAGGCATTTTTCAAGGACATAGAAGATACTACAAGACAAGATAAAGGCAGAAGACAAAGAAAGGGCCCAAGGGGCATGAATAAGAAAAGGAAGCAGAAGTGAGAGTTAAACAAAACTGTGCCTCTCAGAGACATATGCTCTTTGCAAACGGGGTACAAATATTGGCTGTAACCTTTAGAAATCCAGTAGAGAAAGAGAAATGGAATTAGTTACACTTTTTGCAATATTTCTAACATAAGTTAAATCAAATCAACTGCTTTGTCAATTCACAGCTATTCCACGTAGCAAAGCAGAAAGGGATTTCTGAAAGTTTCTGTAAAGAAGATGTTATTTTGAATTTCCTTGCCATGATGTTTAACTTCATTTCTTTTAATATAGGGCAATGGCATAACTCCAAGATGCAATTAGGTTGAAACAATTATCTGGCAATGGAAGTGGTGGTGGAGTGTGAAGTGGGGGTGGAGGTTGTGAATGACACTTTAATATAAATATATGAGCCTTTAACATAATCATGTACATTTTCTTTCTTCAGTCATTCCAGGATGGAAATTGGCAGGAGTACTTTTTTTTTTTTTCCTCTGTACCAAATTAGCATCGGCCCCTAGGACTGAGGGAAACAGAACTGGGGAGACCGATAGTTAAAAGCCAGTAAGAATCATTATTTCTGCCTCACTGGTCAGGCATATTTTGGGCAAATGAGTCAGCACAGTGTGAGAGGCATGTTGGGGCTAGACTTTATCAGAAGTTACATAAATTTTTCAGAGTGACTAAAGCTGTTCTGGCTAGTTATTTAAAGCTTTGGGGAGCAGAAGGACTGAGGAGGTAGGAGGGGTGAACTGAACTTATTTTGTACCTAAGACAGCTCTGATTGGGCAACTTCTCTGCTCTAGTTCTCTCGGAAATGCCCTCTTTCCGGAGTTTATAATGTCACTGACTTAAGTTTAAGTTGTTCAAATTGTTCAAAACCCCATGGGTTTTCAACTCTGGAATGAATATCCGACAAAGTTCCCAGCTTATAAAATACATTCTTCCATATCAGATCAGTTGCCCAGGGCATTTGCTGGACCTTACGGGTAAGGCTATCTTGGTGATTTGTTCTGATTCCTCAGGCATTAACTAAGTATGAACGCTGTACTTGATATGCATGTGGTTCTTAAAGAGATGACAAAGCTCAAAACATATTTTCCATCCTCAGGAAGCTCATGATAAAGGGGCAAAGACAGCATGAAGGTAACTAACACTCAGAGTGGAAAATAGAATGTGATCAAGCAGAAACAGACCAGGGATTCTGGAGCTAGGAGAGAACAGAATGCATGTTTTGGGAAGGTTCTCCTGTGTCTCTTTTCCTGAGGCATCTTAGTATGGAGCAGATGTTCAAAATGAAGCAGACAATCAAAATTGGCTAGATACATGAATTAATAAGAGAGCTGTTAACTGGAAAAGTCGAGTATGAAGAGATGGAGATGGGCAGAGAAGACATCCAAGGAGAGAAAGACACATGGAACCCATCCAGCCCACATGAGGAAGCCAAAGCTCCTCTTCCTCACAAGATCTTGGGAGGCCCCATTTTATTCACCTCATGACTACTTTGATTATCATGACATTGTGAATTTATGGTCATTTCTGTATAATTTAAAGGCTAGACATTTCAATAGGTTAGACTGTCCATGATACAGAACCGTCTGCAAGCTCTAGCTAGCTCATTCTCCTACATACTAAGTGATCCTCTCCCACAGCACTCAGGGATAACATTTTCTCAAGTGTTGGTGACATGTGTAGGTACAATATCACTAATGAGGTGGTGAAATTGCCAAATGACACAGAGGCTTCCCAAGACAGGTGACTCTTCTTAAGATGCCACAAATCTTTGTCTCCTTCACCCCAAAACAGCATCCACCCACCCAAAGCCCTAAATCCGAAACAGTTTATCAATCTGCAAGGGAATAAAGGGTAACCTTTATTATAATTATAAGGCAGGCTGTAAATAAACCTCCAAGTAATATATTCAGATGTGCGCTTCCAAGGTTAGTTTAATATGCCAGATGTGGTGAAGGGCATTTTATGTGAGAAAAATGTTTTGCAAGGAGAACAAAGGAAGTGGAGGAGGCTGTCAAGCTTTGGAGAAAGTATTACTCATCTCAGAGGGCTCTAGCTAGGATGACAAGAGAGAGTCAGGCAATTAAAAAAACACTCTCACCTTTAGAGAAGTTCAATCTAGTTTGTTTTGAGTATTAATTTATTAAGGGTGAATTTTCAACTATAACCTCTTAAATAAGAAGTGTTAAAATATTTTCAAAATAAACAAAATCCGGATTTGCATCTCTATGATGATAGGCCCACAGGACATAAAATATCAGCACTGATTGCTCTGGATTCTCCCCACTCCCGAGTCCACATTCTGGGCTTTAGTCCTTCTCAGGCACCATAGCCAGAGCCCCTCCCCATCTGGCTACCAGGGACAGAACCACAGGCTCCAGTATTTGGGGAAAGCACTGCCTCCATTCTCTTCTATGTACTGAGAATCTTTCAAAGGCACTCCTTCCCTCCCCTGCTATGTAACATAACCTCAGTTAGTTTTGTTGTTTATCCATTGCTAAGTCATGTCTGCTTCTTTGCAGCTCCATGGACTGCAGCAGGACAGGCTCCTCTGTTCTCCAGTGTCTTCTGGAATTTCCTCAAATTCACGTCCATTGAGTCAGTGATTCTATCTATACTTCTCATCTTCTGCTGCCCCCTTCTCCTTTTGCCTTCAGTTTTTTCCCGGCATCAAGGTCTTTTCCCAATGAGTCAGTTCTTCGCATCAGGTGGCCAAAGTATTGGAGCTTCAGCTTCAGCAATAGTCCTTCCAATGACTATTCAGGGTTTATTTCCCTTAGGGCTGATTGGTTCGATCTCCTGGCTGTCCAAGCAACTCTCAAGAATATTCTCGATCACCACAATTCAAAAGCATCAATTCTTGGGCACTCAGCCTTCTTTATGGTCCAACTCACATATCTGTACATGGCTACTGGAAAAACCATAGTGTTGACTATACATGCCTTTGTTGGCAAAGTGATGTCTCTGCTTTTTAATATGCTGTCTAGGTTTGTCATAGCTTTCCTTCCAAGGAGCAAGCATCTTTTAATTTCATGGCTGCAGTCACTATACTCAATGATTTTGGAGGCCAAGAATATTGCCACTGTTTCCATATTTTCCCCTTCTATTTGCCATGCGGTGATGGAACTGGATGCCATGATCTTAGTTTTTTGAATGTTGAGTTTTAAGCCAACTTTTCACCCTCATCAAGAAGCTCTTTAATTCCCCTTCACTTTCTGCCCTTAGAGTGGTATCGTCTGCATATCTGAGGTTGCTGATATTTCTCCCAGCAATCTTGATTCCAGCTTGTGACTCATCCAGCCTGGCATTTCTCATGAAGTACTCTTCACATAAGCTAAATGAAAAGGGTGACAATATACAGTCTTGTCTTACTCTTTTCCCAGTTTTGAACCAGTCAGCTGCTCCATGTAAGGTTCAAACTGTTGCTTCTTGACCCGCATACAGGTTTCACACAAGACAGGTGAGGTGGTCTGGTATTCCCATCTCTTGAAAAATTTTCCAGTTTGTTGTAATCCACACAGTCAAAGACTTTAGCATAGTCAATGAAGCAGAAGTAGATGTTTTTCTAGAATTCTATTGTTTTCCCTATGATTCAACAGATGTTGGCAATCTGATCTCTGGTTCCCCTGCCTTTCCTAAACTCAGCTTGTACGTCTAGAAGTTCTTGGTTCATGTACTGCTGAAGCCTAGCTTAAAAGATTTTGGCTTTATAAGATCATAACTTTATAAGCATGTGAAATGAGCACAACTGTATGATAATTTGAACAATCTTTGACACTGTCCTTCTTTGGGATTGGAATGAAAATTGATCTTTTCTAGTCCTGTGGCCACTGTTGAGTTTTCCAAATTTGCTGGCATACTGAGTGCAGCACTTTAACAGCATCCATATTTTAGGATTTTTAATAGCACAGCCAGAATTCCATCACCTCTCTGGCTTTGTTCATAGTAATGCTTCCTAAGGACCACTTGACTTCATACTCCAGGATGTCTTGCTCTAGGTGAGTGACCATAGTGTTGTGGTTACCTGGGTCATTTAAGACATTCTTTTTATAGTTTTTCTATGTATTCTTGCCATCTCTTCTAAATCTCTCTGCTTCTGTTAGGTCCTTACCATTTCTGTCCTTTATCATGCCCGTCCTTGCACAAAATGTTCCACTGATATCTCCAATTTTCTTGAAGAAATCTCTAGTCTTTCTCATTCTATTGTTTTCCTCTATTTCTTTGCATTGTTCATTTAAGAAGTCTTTCTTATCTCTCCTTGCTATTCTCTGGAATTCTGCATTCCGTTGGGCGTATCTTTCTCTTTCTCTCTTGCCTTTCACTTCTCTTCTTTTCTCAGCTATTTGTAAAGCCTCCCCAGACAACCACTTTGCCTTCTTCCATTTCTTTTTCCTGGAGATGGTTTGGTCACTGGCTTCTGTACAATGTTATGAACCTTCGTCCATAGTTCTTCAGGCACTCTGTCTACCAGATATAATCCCTTGAAGCTATTTGTCACCTCCACTGTATAATCATAAGGGATTTGATTTAGGTCATACCTGAATCTAGTACTTTTCATGACTTTCTTCAATTTAAGCCTGAATTTTGCAATAAAGAGCATATGATCTGAGCCACAGTCAGCTCCTGATCTTGTTTTGCTAACTGTATAGAGTTTCTCCAATCTTTGGCTGCAAAGAGTATAATTGATCTGATTTCAATATTGACCATTTGGTGAAGTCCATATGTAGAATCAGCTCTTGGGTTGTTGGAAAAGGATGTTTGCTATGACCAGTGTGTGCACTTGACAAAACTCTGTTAGCCTTTTCCCTACTTCATTTTGTACTCCAAGGCCAAACTTGCCTGTTACTCCAGGTATTGCTTGACTTTCTACTTTTGCATTCCAAGTCCCTATAATGCAAAGGGCACTTTTTTTTTTTTTTTTTTTGGTGTTACTTCTAGAAGGCCTTGTAGGCCTTCATATATCTGGTCCACTTCAGCATTAGTGGTTGCAGCATAGACTTGGATTATTGTGATGTTGAATGGTTTAGGAAGTCTTTACCTTGTTTCCTCAAATTTTCATCCTCACCATCTATCAGGACTCAAAGTCTAAGTTTCTGGAGAGCAGCCTATCTTCCAAGTATTTAAGAAAACTGAACTCACTGACCCCTTCATAGATCACAGCCTTGTCATGGCAAAGGGGCATGTGTAGCTCAATGAAGCTGTGAGCCATGCCCTGCAGGGCCACCCAAGATGAATGGATCATAGTGAAGAGTTCTGAAAAAACGTGGTCCCCTGGAGGAGGGAAGTAGGAAGTCTCTCATCTTTCCGAATCTTTTAAGACAGAGAACAAATACAAATTAATATCTACAAAAGTTACCCTGCCCTAATGGTCTTCCCCAAAACCCTCCATGCCCAGTGAGCACTGGAGAATGCCGATTTCTCCAGTGCTGATGACCATGGAAGTGTAAGACATTGTGTTAAGCCCTGGGCTGAGAGATAGGACTTCAATCTGCTGCCAGTGAGTTTATTGTGTAAGGGGCAGCAGCCATGCCCACAACTCCAAAATCAATACCTGGGATAAATGCTATAATGGAGGAAGGTACAGTGACAGGAGTATACAACTGGAACCATTCATCAGAGGAGCAGCAGAGATGGAGGATATTATACTTGGACTGCAGATGGTGTCAGTGACCAATATGACTGGGCTCAGCAAGCATCCGATGTGTGGGGTGGTGCAGAATTGTTCAGAGCAGAAGGCACAGCATAGGTAAAGCAATCAAACAAAGGAGAATCCAGCATGTTATGGAAATAAAGGGTATCACTGATCAGGTTCCCTAGGAAACAAACTCTGAGTCAGAGATTTGCATGCAGGAAGCTTACTGGGGAGTCATCCAAATGGGAACACAGACTTGAGAGGGATATGGAAGCAGGATTGAGCAAGTTAAAAAGCCTTGGCAGACCTCATGGGGAGTCTAGAACTGGCTCTGCAGAAGTGTCTCAAATTGAGGCAAGGGGGCCAAGTCTTACAGGACTTTTCTTGGTAAGGGTATATGTAACATTGGGAAGGGAAATTCCTTTTGGCTAAAGGCAATGCCTGGGAAGCACTCAGCTGTGAGCCTGGGGCAGACAACACTCCCAGGAGCTAGAGGAGGGAATTCCTCCGACCTGAAGGAGGGGTCTGGGTGATAACCCTTTGCATCCACTGCAGTAGCCACAACTCAGCACACTGTGTCATGTGGTGGGGCAAGAGAAGACTAAGTATTAGTCAGGGTATGCTCAGCTATGCTGCAGTAACAGAAACTCTCAAATCCCATGACATAGCAAAGCTTTCTTTCTTGTGCACGACTCTTTTCTCAGGGTTGGGCAGTTTAGTTACCTGTGGTAACTGCCACAGGGAGGTCAGACTCCTTTGGTCTATCCAGAGCTGCAGTAAAAGAGAAAGAAGGAGACAACGATCATGAAAGGGCTTTATGGTCCGGTCTGCAAGATGTATATCGTGCTTCCTCCTACATTCCACTGGTAAGATTCAGCCACATGGGCACAACTTAATTGCAAGAGAGACTTGGGCATATACTCTTCTACATGTCCAGAAAAAGGAAATGGGGTCGGTAGTTTCTAGCCAATCTCTGGCTCAGGCAACCGTGTTTGGTGTTCAGTCTAGAGCAAGATTACTGGGTAGCATTCACTTGCTAACATCCAGTACTGAAGAGGACAATTCAAGATTTTTCCTTTGTTTATAAGCATTAATATTTTAAAACTGTTCAGATTTGTGTTTTCCTCAGCAATACCAAGAATTGCTCTAAAATTATAGAAAGGTGAAAGGGTTAGTCACTTAATCATGTCTGACTCTTTGCGATCCCATAGACTGTAGCCTGCCAGGACAGAAGTGTCCATGGAATTCTCCAGGCAAGAATACTGCCGTGGGTTGTTTTCCTAAAACTTGAAAAATCTCATGAAGCATACATTGCAAACAACTTATTAAAATGAGCAAAGCAATGTTTTTAAGCTATGACCAATGCTCCCTTCCTGGCTGGTATTTTGGTATTTTTGTTCAGAACATCTGTCAACCCAGCTGTGACGGAAAGTAGAAGGGCTGCTGGGAAGGGGTATCTTGGTTCGGGGACAGTTCTCAAGGCTTTTGACTCAAGCCTCTTGCCCTACAGACTCTTGAGCCTTTCCAAGGGCATTGAGCATTACTCTGAGGGAAATGTAAGTCTGAAGGTTCAAGCAGGATGATAATCTGACACCTTTTGGAATATGGTCACCATAGAAGCAGGCAACACATGGTGAATATCTGACCAAAAGGAGATCAGCATCTATGTTTGCCAGAAATTTGTTTGTAGTTTAAATCATCGTATCAGGTTATTGCTATATATAATAGTTCAACTTAATCCAAAGGAAAATTCCTTTTGTGTAACCATTTTACTTGAACTACTTCCAGAATTAAATTTGACCAAAGGAAGCCACTGAAGACAGAATTTCAAAAGTATCTGCCTCGCATGAAGTCCTCCTAACAACTTTCTCCTTTTATCAATGTAGAGAGCTGATGTCCCACCGAATTCTAGATAGTCCTTTAGGAACCTCTTATCCTATTGGAAATCCAGGACTACAAGGCTTTTCCAGTAGTGATTTGATGGCAAAGGAAAGGCCAGGTGAACCTGCACCCCGATGGGAGGGAGTGATGATGTTTCCTGAATCACAATAGAGCAAAACCCTCAGTGACTGGTTCTTTTCTGCTTATTAGACTTAGCTGGAAACGACCATCTGGCAAGAAGCCTTTCTGTGTCTTCCTCCTTCCTCCCATTCCCAAAGCATTCTGACTGGGGCCAGCACTTTATGGTTGTTGGTTCTTTATTTTTCTGCAGGCAATAACTGCATAAGAACAGGGGCCTCGCCTTCTACATGTTATTTGCCCCGTAGTATTTAGTGGGCTTCCCCAGTGGCTCTGTGGTAAAGAATTCACCTGCAATACAGGAAATGTAGGAAACATCGATTCAATCCCTGGGTTGGGAAGATCTTCTGAAGGAGGAAATGGCAACTCACTCCAGTATTCTTGCCTGAAAACTCCCATGGACAGCAGAGCCTGGTGGGTTATGGTCCTAAGGGTTGCAAAGAGTTGGACACAACTAAGCAACTGGACACACACACACAGTATTTGGTGGAGCTCCTTATCCTCTGCAGAGGATAAATAACTATTTGTTACAAGGGTAGGAGTGGGAGCCATGATTGACCAGTGATTGTTTCTTACTGCTACCCCATTGAGTAGATCACTCAACCTTTTTAGTCCTCATCTGCGATGAGGTCAGACATTGCAAGTTGATGAATACAACAATTCCGTTTTGGGAAGAGATTGTGGTGCAACGCTGCTCTGGAGTGAGGAAGATCTGTATTTGAATCCCAACTCTGCCACCAGCTGGGTGACACAGGCAAGTCACTTAACCCCTCTAAGGAAAACATTTTCAATTTTGTGACTTAAAGACAGCATGAAGCAAACACAGACTTAATAACATGAGACTAGCAGTAATACCAGGCTAACACTAGGTGTTACCACATCCAGAAGTTCTAAATGCAAATTAATGATTGTGGCAAAAGTACATTCAGGTTTTTAACATCTACTGTGGCTAGGCTCTTAAGATGATGCTGGACATAAAAGCTGTCTAAGTTTACTGATAATCCAGACAATTAAATGGATGATTATAATAAATTATGATGAAAATGCAACAGATCATGTTTTATTTGGGTTGTCTTCTTCAGAAGTGTTGGTTGCTCAGTCATGTCCGACTCTCTGAGATCCAATAGACTGCAGCCTACCAGGCTCCTCTGTCCACAGAATTCTCCAGGTGAGAATATTAACCCAGGGACTGAACCTGGGTTTCCTGCATTGCAGGCAGTTTCCTTACCTTCTTGAGCCACCAGCCTGGTAATAGCAGGCAATAGAGAAAACAGTTCTGAAAAGTAGGAACCATTTTACCAAGAGTAAAGCCAGAAAGCTGTACTTTTGAACAAAACTTTGTAAAGCTGATCTGTGCCTAGACTTCACCAATGATGTTGCATGTGCTGGTGTATGTGTATGTGTGCTTGTGTGACTCTGTGTGCCTCTGCGTATGTGTGACTGTATGTGTCACACATGTGCACACACTTGCCTCTTTCCCGCAAACACTCCCCAGATATGCAGGCATGTTCACGCACTCAGATGGCAAGAGCATCAGCAGCTGTCATCTTTTCACACCAAGAGAAGTAGAGCATGAGCACACTGATGTAACAAGAAAACACATCCTTCATCAGTTCTGAAGAAAGGACAGATGACAGATAACTATATTTCTAAAGCTGGGAACACTGTCTGCATCTTCCAAGCAATGCTGGTAAAAGGTTCACTTGCTCATAAATACAGAGACTCAGCTGGCAGAAAGGGGTGGATTTTCCCAGCAAGATGCCCCTAAATGGCAACTGCCTGACGGAAAAAGATATGTGAGATGCTGAGTTAATTTAGCTGTTGTTTGTAACCTGCTTGGCCCCCTGGTTGGGTCCAGTCCTGGAATACAAATGTGAGCTAGAGGCAGCGGGCTCCTATGTATGGTTTCCGCATATGGAAGGTCTGGGCTGGGGCTAAGTGCCTGAAGCTCATGGGCGGGGTCTTTAGGAGATCCCTGTCCTCCCTGAACTCCATCTCCGCAAAGTGTGAAAATCCACTGTGAACCTCGTGCTTTAGGAACATTGTAGGACTGGATGATATTTTGAGACATTATTTTATTTATTGTGTGTTTACTGCCTCTGATTTTCTCTTTTTCTCTTTGGCCCATTTCTACAGGCTATTTGTGCGTCACTGCACAGATAAGGTATGTGGCCGAGAAGAAAGCAGAAGCCACTGACAAGAACACTTGGCTGTTTCTTTATAAACACAGAGAGTCTAGGGGTTTGTGAGAACAGCAAAGGGATGAAGTGTGTTCAGGGGCAGAGGCAGGATGACAGGGAGGGAAAGGGAGAGCTGGACTCACCAGTGGAGCTGGATCCTACAAAGACTTGAGCTGCAGGAAGAGAAAGGTGGAGTACAAAAAGTCTGGCACAGTGGGGATCAGCTTGGCTTCCTGGTAGCATCCTGATGAGGGGCCAAGACCCCAGAAAGGATGCTGTGTGCAGTGTCTCAGCAAATAGGGCCAAGGTGATGTTTCCAAAGGAGACCAGGTATGCCCAGGTCCAAAAACTGGATGTCCCTTCCCATCACCAGGAAATCCATCTAGGCTTAACTCTGAGGATGACTATGGCCAAGTTTCACAGTGGTTTCTGAAGAATAAAAAAACGCAATATATTTTTTGCACACCTGAGTTTGTGACCTAGCATTTCTACCTGCTACATATGGATAACCAACATTTTCCAGACTAGCAATTGGTCTTTATTGGAATGCTCATATATAGCATCCAATGCTAAGAATCTCTTAGAAGGGGCAGGAAACCTGTTCATAGGAAGAGTGGGAACCAAGAAGGGCTTCCTAGAAGAAATAATTATGAAATAAACACTGGCCATATGTAAGGAGTTCAGGGTAGAAGAGGAATGTTAGGAGAAAGAGAATGGCAGAGCTGGGAAGAGAGGGAAGATGTGAAGTGTTAGAGGTATTTTCTAAAAAGAATATATTTAATAAACTTATAGTGCTTACTGTAACCAGCCCCATGGAGTAGATAGTATTATTATCTACATTTTAAAATAGGGACACTGAAGCACACGAATGCTAAGAAATTTGCCTGAGAAGTTCACTGTGACTACCCTTGCCTTAAAGTGATTGTATATATCATGGCTTCATGGGTACTGTGGGGTCAGGAGAGTCATGGTCCCAAATAGCAGAAATCTAGAAACAGGGTTAAATAGGCCGACTATTATGATGGTCAATACTGAAATCAGATTGATTACATTATTTGCAGCCAAAGATGGAGAAGCTCTATATAGTCAGCAAAAACAAGACTGGGAGCTGATTCTGGCTCAGATCATGAACTCCTTATTGCCACATTCAGACTGAAATTGAAGAAAGTATGGAAAACCACTAGACCATTCAGGTATGACCTAAATGAAATCCCTTTTGACTATACAGTGGAAGTAAGAAATAGATTTAAGGGACTAGATCTGCTAGACAGAGTGCCTGATGAACTATGGACGGAGGTTCGTGACATTGTACAGGAGACAGGAATCAAGACCATCTCCAAGAAAAAGAAATGCAAAAAGGAAAAATGGTTGTCTGAGGAGGCCTTACGAATAGCTGTGAAAAGAGGAGAAGCAAAAAGCAAAGGAGAAAAGGAAAGATATTCCCATTTGAATGCAGAGTTCCAAAGAATAGCAAGGAGAGATAAGAAAGCCTTCCTCGGCGATCAATGCAAAGAAATAGAGGAAAACACCAGAATGGGAAAGACTAGAGTTCTCTCCAAGAAAAGTAGAGATACCAAGGGAATATTCCATGCAAAGATGGGTTCGATAAAGGACAGAAATGGTATGGACCTAACAGAAGCAGAAGATATTAAGAAGAGGTGGCAAGAATACATAGAAGAATTGTACAAAAAAGATCTTCATGACCCAGATAATCATGATGGTATGATCACTCACACTCACCTAGAGCCAGACATCCTGGAATGTGAAGTCAAGTGGGCCTTAGGAAGCATCACTATGAACAAAGCTAGTAGAGATGATGGAATTCCAGTTGAACTATTTCAAATCCTGAAAGATGATGCTGTGAAAATGCTGCACTCAATATGCCGGAAAATTTGGAAAAGTCAGCAGTGGCCACAGGACTGGAAAAGGTCAGTTTTCATTCCAATCTCAAAGAAAGGAAATGCCAAGGAATGCTCAAACTACTGCACAATTGCACTCATCTCACAAACTAGTAAAGTAATGTTCAAAATTCTCGACGCCAGGCGTCTGCAATAAATGAACTGCAAACTTCCAGATGTTCAAGCTGGTTTTAGAAAAGGCAGAGGAACCAGAGATCAAATTGCCAACATCTGCTGGATCATCGAGAAAGCAAGAGAGTTCCAGAAAAACATCTATTTGTGCTTCATTGACTATGCCAAAGCCTTTGACTGTGTGGATCACAATAAACTTTGGAAAATTCTGAAGGACATGGGAATACCAGACCACCTGACCTGCCTCTTGAGAAACCTGTATGCAGGTCAGAAAGCAACAGTTAGAACAGGACATGGAACAAGAGACTGGTTCCAAATAGGAAAAGGAGTACATCAAGGCTGTATATTATCACCCTGTTTATTTAACTTATATGCTGAGTACATCCTGAGAAATGCTAGGCTGGATGAAGCACAAGCTGGAATCAAGATTTCTGGGAGAAATATCAATAACCTCAGATATGCAGATGACACCACCCTTATGACAGAAAGTGAAGAGGAACTAAAAAGTCTCTTGATGAAAGTGAAAGAGGAGAGTGAAAAAGTTGGCTTAAAGCTCAACATTCAGAAAACTAAGATCATGGCATCTGGTCCCATCACTTCATGGCAAATAGATGGGGAAACAGTGGAAATGGTAGCTGACTTTATTTCTGGGGACTCCAAAATCGCCACAGATGGTGACTGCAGCCATGAAATTAAAAGATGCTTACTCCTTGGAAGGAACGTTATGACCAACCTAGATAGCATATTAAAAAGCAGAGACATTACTTTGCCAACAAATGTCCGTCTAGTCAAAACTATGGTTTTTCCAGTGGTCATGTATGGATGTGAGAGTTGGACTATAAAGAAAGCTGAGTGCCCAAGAATTGATGCTTTTGAACTGTGGTGTTGGAGAAGACTCTTGAGAGTCCCTTGGACTGCAAGGAGATCCAACCAGTCCATCCTAAAGGAGATCAGTCTTGGGTGTTCATTGGAAGGACTGATGTTGAAGTTGAAACTCCAATACTTTGGTCACCTGATGCAAAGAGCTAACTCATTTGAAAAGACCCTGATGCTGGGAAAGATTGAGTGCAGGAGGAGAAGGGGATGACAGAGGATGAGATGGTTGGATGGCATCATCAACTCAATGGACATGGGCTTGGGTAGACTCTGGCAGTTGGTGATGGACAGGGAGGCCTGGCATGCTGTGGTTCATGGGGTTGCAAACAGTCACACATGACTGAGCGACTAAACTGACTGACTGACTATGATGGTGCCTTGATGAAGAACTAGGACCCCTGGTCAAGATCAATGAATACTGCTCTGTTCTTATGTCCTGGGCCCAAAGAGTCAATTTTTCTTAAAAATCCCCTTTGCTCCAAGCAGTTCTCAATCCCTTGACCCCATATTCATGCCAATGGTTTGCTGAGCAAGGCTTTTTCACAGAGAGAATTGAAAAGGGAAGCAGCAGTCAAGACTCAACTCAAATTATCATATATTTTGAGTGAAAAAGTTCAAAAAATCAATTCTTAATTTGCAGATACATCATGATAGTTTCATGAATAAATTAAATAAAATATAGCTTGGAGAATGATAACCAACCTGACAATAATTTATGTTTCAAATCGGTATTACGGCATCCCACCCCAACAGCTATTTAAATATTAGCTCTTGTCCTACAGTTTCATTCCCTGCCTTCCTCTGATTTTGGGTTGATGTTGTCTTGATTTGCAATTTCCTTACCTTCTTTATTTGGTTTATTTGATGAGATTTGGTGAGATGAGGACATATTTTAAAATAAATGTCTGCAATAATATTTGGGTAACTTTTGAATTTTATGATCATATGCCTCTACTGGAATTTTGTAATTAAGATACTTGTAAGGAGGATTATGCCAAGCAAAGTTTGCATGGAGCCAAGTCCTATCAAGTAGGACAGCCAAGTCCTGTCATACTCCTGTCATCTATTTATAGGAGAGAATGTGGTTTATAATGATCATCCTGAGACTTATCCTAAAGTCTCAGAGGGCAACTGAAAATCACAGACTATCAATATACTTTTGAGAGACTTTATTTTTGAGGGCTCCAAAATCACTACAGATGGTGATGGCAGCCATGAAATGAAAAGATGCTTGCTCTTTGGAAGAAAAGCTATAACCAACCTAGACAGCATATTAAAAAGCAGAGAAATTACTTTGCCAACAAAGGTCTATCCGGTCAAGGCTATGGTTTTTCCAGTGGTCATGTATGGATGTGAGAGTTGGACTATAAAGAAAGCTGAGCGCCGAAGAATTGATGCTTTTGAACTGTGGTGTTGGAGAAGACTCTTGAGAGTCCCTTGGACTGCAAGGAGATCCAATCAGTCCATCCTAAAGGAGATCAGTCCTGAATATGCATTGGAAGGACTGATGTTGAAGCTGAAACTCCAATACTTTGGCCACCTGATGCGAAGAACTGACTCATTTGAAAAGACCCTGATGCTGGGAAAGATTGAGGGTGGGAGGAGAGAAAGGGATGGCAGAGAATGAGATGGTTGGATGGCATCACCGACTAGATGGACATGAGTTTGAGCAAGCACCAGGAGTTGGTGATGGACTGGGAAGCCTGGCATGCTGCAGTCCATGGGGTCGCAGAGTCAGACATGACTGAGCTACTGAACTGAATATACTCTGGTGTCATGATAAGTGTTCATTCATTCATCCAGCACTTTGGCCAGTACCAACATGTCTTTGACCTGCTATCAGCCAACTAACAAGTATTCAGACACATAAACTCTAAAAGAGATATTTGTGTGAAGTACTGTCTGTGTCAACAATGCTTCTTCAGAGGAAGGGAACTTCAGGCCAGCCCTTGAAAGAGAAGAAAAGACAAAAGAAAATTCATGCAAGGGGAATGTGCAAAGTCATGGAGGTACAGTAAAGAGGTAAGAGGCTATAGGACACTTAGAGATTATGGTAGCTGGCTTCTAATTTGGCTTCCAATGATCCTCATCTCTGATATTCACACCCTCGTATAGTCCCCTTCCACACCTAGGCAAAGCTAGTAGTGTACTGTAGAAGTGATGGTATGTGACCAGTACAATTAATCATGAAAGACATTGTATCTTCCACCTTGGTCTTTGGATTGCCCACTCTAGAAGTCAGGTGCCATATTTTAAGTACCTTATGGAAAGACCCTAAGGGGAGGAAATAAGGCCTCCCACCAACACCCTTGCCAGTCATGAGAATGGCACATGCTCGAGGATTTACAACCTTCAGTCTAAGTGAAGGCTTCACAGACTGTAGTACTAGTGAACCTCTAACTAAAAATTTAAAAGAAATGCTGTGCCAGAATTCCAAATCCAAGTTTCTCTGGATGTCATGACACATAGGAAGCATAAGATAGTAAATAATTGTTGTTGTTTTAAGCCACTAAGTTTGAGATGATTTGTTGAACATCCATGGATAAGCGATACAAAACATTTCAGTGGTTTTTAGTTCTACCAGTGGGACATGCCCTTCTTGTCTGTCCTGGGGGAAGATGTTTCCAGAACTCAAGAGAACTCTAGTTCCATGGTGAATGGAGTCTTAGAGAGGGAGTAGGTGGATTTTACTTCTCCCACAATCTCCATTTACACCACTACACAAGCCACTCCGAATCAACATAAAATCTACATATAGTAATGTGGTGGGAACTTGACTTCAAACATAGCAAACTCCCTGGTCTCATTTGAAAGGTCAGTTTGTGGTTT
Organism: Dama dama; assembly: GCF_033118175.1. Classification (NCBI taxonomy): domain Eukaryota; kingdom Metazoa; phylum Chordata; class Mammalia; order Artiodactyla; family Cervidae; genus Dama; species Dama dama. The sequence goes on along the minus strand of NC_083698.1, from coordinate 59,647,288 downwards.
TTCTACCAGGCTCCCCAAGCCTCTCCTACTCCAGGCATTTCCCTCCTTTGAGAAAATGAGTTCGCCATTTCACAGTATGGAATCCCTGCTTTCAGTACTTGAGAAATTCTTTGCCAAGGACCTGCTCGAAAGTTGTCTCCTTAATAAAAGTGTCCCTAATTTTCACCTCTTCCTCAGGACTTCCACAGACTTTTGTTCATATTTCCATGATGTTTTTTCAAAATTTATTTTAATACATTTTGCTACAGGATTATATTTTGTAAGTGGGTGGGCTTCAGGCTTTATATGTAACCCCAACAGATTACAAGTACCTCAGGACATAGTAGGTCCTTACTTTGTAGAATGGTAATGGAAACTGGGCAGGTTAAAGTCAACCAGCAGTCTCCTGTCTTTTGAGACTACATGAATTTTTCTTGTATCGCATGTTGCCTCTCACTCTGTCGTTTAGCTCATTTAGTCTCTGAACATGGACTGTTTCACTTCCTCCTCCTTCGCCTGGCAAACTCCTGCATATCCTTCAAGATTTGGCTTAGGTATCATTCACCAAACTTAGGAAGCCTTCCTTGACCCTTCCAGGTAGTTCTAGAAACTCCTTGTTAGGAATTTCTATAGCTGTCCATGAACATACTGCACATATTACTGTACATTGTTCTAGATTATCTGTATGGGTTGATGCCTTCTTGAGACTGTGAGCCTCAGTGTGGCAATTTTCAACACACAGTTATGCAACGAGGAAATGTCTATGAAATGAATGAATGAATTTTTGTTCTCTACCACTTGACCCTTATTGTTAAAATTCTAGGCAAATCTGTCCACAAGGAGGACCATTATCTTGAGACAATTTTGTAAAGCTCTGATCCTTAACACCACTCAGTTAAAAATCACAAAGGAAGCTGAAGGAAGGAGTAGGATTCCTTATAAAACTCTCAGCCTTGCCTTTTGGCTCCTGCATTAACATTTCTAGGCTTGAATTTAGAATGAGGTAACTAGAATAAATTGTGTTACATGCCACTGCACTCAATTGCAGTTCAGTTATAATTTATGAATCGCTTTGGTCATCAGAGACCATTATCATAACCAAATGCCACAGCCTTATTATGGCACCTGCACTCATCCATCTTGTACAAATGGACAGTCAGACACCAGGTGCCTATTGAGAAGGCCATTCCCAAGCTGTGCAGGTTAATGCTGATCTCTGATTAGTCCCAGATTATGTCTCTGGACTGACACTGTAATCTGAGTTCCCCATTTAGGGGAAAGATGACAATACAACGTGACATAGGATTTGCATATCTTTTTAACCTCTCAGTTTGTTTTGAGATCCCCCTCACTTTCTTCTAAGACTACAATCATGTCCTCCTCTTTTATCACATTGGTTTTCCCTCTTTCCAAAAATGTGGCTACAGTTGGATATAGATCCCTACTATTCCTTAAATGTTACTGTCATCTTAAAATGGGTTTTTCTCTTCTTTTAAAAAAAACTACAATTAGCAAAAATGAGACTTTCAAAATCACTTTATCAAGTTATGATTGACATATAAAGAGCTGTGCTTATTTTTTGCATAAAACTTGATGAATTTGGGGGTAAGTATACACCTGTGAAACCATCATCACCAAGGCCATACATATATTCATCTCAAAGATTTCACCAGCCACAAAAACAAGATTTATGGACTATCTAATAGCATATGGAGATGCTATATTTATCAAAAACAGCATTCACAGAGGGAAAAATCAATTAATTAAGAAATAGAGTCTCTGAGAGTTGTTTGTTCCCTGTAAACATTAACAGATGACTTGGAATTTACATTCTGCAAGTTGACGTTCCTTTCTAGGAATATTTCCCATCTAAAAATCATTTTCTGTTTTGTTTTTAGTTGAAATGTTATAGTCTGGGGCTCTACCCATGAGAATCACTTCCGAATCCCAATAACATATTCCAGGTAACCTTGTCTGATTGGAAAGATTGGAGGCTAACCTCAGAACAACTCTGGGAAAGGAAGCTCTACTTTACTTGACATGGTGCTTGGTATCATTGCACTTCCAGAGGACAGGACTAGAACACTCTCAGCTGTAGAGCCTGTCTCTCATGGCACCTGCTTCTCACTACACAGCTGCCAACCGCTTCTCTGTCACCCTGCTAGCATCTTCTTCCCCTGCTCTTTGTTCTTTTGTGTTATTCATGTACACTTGGAATGGCCATGTTCTCAACTCAACATCAGGAATTTGATGACTGTCTACCCCTACTTCTAACTCAGGTTCAAAAAACTGCCAAATTCCAAATTCCCAAGGATAGAACCTCAACAGCCCAGCCTATCTTTCTGAGCCAGATTTCATAAGGAGTTGGTCACTGGCCAGCCTGTCCATGATTCTCTTTGAGTAAGATGTGCAGCCTTGTTCCAATCACCTGTGACTTTAATGAGGGTCATATAATATAAACATGACCTGTTTAAGCAGAGGGTCTGAAGATGGCAAAATGCATTACAACAGAGATGTCTGAAGCATACATTTATCTTTAGCATTTGTTTTAGGCCTGAAAGTAATATTTATTTGGGCCCATATAGTTTTTCTACATGGGAAAAAAGGACAGTCATCACTTTTTATGAGTGATCCTTCAACCATGTAGTCTCAAGAGACTACCTCAGAAAAAAAACAGAACTGGAACCAGTGCTAACTTCTTACAATCCCAACAACTTACTTGAAAGTGACAGAAGGGCACTTCAAATTACTTTAGCCAAATTAACATAAATATGAACACCTGTAAGCTCACAGACCACCTAATTGGTCTATCCACAGGTACATGAGATGTCCTAGAAGCCAGACGGTGCACATGGGTGAACAGCGCCACATGGATAGGAAGTGAGACAAGAGAATACTCACTTGACACAGTCTGTAATCACAGTGCAGTCTCAACATGTGCTTTACTTTTTCTTTTTGTCTTGCCTCCTGACAATACTTTGTTTCTCATAGACTCCAAGGATTAATGAAATGTGTAGAAGAAACAACACACAAAAACTCATAATGCAAAGTATTTATTATCAATAGACAACACATACATTAGTAATCAACAAAAATTAAACAATGGTACAATTTCCAAACAGTGTTTGTGATTCATGCTATCTTCTTTATCTCAGAGTTATACATCACTAATTCATTCAAAGGATACATTGTGAGTGCAGCTGTTTGACAGCAGCTGTGTGGCAGTGGTGGTGAACAAGGCAGTTAAGATCTTTTATGTATTTCTATCCTGGCCCTCTTCCCTTTATTGCTTATTTATCCACACATCTATCCCATCTATCCCATTCTACTTGAAACAGAAAAAAATGGAGTTTAAGTGGACTACTTGAAATCAAGCTCTTCTGACTTTGAGTCCAAGGCTATTTAAAGGGTGTAGCCTCACAAACCCCCAGCATCAGGATTATCTGGGATATCATGGGAGATGCAAAGCATTGGGTTTATTAAATCAGGAAAGAGTGACAGATTTTATTTCCTTGGGCTCCAAAATCACTGCTGATAGTGACATAAAAGATGCTTGCTCTTTGGAAGAAAAGCTATGACAAAATTAGACAGTGTATTCAAATGCAGAGACATCACTTTTCTGACACAGGTACATATAGTAAAAGCTACAGTTTTTCCAGTAGTCATGTACGGCTGTGAGAGTTGGACCATAAAGAGAGCCAAAGAATTGATGCTTTCGCACTGTGGTGCAGGAAAAGACTCTAGAGAGTCCCTTGGACAGAAGGGAGATTGAACTAGTCAATCCTGAAGGAAATCAACCCTGAATATTCATTGGAAGGATTGATGCTGAAGCTCCAATACTTTGGCCGCCTAATTGGAAGAGCCGACTCATTGGAAAAAACCCTGATGCTGGGAAAGATTGAAGGCAGGAGGAGAAGGGGATGACAGAGGATGAGATGGTTGGATTGCATCATTGATTCAATGGATATGAATTTGAGAAACCTCCAGGAGATAGTGAAGGACAGGGAAGCCTGGCATGCTGCAGTCCATGGGGTCGCAAAGAGTCAGACACAACTGAACGACTGAACAGCAGCAACAACAAATCAGGTTCATTGGGACATGAGAATTACTGAATCAGACTTGCTGAGGGTGGGACTCAGGCTTAGGTTTTTTAAGTTAATTAATTTGGCTGCATAGGGCCTTTGTTGTGGCACATGAGATCTTCATTGCATCATGTGGATCTTTCATTGTGGTGCAGGGGACTCTTTAGTTCTGGCCCGTGGGCTCAGTAATTGCAGCACACCAGCTTAGTTGTTCCATGGCATGTGGGATCTCAGTTCCCCAACCAGGGATAGACCTGGAGTCTTCTGCATTGGCAGGTGGATTCTTAACCACTGGACCACCAGCAAAGTCCTAGTAGGCACCTGTCTTAAGCAAGCTCTCTAGGTGACTCATGTACCACCAATGTCAGAGAAAAGTTTGAGGCTACTTATTTTTATCTACTGCACATATGCAGGGTATTAGTAAACCTTGCTTTAATTGGACTGATTCACTGTCTCAGATCTTCTCAGAAGAATCTCATTTTAAGAATTTGAACCAGTCTATTCTGTGCTGTAAAGCATCCCAACACTCCAGTCAATCAGCATCTGCATTGTCCTAAGGCAGTGCTGCTCAACTGGGGGCAATTTTGTCCCATAGGGGACATTTGGCAATGTCTATAGACATTTTTGATTGTCATGGCTTTGAGGGGCATGATATGACTGGCAACCAGTGGGCCAAGGCCAGCGATACTGCTAAACATCCAATAACTCACAGGACATCTCCTTACAACAAAAATTATCCAGCAGAGAATAGCAATAGTGCTGAGGTTGAAAAACCCTGCCCTAGAGGATCCTAAACAATCAATGACCAAGATGCCTCTTGAAGGCATTTTGACCTGCTTTCTTCCTTCTCCACTCCCCAAGTTATTAATTGCCACTTAGAAATGGCAACATTTGCTTGCCAGGCAGAGAGGTATTCTGAATTTAAACTTGATTCAGCAAAAAAAAAAACCCAAAAAACAAAAAAAAAACTGCCACTTGACAGTGGAATCACAATATATCATACCACACTCATCCATCGTCGTCCTTCTCATTTTTTTCATATCAAATGAACCAACATCACCCTCATTAATACTTTACATAGCTATGCTATACATTTAATAAAAATGCATGCCCTTTAAAAGTCAAAATGTTCCCACTAGGACTTGTATATGATACCATATAATTTTTCTTGAAACGGGGATCTGGCCTGGAGAATGACTTCAATTTGTTTTCCAGACACATGTGACATAAATCACTATTTCACTGACTCTGATCACCAGACCATTGCTGGCCTCCAATAAATGTTTTCCAGCCCGCAAACCTTTTACCACAGAAAGTTCTTATTTTTGAAAGCTATAAACTGAAACGAAGACCCTTGACAGGCAATGCAACTTACAGCATTCCTTGTTAAAGTTCTAATTTTTACTATATCTTAGTAATAAAATAAATAATTGAAGAGAGAAAATATAACAGCACTGTCTTAGCTTGGTATCACCCAAAGCAAAATCTGTGGTGGAGGGTTTATGATGCGTAGTTAATTTGAGAATCTGATTGCGAAAAGGAGAAGCAAGGGGCTGGGGAATGAAGCAGGAGAAGAGGAAAACCCAACTACACCTTAAGGCAGCTGCACCTTAAGGACAACTGGTTGGCCACCCGATGGACAACTAGGCACTTCATACCATGAGCCTTTGGGAAACTTTGTGAAATATATCTCATTTTTCATGGGATAAATGAAAAATCAAACAGGGGCTCTGTATCAGCCTAGAGGAGTGGGATGGGGAGGGAGATAGAAAGGAGTTTCAAAGGGGAGGTGACAAAAAATGAACTGTATCTCAAAATCATCAGTCTGGGTAAGAAAGGGGGAGACAGTTTCCTTTAGCTGCCAGTCTCATAGGTCAACATTGTTGTACAGGATGCCTGCTCCCAGATTTCATTTGTGAATGTTTCAGAGATGCCCAAAGACAGGAAGTGTGAAGGGCCTAAAATAAGAAAATATTAAATCACACCTGTCAGAAATTTGTGGAAGACTGTAGAACTTGCCCCTGTAGAGGTAATTACAATGAGAGGTATGGGCAGAGTACTTAAAGAGATGAAGAAGAGGTATCTGCAACAGAACTCTTTTAATGACATACTTACATTACCCATCCACCTGTAGTGTATAAGATGAATATATAGATGTCTGAGACATATGCTATACACCTTATATATATATATATATCTTATATAGCCCTGTAAGTATTAGGTACCTATGATACACACATACATACATGCACACATATGCATGTACAAATGCAATGTATAAGTATATAAGTCAAATAAACATATACTGTTAAATGCTTATATAATATTTTATAATCATCATAGAGATTTTCAATATTTTTCTTGTCTAAGCTTAAGGACTTCCCTGATAGCTCAGATGGTAAAGAATCTGCCTGCAACACGGGAGACCAGGGTTCAATCCCTGGATCAGGAAGATCCTCTGGAGAAGGAAATGGCAACCCACTCCAGTATTCTTGCCTGGAGACTCCCATGGACAGAGGAGCCTAGCAGGTTAAAGTCCATGGGATCACAGAGAGCTGGACATGACTGAGCGACTACCACAAGCTAACTCATTTTGGCCTCATTTGAAAGGAATTATCATTTGATATTGAAATGCATGGCTACACATCTTATTGGAAGTTCATGATTAGTATGCCTTTCCAGTGGATGTTAGTTTCCTATATCCTTTGGATAATATATTTGATACTGACCCTTTCTGCTGTTTTGACTTAGAATTTGACTACTTCTGTTTAAATCCTATCTATACAACATAACAGCTGTGTGACCTTGGGCCAGTTATTGAACCTCTGTGTGCATGAGTTTCCTCAGTTATAGAATGGAGACAATGACAACACCTACCGCATACGATTTTTATAGGAACAAATAGTTAAACATGAAAAACCTTTAGGTTGGGGCCTGGCACATAGCAAGAGTTCCTAGTATCTTAGCTATTCATACCGAATAAATGTTAGCTATCATTTTTATACATGCATATCAAAACTGTATGGAAGGAGATGGGAGAAGAGAGAGGATGAAATTAGTTGGCCTAACATTTCTTGGGTCATTTCCTACCAATAAGTAATCTCCAATGTATTTGGAAACTGAACAAACACTTTAAATTGCATGTCTTTGTTTTGTTTTTAAGCACTTTGCTTATCTGAAGTTTTCTTCAGAGATAAACTTTTGAAGTTTTTAGAGAGCATTTAGCATGTAATTTGAGAATTGCTGAGTCACACTAGGGAGTTATTGAAGGGAACAGAGCCTTTAAAGTAAAAATTCAAGAAATGTTAAAAGCAAAACATCACATAAGTGACTCCAGATAAGTTGACTTGGGAGTCATACTTATAATTAGGTGACCAAAGGGTAGGAAAATCTTCAAATAAGACAAATCAGAAACATTCTCTGTACTTTTTTCTAAGTCCTGTGCTAAGACCAGATATATACAAAGCTAGATAGAAGAGTCTATATAACTCAAGAAGCTCATAGCCTAATAACCCTGCTACTTAGTTTTAAAAATATAAACCAAGTGTATATGAACCAAATGTACAAACATGTTTTAGATATAAAACAAAAAATAAGTTAATAAATGTTTTGTCTAAGTGGTCTCAGTAAAAATTCAGCCATTTGGTACAAAGAATATGATTCAAGGAGGACTATATGGGGTTTTAGAATTAATGCTTAAATGTGTCTTGGTTCCACTATTAGATGTCCACTAGATAAAGGACAATCTGGGGCCACGTCCAGGCTGTTTTATTCCTATAGAGAAAGAACAAGAGTCCAACCCTAGTCCTTGAAAATGAGAAGAAAACCTAGAAGGGAACTGGAAAGCAGATTGTAGATGGAAGTTGTAAAGTTCTTCCAACTGAAACACATTCTGTCTAAAGCAAGAAATATCACATTAATTGGGCACCTACTATGTACCAGTTTGCCACCTACTCTATGCCAGTTCTGTACGTAAGAAATGTCATAATTTCCATTTCCAAAGATCTCTAACATCTCAGAAGTTAAGTTAGCAATCCTCAAGGATTATAAAGATAATAAGAAGCCAAAGCAGAGCTATAACTCCTGGTCTATCCTGTAATACACACCATTAGATTGCTTTTTCATCTATGTGAATACCAGTTTACCAAGTAAGCAGTTGACGTATCATAGCTAGCTGGTCGATGACGATGTGAAGTCATCAGCAGTGACTTCGGGTTAGTCATTTTTAAGTCCTGGCAGTGACAGAAAAATGCTCTTGATATTTCAGAGCCATGAGTTTGACAGGGTAGATGAAACAACTGATATCAATTAGAAACACAAATTCAGATTTTCTGGCCAACTTGAAAATAAATTATATGCATAGACATCCATGAGTTAGAGTGGGAATCATTTACTGAATCAAGTAATTGCCTCTCGATGTCTGCAGCAAGTTAACTACCTAAGGCAAGTGAGACAAAGCACCCTCAAGAGAATTGTATTTGTTTATCCTGTTAAGTAGGCTTTTAATTGTGGTATGTCCCTTTGCCTAATCTCCTTGACATTTTAAGGGTGATGGTCGATTCTATACTTATTATTCATGCTGACAATAAATGAAACAAGGCAAAGAATTGATCTTCTACTAAAGGCCAGTTATGTGTAGGAAAACAGAATGGTGAGCACAAGAATCTCTGTACTGTCTCTGTCCTCTGCTATCTATCAAGCTAAGCCCACGTGGTTTCTTCTTTTCTAGAGGTATTGGGATTGGAGCAGAGATTATGCATCAGTCTCTGGTCCCAGAATCATCACTGCTCTGCAACCTCGGGAAGACTCTTAACCTCTATGATCAAAGTAACCGCATTTGATGTAACTGATATTCATTTACACACTTTGAGAGTGACTGAAATTTTCACATACACATTCTTTTACTTAATGTATACATCCTCCATAAATCCTACCACGCTGGTGATACTACCTCTGCTCTTCAGGTAAAGAAACTAAGATTTCGAGATGGAAACTTTTTTTATCCAGGTTCCAATAAAGAACTGAACTGACCCCCCCAGTTCCACATACTGCCTACTATAGTATGTTGGTCATGGACCTCTCCACTTCGGTAAAATTAGAATTTTCTTATCTCAAATTAAAAGCAATCAGATGTTAAGAATGTTCAAATGTAACTTTCTTCTTAGTGAACTTTGCTCTAGGAGCAGCAATCAATGACTTAGATTTAACTCCTCTCCCTTCCTTTCATGCCCAACTTCTGTTAAGACCTTTTGAGTGTCTGCTGTAAGCTTTCTTGCCTCTTTTCTTCCATTCTCCATCCCACTGCCTAGTTCAGACGTATGCCAAAGCCTTTCCTGGGTCCTAGCCTCCTCCTCACTTCCTTTCAATCTATTCTCTCTGCACTTTTGGCTGTTTGACTTTCATTTTATAGTTCTCTTTGCTGTGAGAAACCCTTGACTCACTCCACTACTCTCCCAGGGTCAGCTCCTATGCAGCCCTCATCCCATCCCAACCCAACACCAGCTGTTTTCAGCAGTCAGGCACCCTGGGTTGCTTCACGCCTCCATGCGGTTATTTCTGTCTGGAACCCTACTGTCACCTTACCAAAGAAAGAATTTTCTTTATCCTTGAAAGCTCAGCTACCCCACCACTTTCCTCCCCCTCCCTCTCCTCCTTACTCACACCCACTTCCCCTTTTAGTCAGATCTACTATTCACCCACAATTGTCAATTTTATGAAGATGACAGTGAAGAGTTCCCACAAACTGGCAAACAAGGTAAGTAAAATGATTCTCTGAGAGTTAAACCTTAAAACCAATATGTAAAGAATCAAGGCAGAGAAGAGCAAAGTTATCTTTAAGAGACAGAATAGTTTTCAAGCTTTAAAGATTGGGTTATAATACATGTGAAAACTTTAGGGCCAGGTTTGCTTTGGAATTCAGAGGGTTCTTTTTTTTTTTTTTTGTAGTACAGTACAACTACCTTATGTTCTATATATAATGTGTGCATGCTCAGTTGCTTAGTCCTGCCTGACTCTTTGCAACGCTATGGACTGTAACCCACCAGTCTCCCCTGTCATGGAATTTTCTCATGGAATATTCCAGGCAAGAATACTGGAGTGAGTTGCCATTTCCTTACTCCAGGGGATCTTTCCAACCCAGGGATCAAATCCACATCTATTGCATCTCCTGCATTGGCAGGCAGATTCTTTACCACTGCACCACCTGGGGAGCCCTTCTATATATAATATTCTCGATGTAATGCATCATGGAAATCATCAGTATTTGTACAATGAAAGTATGAACCTTACACTAAGAAGCATAAATAAAGATTATGAATAGCTTCATGTTATTTCAGGTTACATTTGCCTTCAATTTACCACTTTTAGTTTTCAGAACTTTGAGGATTTCAGAATTGTGGATAATGGGTTGTGAACCTCTTTAAATAAACAAATTCTCCATCAGGAATGGAAGCAGTTAGCTACAGAGAAGTGAGTCAATAAGTCCACATTCAAGAAGAGGGAATTATACACAGGTGTGAGGACCCAGAAGCTGGACCACAGGGGACCACTTTGGAGGCTGCCTACCCTACAAGGGATTGTGAAGTATTCCAGGATTAGATAAGCCTGAGCTGTTTTCATCCCTAGAGGAAAGGGTCAAGGAGAGAGAGTCATTTACAGAACCTGGAAGGATGGAGTCATGTGGAGAGGGCAGCCTTGAAAGATACTGTGTCCTTGGGTTAAGGGAACAGACATCTTCTGATAACTCCATAGGTGGAAAGCAGGTGGAATAAATACCCTGACCTCTTTTTTCTCTCCTCTTCCATCTCTTGATGGACCTCTAGACTGGCAGAACCCAATTAGATGCCCTAAAGCAAGAGAGCACATTGATGTAGTTGGTTGAGGTCAAACTGCAAGGACAGAGAGTGAGTCTGGAGGGATAAATAGAAGATAGCAACCAGCACATAACACTAGTATCTGGAAAATTACCTGTCAGGGACATTTAGGTCCCAGGGAACTTGCATTTGAAAGGTTAATTTGGTACAAGGTATTAGTACCTTTTAATGACCTATAATGGAAAAGAATCTGAAAAAGAATACACACACACACACACACACACACACACACACACACATATATAAAAGAAACTGAATCACTTTGCCATATGCCTAAAACTAACATCAATACTGTAAGTCAACTACAAACTACAGTTCAATAAGAAAAGGTTAACTTGAATTATGATTATTTTTAAAGCATGAGATAGCTTAACAACTGCATTATAAATTTCTGGTCATCAAGAATGGAGTCACATTTACCTCTGAATATTATGTACTAATTTGCTCATGCCAACACAGGTTCTCAAAAATTTCAGTATTTGAGAAGTGGAAGGAACCTCAACAATTACACAGTGAACACACTTTTTATTTTAAGAATGAGAAAATTGCTGAGATAATAAGTGAATTGCCTAAGACCACACAATGCTAAGCCCACATGTTCTAACACTATCTGTAATTTACTAATTCCTTAATAGTCATGATAATAACTTTGCAAGTATATAACATTTGAAAGTTTACAAAGAGCTTCCACCCACATGATCTCACAATAATTCTGAGTTACTTAGAAGGTAAATGCTATTTCCATTTTATAACTCAGAGAGTGACCGACATAGATGCTATTTTCAACACAACAAAAATGCCATAATAAGCGTAGAAAATAATATAGAAGTTTGGAGCTTATTGAATTCAGCCATTCATTCTCATTACATAGAATTATCTCCTCTAATTGGCTATGGCAATTCTCTGAACTACAAACTGAAGGGCTGCTCAATGAGAAACCAATATAGGATCATGTTGTATGAAAATGCTGAGAGCAATGCTGTGTTAGTTTCAGATGCACGGCAAAGTAATTCAGTTGTACATATATATGTATCTATTCATATATACATTCTTTTCCATATACCTGAAACTAACACAACATTGCTAATCAAATATACTCCAATAGAAAATAAACAAATTTTAAAAAGGAAATGGCAACAGCAGACTGAAAGAGATCTCAGGGAGTCTTCCAAGGGGAGAAAGGGAATAAAACAGCCCTGCTAAGGGCCTTTCCTTCTGTACCATAGATAGAGTGCCTCCTCGTGACATATCTATTGCATTATCCAGAAAACAAAGCCTATAATCTCTTGGAGGACTCTACACAATGAACATACATACACGCATACAAAAGAAAAAAAAAAGCAGTAGGCTGAGGAGCAAACCGGGGTAAAATTTGAAGCCTATAATATTGTTCTAATTTAATCCACTGCTATTTAACAAACTGCAAAACTCAATAGTTTAAAATAACATCACTTTCTATTATAGCCCACAATTTCACAGGTCAAGAATTCCTGTAGGGCTCTGCTGAGCAATTTTCCCGTTCACATAGCAATGACTGGAATGATTTAGTGATATTCAGCTGAAGGCTGACCTGGTCTGGAAGAGTCAAGAGACTATTCACATACCAGCATCTTGATGGGGATGTCTTGAAAGTTTAGCTCACCTCTGCCTCTCTCCCTCTGTTTAGCTTCAGGGCCCTCTATGAGATATATCCAGTAGGGTAGCTGGATTTCTTACCTGGCCACTCAAGACTCCCAAAGCCTTAAAAGGCAGTCGCTGGCCTCTGTTCAAGGACCGGCCCAGAACTGGCACAGCACTAGTTCACCTGTGCAGGTTTGGTCCAAGAAGTCACAGGTTGACCCCCTTTAAGGAGAAGCCAAACAGACTCCACCAATTAGTGGGAGCAGCCCCAAAGAATTTATGACCGTCTTTGGTGGTGGTGGTTTATCACTAAGTCGTGTCTGACTCTTGTGACGGCACGGAACATAGCCTGCCAGGCTCCTCTGTCCATGAGATTTCCCAGGCAAGGATACTGGAATGGATTGCCATTTCCTTCTCCAGAGGATCTTCCTGATCCAGGAATCAAATCCTGATCTCCTGCATTGCAGGTGGATTCTTTACTGACTGAGCTATAAGGGAAGTCCCATGACTATCTTTAATCCCATATGATCCTTACTATAAACTGCTCCTATTTTCTCCATCTTTTCACTGTTATCACTTATTTGACATTTTTTACAGTTATAACCTGAAGAAAATAATGAGGGCACAGGCTGGGGGTAATTTTTATTTCCAGGAACATGCCCCATCAATTGGAGACATAAGTTGAAATAACTGATCTCTCTAGCATTACTGGTATGTGTGTTGTTTCACCAGCCTGGGTTTAAGTGATGTAATGTATTCATAGCCTCGAAAATGATGCCCTTAATTCCTCTAACCACCTACTCATATTGCAGATGTTTACAGATTCTTCATCCCAGATATTTTAAGAATCCTTAGGCTTGTTTATCCATGTCTGTTGCTCACTTCTCTCTGCCACGGAGCTTGGGGCTATCTCATGGGAGTGGCCATTGCTTCTGTCACTCTCTCTGGTTTTGATGCTAGTTCACTTCAATCCAACTCCTGAGCACAATTATTCAGGAAATTTTTTATTGTTATTTCAATCCTCATGGTGCTATGAAAGAATGACCCTCCCTTTCCAAATGAAAAGGACAAAACTTCCTCTCTATTTTTATTCTTACAGAAGACGTGTCTCTTTGTGAAGCTGCCCAGCTGTCCAGTGTTCAGTTCAGTTCAGTTGCTCAGTCGTGTCCAGCTCCTTGGGACCCCGTGGACTGCAGCACGCCAGGCCTCCCTGTCCATCACCAACTCCCGGAGTTTACTCAAACTCGTGTCCATTGAGTCAGTGACTCCATCCAGCCATCTTATCCTCTGTCGTCCCCTTCTCCTCCTGCCTTCAATCTTTCCCAGCATCAGGATCTTTTCAAATGAGTCAGTTCTTTGCATCAGGTGGCCAAAGTGTTGGAGTTTCAGCTTCAACATCAGTCCTTCCAATGAATATTCAGGACTGATCTCCTTTAGGATGGACTGGTTGGATCTCCTTGCAGTCCAAGGGACTCTCAAGAGTCTTCTCCAACACCACAGTTCAAAAGCATCAACTCTTTGGCACTCAGATTTCTTTATAGTCCAACTCTCACATCCATACATGACTACTGGAAAAACCATAGCTTTGACCAGATGGACCATTGTTGACAAAGTAATGTCTCTGCTTTTGAATATGCTGTCTAGGTTGGTCATAACTTTCCTTCCAAGGAGTAAGCATCTTTTAATTTCATGGCTGCCATCACCATCTGCAGTGATTTTGAAACCCCCCAAAATAAAGTCTGCCACTGTTTCCATTGTTTCCCCATCTATTTGCCATGAAGTGATGGGACCAGATGCCATGATCTTAGTTTTCTGAATGTTGACCTTTAAGCAAACTTTTTCACTCTCCTCTTTCACTTTCCTCAAGAGGCTCCCTAGTTCTTCCCTTTCTGCCATTAGGGCGGATGTCACCTGCATATCTGAGGTTATTGATATTTCTCCCAGAAATCTTGATTCCAACTTGTCCTTCATCCATCTCAGTGTTTCTCATGATATACTCTGCATATAAGTTAAATAGCAGGGTGATAATATACAGCCTTGATGTACTCCTTTTCCTATTTGGAACCAGTCTGTTGTTCCATGTCCAGTTTTAACTGTTGCTTCCTGAACTGCATACAGGTTTCTCAAGAGGCAGGTCAGGTGGTCTGGTATTCCCATCTCCTTCAAAATTTTCCAAAGTTTATTGTGATTGACACAGTCAAAGGCTTTGTCATAGACAATAAAGTAGAAATAGATGTTCAGAAATAGATGTTTTTCTGGAACTCTCTTGCTTTTCAATGATCCAGTGTATGTTGGAAATTTGATCTCTGGTTCCTCTGACTTTTCTAAATCCAGTTTGAACATCTGGAATTTCACAGTTCACATATTGTTGAAGCCTGGCTTGGAGAATTTTGAGCATTACTTTCCTAGCATGTGAGATGAGTGCAATTGTGCAGTAGTTTGAGCATTCTTTGGCATTGCCTTTCTTTGGGATTGGAATGAAAATTGACCTTTTCCAGTCCTGTGGCCACTGCTGAGTTTTCCAAATTTGCTGACATATTGAGTGCAGCACTTTCACAGTGTCATCTTTTAGGATTTGAAATAGCTCAATTGGAATTCCATCACCTCCACTAGCTTTGTTCATAGTCATGCTTCCTAAGGCCCACTTGACTTCACATTCCAGGATGTCTGACTCTAGGTGAGCAATCACACCATCGTGATTATGTGGGTCATGAAGATCTTTTTTGTACAGTTCTTCTGTGTATTCTTGCCACCTCTTCTTATTATCTTCTGCTTCTGTTATGTCTATACCATTTCTGTCCTTTATTGAGCCCATCTTTGCATGAAATGTTCCCTTGATATCTCTACTTTTCTTGAAGAGATCTCTAGTCTTTCCATTCTATTGTTTTCCTCTATTTCTTTGCACTGATCACTGAGGAAGGCTTTCTTATCTCTCCTTGCTATCCTTTGGAACTCTGCATTTAAGTGGGTATATCTATCCTTTTCTCCTTTGTTTTTTGCTTCTCTTCTTTTCACAACTATTTGTAAGGCCTCCTCAGACAGCCATTTTGCTTTTCTGCATTTCTTTTTCTTGGAGATGGTCTTGATCCCTGTCTCCTGTATAATGTACGAACCTCTGTCCAGTGTCACCTTATGTTTTATTCTGCTATGCAGAGCCAGGTACCTTGGGGTGCTGATGCAGCCAGGGAAGTTGGCACTAGAGGAGCTCTGTCACCTACATGGCTACAAGTTATGTTCAGATCCCTCCTCCCAGACTTTGATTAGACAACTGTGCTATCGATGGCTCAGGGTATAACTTTCCCCTTTACTTACGGTGTGTCATCTCTCAGGACTGCTGTCTGCCCTTTTCCCCCCACCCCAGCTTCTCTTAGGACATGCCATCTCCCCATCCCTCACTCCCCTCTCTACAGTCTCTCATGTATGTCTCTATACCCTGAGCTTTGATGTTCATAGAGTTCTTTAGTTACCCTTGTGAACTCCCTTCAAGCTCTAAATAAATCAATAAATGCAAACAGATGTGTGATATGTGTCTGCATGTTTGGGGGTGAGATAGAGTGTCTAAATCCCTTCAACAGAAACATCTTTTTTACAGTCCCTGTCAAACAAAATTTTTAGATTGTTGCATTCTTTTCTAACCATATATAAACCCCATTTACTTCACCTTTGCCTTGGCTAGAAACCTGAGTTGGAAGAAAAATAATTTCTGCATTTATTTCCAGTATAGAGAATTCTCTTTCCTATTTATCATTCAGGGGACTAAACCAAAATCTGCTGTCCCTCAAAGTCCATTCTGATTGGTCTGGTTATGAACACAGGTGCTTGGCACAGAATAGGGCCCATTTGCTGTTTCTGCACAGCCTGGGGTGGAGACTGGGATTGTCTGATTCCTTTTTTGGGGGTATATAATTGGTTTGCAATACTGTGTTAGTTTCTGCTGTATACATATATTCCCCTCATCCCCAGTCCACCCCTCTAGGTCATTACAGAGCACTGAGTTGAGTTTCCTGTGTTATATAGCAATTTCCCTCTAGCCATCTATTTTACACATGGTAGTGTACATATATCAATGCTACTCTCTCAATTCGCCCCCCGACCTCTGCCATTCCCCCACTGTGTCTATAAGTCCCTTCTCTGGTTCTTTTAAAGACTGAAGTTTGGGAAATATGATTCCCAGTGTTCCTCCCAAATCCTCAAGTTAGGTTGTTGACATGCATGGGGAAGATCTGTCCCTCAGGAAGGATCGGTAGTGTCAGGACCCTTCTAAGGATGATCACAATGATTTGAGAATGTACCACCAGCAGAATCAGTGTGTGAGTTTGTCCCTTTTTCTCCTTCACACACAGAGAGAGCACAAAAAGGGGCCCTGGCATTGGATAAACTGCCTTCTCAAGTCATTCAGCCTTACAAACAGTTAGATAATTCTAATTATACATGAATCATCTGTGTCTGATTTGTTTCATCAACATATGTCTCAATTAGTTACCATTACATATTTTGAGTTCTCACAGCATTGTAAATGCACAACCCCATGGACTGTAGCCTGTCAGATTCCTCTGTTCATAGAATTTTCCAAGCAAGTGGGTTGCCTACTCCAGTGGTGTCAGGAAGCATTTAACAATAGGCTTCCTGTGTGCTGTTTTGGATCTGTCAGGAACCCTCTGGCCCTTACTGATTCATTTCTCATTATGGTGATAAATACCCTCTTCTTTTTTATGAACCATAGGGTAAAAGGAGATTGTTTGCAACTCTCTCTTTGATAGGGATCTTCTTATGTTTTCTAAGTCTGGATTTTAATCTTTATCTGTGCTGAGAATAACCACCTTGTAAGACAGTATATATGTGCACGCCATGTTGATTAAAACACCTTTGCTCCATCAGAGCTTTGGTCCCCGTGTCTTTCTTTCTATTCTTTCTGTCTCTCTCTCTATATATATTTATGGCTAATTCCTTGGCGTGTGGAGGCCCGCTGAGCTCACTTTCTTGCCCGGGCTTCTAAGGCCCACTTGAGAGGGCGCCTGGTGCCTACGTGCAGCAGCACAAGCCCTAAGAACAGGGCTCTATTGGCTTTCCGCGTAAACCAGGAGATATCAGCCTCTTTCTCTCTCTTACTTTCTTATCGTTGACTCTGGACCACCAGGTTCCGGTCCATTAAAGGACCAAGACAGTGGACCTTCCTGACCCAGGGATCAAATCTGTGCTTCCTGCGGCTTCTACATTGGCAGGTGAATTCTTCACCACTGCGCCACCAGGCTTCCCAAGAAGCTCTGTCATTCATCGCTGAATGTTCTTTTGCCTTGTGCTTTTTTGAGTCTCTTTTGACACCAACATCATCTCTCCCCTAGAGGTGCAAATATCCTGATCTCAGAACAAATTAGATTCTGTAAAACAACCCAGGCAGTTTCAAAGAAGGAAGGAGGGAAGGGGAAACTGAAGGCAGTTTGGCAAGAAATAAGAGGGTATTTAAAAGAGATTTCCCACAGCCCCCACTGCAATCTCCTTACTGTCTGTTGACAGAAAGTTCATGGTAGGTCCCTGTGAATCTCCTAAATGTGTGTGTGTGTGTGGTGTGTGTCTGTGTGTGTGTGTGTTTTAAACAAAAACAACTTAAAGAATTTTTTCTTGTTATCAATGCAATACACATTCATGATAGGAAATGTGGAATTTCCATATAAGAAAACAGAAAATTTTTTAAATATCATTGGGAAATAAATTCTACTGACACTATGGTAAATATTCTCCATGTTTGTTTTTTTTCTGTATATATAAACAGATTTGATAACACATGGATCACACCATACATTGTTTTGTAACCAACTTTCTCATCGGACAAACTATCTTGAATAATCTTAGTATTCATATAAGTAATTTTTTAGATGATCATTTAAAATAGATTATAGCATCTCAGTTTATGGATTCACCATTATTTCACTATTTGCATGCATGCATGCTCAGATATTCAGTCATGTCTGATTCTTTGCAATCCATGGACTATAGCCCATCAGACTCCTCTGTTCATGGAATTATCCAGGCAAGAATACTGGAGTGGGGTTGCCATTTCCTCCTCCAGGGGATCTTCCTAACCCAGGGTTTGAACCCATGTCTCTTGTGGCTTCTGCACTGGCAGGAAGATTCTTTACCACTGAGCCACTTGGGAAGTCCCATTTCACTATTTACTTACTGATAAAAATGTAGGTTGCTCTATGTTTCAGTCTTATAAATTATACTGTGTGGAAAATGCTGTATAAATGCATCTGAAAATACACCTATTTTTTTTCTTAAAATCAACACCAAACTCCTACCTGTGCAATTATTGGGTCAAAGAGTTTGGACACTTTAGGAATTTTGATACGTAGTACTAGCTCTCTGTTGAAAGTGGGTTCAAATCATCTTGAGTAGTAATGGGATATACAGTGAATATTATCATTATTTATAATTTTTGCCAACCTAATTAAAACTAGCATTTGTTTAATTTGTAATTCTTAAATAACTAGTTAAATTGAGTATTCACCCCTTTATATACTACTATTTTCATTTCTTCTTTTGATAAGTGCTTTTTCATTTATCTATTAAAAATATTTATCAAATACACAATATGTGTCAGATTAATTATTTGGTCATACATCTTTTTCTAGTTATCTATTAGGATGTTTTCATTAGTCTTACTGATTTGATTCAGCTCTTTATGTAGTGATGATATTACCACCTCTGTCTTATATACTGCATGTTCTATTTCCAGGGTTTTTTTTTTTTTTTTGGCTTGTGTCTGATGATTTTGTGGGGTTTTTTCCTTATGTACAGAGTTGGTGGCTCAGCTGGTAAAGAATTCACCCGCAATGCAGGAAACATGGGTTCGATCCGTGGTTTGGGAGGATGCCCTGTAGAAGGGAACGTCTACCCACTCCAGTATTCTGGCCTGGACAATTCCATGGACTATATATTCAAGGGGTCACAAAGAGTTGGACACGACTGAGTGACTTTCACTTTTGTTCTCCTTATGTACAGAGCTTATATTTTAATGTAATCAAACACTGAAATGTGTGTGTGTGTGTGATTTGTCTTCTTAATTAGAAAGGTCTTTACCATAAATAAAGAAATAAAGGAAAGTGAGGTGTTTAGAGTCATTAAGTTGATTTATATCCTCAGTTATTTTATTAGATGCTAGAGACTGGCATGGCTATAATTATTTGGAAAGTAACTTAAACATTATTACAAGCTGTTCAGAAAGCTGTTGATTTCAGATAGCTTGATGGAGTCTGAGATTGGCCTAATTAATATTGAGAACTAATCTATATCACATTCTTGGAACTGTAATTACATTTGGGTAAATGTCTTTACCTCAGCACAATCCCTCTGATAGCCTCATCTGATTCCACATAAAGTGAGAAAATGGAATAGAATAATATCAAATTAACAACATTAAAGAACACAGAGTCCATGTATTTTACTAAAAATGCCTTAACATAACCTGTTTACAGCATAAGCCCACTTAACTTAGGAAAGCCTTACCCTGACCACTGGCATAGATTAGGTCAGATATGCCTCTAATGCCTTATCATGACACCTCATTCCTCTCTTTCAAGCCACATGTGGAAATGGCAATCATTAGACAATTGCAGAATCACTGGTTTAATGTTGGCCTCTGCTATACTATAAGCTCTGTGAGGTACCCCTGCTTTGCTGGTTACTACATGCCCAAGCCAGGCTTCAGCAATACGTGAACCATGAACTTCCAAATGTTCAAGCTGGATTTGGAAAAGGCAGAGGAACCAAAGATCAAACTGCCAACATCTGCTGGATCATCAAAAAAGCAAGAGAGTTCCAGAAAAACATCTATTTCTGCTTCATTGACTACGCCAAAGCCTTTGACTGTGTGGATCACAATAAACTGTGGAAAATTCTGAAAGAGATGGGAATACCAGATCACCTGACCTGCCTCTTGAGAAACCTGTATGCAGGTCAGGAAGCAACAGTTAGAACTGGACATGGAACAACAGACTGGTTCCAAATAGGAAAAGGAGTTCGTCAAGGCTGTATATTGTCACCCTGCTTATTTAACTTATATGCAGAGTACATCATGAGAAACACGGGGCTGGAAGAAGCTCAAGCTGGAATCAAGATTGCCGGGAGAAATATCAATAACCTCAGATATGGAGATGACACCCACCCTTATGGCAGAAAGTGAAGAAAAACTAAAGAGCCTCTTGAGATAAGTGAAAGAGGAGAGTGAAAAAGTTGACTTAGAACTCAACATTCAGAAAACTAAGGTCATGGCATCTGGTCCCATCACTTCATGGCAAATAGATGGGGAAACAATGGAAACAGTGGCTGACTTTTTTTTTTTTGGCTCCAAAATCACTGCAAATGGTGATTGCAGCCATGAAATTAAAAGACGTTTACTCCTTGGAAGGAAAGTTATGACCAACCTAGACAGCATATTCAAAAGCAGAGACATTAATTTGCCAACAAAGGTCCGTCTAGTCAAGGCTATGGTTTTTCCAGTAGTCACGTATGGATGTGAGAGTTGGACTATAAAGAAAGCTGAGCATCGAAGAATTGATGCTTTTGAACTGTGGTGTTGGAGAAGACTCTTGAGAGTCCCTTGAACAGCAAGGAGATCCAACCAGTCCATCCTAAAGGAAATCAGTCCTGGCTGTTCATTGGAAGGACTGATGTTGAAGCTGAAACTCCAATACTTTGGCCACCTGATGGAAAGAGCTGACTCATTTGAAAAGACCTTGATGTTGGGAAGATTGAAGGCAGGAGGAGAAGGAGACGACAGAGGATGAGATGGTTGGATGGCATCACCGACTCAATGGACTTGAGTTTGAGTGAACTCCAGGAGTTGGTGATGGACAGGGAGGCCTGGCGTGCTGCGGCTCATGGGGTCGCAGAGTCGGACATGACTGAGCGACTGAACTGTACTGAACTGAACACGCCCAAGACCTAAAACAGAGTTGGTACTGAAGACAGCTGGTTCTCAGAAGGATTGAATATCTGAATTAATGGGCCCTTTCTTTGTGGAAATGGGACTTTCATCTTACCTTTTTAACTGGTATTTCTAATCAGGCCGGGGGATATTACAAACTAAGGCCCTGGGCTAAATTTAGCCAGACCCATTCATTTCTACATTGTCCATTGTTGCTTTCCTGCCAGCTACAGAATTGCATAGTTGCATCTGGCCTGCCAAGCTTAAAACATGTATTAGCTGGCCTTTTATAGAAAATTTTCTGACCCCTGCATTAGATAAGTGATTTTACTCAATATCATCATTCCCAACAGTCACACTGGCATCACTTCTCAATTCATTTTTTGTAGTGCGCTGAAGAAATACTGATCCTATACTTTGAACCCCTTGCATAGGCTCGGCTAATGAACAGGCAAGAACAAACTTTGCAGCTCAGACTGTGACTGATGTAGAGAGGCTAGGGACAAGCCTAATGAACTCCTTTCTTGACCTGAAAAGAAAGAACTCTACATAGGGCAGTAAATCTAGCAACAAAATCCTAAACGCCAAAAAATTTCATATGCTGAACTTCTGATAATTTTATTGTGAGAATAACTTTCTCTTATAGAAATTTGTTGTTCATGGAATTTGAAAGACCTTGAAAAGACAGTCCTCACTCTTAATATAAATGTATTACCTATTAATACTGGATCTGTCAGCTACACCTAGGAGGTTGTCCTCCAGGTCTCAGAGGTTCTTAGAGTTCTAGTTGTAAACACCAGGGACATTTCCTGTGCAGGAAGCTATCTTTCCTCCATGTAGCTACTTAGTACACCCACTGGACCTGCTAAAGCAGCAACTTCTTATCTGGATTTTATACAACCATGCCTGAGGTGTGACATGATGGTAGGCTAGCAGAACAATTAGATGGTGCCAAAATCTTACCATTGAAAAGATACTCAGAAAGACTCATGCAGCCTTTATAAGCACAAGGAAACTTGGCAAAGGAAACCTGAGTAAATCTCTTTTAGTTGTATTTTGAAACTGAAACACTGATGCTAAATTACAGATGAGGCTGGACTCTGTGGCTTAGGCTAAAGATTCAATGAATTTCCCCAATTGAAAACAGTATCTTAGCTGATTCAATACAACCTAATGTTCCATCTCCCAACAAAGTTCTAAAGGAGATGGATGTAGAGAAAGATAGATACCAAGAGAAAGTACTGAACTTGCCTGCATGTCAGCATGGCAGGCATCTACATCAAGGCTGGGATGTCAGAGAAGAGAGCTCAAGAAGGAAATGTACCCAGGTACTGGGTTTCAGGTCAGGGCTCCTGCTCAGGCCACCAGGTATAGGAAGGAAAAGAAAAAATTAGCTACTCCTGATCTTCTGGTGCTCGATGAGTCTATCCATTAGAAATAGGGCCCACAAGATGTCTTGGAGCCTGGTTTTTGAGATGAGTTTTCCTCCTACTTTTGGAGAGCAGGAATAGGGGACAGTTAATGATACAGCTTCCTTTTCCATACAGGCCCATCCTCTTGGTCAGGAAAAGGCTATTTCTTTGAAGTAAAGTTGCAAGGGATAGCAATAAAAGGAATACGACTTGATTTCCATTTATTACTCAGGTGACCTCAGGGGCAGAGTGACTCACCAAAGACAGAATTCAAATGCTCTGGGACATTTGAGACCAAAGCTATTTTTACATCACCCCTTTAAGTGGGAGAAAAATGGGACACAGGAGGAGAGACTCTTCAGGGCCCTCGTTTGCTCTGATTCTTCTGATCCTTTGCTGTCTGAAAGGCTGGCAGAGATAGAGAAACTGCCTTGAAAGGCAGGCACACTGACGGTGAGGCATATTCACTGATAACCTGAGCACAGAGGAGGAAGAAAATCCACAAGAATCAGGAACTCAAACATGAGAATAGCTTACAGCTATGGAATATAGAGACATATATCTGAATAAGGCCTGTGAGTCAAGGCATCAGGAAGACAGAGAGCTATGTTCCAGAAACTTGGCTTAAGGGGGAAGATAATGCAGGTTAACTTGACATCCACTTTGGGAACAGTCCAATCCTAAATGGTTAAAAGCCAAATATTTTGGTGTTTAAAGTTAACTCTCAGTTAAGGGATGTAAAGGACTCGATCACCTCAGAATCATAGCTAACATGGAGAGTAGTTGCTAAAGCAGGGTCTAATGGTATTCACAGTGTGAGTGTCCTTTCTCAGCACCCAACAACTTACCAACAGTGGACCCAGAGTCATTATTTTTGCCCAGAATTCATGTTTCTTATTAACCTTCGCCAGCATTAGGGTGCTTCTGGGAAAAATAAGCTGTGTAAAATAGATATTTGAAGATGAGGGGGAAGAAGGGCTATTTAATTGCCATATGTGGCAAAATTTATTTGGATTTGAAATTCCTTTTTTTTGTTTTTTTTTTTTTGCTATCCAGTGGGGTACTGGGAGATCATACTGTTCATGGGGTTCTTGTGGCAAGAATACTGGATTTGGTTTGCCATTCTCTCCTCCAGTGGGTCATGTTTGGTCAGAGCTCTTCACTATTAGTCATCTGACTTGGGTGGCTCATAGCTTTATTGAGATACACAAGCCCCTTCACCATGACAAGGCTGTGATCCACGAAGGGGTATTATCTAATAATGGCCAAAAGCAAAGAGGGACTAAAGAGCCTCTTGATGAAAGTGAAAGAGGAGAGTGAAAAAGCTGGCTTAAAACTCAACCTTCAAAAAACTAAGATCATGACATCTGGTCCTATTACTTCATGGCAAATAGATGTGGAAAAAGTAGAAACAGTGACAGACTTTATTTTCTTGGACTCCAAAACCACCGCAGACTGTGACTGCACCCATGAAATTAAAAGACGCTTTCTCTTTGGAAGAAAAGCCTAAACAGACTTAGTGAAGTGAAGTGAAAGTCGCTCAGTCGATCCTACTCTTTGTGACCCCATGGAATTCTCCTGGCCAGAAAACTAGAGTGGGTAGCCTTTCCCTTCTCCAGGGTATCTTCCCAACCCAAGGATTGAACAACATATTAAAAAGCAAAGACATCAGTTTGCTAACAAAGGTCTGTATAGTCAAAGCTATGATTTTTCCAGTAGTCATGCATGGATGTGAGAGGAGGACCGTAAAGAAGGTGGAGCGCCTAAGAATTGATGCCTTCAAACTGGTGCTGGAGAAGACTCTTGAGGGTCCCTTGGACTGCAAGGAAATTAAACCAGTCAATCCTGAAGGAAATCTTCCCTGAATATTCATTGGAAGGACTGATGCTGAAGCTGAAGTTCCAATACCTTTGCCACCTGATGCAGACAGCCAACTTACTCGAAAAAGACCTTGATGCTGGGGAAGACTGGGGGCAAAAGGAGAAGAGAGAAGCAGAGGATGAGATGGTTGGATGGCATCACCAACTCAATGGACATGAGTTTGAGCAAGCTCCAGGAGATAGCGAAGGACAGGGAAGCCTGTGTTGCAGTCCACGGGGTCACAAAGAGTCGGACATGACTTAGTGACTGAACAACAACAACTGGGAGATTAGTGCCCATGCCCCTGGCCGCACCCCCTCCTCCAGGCCTGCTTGGTCTCATCGGCTGCCCCAACACACGTGACCTCTTACCCAGGGCTCTTCCATACTGTACTTACCCCAGACTGGGACAAAAAGGCAGCACGTTCATTTAACTATTTTTTATATTAATACCATAGACAAGGACCTTTTTTAAGAACTAGAGTTAGTAAATTAGACAAATAAAAGAGATAATACCATACGGTTTCTCTTATATATGGAAACTATACAACAAAACAAATGAACAAACATAAAAATTTGCATTCATCTTTAAAGAGCATCGCCTCTGTTTCCCACAGCCCTCCAGCTGTCCCATACCCAAGCTCCACTGGTCTTCAAAGCCATATGTTCTGAGGGCTCATCTTTCTGGTACAGGACCCCCAGACTGGGGAGTTTGATGTAGGTCTCAGACCCCTCGTACTTTGGAGAGAACCTCTGCACTTTTTATCATTTTCCCATTTTCGGTCGACTACCTGGGGGTGTGGATCTTGACTGCCGCATTTCCACCGCTCCTGCTTGTCTTGTTGTGGCACCATTTCCATACCTTCAGTTGCAGAAAAGCCTTTCTACTAGTCTTCAGTTTGTTCTCATGAATAACTCTTCTGTCAATAGTGGTAATTTTGATGTGCCCTTGGGAAGAGGTGAGCTCAGGGTCTTACTACTCCACAATCTTGGCCACTCCCTCTAACTCACACTGTTTGGATTCATATAGAGATTGAAAATGTATATCAAATGACCTTTTTTAAAAAATTTTTATTTGCATTTATTTTTTACAGAATTTATCCCCAGGCCGGAAGCTTTTGTTTCTTCAGTTTCTTCTGCAACCTTCTGCAGACCTGCAATTTTTTTCTTCTGTGCAACCTCTTTTGGCTTAGGAACAATCTGTTTTCTTTCAGTAAAAGCCATCTCAATGTGGCAGGGATGGCTCATGTGTGGGTTGATTCAATCATGAGCTCTGAAAGTCCTGCGCCATATCTCAGGGGCTTTCCTCTCTTGGATGAGCAAAATGATGAGAGAGTCTACATCTAAGCAATTAAATTCAGCATTACTCTCTGCAGTTTTGAGTATGTGCAGTAAAAATTTAGCACTCTTCTTGAGCCACCAACCCTGTCTTCAGCCCCACTGTTTGGCCAGTGCACACCTACCAAATCCACACAATGGCACACACTGCTTCTTTAAAGTGACATCCTTCAGATACTTGATGGCTTTTCAGATATGCATACACTTAATGGCCTGGTCATTAATACCCTTAATGGCCTGTGGAAAATTCCTAAACAGATGGGAATATCAGACCACCTGACCTGCCTCCTGAGAAATCTTTATGTAGGGCAGGAAGCAACAGTTAGAACTGGACATGGAACAACAGACTGGCTCCAAATCTGGAAAGGAGCACATCAAGGCTGTATATTGTCACTCTGCTTATTTAACTTATGTTCTGAGTACATCATGAGAAATGTTGGGCTGGATGAAGCACAAGCTGGAATTAAGATTTCTGGGAGAAATATCAATAACCTCAAATACACAGACGACACCACGTTTATGGCAGAAAGTGAAGAATTAAAGAGCCTCTTGATGAAATTGAAAGAAGAGAATCAAAAACCTGGCTTAAAACTCAACATTCAGAAAACTAAGATCATGGCATCTGGTCCCATCACTTCATGGCAAATAGATGGGGAAACAATGGAAACAGTGACAGACTTTATTTTGGGGGACTCCAAAATCACTGCTGATAGTGACTGCAGCCATGAAATTAAAAGACGCTTGCTCCTTGCAAGAAAAGTTATAGCCAAACTAGACAGCATATTAAAAAGCAGAGACATTACTTGGCTAACAAAGGTCCATCTAGTCAAGGCTATGGTTTTTCCAGTAATCATGTATGGATGTGACTGTTGGACTATAAAGAAAGCTGAGCTCCAAAGAACGGATGCTTTTGAACTGTGGTGTTGGAGAAGACTCTTGAGAGTCCCTTGGACTGCAAGGAGATCCAACCAGTCCATCCTAAAGGAAATGAGTCCTAAATATTCATTGGAAGGACTGATGCTGAAGCTGAAACTCCAATACTTTAACCACCTAATACAAAAAACTGACTCATTAGAAAAGACCCTGATGCTAGGAAAGATTGAAGAGGGGAGGAGAAGGGGATGACAGAGGATGAGATGGTTGGATGGCATCACCGCCTCGATGGACATGAGTTTGAGCAAGTTCTGGGAGTTGGTAATGGACAGGGAAGACTGTCCATGGGATAGGAAGCCCCAGGGCATGCTGCAGTCCATGGGTTACAAAGGGTCAGGCATGACTGAGTGATTGAACTGAACTGAACTGAATGGCTTGGGCAGTTTCAGGAATGTTAAAGTGAACACAAAGATTTGAGCCTCTTGATTTGCATGATTTTATGGGGTTTTCTGGGTCAAGTGAATAGCAGCTACCATTGTCCTATGGAAACCTGAAAACTCATATTTTTACTGATTTTTAAATGTCCTTTACACACGAAGACAATTGACCAGATGACACAAATGGTACTGTATTCATTATTTCCTCTTAATTTTTTGTTAAAAATATGAGCCATTAGATTTTTAAAAGTTTATGTCAAATTAATGAGTATATTTTGTGACATTTACCAGTTTTTATGTGTGTGAAAGTGCATTCTTTTCCAGAGAGTACATAAATATTTGGCTGTAATACCTGCTGAGTTTTTATCTATCTACCTATTAGTCATCCTATTTTTAATAATTAAAAATGCCTGAAATATTGAAATATGTTTGGCCTATAGAATGTATTGATAATCTTCAGGATTCCCCCACCACCACCACATAGCTATTTTTCATACATTTGTAAAACATAATTGCTTCCTCAGTGACTTATGATGATCTTTCTTTATGGATGTGACTTTCTTACCAGTGTATGTTAGAGTGTATTTCAGAGATAAGTATTATGGAGCAAAGTTAGTTATTATTGTTATATTTTTATGTAGTGTAAATTGGAGAAAAACAGCTTTTAACTAAGCAGTTATGTTATAGATACTCAAAGTAATAATGTTTATTACACAGACATAGTAGAATCCAAAATTGATATATAAAGTTGTTTACATCAGCAATCCCCAACCTTTTTGGCACTAGGGACCGGTTTTGTGGAAGACAGTTTTTTCATGGGGGTAGGGGGTGCTTCAGGCAGTATCATAACATGAGTGATGGGGGGAAGTGTTTCAGGTGGTAAGGCAAATGATGTGGAAGATGGAGAAGGACATGCTTGCCCGCTGCTTACCACCACCCATGAGGCCCAGTTCCTAACAGGCTGCAGACCAGTACAAGTCCACAGTCTGGGGGTCTAAGGGACAAATGTAGGTTTATACATATGGTGGTGGTGGTTTAGTCACTAAGTCGTGTCTGACTCTTATAACACCATGGACTGCAGCCTGCCAGGCTTCCCTGCCCATGGGGTTTCCCAGGCAAGAATACTAGAGTGGTTTGCATTTCCTTATCCAGGGGATCTTTCTGACCCAGGAATCAAACCCACATCTACAGCTTCCAGGCAGTTTCTTTGGGCCAGGGAAGCCCAGGTTTTATACGTGTGTGTGTGTGTGTGTGTGTGTGTGTGTGTGTATATACACATATATACACACATATTTTTAAATGTTTATTTTTTAATATTTATACACACAGGCAAATATCTGGAAGAACATTTTCAAGTTGAAACTGACGATCATTGAGAGTTGACGTTCTGGTTAGATTATAATTTCTTTTTGTTTATATTTCTCGATTTTTCCATGCAATCTAATATATATGCAACATTCAGAAAACAAATGTTATGTATTTTTATTTCTGTTGCTTAGATATAACTAGATTAATATTTTGTTAAATTTTATTCCAGTATATTGGATTTGATTTTGCTTTTGACATTTTTATAATTACATTTAATTAACCTCTGTATCTGAGGGAGGGTTTTACTTAAGGGCTACTTTTTCGCTCAACAAAATTAGCTGTTAATGAAAAATAATAATTTGCAATAAAACAGAGCTGTTTTATAGCCCTATCTCCAGGCCATGGTTGATGTATCTTTACCATTTTTGAGTGAAGTAAGTTGTAGGTTTTGAGGTGATCTTGGTTGGCAGGGGGCAGGTGATATTCCCCCACAGACTTTTCTGGTAAGTCGAGTGTGGGCCTCGCGGCTTTCTCAAGGATGGACACCCAGTCTTCTCATCCAACAGGTTCCTTACCTGGGTTTTCATATTTTTAAATTTATTTATTTAATTGTGAAGACATATCTTGAAGAAATTATGTTCAAGGTAAACTCTGGCATATCTAAGACTGCCTTTACATATAAATAGAAATTTGGCTACATATAATACTTTTCAGACACAACTTTTTTTCTCCAAAATTCTGCAGCTGTTGCAGTCTTGTCTTCTAGTGAAGTTGGTTCCTATTTTAGAAAGACTATACTTTCTGCCTGGGAACTCCTGAAATATTTTTTAAACAAATTCATCTTATACAAATATCCTGCTAGTATATATATTTGGGTATGCACCTATTTTCCTCAATTTGATCTGGTACATATTTCATATTTCGTATATAACAGAATTGGATTTTTTCAAATTCTTTTTCTTGGTGTATTTTATTTAATTTTGTGTTATTGCTTCTGTTACACTGTCCTAGTTTCTTCCTAAATCACACCTATACTTTATATTGAATCTATGATTTTTGTTGGTCTCTGTTACTCTCACTTGTTTTGTCCTCCACTTGGGATCTTACCATTTTCATTGTGTTGCCCTTTCACTTTTGCACTTTGAGAAAAGAGTTGAAGTTGTCTTCGGTATCAGTGATTACATTTTTTTCAGTATGAATTATACTTTTTACCAGCACCAAAGATGCATTTATAGCTTACTGTTACATATTTACTTTTATGGTATTAATTCTTTATAGGATCCAGCTCACTTGTGGATCTTGATTGCTTTTAAATCTTAGTTTGTCCGTAAGACTGTTTTTCCACAGAAGTCAAGGTTTTTCAGTGATGTAAGGAAGAAAAATTTCTCTACTCCCTCCTTCATTATGGTTCCAATAAGAAATCATATTCAGAAATTTTCTCTTAAGTCTTTAGCAAGAATTCCACTCTTGCTTTTACTGGGAGGTTTTTTGTTGTTGTTGTTGTTTGGGTTTTTTTGCATTCTTTATTTTTGTTATTCTTGCTATTAATTTACTCCTCGTATATGAGGCTTGTTCCATGCTAGAGCTTACTGCAGAGAAGGTAATTTCTCTCAGCCCCAACATTTGTTTACTGAGAGGTGCTGACTGCATATTCCTCTCAGTTCTACAGTTGGATCAAAGATTGGCCCAATTTTTGGTGATTAAGAATAAAGCTGTTATACACATTTGAGAACAGGTTTTTGTGTGAACACAGATTTCATTTCTCTGGGATAAATGCCCAAGGGTATAATTACTGGGTTGTATGGTAGTTGCATGTTTAGCTTATTAAGAAAGTATCAGACTATTTTTCAGAGTGGCTGTATCATTTTACAGTCTCATCAGCAATGTATGAGTGATCTAATTTTTATATGTTCTTGCCAGAATTTGATGTTCGCGTGATTTTTTATTTGATCCATTCTGATAAGACGTTTAGTGATATTTCATTGTTGTTTTAATTTGCATTTCCCTAATAGCTAACGATGCTGAATGTCTTTTCATGTGCTTATTTGCCATCTGTACATCTTCTTCAGTGAAATATCCCTTGTGTCTTTTGCCCATTTTCTAATTGAACTGTTTTTTTGATGGATATTTTATTTTGAGAATTTTAGGAACTAGTCTCTTCTCATATATATGGTTTGCAAATATTTTCTCTCACTTGCTAACTTTTTATTTTTATCTTCTTAACAAGGTTTTTCACAGGGAAAGTTGTTTAATGTTGATAAATTCTAATTTATCAGTTTTTCCCCTTATGGATGATACTTTTGATGTTAATTCTAAGAACTCTTTCAGAGAAGGTAATGGCAACCAACTCCAGTACTCTTGCCTGGAAAATCCCAAGGACGGAGGAGCCTGGTAGGCTGCAGTCCATGGGATCACTAAGAGCTGGACACGACTGAGAGAATTCACTTTCACTTTTCACTTTCATGCTTTGGAGAAGGAAATGGCAACCCACTCCAGTGTTCTTGCCTGGAGAATCCCAGGGACAGGGGAGCCTGGTGGGCTGCCGTCTATGGGGTCACACAGAGTCAGACACAACTGAAGCGACTTAGCAGCAGCAGCTAAGAACTCTTTGCCTAGCACTAGATCATGATAATTTTATCAATTTTTTTTAAATGAAAACTTAATTGATTCACAGTTTACATTAAAATCAGGGACCCACTTTGAATTATTTTTTGTATTAGGTGTGAAGTGTAAGTCAAAGTTCAGTTTGCAACCTATGAATGTCCTATTGCTCCAGAACACTTGTTCAAAAAGTTTTCCTTTGTCTATTGAATTGTTTCTGCATCTTTGTCAAAAGTCTGTTGGAAATATTTGTGTGGGTCTACTTCTCAGTTCTCCATATGTCCTATAGATCTGTGAATCTTACCTTTTGTCAATACTAAGTAGTTTTGATTATTCTAGTTAGACAGCAAGTCTTGAAATTGGTAAGACTGATTCCTACTTTATTTTTATTTTTCAAAAGTATTTTAGCTATTTTATCATCTTTGCCTTGCTGTATAAAGTTTAGAATAATAATATCTATATCTACAAAAATTTTTATTAGAATTTGAATAGGAATTTTTCAAATTGTCCTACATTTCTTTTTCTGATCCAAGATTCAATCCAGGATTTCACATTGCATTCAGTTTCATTTTTTCCTTACTCTCCTACAGTCTAGAATAGTTCCTCCATTTTCCTTTCTTTTTATGACTTTGACAATTTTAAGAATAGTGATCATTTTTTTTGAAGAATGTCTCTTTTGCTTCTTAGAATAAATTTAAATTTAATATACAGTTAAAATATATATCTAAATTAAAAATAGACATTTATATTAAGCTTTCACTATCAAAAATAAAATAATGGTCCTTTGTTTTCCTTTTGTGGATGATACAGGCTCTGTATCCAACCTCAAGAATCTTTGTGTGTCTCTCTTAAAGTTTCTATAAGTTTAGAACATTTTTGACATGTATTTATCATTACAGTATCATACAGAGTAATTGTGCTGCCTAAAAATCCTCTGTGCTCTAATTATTCCTCTTACCTTTAAGCCCTGGAAACCACTAATATTTTTATTGTCTCCATAGTTTTGTCTTTTCTATAACATCATATAATTTGAAACACATCATATGTAACCTTTTCAGATTGGCTTCTTTCACTTAGCAATATATATTTAAGATTACTCCATGTCTTTTTATGACTTGGCAGCTTACATAGTTTTAGCACTGAATAATATTCCACTGTCTGGGTGCACCGCAGTTTACCCACTCATTTACTGAAGAACATCTTGGCTCCTTCCAAGTTTTGACAATTATTAATAATACTACTATAATCATCCAGGTGCAGGTTTTGCATGGATATGCTTTTCAACTCCTTTGAATAAGTACCAAGGAATGTGATTGCTGGATGATATGGTAAGAGTATGTTTAACTTTGTAACAAACTGGCAGACTGTCTTGCAAAGTGGCTGTACCATTCTGTATTTCCACCAGCAATGAATGAGAGTTCTGTTCTTCCATTTTTCACCAACAACTGGTGTTGTCAGAGTTCTGGATTTTGGCCATTCTAAAAGGTGTATAGTGGTATCTTACTGTTGTTTTAATTCGTGTTTTCTGAAGACATATGTTGTGGAACACATTTTCATATACTTATTTGTGTATCTTCTTTGTTGAGATGTCTGTTAAAATCTTCTATTTCTTAACTGGGTTATTTGTTTTATTTTTGCCTAGTTTTAAGAGTTCTTGTATATTTCTGACATACATTTTGCAAATATTTTCTCCCAGTCTATGGCTTGTCTCATCACTCTCTTCACAATGTCTTTCACAGAAAATACTTTTTTAACTTTAACGAAGTCCAGCTTAATGATTACTTCTTTCATGGATCCTGCCTTTGGTGCTGTATCTAAAGAGTCATTTCTATACCAAACATTATCTATATTTTCTCCTTTGTTACCTTCCAGGAGGTTTGCAGTTTTGCATTTGCATTTAGGTTTGTGATCCATTTTGAGTGTGTGTGTCGATGTGTGTCTGTGTGTGTCTGTGTGTGAAGTGATAAGGTCTACTTACAAATTTATTTTTTGCTTGTTAAGGTTTGGTTTTCAAGCAACCGTTTTTAAAAAGACCATTTTTACTCCAATGTATTGCCTTAGCTCCTTGTCAGAGGTCAGTTGACAATATTTATTTTCTATTTCAAGGCTCTCTATTCTCTCCATTGATCTCTCTGTCTCTACTTTTGCCAGTTCCACACTTCTTGATTACTATAGCTTTTAAGTCTTGGCTAATAGTGTCAGTCCTTTGACTTTGTTCTTCTACTTCAATATCATGTTGACTATTTTTTTTTTTTTTTTTTGTCTTTCCATGTAAACTTTAGAATCACTTTATCAATAGCTACAAAATATGTTACTGGGATTCTGATTGAGATTGCATTAAATCTACAGATTGAGTTGGGAAAAACTGATATTTGACAACACTGAATTCCTATCCATGAATATGGAATATCTTTCCAATTTTTTAGTTCTTCTTTGATACTTTCATCACAGTTTTGTAATTTTCTTCATATAGAACTTATACATATTTTGTTACTTAAGTATTTCTTTTCTTTTTTGGTGGTGTTGCAAAAGGTAACATGTTTCATTACCTTTTGTTTGTGCTTCATGTCAAATTCCACTTGTTCTTTGCTGGTATATAGGGATACAACTGACTATATATTAACCTTTTATCCTACTATCTGTAATAATTGCTTATTAGTTCCAGGAGGGTTGGTTTTTCTTTTTTCTTTTTTTTGGCAATCCTTTAGAATCTTCTATATAGACAATCATGGGCTCTATGAACAGAGTTTTATTTCTTCCTTCTAGTATGTATATCTTTTATTTCCTTTTCTGTCCTCATTGCATTAGTTACCAATTCCAGTACGGTTCTGAAAAGAAGTGGAGAGAGGAGACACTCTTGCTTTGTTGCTTATCTTAGCAGGAAAGTGACAAAGAAGTATAATGTTAGCTGTAGATTTTTGTAGCTATTACTTATTAATTTCAGGACATCCCCTCTACTCTTAGTTTATTTAGAGTTTTTACCATGAATTGGCATTGAATTTTGTCTATTGATGTGATCATGTAGTTTTTCTTCTTGATGTGAGAGATTATATTAATTGACTTTTTAATACTAAATCAGCTTTGCATACTTGGAATAAATCCAATTTGCTTGTGATGTATAACTTTTTTAACACTGTTGAATTTGATTTGAAAACAATTTTTTGAGAATTTCTGCATCTATGTTCATGGAGGTATTGGTACATAGTTTTTTTTCTTTTAATGTCTTTGTCTGATTTTGGTTTAAGGTGATGTTGGATTCAAAGACAGTTAGGAAGTATTCCCTCTGATTCTATCTTCTGAAATAATTGATATAACCTCTTAAATTTTTGATGGAATCTACCAGTAGTGTTTTCTGTTTTGGAAGATTACTAATCGCTGATTCAGCTTCTTTAATAGATATAGGCCTAATCAGATTGTTTATTTCTTCTTGTGTGAGTTTTAGCAGATTGTGTCTTTCAAGAATTTTGTCCATTTCATCTAAATTAGCAAATTTGTGGCCCAGAGTTGTTTATAATATTCCTGATTATCCTTAGAATATCCATGGGATATGTAGTGATGTATTTTCCTTCATTTCTGATTTTAGTCATTTGTATCCTACACTACCTCTTTTATCTTAGTTAGCCAGGCTACAGGTTTATCAATTTTATTGATCTTTTTAAGGAATCAACTTTTGGTTTTATTG
The DNA here is from genome assembly GCF_033118175.1 of Dama dama. Classification (NCBI taxonomy): domain Eukaryota; kingdom Metazoa; phylum Chordata; class Mammalia; order Artiodactyla; family Cervidae; genus Dama; species Dama dama. The sequence goes on along the minus strand of NC_083698.1, from coordinate 59,612,299 downwards.
ATTTTTCTGTATTTATTTCCTATTTTTATTTTCATTGACTTCTGCTCCAATTTTTATTTCTTCTTTTCTGCTTGTTTTGGAATAAATTTGCTCTTCTTTTTCTAGTTTTCTAAGGTTTAAGCTTAGATGATTGATTTCAGATTTTTCTTCTTTTCTACTACTTATTCAATGCTATAAATTTTGCTCATTTCCCTCTAAGGACTTTTGCTGCATCTCACAAATTCTGGAAAATTGTGTTTTCATTTTCATGATATTTTAAATATTCATTAATAGCTTAAAATATTTTAAAATTTCTCTTGAGATTTCTTCTTTGAATAATGTCTTATTTATACATGTGCTGTTTCTTATCCAGGCTTATTGTCCACGTATTTGGGGGTTTTCTAGCTATCTGCTTTTTATTTCTGTTTTAAGTTCACTATGATCTGAGAGAAGACATACCATTTCCATTTTTAAAAATGTATTAAATTGTGTCCCAACCCAGGGATTGAACCCAGGTTCCTGTATTGCAGGCGGATTCTTTATCATCTGAGCCACCAGGGAAGCCCTGTGTTATGGCCCAATCTTGGTGAATGCTCAATATCAACTGGAAAAGAATGTGTATTCTGCTACTGTTGGATTAAGTAGTCTATAGATATAATTATATTCAGTTGATTGATGGTGTTGAATTTACTGCTTTTCTGCTTGCCAAAGCTGTCTATTTTTGAAAGAAGGGTGTTGAGATTTTCAACTATAATAATGCACTCATTTGTTCCTTCTCGCACTTCTATCAGCTTTTGTCTCATATATTTTGACACTTGATTGTTAAGTATATATATGCTAATGATCTTTATGTGTTCATGTCTCTGATTCCAGTTTCTTCTGTTTTCTGCTGGTTGTTTTTTTGAATGAATCTTTACTGTTTATCATCAACTCCTATTTAAGCCTCTTTGTCCTTTCTCTCTGCTGTGGGGATAGTCAGGCCTGTTTGTCTTCTGTTTCATTAATATGATTCCTGATAACATCCATTCTGTTCTTTACTGCCTCCAACCAATAGATCCACTTACTGTGGATGTTGGGCTATTGGCATTTACTTTAGGAGGTTCCTGAAATAAATGAACTATAATGATACTAGTAGGTCCTTGATCACTCAGCTTAAGATTCAGATTCCTTGCCTGGCTTAGGAAGGTCAAGAAGGGCATGGTGATTTATTATACTAATATTGCAAAACACAGGGTAAAGAAGTTTCCCCAAGAGGAAAACAATGCAATCACCAAAATAAAAATGGGAAGAGGCAGGATGGCAGAAAACAGCAAAGTCTACTGCAACGTTTTAACTAGGTACCTCAGTTTTAATTGGAAAGAGTCATACTGTGTAGCCCTGCTGAATAACTAAGAGAGAAGAGTGCATAACTGACTCTTTACCCTGGCATCTTTCTCTTCCATATGGCAGATTACATTTTCTAACATCTAAGGTTTCTTTATCTACAGTTAATGCCACCAGTGAACATACATCCTGTACTTGATTTTAGCTGTACTTTCTAATAATTTTGTACTTGTTTTGGAGTCACTACACATTCAAGAAGTAATCTTTACCATACACACATTTATCATGTCATCGTCTGTAATCCCTAGTGGCTCAGTCCGTAAAGAGTCCACCTGCAATGCAGGAGACCTGGGTGCAATCCCTGGGTTGGGAAGATCCCCTGGAGAAGGAAATGGCAACCCACTCCAGTATTCTTGCTAGAAAATCCCATGGATGGAGGAGCCTGGTGGACTACAGTTCACTGAGTCGCAAGAGTTGAACACGACTAAGCAACTGAACAAGCACAACACATTCAAGATGTAACCTTTACCCTACCCATGTTTATCATGTCATCATCTGTAATATTAGTAATGAATGAGATCCTTAGATCATTGGGTCGGGTACTCAGAAATGAACACAGGTGCCCAAAACTCCCCTTTTCCTCCTTCAGGACAAATGTCACCTTCTCAGAAAGTCTTTCCCACCATTGTGGTATCTATAACTGGCCCATTATATCTACCCACCCTCTGTTTAATTTCACTGTAGCCTTTATCACAAGTTGGGATTAGTTTGCTTATTTGTTCCCTTGCTTATCTTTGGGCTCCCTCCATGAAAACAGGTACCATGACCCTCTCTCTCCTCTGGGACCCTGCAAACAGGAGATGTTCATCTTACCTGAATGTTGATGCTACTGTTTGTCAAATTTGAGTTCCAAGTGTGAAATGCAGGATTTAAAATATTTAACTGTACTTGCTGAGATCATGTTGTCCTTCTATGCTTATTAAACAACTATCTAGCACTTTACATCTCTCATTTTTTCCTTCTAAATGCCTCAATAATTTGACCTCACAAAATAATCATAGTCAGTGGAATAATTTTCAACAGATTTTCTCACTGCACTTTGCACTATAAAAATAAAATAAATGTGAAAAAAATTAAAAAATAAAATAAATGTGAAAATAATAAAAGTAAAAAAGAAAGAAGTAAAAAGTAAAAATAAATGTGCTGACATCTTGGAACCATGAAATTTACTATATACTATCCATTACTTACAGGATATAATGACTTTGACTTTAGTCTCCCCTAATTACTGTCTCGTGATACTTCTATAGATAAGGTGAAAACTGCACCCTGGAATTTAAATGGCATTATTTGACATTTCAGGAGGCTGATAATTTTTTCTATTAATTATAGTGGCAAGGTAACACATGTTACTCCATTCCCAGCTACTTATTTTACTAGAACAGATTGTACACAACATATAAATTAGAGACCTGATGGTACAACAAAGAATTACCACAAAACTATTTATGTAGAAAGTAACTTCAACAATGCAGTGTACTCTCATGTTAAGTAATCCAAAGTTGTGAAAACACAAAAGTGTAGAATTATATATTGTTTGTTTTACAAATGATATCTCTAAAAACTGAATTGCCACAAGAATTTCCTGAACAACCTACTGCCTAAAATAATAAATAATTAGTTACTAACTTGCTTGAGAGGAAACTTGTAAATGACGAGGGGAAATACCATCCAAATTATTTTAAAAAGTAATGAAGGTCAGGAGTTAATGGTTATTCATTCCTCCAGTTACGTAACATTATTAGGTGCCAGATGCTATTAAGATAAAAAATTAAATGTGGGAATGAGTCATGGGTTGTATAGCCACTCACGAAAATTTTGTGCTATGAATTCAGTTTCCAAAATCATGTAATAATGTGTTTAATTTTGCTTTGTTGGGGAAAGCTAGACACATTGCATTGTATTCAACTAAGATCCAACTCAGATTTGCTAGAGGAAATTATAAGAGGCCACTCAGATGGAAGTGGCCAGCCACCACCTACCTTTAGTCACAAGGACTTTTGAATTTGTGAATATTTCAAACCCATGTGGTCTGTGATCTTTTTCTTTTTCTCCCTTGGCATGTGGTAAAAAGTTCATCTGTTTACTAAGCCTAGATTTGTTACGCAGAGGTGATGTCATTTTGTTGTATGCTTTACGTACATACATGATCTGTAGAGGCGGACCTAAACTAAACTGTGTTTTGTGTGTGTGTGTGTATGCATATATTCTAAGTTGTTCAGGATATTCATATTTACCCAGAAACATTTCAAGGTTTCTAAGATAAGTGACAGGTGTCATAAAGTTCTGAAGGCCAATAAGAAAGCAGGTGAAATTATGTAATTACATTACCCAATTAAGGTTTTTTTATTTGTTTTGTTTTTGTTCTGTTTCATTTGGCTTTTAATTCCCCTTGAACCTCTTAATAAAGGCTCCTATTGCTTATTGTGAGTTGTGCAGTTTTATAGCAGTAAGAGAAGCATTAATAATGAGATTAAAGAAAGATGTTTCAAATCAGAGAAGAGTTTAACCAGGACATATCTTTTGAGTGTTTACTCCTTGAAATTAAGCTCCAAACTCTCCATTACCGCAGTATTGCTGAATTATAATTATTATGGGGAGGCAGAAGATGTAAAGATTATTTTTGACTAAGGACCTAGGGACTGATTCATGGAGAATTTGCCTGGAAGAAAACTTTCACTGTATTATTGCTGAAATGCCATGTGACGTTTTTATTTAAGAATGCATTTTGTGTTAGAACTAGAAGGAAAATTATAGATAAAAGTAGTATAACCCCTACAATTTACACTTATAAAACTGAGTCTAAACAGAGTAGGAAAAAGACTTACTCATGATTATAAGTAGTTACTAGTGGAGTTGGAACTCAGTCATTCTGTGATATAATGCACTTTGCAGCTATGTTAAAGTGAAAACACTGGCCTTGAGAGGAACAGTCTGGCATCAGTGAATAACTTCATTATGTATGAACAGCCCTACTCAGGGTAAACCCAATATAATCTGTTTTCCCTCTGGTAGTTGAGGAGGCTTCTGTCTATATATGTGAAGTGCTATTAATATAAGACCCATTTTACCAGATCAGCTTCTATTAACAAATCTTTCAAAAAAATCATAATAGCCACTTTTGTAGTCATTCATTCTGTGTTCTTTTCATCAACAAAAATTTTTGAGTTGTATATTTTGGAATAATTAAGATTTGTCCTAGGAAAAGAAAAGACACGTTTTGACTGGTAGATGAATTCATGCTTGCTTCATGAGAGACAAGCATCGAGTTTTTAAAATGTTTAGCAGGCCTATTACATCCTTTTTAAATTATTCTTGAATTTTTAAAATGTGTACCATATGTTTACTGTGAGCAGGTACTATGGTGAGTAAAAGATAATAATAATTAAATATTTATGAATGAAAACGCACAGGAAGTTTCCAGCACATGATAAATATCCAATAAATGTTTCCTTTTTACATTTCAAACTTTTACCTTTCAAACTTTCGTGGCATACAGCACTTGTCCATAGCCATAGTACAACTTTCAGTCCCTTCTTTTACTGTTTCTCCTTGAAAATTATTAAAAATATGAATATATCAGCTTAATGTCTATCAAACTATATAAGCTATCAACATTCCTGCCATAATCAAATGACCTCTCTGGGTTGAATTTATCAATCTTGTTTTCAGAAAACCATCACAACAATTCAAAGAAAATAAAAGTAGTCACAATGAGAATAGGAAAGTAGATAAACTCAATATTTGGAGGGCATTAAAACTTCATATATGAATTCTACTAAATTTTTTTGAAATCTAAATGAATTGGTAAATATGGAGGAGAATATAAACGGCTGGAATTGGCTCAAGAAACCAGAGCAAACTTAAAAAGTTAGTAAAGGTATTTAAAGACTTGTTTATGAACTGTTCTCAAAAAGATGACAGACCATTTTGGAGAAGGACTTTCAAACTGTCATCTCCAACTGACATTTTCTAAATATCATGTCCATTATATTAAAATGTCCCAGAAAATAGGTACAATATTGAAAAATACAGCTTCATTTGGCATATATATGTATATTTCTGATCCCCAAACCGACAAATGTAACCCAGAAAAAGATCCATTTCACTGATGAACACAGATATCAAATTTTGGAATAAAGTTCAGCTGAGATATTAAAAGGAAGAAAATCAACGACTAATTCTGGGTTTATCTAGTAACGCAAACATGATTAAAACCTTAGAAAATGTGCATGCGTGCAAAGTCTCTTCAGTTTTGTCCTACTCTTTGTAACCCTATGGACTGTAGCCCACCAGGCTTCTCTGACCATGGGATACTCCAGGCAAGAATACTGGAGTGGGGTGTGATGCCCTTCTCCAAGGAATCTTCCTGACCCAGGGATCAAACCCGTGTCTCCTGCAGCTCCTGCATTGCCGGCAGATTCTTTACTGTTGAGCGACCGGGGAAGCCCCATAGAAAATGTATTACCATAATTAATCCCACTAGTGGACCAAAGGTGAAAAAACTGAATCATCAATCAACTCAACAGATACCAAAAAAGACCAGATAAAATTCAGCAATGGCTCCATTTTTAAAAATCCTTAATAAAATACAAATCTAAGGATACTCTCTTAATATATTTTTTAAAAGTGTTCTTTTCAAGGTACATAGTAGAAAGCATACCTCCATCACTCCTCCAAGTCCGAAACAGAGACTGATAATCCAACTCAGCATGCTCTCTTCCAAAGACCTCAGAAGAGCTACAAAGAGTCAAAGTAGTAGATTGGAGTGGACACTGAAAACAATACTTTTTTTTGCCGTCCTGCAAGTGGTTTCCCATTAAGGACAAGAATAAAACAAGATGCCACTATGATTTCAGTCATTTAACGCTATTCTACTAGTGCTGCAATTAGATAAGAAATAAGAGAAAAAAGAGCCTAAAATGAAGTAAATTTAACTTTGGGAGCTTTTTGTTTGCTTCTTTTGCTTACAATTGACCTTTGAAAAGCACACATTTGAAATGCTCCAATATACTTCACAGGCAGATCTTTTTCAGTAGTAAACACCACAGTATTACATGATCTGCACTTGGTTGAACCCATGGATGGAGAACTGTAGATACGGAGAAACCACATAAATGGAGGAACTGTGCATATGAAGGGCCTGTAATAAATTATGCAAATGCTTTCAACTGCTCAGAGGGTCGGTACCCTTAACCACCACACTGCTCAAGGGTCAATGTATTTTGTGTTTAATTTTGCTGATAATTTAATGGTCTACTGGAAAACCTAGGGAAAACAATAGGGAAAAAAAACAAAAAATACTGTATAAGAAAATTTTATACTTTTGCTGATTATAAAATAAATATATAAGAAGTGGATACTTTTCTATATATCAGTAATAGGCATGATGTTTTCCTTGGTACATTATACATAATAAGCATAAGTTAAGAGTTTGGAGATTTTAGTGAAATTATGGCCAGAATTCCCATGAAGAGTTGGGTAGAAAATACAGTCTCCTGATGTGGGAAGGCAGCTTAATTAACATTATTTTCTCCTTAACTTAATAAAATAATATCCTTCTAAAATTTTGAAGGATAAAGAAGGCTAAAGGTCCAAGAATTGATGCTTTTGAACTGTGGTGTTGGAGAAGACTCTTGAGAGTCCCTTGGACTGTAAGGAGACCAAACCAGTCCATCCTAAGGGAAATCAGTCCTGAATATTCATTAGAAGGACTGATGCTGAAGCTGAAACTCCAATACTTTGGTTACCTGACTTGAAGAGCCTCCTCATTAGAGAAGACCCTGATGTGGGAAAGATTGAAGGCCGGAGGAGAAGGGGACGACAGAGGACAAAATGGTTGGATGGCATCACTGACTCAATGGACATGAGTTTGAGCAAGCTCCAGGAGATGGTGAAGGACAGGGAAGCCTGGTGTGTTGCAGTCCATGGGGTCGCAAATAGTTGGGCATGACTAAGTGACTAAACAACAACAACAAAAATTTTTTGAAATATGTATTAGTATGTTTAAAATGTATTTTTGATATTTATTCAAAATTTTGAAATATATACCCCTATTGCCATTACAGTGCTATACACTGTATATGTATATATATATGTATACACACATATATATGTATATATATACACCTATATATGTATGACTATACATATAATATCTGACTACATAATACTGTAAGTCAGGATTACCTACATTATAAATAATATTGCTTTATATTGGCTTATAATATATTAGTTTCAGATGTACAACATTCAGTAGTTTCATACATCATGAAATGATCACCATGTTGTCTAGTTACCATCTATTACCATACAAAGTTTTTACAATATTATTGACTATATCCTCTATGCTGTATGTTACATCCCCGTGACACTTACTTTAGAAGTTCGTACTTCTTAATCCCTTCACCCACCTCCCTATTTCCTTCATTCTGGCAATCACAAGTTTATTCTTTGTGTCTATGAGTCTGTTATCTGTTTTATATTTGTTCACTTTTTTTTTTTAGATTCCAGGTCCATCCATATTGTTGCAAATGGCAAGATTTAATTCTTCTTTATGTACGTATAGAACTTTACTGAATTCATTTATTAGTTCTAAAAGATTTTTTTGGTGGCATATTTAGGGTTTTCTATGTATAGTATCATGTCATCTGCAAATAGTTACAGTTTTACTTTTTTATTCCCATTCTGGATGCCTTTTGTTTCTTTTTTACTTTCTGAATGCTGTGGCTAGGACTTCCAATACTATGTTTACTGAAAGTGGTGTGAGTCAGCATCCTTGTCTTGTACCTGATCTTAGAGGAAAATCTTTCAGCTTTTACTATTGAGCTGATCATCCCAGCCATGTCACCCTAAACATATCCATTTTCTTAACCTCACTTTAATAATAATATGAGATGATATCTCAGGGCTTTATGGTTTTAAAGTTATATGGTTCTGTTTTTTGATAGATGCCTGAAGGTATACCTCAATCATCTCTGCAAACAGAGCTCCCTGATGGAAAACGAGAGATGTAGTATTTAATGAATATTTGCACAACATAGAATTTGGTAAATACCAGATTTTCTAATTCTAAGGTGTCATTGGACCTTGATAAAATGCGGGGAACTTTTTAAAGCAAAGGGAGTTATGCCTTAGATACATGGTTCTTCATCTTCTTGGGAAAGTGGCTTTTATTGAGAGATTGATAAAAGATTAGATCCTTTCTTCAAAATATATACATGTACACGCACAAACATTTTTCTCATAGAACCATTAAAGCTCACCCAAATGTTCAGCCAAAGTTAAAAACTTTTGCTTTGTATGTTTTTGAGAAACTACCTATTTTTGTTTCTGAGAAAGTATAATTTTGGATTTCAGGTCCTTTCCTCTCTAAAAAAGTTTCACATTCGTCCTATACCTACAAGTGTTTCTAGTATAGCAATACAAATATGCTAAAAAAAAGAAAAAAATACTGTTATGTTAGGCTAGCATTGAAAATAATATAAAAAAAGGAAATCTTATTTCAATGTTTATTCTCAACCCTACTAAAATAGCAACTTGTCTTACTTTTAGGACTATAACCTTTACTGTTACTTATGTCAGTCTCCTCCCTGTATTTATCATGTTAGTTCATCAGCTCCTAACCGGCAATATTTGTCAGTATGTAATTGAATGTTTTTAATTTATTCAAAATTCTACTAAATGTTTTATAAATGCCAGTCATATATAGTAACACTATCTGTAGCATAACACAGCATTTATTAATCAAAACATGAAGAATCACACAGCTGAAAAAATAAAACAACAACAAAAAATATGGGTTTTTTGCTTTCTTGCTATATTAGTTTTTCCTTTCAACATGTTAATATAAGGTTTTGCAATTTCCTAAAGCTTAGAAAACTTTTGTCAAAAAAAAAAAAAAGATAATTGGGTAAAAAGGTAAATAATCCCACTGTTTTTCCCCACAGTAAAATCATATACGAGGACAGGAGAATCAGTTAGAAGATCCAGCCCAGTTTCCCAAGTTGGCTTCTCTGGGCCATGGTTAATTTCCTTCCTTTCATTATGTTGGTTAGGTTGAGAGCTAAAGCTCTTTGCACACAACAGTCTTTCCAACTTACACTACTTTGGGGTAGAGACTCTGACAGGCAACTTGAAGGGAAAAAAAAAAGAATTTTGTTTTTCTTATTAGATTTTCCAGAATTCTCTTTTATTTGCTCCAAAGAACTTTAATTCCAATTGAAGGCTTAAAATGTCATAGGACATTCATTTTGAAGATGGAAAATAAGAAGAAAGGAGCAGTTCTTTTCATTATATCAACTATGCATAAGGAATGTCTCACTTGTTTCTCATTTTCTAAGTTAAAGTGAAAGTCACTCAGTCGTGTCTGACTCTTGGCTACCCCATGGACTGACTATACAGTCCATGGAATTCTCCAGGCCAGAATAGTGGAGTTGGTAGCCTTTCCCTTCTCCAGGGGATCTTCCCAACCCCGGGATCGAACCCGGGTCTCCCACATTGCAGGTGGCTTCTTTACCAGTTGAGTCACCAGTGAAGCCCAAGAATACTGAAGTGGGTAGCCTATCCCTTCTCCAGCAGATCTTCCCGACCCAGGAATCAAACCGAGGTCTCCTGCATTGCGGGCAGATTCTTGATCAACTGCACTATCAGGGGAGATAAGATCATTTTCTAAATTCTGGGGTAAATGATTCAATGGTGGAGAAAAGAGTTCCTCTAATGCTACTTTTGCAGAATCTTTGAGTCAAAAGTATAATAGAACTTTTGGGAAAATTTATATGGTAAGAGATTGTCAGCTATATCCCTTAGAGCAAAAGATTGATCAATCTTTGGCTTGATTGATCAGTCAAGGTTGATCAAATCTATACCAGGCTGCCTGTCACTCTGATGCACTGTAAATTATCCAAAAATATTTATTTAGTAATTAAAAGCTAGACTTATGGCTGATGCTTGTCCAGTAGTAGCATCTCTTGGGGGGTCCATAAAGTTTCTATATCAAGGACAAAATGTTGGAAAAGCAAAAATATAAATGCATGGTATTCAGAGCAAAAGGAGATTTACTCTACAGTGGATGGCCATATCTGCTAATTAACCAATCCGTTAGCAATCAGAACTAAGAGTCTTGCTGTTATTGGTGTTTTGAGTTATTAATAGTAAGCTCTTTATTTTTTACAAAACACTTTTCGATCAAGTAAGTTAACATAGTCACCATTTACATTTCCCATTGTGAAATGCTTTGGTATGCATGCTGCTAAGTCACTTCAGTTGTGTCCACTTCTTTGTGACCCTATGGACGGTAGCCCATCAATCTCCTCTGTCAATACGATTCTCCAGACAAGAACACTGGAGTGGATTGCCATTTCCTTCTCCATGCTTTTGTGTATACAAAATGCAGCTTTAAAAACTCATCCTTCAGAATCAAATCCTCTATCTTTTTATTTCTGTACAGGTGCTTGAAATGCCCTGAGCAGAGATGTTTGAAAGGTCTTAAAGAGGCCAGCCAGGGTCAATCTGGTTCCAAATTTCAGTGTTGTTAACTTCTTCCTAAAGGAGTCAGGTGCTTTACAACTGAGCAGGTAAGAACTCTGGGCTCTTAGGACAAAGGCTAGCAAGCAGGAACCAAGACCACTTTTCTTAGCCTATCAGAGTCTTGATGTTATTAAAGGAAATCTGGGGACAGTATAAAATAGTAGGCATAAAATGAGATGGAATTTCTCTTAGATTTAAATCAGATTTCATTTGAACCCTCAGGCTGTTATCCCTAGAATCACTCTGGTCTTGTGGACAGATTTTATTTCTTGTTTTGCATGTTTTAGCCTCTGGCCTCCATTTCAGTCTTCCATAGCTGGTAGCCATGACAACTCATTGATTAGGGTGAAGGAAGGAATCCAGCTCACAGCCTGCCGCAGTCCAGTTTTATCTCAGATCTCGAGGGTCCTTGCTCCATTTCCCCAGCCAATCTGGCATATGGGAAAGGCCATCATGTGCAAACACAGGCTAATCAGAACAACTGCTCCTCAACACTCCAACAGTGCCCTTTAAACTTTCCATTGGAGAGGTGGCTAAGTCAGTATGTCAGCAATATATCCATTGCTGCTAATCTGGGGCAATGTAGTCTTTAAATATTTAAAGTGGTCAGTTCCATCCACTGAAGATGGTTCTTGATTATGGTTGCATTTTCAGCCAGGCTATGAGAGATGAAAGACTACCTATCCCTACCCTTTCAGAGTCACAGTTTAGGAAAAGAAATAAGTGGGTTTTGGATCATCTAAAGGAAATAAAGTTTTTTCCATGAAAACTCAAGGAATTTATTTCCATGAATTCTCAAGGGCAGAGTGGAATATTTGACTTTATTTTTTTATTTTTTGCTCGTGGCTTGCTACTCTACAGTTTATTTCAGAACCAATTGATATGTGTGGTTCTGACTACTCATTGTTCATGTTTTTACTCATGATAGCAACTACTAAGAATGTATTAGTAGGAAACACTTGGCCCTTCTTTTTCATGTTTCTTTATAAGAGAGTTTTTTTTCTGCCTTCAAAACATGGAGAATGTTAGTTATTTTTCAAAAATTGTGAGTTACTGATTATTCTCTTTAGAGCATGAATGACCTTTCAGATGAGTAAAATTAATGAGAATCTGACATCCATTTGGCCATGTTTACATGAGGACTAGTTTTTTGACCCTCTCCATCTGCTAGAACCTGAGATTTTTAGGACAGACAATGGTCCTCAGCTTAAGTAACTGAATAAGCGAGCTCTGAATCCATTCATACCCAAGTCCCTCTGCAAGCTTATGCCAAGTTCTCTATTTGGTCTAAATTTAGGAGGAGGTTGGAGAAACTATTAGTTATGTTCCTAAGTGCTCTCCATTTGAACATTACCCAAGGAATTCTATGCTTTATGAGTTATTGGGCCTTCATGAATAATGATGCTTTGATATGCATTTGGCTGTTCTGCTTTATTGGTTCTCTAGTGCATAGAATCTGGCCGGAAGAAATTCTCAACCTTCCATTAGAACATTAGAACATAACAATTTCTGACAGTCCACAGAAATAGTGTCTTAACTTCAAGAAGGCAAAATGCTTCTGAAGATATTTTCAACAGAATGGAAGGTTTGGCTACAACTTCCTGCTTGACAAAACTGTAGGAAAAGGATGGTGACTCAAATCTGGGAAAATTAAAATTGGAGAAGACAATATGTGGAAGTTATTATAGAATTTGCTACTTTCTGAGAACCGGTCATATGTTTTATTAATAGAACTAGACAGAGATTCTGGAGATGCTATTTATTATTTATAAGGCATATTTAGACACACCTGAATTGTCAAGGCTTCTGATATGACTGATAGTAAAAAAAAAAAATAAAGAAAAAGAAAAACACTATGGAACACTATGGAATGGAGATAATTATTAGAAAAAACAGTGAATGTATGATTTTGTGAAGAGCCTTTCCATCAGCCAAAACTTCTACTTTCTGACTTTACTGTAGTAATTCTGCATGTTTGTGGTCTGATTCTTTTCTAGTCCTACTTTTATTTTGGATAGTGTTTAATGTTTAGGAGCATCTCTTTCTGTCCATTATCCTCTTTTCAGTGGCATTTCCATAATGGATGATGAGAAGGTTGGCAAAAGAATGGTTGCGTGTCTAGTTTCGCTTTCATTTTACTGGGATCCTTGACTTGCAACTCTTATTTTTTTTCTTTCTTTTCACTTCATTGTCTCTAAGGTATATCACACCTTCTCTTTACATCTGATTCTTCCCCAGAAGCAACATATCTCCAAAGCTTTCACTTGTAATCTCATAATAGGGGGTCCAGGGAATAGAACATAAGGAAAAGAATCATTCATGCTCCATGGCCGGACCTAGCATGTAAAAATGTTCGTGTGGATAATGCTGTACCAGTCATGTTGGCAGAAGACACATCACACCAGAGACTCTCCATAGATAGTCACAGGAGTTAAAAAAGGGAAATTACTGAAAATTAGTATCAGAATTTTACATCATGCTAAGTGAGCACTATTTACTATGCATTAGAACCACTACCTAAGATATTCATATGCTGCATTATGTTGGCCTTGGACTTGTATAGTTTTGTGTTATTTTTTACCCCTGAACAGCTAACATTCTAAAAATATTTGTTTGGTTGCCCCTGCTTGATACGCATGTAATGTGAGTTAAATTTATGTGAAGCAAAAGAACTCTGAATGATCCCAGCTCCACAAGACATGCAGAGTCGGCTAACTGAAGAAGCTCACCTAGGTGCTGCAAATGCTCTCAGAACACACTATAACTTCTATTACTGTTTGGAATAATTCACCATTTTCTCTACCTTAGAACAGAAAAAAAGAATCACATCATAGGAATTGAAAAAGTAAAGTATTTTTTACTATTTCTTTCATTCACTGAGAGGATACCATGCATATGTACTCTCCCAGAGAAACTTATTAAAGCATGATCTTCATTCAAACAAAGATGACTGAAAGAAAGTTCTTTAAAAGGATATACAATAAGGATTTAGCATATTTTTAATTGTACAGCAAGGACTAAAACAAGATGGGACTATAGATTAAAAAATAACATGTAAATATTACTAATTCTGATGAAGTAGGGAGAATGCAGATTTTTAAATGGGAGGAGAAGGGACAGAAAATTAAGAAAATAGAATATCAGCATTGACTGATGTATAGGTCATGGGAAGAGTCAACAGGTTCTATTTAAAACTGAAGATCAGAGACTAGAGGGATAAGAAAGCAAAAAGGAGATTAAGGGCAGTATAAACAGTATTCACACAATAGGAAACTTTACAATAAAAGTACATAGTTTCTTAAGTACCAAAAGCAACTGAGATTTAAAAAAGGGCGGGGACAGGGGGAGACAAACAAGATACAGAATTAAACTGATTTGGCTTTAAATTTAATGTAATTCTGAAACAATTTCTGATGAATTTTTGTTTTTAACCTCGCAAGTTGATGCAAATTTCACACAGAAAAATAAACTAGAAAGAGATTGAGTTCCGAGTGGAGATTAGCCCTATCAGATATAAAAACAAACTACAAAGCCTCTATAATTAACACACTGTGGCACTGGCTCATGAATGTACAGATAAAATAATGCAGTAGAACAGACCAGAGGATTCCAAACTACAGTTCACAGGCCAAATACGATTCACCATCTCTTTGTAAATAAAATTTTATTGGAACAGAGACAATCCAGAGAGACTCATAGGTTTCACAGAGCCAAAACTACTTGCAACCTGGCCTTTCACAAAAAAATTCCCTGACCTATGGAGCAGACTATTCAAAAATAGATTCAGCTACATAGAAAAATATAGTATATGATAAAGATAATATCTCAAATAACTTCAAACTTGATAATCCTGTTGTTTTTTTTTAAGTAAATGCTAGACAAATGAGTAACCATTTGGAAAAGGGTAGAATTGGGCTCATTCAGTATACATATATACATTCATATGAACTCCAAATGAATCAGAGATTCAATTAAGGCAAAAAAAAAAAGTCACCAACTATGAATACTAGAAGAAAATACAAATGAATTCCTCTCTAATTATAACTAAAAATTCAGATGCGTTACTAAAAGACTGTTTAAGTTTGACTACATAGAAACCAAAAAGGTTTGCAAGGCAAAAATATTACAAGCAAACTCAAAGAAACAATGATAAACTGGGATAAAAGCCACCTATATCGAAGATAAAAGTATATTGTCCATAGTTTATAATAACTTCTAAAAACTGAAGTGAAGAACTTTCTATAGCTATCCCAATAAGGATGTAATACCTCAATAAGGAAATAACACATATGTGGTATTGTGGCCAAGAATATGTAACCTGAGTATAATGATGAAAAACACCAAACAAACCAAAGATATGGCAAGTCCTATTTGAAAAAGGAGGGAGGGAGACTGAATACTTTAAACTGTCGATGTCTTAAAATATACAGACACATGACAACTGAAAGCAAAACCAGACCCTAGACTGGATACTGGAAGTGATATGAAGAATTTCAGATCAATTGATATCATTGAAATATAAATTATAAATTAAATTAAAATCTTATGGTAAATTTACTGAAGTTATAATTGTGTTCTACTTATTAACATAAAAGCATATTCTTAGTCTTAATAAAAGTAGCCTAAGGATTCCTGGGGTCGCAAAGAGTTGGACGCGACTGAGTGACTGAACTGAACTGAACTGAACTGAAGGTATTTAGGAGTAAAAGTGTACAGTTGTTTTTGTACTATTTTAATATTTTTATTATTATAACTTATCTGTAATTTTAAAATTATTGCCAAACAGGAAGCTTTGAAAAAGTGAATGAGAACACCATACCAGCATTTTTGGGTTCGCTTTCTCTTGCCATCCTTTTCCCCAACTTCCCCTCCCCCAAAAGAATTAGTGGGATATATCAGTGAGTACTGCTTTCTTAGGGTGATGCAGAAAGACAAATAAACCAACAGAACAGAAAAGAGAATTTATACAAATACCAAACACGTGGCCATCTGATATTTGACAAAGGTGATATTTCAGTGGAGTAAGGAAAAGGATTAACCTTTCAATAAATGGTGCTAAGTTCTTTGGATATTCACTTGAAAAAGAAGAAAAAGGAGACTGAAAGGGGCAGGAGGAGAAGACTAAAAGGAGTATAGATTCCCTCTCTCACACAACAGAAAATCCATTTTAGGCAAACTGCAATTTTGAATGTGAGAGGTAAAAAAAAAAAAATGTTCATTGAATAAAATAAAACATAATAGAATATCCTCATGGCCTTAGCATGAGCAAAACACACAAAAACAATAAGCATTCATCATAAAGGAAGTAATTAATAAATCAGATTACATCAAATCTAGCAAATTCTGTTCGTCACATTTTTTAACTTCAGACTAAAGATAATGTAAACTGTGTAGTAGTTCAGTCTCCCGGAAATTTCATCCCCAAATGATACAAAACAATTTCATAATTATGGAATTTCTGCATAGCCCATACCCTCAGCATTAATTCAAGACAGAGGATGTTCTAGCAACAAAGTAATCACGAATAGGAAGAGAAAAATCAACAAACTCCTCAGTATAATCCCTCATGCTCCCATCAGTCCCTTGTCCCATTGGAAAACTGGAGAGCAGAGGCGGATCCAGATGAAAGCAGGGAAGAAAGAAGAGGACTGGCAAAGAGGCCTGGGAGGTATTTGGATCAGTCACTACAAAGACTGGACATTCCTAAATATGAAAATACTACCAGTATTTTGAGGCAAGGACTATAAGGCAGAGACTTTTTAAGTATAACTGACTTAAAGGCCCAATTTCTAATTCAAGGAAGGCTACCTCACATAAGACTGTTCAAGCAGGCAGTTATCTAGATAGGAGGAGAAAGAAACCAATGCGGGGGCGGGGGTGGGGGGGAGACCAGGGAGCGGCAAATGGGAGGAAACCATGCATCTGATAAACAACCTGGGTCCTTGTGCAGACAAAGAAAAAGCAGGCATCTCCAGACTGACAGGAAACCATACACTTTGGGTGATAAGCGTCTGGAACTCTCTAGCATCTGAATGTAACCTTGTGCTCACTATGCCCTCATAACAATAAAATTAGCCTTGCACATAAGAAGTTCCCATCATGCACTGAGGCCACGGCCCTTCTGATCACGGATTAAGTGAGAACCAAAATCCTACCTCCACTCAGTAAGGTGGAGCTGGGATGAAAATCAGGGGAAAAGATGCCCAAATCTGCCCCAAACAACTGAATATTCATCTCTTCATTTCTGCATCTCATGTAACCGTGAGGCTGTCACGGCTAGCCATGGCAGGCAGCCTAGATTAGGAGTAGGCCTGGTTTCCCGGGGTAACATAATTATCAGGCCTCCTGGAGCCAGCCAATCAACATATGCCTAGCCAGAAAAAAGGGAACCTATCAGGGGAAAGCTGAAAGCCCCACGTTGGGCCAACAAAAATTACCTTGCAACTGTGTAACCAATCAGCTTACGCCAACTACCCGCTGTGTAACCAATCCGATTGCGCCAACTACCTGCTGCTTATTTTGACCTAATAAATACCCGAGAGAACTGGGGCTCGGGGCCTTTCGTCCTCTCACACCTGGTGAGGGCGGGAGGCCCTGGCTCGAGTCAGTAATAAATTCCCCTGTTGCGAGTTGCATTGTTTGGTGGAGTCTTCTTTCCCGACAGGGGACTCGGACTACGGGCAGAACAGTAACCTGACAGCCAAAGAAACAGCGCAGCTAGGAACCTGAGACTGCCTCCTCTCCCCTGGGGGCGTACTTTAATTCAAATAACTGCTCACTTTGCTTTCTCTACCTCTGTCTGTCTCTGATACTTTCTGCCACAAGACTCTACCCTGGGTACTATCCTTGGTAGAACCATCCAGAACCTTGCAGAATTTGGTAAGCCTCAGCCTCTCGCCTCCCTTGAACTTGAATGGCACCCCCTGAATTCCCGTCGTTTGTCTCTCTTTTTTTGCCTGTCCCTGTCTCACTGTTACTTTCCATTCGTACTTTCATGCCTTGCTCACTGGTAATGGGGAAAAAAGAAACTGGCCAGGCATTTTCCCAGGCTGGGTCTGGCGCTTCTTGTAACGTAGGCGCAGAGCCTGCTGAGAAAGGTTTCTGGCCATTCTCACTGGCCATTAGGGACCGAACCACAGGAACCTTGCCCTCAGGGCTTGCCTGATCCACCATTTAATTAACTACCATCAGGCGAACTCGGGTGGGGCTGAGTTTGGCACATGGACAAAAATAGGAAAAAATGTAAGAGGAGATTGAACTTAGGAAAGAAGTGGAAGGAAAAGATAAAATTTTCTTAGCAATGAGTAAATGCATTGCAAGAGTCCAAGGTGGAGTAGACTCCAATGAAAATTTAATAAAAGGCATTAAACAAAGGTGATAAAACAAGCAAGAAGTTAAAAATGACATAAAGAATGAAGTGAAAAATAAAGCCAAAGAGTAACAGAAGAGGAAGACTGGCAGAGAGGTAATAATATCCACATTATTGGATTACATAAAGAAGAAAAAGTAATGGAAGAGAAATAATTAAAAATAATTAAAATTATAATTCACTTTCCAGAAATAGAAAAACATCTGAATCTACACATTGAAGTAGCTCCCTGAATACCTGGGAAGATTAAACCAGAATGATTAACTCTGAGGCATATCCTAGTAAAGCTATTAGATTTCAAAGATAAATTCTTTGTGATCTTCAGACAGACAAGATAAAATATTTACAAAGGGAAAGTAATTAAATTAACAATTCCCTTCAAAATTAGCATTAAAGCGAGACATTAATGGAGCAGCACTTTTAGAAACCTCAGTGAATGAAAATGTGAAGTAAGGATTCTATATCCAGCCAAGCTGTCCTTCAAATATCAACAAATATATAAACAGTTTTTGATGTACAAGAACTTGAGGAGCACTGAGCCCTCCAGGCCTTCCTGAGGAACCTACTAGGGATGAGTTTTATTCAACGGAAGGATGACTGGGGAAAATTCAGCAAAAGAACTAAAGTGAGCATTATAAAATAGGTATATGAGGTATATGTATTAATATATATAAGAATAAAGCAAAGGTGGAGACAAGAGTGGAAGAATAATATATAAATGTTATATATTGTGACAAAGTAAAATAATGCAAATTTGGGGAGGATGTTGGTGAAGGAAAGATCAAAAATAGAAAAAAACTCATTGTTTTTTGAACAGGTAACATTAATTGATGGGCTTCCCAGGTGGTGCTAGTGGTAAAGAACCCATCTGCCAATGCAGGAGACATCAGAGGCGGGGTTTAATTTTGATCCCTGAGTCAGGAAGATCCCCAGGAGAAGCAAATGGCAAGCCCCTCCAGTGTTCTTGCCTAAAGAATCCCATGGACAGAGGAGCCTGGCAGGCTGCAGTCCATAGGGTCACAAAGAGTCAGACACAACTGAAGTGACTTAACACACACACACATGCATTAATTGGTGCAAAACAAAACAAAAATCTCTGAAACATCAAGAAGTAAATGGTCAAATAAGAAAAGGAGAGAATAAAGACTTTTAAAAGGCATAAATGCAAAAAAAAAAAAAAAAATGTAAAAAAAAATAAATAAAAGGCATAAATGCAAAGGTTAATCTAAAACAAAAATATACATTTTCCTAAATACCAAAAATAGGAAATGTATACCAACACATACATATGCTTGAACATATACTATATGTGTGTATGTATGCTCTGTCACTCAGCCACATTAGACTCTTTGCGACCCCATGGACTGAAGCCCACCAGGCTCCTCTGTCCATGAAATTTTCCAGGCAAGAATCCTAGAGAGGGTTGCCATTTCCTACTCCAGGAGATCTTCTCAACACAAGGATCAAAACTCCTGCATTGGCTGGCAGATTCTTTACCAATGTACCACCTGGGAAGCCCATATACTATATATTATTTATAAATAAGTAAATATATGTATAGTATACATATGCAAAGAAATACACATCTCATAGATAAAGAAGCATAACAAATAGATCAAAATACACAGAATTATAAAATATTATGATAAAGTTCAGATAAAACATATTGGTCATAACAGCAACAGAAAATTTATTACCAAACAAGTAGATTCTCAGTTTGGTTCACAAATGTAACCCAACTCTGCAATGCATCGAGAGACACACCTAATACAAAATGATTCAGAAAAGCTAAAAATGACAGAATGGATACACTTATACCAGGCAAATGGAGATAGAAAAAGAGCAGGATAGCTATGCTAATACTAAACAAATAATTCAAGTCCCAAAGCTATGACATGACAAAGATGGGTACTTTTCAATGCTAAACACTAGAATCCACAATGAAGCTACAACACATGAATATTTATGCATAAATAAAAGATCAATCATCTTTATGAAACAGCTACAAAACTTGCAAGGAGACATAGTTAGAGACACACTTAGAAAACTCTAATATACCTCTTTCATTATAACACAGATCAAGAAGACAAAAATAACTAATGAGACAAAATATATAAACAACATAATTGAGTTAGGGTTAGGGTCATGTGGCTGTAGATATAGATCGTGTGGATGTATATCAACCCTTGCACCACAATGGTAGGGACTGTGTATTCTTCCCAACTGTCCATGGCACATTCAAAAAAACTGATCATATATTGAGAAACAAAGAAAATGTATCTCCCAGAAAGTATAAATAGTGTAAGCTACACTCTGCTCACAATGCAATAAAACCGAAATTTACTATAAGACACATATATATGGAATTTAGAAAGATGGTAACGATAACCCTATATGCAAAACAGAAAAAGAGACACAGAAGTACAGAACAGACTTTTGAACTCTGTGGGAGAAGGTGAGGGTGGGATGTTTCAAAAGAACAGCATGTATATTATCTATGGTGAAACAGATCACCAGCCCAGGTGGGATGCATGAGACAAGTGCTCGGGCCTGGTGCACTGGGAAGACCCAGGGGGATCGGGTGGAGAGGGAGGTGGGAAGGGGGATCGGGATGGGGAATACGTGTAACTCTATGGCTGATTCATATCAATGTATGACAAAACCCACTGAAATGTTGTGAAGTAATTAGCCTCCAACTAATAAAAAAAAAAAAAATTAAAAAAAAAGAAAAAAAAAGACAGAATGCTTCCCTGGTGGCTCAGTGAGAAAGAATACACCTGCCAATACACCTGACCCAGGTTCGATCCCTGGGTCAGAAAGACCTCCTGCAGAAGGAAATGGCAACCCACTCCGGCATTCCTGCCTGGGCAATCCCATGGACAGAGGAACCTGGAGGGCTGTAGCCCATGGGGTCCCAAAGAGTTGCACATGACTTAGTGACTGAGCACACAAAAGATCGAATGTTAATAACAATAAAGGGAAAGTCTCTTCTACCTTGGAATTTTTAAGTCAAAGAATTTCTGAATTCTCATTTGTTTGGAGGATTTTACTATTAACTGAACTGTTATGAATGACTTCTAGATGAAAGGAAGGATGGTTCAAGAGATTCGGAAGGAAGCCTTTTCCCTCTGCTGTTTCTTTTTACCTGTACTTGTCTTATAAGAGAGCAATGAATCAGAATGAATCTTTTCATATACAGGCAGATTTATATAGAATTGAAATGACAACAGGAGCAAAGCTATCCTAGTGTAGCTATAAACCACAGAAGGCAGAAGCATCATCAGATACAGATAGAAGGTCCACATTTGAGCAGACATGCATCACAGTTAACCTGGCAATCATATAAGTTAGAGGAGGAGAAATGGGAGAAAGAAGGAAGGAGAGAGCTAGAGTGGGAGAAAAGGAAACCTCTATATGTCAATTTTTTTGTTAAATGCTTTAGCATGTATCATCTCATTTAATCATCCCCTGTGTAGTGGGAGAAAGATGATATTCCCTCCTTGTTTTAGATTTTAGGGATCTGAGTCTTTGAGAAATCCATGGAATCATAAAACTAATTAGTGATTGAAGCACAATGTAAATTCACATTTTTCTGTGTCCAAAGCAAAATGCTCTTTTCATAACTCTGCCTTTGTATCCTTCTCTTCCTCCCATTCTTCCCACTCTTTCACTCAGTAAATATTTACTGACTACCAGTGTGTCGGGGACTGCTCTCCCTACTAGGGGTGGAGCAGTAAAGAAGTAGATAACAGTTCTGCTCTCACAGACTACAGTCTAATGGAGGAGACAGAACATGAATGGATATATAAATAGGAATGGTACCAGATCATGATACATAATGGGAAGATTATTAAGATAACATGATAAGACAGAGTGATTGGGTGACTGCTTTAGATTGGAGAACAGGGAAGATCTCTCTGAGTTATTCCAGGCATCAGGGCTCATGGGGAATAAGCTTGTGTGTCTGAGGAGCAAAAGGGCTCTGGGATGTAGAGAGCAAGGCAGAGTGATTGGAAATGAGGTCAGAGAGGTAAGGAGGAGACTGAACTTGTGAGAAACTAGACTGGAATAAAAAATTTGAGTTCGATTTTGAGGTTGATGGGAAACTTTTGAGTGTTTTAAGCTGTAAGTTGATAGGATCTGCTTCACATTTTGAAATGACACAGGGGCAGTGGGATTATGCTAAAGATGTAGTTTTAAGTCATTGCAAATCATTTCCACCCAAGGAGCACCTAAGATAGCAAAGGAAAAACTCCCACAGACTGTATCTTCAGTAAAATAAGGGGCAATCCTTGGGAATGCCTTCATGGGCTCTGAGGTAGGGAAAGGGTGCAAGCTGCTGAGAGATACAGACACATTGGTCCAAGCCCACTCTCAAAATTATCCAGCAAACATTTTCTCTCCAAAAGACTAACCCTAACCCTCACCTTGAGCAGTTAGTGATAGAAAAAGGATAAAATCTTAGCAGAAGACAACAAATGTGGGTTAAAGGAACCCAGAGGAATCAGATCCCAGGAAATACCGAGCAGGAAATGCATACCAACTAAAGCTGAGAGGACTGTTTTGGAAGGTGAGGCTGTTGGGTCCCTGGTAGACACAAGCATAGAGGCAGAACATCTCTGAACCAGATCAAGCTCTGAGTGGAGTCTGGTGATACACTGAGGCCATACACTGGTGCAATAGGGAAGTTCTTGAATCATAAAGCTGGGAAATCACCCCGACCTACCACTTTCCCATCACAGAAAAACCTACCTCACTTAAATATGAAAACAAAGGAATGTGACATAGGCCTGTACAGGGTTATAAGAAGAAAATAGATTAAAATATACTCAGTAACATCTGATACACCATGAGAATGTGCCAGAAATGTGATCACAAAGCAGAGAACCTATAACTGTATTTCAAACCAAGTTAAAAGAATTTTTTTTAATGACTGGAACTTTAAAATTGACATAAACCAAAACTAGATGAATTTAGAAATTATATGGTTAGACAAGAAGATATGAAATGAGAACTGACATAACACAGGAAATGACTTTAAACGAAAAGTTCTGAGATGAAGACATTGTTACTGCAAAAGTGTGTGGGGGGTCCAGCTACTTGCCTTTCAAAAACCAATAAACAGGCTAGGTTGGTAGAAAGTTTGCTTTATTTCAGATGCTGGCAACTGGCAGTGTAGAGCCGGGGGGTGGCGGACATCTGTCTAAAGGCAAACTTCCCCCACTGACAAGCAGGGGATGAGAGCCTTCATAGGTAGATTGAGGGGGGAGCTACATGCAGAAACAGCACAGTCATCTCTCACAGTCATCTTCAAATTGGTCATCAGTGGTCTGACCAGCAGCATCTTGGTTGTTTTAGGTACAGTTAGTCTTCAGTTCCTAGGGGCTTCCCAGATGGGGATAGTGGTAAAAATCTGTCTGCCAATGCAGGAGATATAAGAGAAGCACATTTGATCCCTGGGTCGGGAAGATCCCCTGGAGTAGGAAATGGCAACCCACTCCAGTCTTCTTGCCTGGAGAATCTCATGGACAGAGGAGCCTGGCGGGCTACCGTCCACAGGGTCGCAAAGGGTTGGACAGAACTGAAGCAACTTAGTACACATGTAATCTTTAGTTCCAGGGTCCATTTTTCCCTTTTCTTTGTGGTCAACACTGGGAACTGTGGCAGCTCACGTCCTGGATACAGTCTGGTAACCATGTAGTTAACTTCTCCACCTGGTGTTTTAGTATCGATAAGATAGCTCATAGGATATGGCTCAGAATATTATCTGTATAGCCCTTGAGAAAGAACTAAAGGTCCTTGACTATGCTTAGTGACTATATTATAATTATTTAGTCTCCTTTGACTGTTTTCCTTTGTTTCCACATTTCTGTGATTAAACTTATTCCTTGACTAAAGTTTTCCACAGACAAAAGGAGGCAGAGGACATTGTGAGGGGGGGCAAGGACCGTAGGATCCTGCTCCATTTCAACATAATGAGCAGGTACACAGGAAGGAATAGATCCCATGGAAACTATAATAAAGGGAGATATGGGATGTAAAGAAGAAAAGTGAAAAAAATCAAAGGGAATTTTTAAAAAAGGAAAGAAATAGATTTGGGGGAAAGAGATATTCATATGAAACTCAAGAAAAAGGAAATCAAATATTCATATAATTGAAGATACTGAAGAAGCTGTGAAACAGAATAAATATTTAAAAAGCATAATTCAAGAAATCTTTCCTAAAATAAAAGAAGCTTTGAATTTTCATATTCAAAGGGCACATCGTCATGTACCTCGGAAACACAAACCAGAGCATTCAAGAGAGAAACATATTATGGTAAAACTAAAGGACTTTAAAAAAAGAATCTGAGAATCCAGGCAAAGAGACACATTATTCATAAAGGAAAGAAAATCAGATTAGGATGATATCATGACAGGTTCCCTTTTTAATGTTTCAAAAACAATGGAACACTGTGTTTAAGATATTTAGAGAAAGAAAGAAAATATGAACTAGGGTTTTATAGTTAGAAAAATTCTTTTTTAATTATAAAGGCTACATTCACACAATTAAGAATATGGAAGGACTCTGAGAACATTGATCCCATGAGCTCCTCCAGGAGCATTTATTAGAAACTGCGCTTTAGACAAGCCCAGAGACTGAAGAAGCTTTAGCATGAAGTCTGGGGGTAACCACTGAGTATATTTCACTATGACACTAAATTAAAACACAAGTATCTGGTGACAAAATACATAAATGTTTGTGCTTAGACAATGTAAAAATAATAAAATTAACAAAAATGAGTGTGGCAAAGGGGAAGATTAATTGAAATGTGAGAAATTTATTGATTTCATTGTGTATATTAGCTGGGAATAAAATGATACCCTTTAAAGCAAATAACAGGGTCATAGTAGTTAAATATATTTTAATTATTCTCATTAACCCTAAGATAATACTAGGGAACTAAAGTAGTAAAAAAGAAGGAGGGAAGGTAGAGTGAAAAGAGGTTACAGGTTAGTTCAATATTGGTTATAATGTAAGTGATACTATTTAGGGAAAGAAAGGACTAAGAGAGTGCTAAATAAGTATTAGTAACCATTAAAACAAATATACAACCTTTCCTAAGCACACACACACAAATAACCTCACAAAAGAGAAAATAAAGCAGACATATGGTTAAGGATTTTAATGTATCAGTAGATATGCATGGTATTAGCTCCCCTTCTAAAGAATGAGATTTTCAGACAAAGCAAAATCCAACAGTATACTTTATTCCTGAAATGCATCTAAGATAAATTATTCAGAAAAGTTAAAAACAAAAGCATGCCCCAAAATTTCTGAGGGGCATTCAAAGAAAAAGAAGAGTGGACTTAATTTTGTTATCAGACAAAGTAGAATTCATATCAAAGAGTATTAAACGAGACAAAGAGGGACACATTATACTAATAAAAACTACAATTTACAATGAAGATATAATTGTTAATATCTATGCATTCAGTAATAGCATCAATTTTCATAAAGCAGAAAATGCAGGGAAAAGAAACATATAACACACTGTAAAAATAGAAGATTTCAGCAGTCCTCTCACAGATATAGACAGATCAAAGATGAAAAATTCTTAAGGATACAGAAGATCTAAAAAAAACTTAATAATTAATAAGGAGCTTATAGATATTTATTGAATAATGTAGTTGCATGTGAATTATTTATGAAATCACTCAGATAACTGGTGGGCTTAAAGAAAATTTTAGCAAGTCCCAAAGAATATCAGAAAAAAATATATAAAGAGAGAGCATTTTATATCCATATAGCATTCTTATGCAAAGCTTGAACTTAATAACAAAGTAAGAAAACAAAAATTCCCTTCCATATTGATATCAAAAAGAAATAAATGCCTAGCCTGGGATAAGGCTTGAGACAATAGAAAGTGAATGACTGTGTTGCATGCTATGGAGATAGAAAAGAGATTTGCTGATGGATTGCATAAGGACAGTAGATATAAAAAGCAATCAAGGACACCTACTAGATTCTAGTCTTAACAAATGGAGGACCAGTTATTGAGGTAAGAGTAACTGGAAGCAACTTTAGTGAGGACAAGATATGAATGGTAGAACTCAAGTCTATTTTGATCATATTAATATGAGCACTTACTTACTCCAATTTCCATCAGAAATTGGATATATTCCTCTTTGTCCCAGGTGGCCTATCAAATGTTCCTTTTGAACACATCCATTAATCTTCTTGAAAGGAGTCCTGGTCAGCACAGTTTATTCCATCTATTGCTTTGCCAGATAGTCTAGTGCTACAGTGTTTCAGTCCTCAGTGTATAGTACTGACCTCAGCAGCTGCCCAGCCAGCCCACCCCTTGGTCTAGCTCTTCTGCTTAACTGGTGACTTCGCATCCCTTCTCCTCATTAATGGCACCAACAGAACATAATAAAAGTACATTTCTAACAAGTACACTGCATTAGCTCTTGATAATTGTAAAGCTCTTTTCAAATTTTTTGGTGTGCTCTCATTTTATTTATTTATGTTTTTTATTGAAGTATAGTAGATTTACAATGCTAATTGCTGGTTCAGAGTAAAATGATCCAACTATATATCAGTCATATATATAGATATACCTTCATTCGTTTTCATATACTTTTCCATTATGGTTTATTACAAGATACTGAATATAGTTCTCTGTGCTGTATAGTAAGAGCTCAATGTTTATTTTTTAAATTTTTATCATTTAAAAAAATTATTTGGAATATAATTGCTTCACAAGGCTGTGTTTGTTCTGCCGTACAATGATGTGAGTCAGCTACATGTATATAAATATCCCTTTCCTCTAGAGCCTCCCTCCCACCCCCGTCCCACCCCTCTAGGTCGTCATAGAGCTCCCTGTGCTATGCGGCAGCTTCCCACTAGTTACCTATGTTACACAGGTAGTGTGTATATGTCAGTGCTACTCTCTCAATCCATCCCACCCGCCCCTTCCTCCACTGTGTCCTCAAGTCTGTGCTCCACATCTGCATTTCTATTCCTGCCCTGCAAATATGTTCATTAGTACCATTTTTCTAGATTCCATACACATGTGTTAATACATGATACTGTTTTTCTCCTTCTGACTTACTTCACTCTGTATCACAGGTTCTAGTTTCATCCACATACCTACATATGACCCAATTTTGTCCCTTTTTATGGCCAATTGTACCATATATGTACCACATCTTTATCCATTCATTTGTCAATGGACATTTAGTCTGCTTCCATATCCTGGCTATTGTAAATAGGGCTGCAGTGATTTACCCAAATGTATGTGCAACTGCCTTCCCTTTGGTTTTCAGTAGTTGCTTTGGCATTTATTTTGGAAATGTGAAGAATCTTGCTACCTGTTGGTGTTGGAAACTGGTAAACTAAGACAAATGTCTTCTTGTCGCCCAGAGCTAAATTTGATAGCTTCTCTTGGGGCAGAATAAGTTTTGTTTTGCTTACTTCCTTGGTATTTGATCACACAATTTATAAAATCCGATGCAGATTCCAAGGCCAAGGATCTGAAAAATGTCAGGAAAAGAACGAGAAAAGGAAAAAAGGGGAATCTGCAGGACTATTACTTGGGACGGAGAAGTCATGACTTGACAATATTCTTAAAGACTCCAGCAGATCTATCTTGGGTCAAAGCATCCAAGCTAATCCTTGGTCAGAGTGAGAGTGGGAACCCAGAAAAAGGGGCAAAGCCAAGTCATTACCATATCTTCCTGCCACCATAAATCTCAGAGTTAGAAGAGAATTAAAGATCATCTGGGATTGAATTTCTTGACTGCAGAGCAGTAAATTGTATTATCTTTACTTTAGAGATGAGGTACTTCAGACTCAGACAGTTCAGTGGTTGTGTGGAGGTTAGAGTCAGACTATCTTCTTAGCACAGTGTTGTTTTTTTTTTTTCTGAGTCCATAGCTTGGATTGATTAACTGTTGTCACGGCTACCACTGGGCCACTGGTCTTAAGATTTCTAGAACAAAGGAAGTGAGTAAGGACAAGAACCTTTTTCTTTTCATTTTTGGAAGGAAGTCACTGACTATGTGTAGTCCACACAGAGTGAGAAATTATACTCCACTTCCTTGAGGGAGGAGTATCTACATAAATGACTTGGAATTTTTCATAAGAGAATTGTCTCTCTCTACCCATTTACTTTGGTTTCCCTGTGGCCCAGCATTAAAGAATCTGCCTGTGATGCAGAAGATGCAGGAGACACAGGTTTGATCCATGGATCGGAAAGATCCCTTGGAGAAGGATGTGACAACCCCTCCAGTATACTTACCTGGAGAATCCCATGAACTAAGGAGCCTGGCGGGCTGCAGTCCATAGGTTTGCAAAGAATTGGACACAACTGAAGCAACGAAGCATATACGCATTTATTTATCCAGTTATTTGTTTACATGAGTATGGACTCATCAATTGCTATCATTTATAGTAAATTATAATCCATTAGTACTTTATTTTGTTGATCAAACTGTTCCAATTTTAGCCACTGGGAGTATTTTTAGTTGGATGCTGTGTCCCTTTGACATGTCCTCATCAGACCTGAATATCTAGATTTCTCTCTCTCTCTTACACACACACACACACACACACACACTTTCTTACTTTCTGGCACTCCAAGATACTTCAGGGTCATCTTGAATATTTCTTTTCCTTGTTATAGATTCAGTCATTTCTTTATGGAGCTCTGGTTTATTTTATTGGCAAATGGTATTAAAATCAAGAAATGGGTAGTAGGTGGACTCGTTGCTGTTGAGTGAGTGAGTGGTAGTCACTCAGTCATATCTGACTCTTTGCAAGCCCAGGGACTATATATCCTGCCAAGCTCCTCTGTCCATGGAATTCTCCAAGCAAGACTACTGGAGGGGGTTGCCATTTCCTTCTCCAGTGGATCTTCCCAACCCAGGGATCAAACACCAGTCTCCTGCATTGAAAGCAGATTCTTTACCAGCTGAGCCACCAGGGAAGCCTTGCTATTGGAGTGTTCTATTAATAAGTTCTTTAAGTTTACAGAGCAAGGAAATATATGTATGTATACTAAACCATATATGTACATGTATCTATAAATATTTCTATATATAGCCATCTATATTGGCAGTGAGCTAAAAATGAACTCATACTAGTATCTTTAATCTATTATCATGTGGATTATTCTAGCTTCTTTCCCTTGCTTCTGTATAACCTCCCACTCCAAAAGTGAGAAAGTTGGTTTCTACCATTTGCCATTAAGTTATTTCATTGTTCCATTCCAATTTTTATGTACAGTGCTATCAGAATTCTTAACCTGTAGACTGTGAGAATTTTATTAACCAGAATACAATGCTTATGTACAGTTTTTTGGTTTTCTTGTTTTGTTTTGTTTTTTGCTTTTAATCTTACAGATGCCACTCATTTGTAAAGTTACTTAGGTTAGTATCTTTTCCCACCATCTCCTTCAGTGAGGTTGCTTCATATACTATAGCAGTTGAATTATTTTGTCACATTCGACATTCCATGTTGAGATTGCCTAAATTTCTAAATGATTTTTAAAGTTACTATTTTAAGGTTCATTCTTTGTTGCAAAGTTCTATGCATGTGTGCTCAGTCACTTCAGTTGTGTCTGACTCTTTGCGAACCTATGGACTGTAGCCTGCCAGCCTCTTTTGTTCATGGGATTCTCCAGGCAAGAATACTGGAGTGGGTTTCCATGCCCTCCTCCAGGGGATATTCCTGGCCAGGTATCAAACCTGTGTCTCCTGCATTGCAGGTGGATTCTTTAACCACTGAGCCACTTGGGAAAACCACAAAGTTTGTAGGTTTCGATAACTGCATAGTGTCATGGATCACCACTACAATATCATACTGAGGAACTTCACTCTAAAATATTTTGGCCACCTGATGCAAAGAACTGACTCATTGAAAAAGACCCTGATGCTGGGAAAGATTGAAGGCAGGAAGAGAAGGGGATGACAGAGAATGAGATGGTTGGTTGGATGGCATCATCGATTCGATGTACATGAGTTTGAGCAAGCTCCAGGAGCTGGTGATGGACAGGGATGCCTGGCATGCTGCAGTCCATGGGGTCGCAGAGTCGGACATGACTGAGTGACTGAACTGAACTGAAGATATCCCCTGTGTTTCCTTTTTTCAACTCTCCTCCATAACCCTGGTAACCACTGATCTTTTTACTCAGTGTAGTTTTACCTTTCCAAAAGATCATGTAGTTGGAATTATACATTAGAAAGTCTTTTAAGTTTGGCTTCTTTTACTTAGCAATACATATTTAACATGTATCCATCTTTTTGTGGTTTGATTACTCATTTCTTTTTAATTAATAAGTAAGTATGTACATTCCATAAGTACATACACATAGATGTACCACCGTTTGCTTATCCATTCACCTACTGAAGGAAATCTGGGTTTCCTCCAATTTGGGGAAATTATGAATAAAGCTGATATATTCATTCATGTGCAGGTTTTTGTGTGGACATAATTTTTCAAATCTACGAGGGCTTCCCTCATACGTAACTCAGTCAGTAATGAATCTGCCTGCAATGCAGGAGACCTGGGTTCAATTCCTGGGTTGGGAAGATCTCCTGGGGAAGAAAATGCAACCCACTCAAATATTCTTGCCTGGAGAATCCTATGGACAAAGGAGCCTGGCAAGCTACAGTCTATGGAGTCACAAGAGTCGGACACGACTTAGTGACTAAACTACTAACTACTAATTTTTCAAATCAGTTGGGTAAATACTTAGGATGCAATTGCTGTATAATATGTTAAGACTATGATTGGCTTTGTAAGAAATTGGCAAACTGTCTTCCAAAGTAGCTGTACCACTTCGCATTTCCACCAACAATGAATGAAAGTTCTTGTTGCTCAGGATTCCCACCAACTTTGCTCTTGTTGGTTTTTACACACTTTATTCTAATAGGTATAGTGGTATCTTATTTTTGTTTCCTTAATTTCTATTTTTAAATGCATTAAGGCTATTTATTTAGTCACAACTCACAATTCTAGCGTATATAAGAAATTCAGTAGTTTTCTTTTTAACATCTGTATCAATTCAGTTCAGTTAAGTCACTCAGTCATGACTGACTCTTTGCGACTCCATGAACCGCAGCACGCCAGGCCTCCCCGTCCATCACCAACTCCCGGAGTTCACTCAAACTCATGTCCATTGAGTTGGTGATGCCATCCAGCCATCTCATCCTCTGTTGTCCCCTTTTCCTCCTGCCTTCAAGTTTTCCCAGCATCAGGGTCTTTTCAGATGAGTCAGTTCTTCCCATCAGATGGCCAAAGTATTGACGTTTCATCTGTATACTCAGTTACATTTTCAACATAAGCCAAGTGTTCTTCAGTTGCATCTTTCAACTGTTGCTTCTGTTCCAATTGCTGTGATTTATTTTTCAAGAAATTCATAATTCTTAAATTGGATTTCCATTTATTGTCTTCCCATTACTATGATATTAATTATTTTCATTGTTTTTGTCATTTTCTCCTACATTACATGACATCTTTTTAAATTCGACCTTTATATCCCTTATTCAAGATTCTAAATTTCTAATTCTGTCTTCTAATTGAGGTTTTTAATTTAACTGTTGAATTTGTTTGCCTAGTTTCCTTATAGCATCCATTTCCTGTTAAATTTCTGTTCTTATTTTATCTCTTCTCTTATAAAGATTTCATGTCCTTGTTTTTTAAAGCTTGGTTTATTCACAGAAATTATTCTTAGTGATATGATATCCTCCAAGTCTTCAAAATGATGAGAAGAGAATTAGCTTGGTCTAGTGTCTGCCAGTAGTCAGGTTTTGTGGCACGGCTTTCTCTTTACCTAACTTTAGTTGTTGGTCAGTGACTCAGTCATGTCTGACTCTGCGATCCAGTGGACTGCAGCACACCAGACTTCCCTGTCCATCACCAACTCCCGAAGCTTACTCAAACTCATGGCCAGTGAGTCAGTGATGCCATCCAACCATCCCATCTTCTGTTGTCCCCTTCTCCTCCTGCCTTCAATCTTTCACAGCATCAGGGTCTTTTCAACTGAGACCGTTCTTTGCATCAGGTGGCCAAAGTATTGGAGTTTCAGCATCAGTCCTTCCAATGAATATTCAGGACTGATTTCCTTTAGGATAGACTGGTTTGATTTCCTTGCAGTCCAAGGGACTCTCAATATTGAGTCTTCTCCAACACCACAGTTCAAAAGCATCAATTCTTCGGTGTTCAGCCTTCTTTATGGTCCAACTTTCACATCCATACATGACTACTGGAAAAACCATAGCTTTGACTATATGGACCTTTGTTGACAAAGTAATATCTCTGCTTTTTAATATGCTGTCTAGGTTGGTTATAGCTTTTCTTCCAAGGAGCAAGCATTTTAAATTTCATGGCTGCGGTTACCATCTGCAGTGATTTTGGAGCCCAAGAAAATAAAGTCTATCAGTGTTTCCATTGTATCCCCATCTATTTGCCATGCCCTCCCGTTAGGTGAAAACCATATGCCAATGTCTCTTTCATATTTTAATTCTCATTTCTGCTTCATATGTTTTTACTTAACTAATTGCAGTTTTTTTTTTTAATTATTTCTTCTTTCTTAGAAAACATAAATTATAGATTGGACATACAAAAAGCTTTAATGCCCACGGTGCATTGTGGCATTTTCCTTCAAAGGACAATATAGCAAAGTATCACAGTGCCCACCTGTCATTGTCTGACTCATTTTCTGGAGGTTGGAATCTCTGAAGCCACTTGACTAAGAGGAATTTGGGAGTAGGGCTTGGAACAGTGTCTCACTACTTCAAAATAATAACTCTCTGTAGCAGAGGGGTAGATTTACTATTTGGGGATGATAAAGATTTGGGTTTCTGATATGCAAGCAAAGATGTCAGTGAGAAATTTTATTTTCTTTATACTACAGGTAAGAATGTTTCCCTTCCCTTAGGTGAAAACCATATGCCAACATCTTTCATATTCTAATTCTCATTTCTGCTTCATATGTTTTTAATTAACAAAAATGCTCCCTATGGTCAGGCAATATGTTGACTGTCAGCCTTAGTTTCAAATATAATTACAAATTATAATCATTTCCTGAGTTTCCATAGATATTCCATTAGGAATTGGGCAAAACTGAATTAAAGAAAGCTAGCCAAATGTTATAACATGATAGCAAAAAAAAAAAAAAAAAAAAGTATTTCAGTAGAAATATAGGATTTTCTTTACATATATATATATATATGTATATATATATATATTTTAAATGTGGGAAACCTTACAAAACACAAAATAAAGTTTAAGAAATCATAACATATTACATCAGCAACACTTTAATAATAAAATCTCTAGTATATAATTTTAGCAAAATAAAATATCTGAGATGCAGGTATTAATCCAGTGCTGACAACACATTGTTATGATTTGCACAGAGACTGAAACAAACATTTTGAGATATACAGAAGAAATTGAAAAGAAATAAGACATTATAATAAATCATAATATTACATTAATAAAGAGGGACTTCAAAACTTAGGGGTTTCTAGATACTTTCCTTTATTCATAGAGATTATTAGCAAATAAGAAAAGGATCTTTAGGTCATGTTTTTGTAAATTTATAGAGGTGTGCTTTTTATACAGTAAAGTTCATCCATTTTGAGTGCACAGGTGGAAAACCTTTAATAATGTATATAGTTGTGCAGCTACGAGCATTTTCAAACTTAATATTATTTCTATCCCCCACTCCAAAAGTCCCTGATACCCCTTGCCGTACCATGCTCAGTCATGCCCAACTCTTTGAGACCCCTTCAGGCTCCTCTCTCTGTCCATAGAATTTTCCAGACAAGAAAATTGGAGTGGGTTGCCACTTCCTATTCCAGGGGATCTTCCCCACCCAGGGATCAAACCAAACCCAGGTCTCCTGCATCTCCTCCATTGGCAGGCAGATTCTTTACCTCTGAGCCAGCTGGGAAGCTGATATCTCTTCTATCAGATATATCTGATATCTACAACTTGTCAACACGATAGCATCAGTTTTTTAGTTTTTGATATCCTAGATGTGAGAAACACATTCAAAGGCAAAGCATGTTTGCATGTCTCTCCAATCTTGCTTGGTTCCCTGGGGTGTCACATACACATGTGTAGTTTATCAGCCAGCCAGGCATGCATGGAATGTTCATTATCTGTACTTCGACAGTCTCTTGGCTCTCATAACTAAAATTCTCCTGTAAATTCTTAGCTGTCCTTCAGCCTATTCCACACTAAGCCCATGCTCTTTGTAGGATAAAGTGATAGGTTTTAACTACATAAGTGTGGGAGGGATAGAAATGGGCATATTTTAAGAAGGCTATAAAGTCACCGTTATTTAACAAGGAAGCATCAGTTATTCCTGAGTAAATTTTTTCAAGTTGTTGTTGGCATTTGGTCATTTTCCTGTGACTGAAATTTTTGTTTTTAATAATTTTATCCAGTTTTTTCTTGTTTTCATGGGGGAGAGTATTTTTTCCCCCCTGCCTTTCACCTCTCTCATTACCACCACCAGAAGTAGCATGATCAGTCCATCTTTGTGAAGAGGAAAAAAGCTATACACACACACACACACACACACCCAAAATGATGCTAACTACCATATAATATCCGCCTCAGCAGGCTGTGTAGGTTTTGAAAAGCAGTGATGCTTTACAGTGAGGATGTAAGGGAGTTGGGTGTTTTTCAGTGCATGACAACAGGTCTTACACATAACTGATCAGAGGAAAGAGTGTGCTAAGTTGCTTCAGTTGTCTCCAACTCTTTGCAACCCCATGGACTCATGTCCTCCAGGATCCTCTGTCCATGGGATTCTCCAGGCGAGAATACTGGATTGAGTTGCCATGTCCTCCTCCAGGGGAACTTCTCAACCCAGAAATCAAACACCATGTCTCCTGCGTCTCTTGCATTGCAGGTAGATTCTTTACCGCTGAACCACCAGGGAAGGATAAATCACAGCAAGAATAAGCTTTATCTTCACCTTGGGAGAAGAGTCAAGAAGAACATGAAGAATAAAAATGATGAATAATTCAGTTGTCTGTGGATGGTATCCCATGTTATTTTAATGATAATGACAGTCCATTATTCTTTGTCATTAGTTATGATTTTAATACAAAAGAAAATGACCAAAAGTAAAATTAAGAATAAAGAGAAATTTCCTTTGTTAAATATTTGAACAGGCCAAAGGGGTAAGTTATAAAATTTCTTTTCCTTCAGCACATTATGAGTAGAAAAAAAAATCTCTGGCAAGGATTGAAATCAAATTAAGATAAAGTTGACAAATACTTGATGCTATTTCCAGGTGCAAATGACTATAAATTATATTAGGCTATAAGCTGTGATGAGATTTTGTACATCAGTACTTGGCAATTAATTATAATTGATATACAGTATCTAAAGTACTACTAAGCTAATACTTGTTACAGCTATTTCCTACCCTCTCTCAACTTAATATACAAAACACATTACACATTTTGCATTAGAATTATTTAATTACTGAGAATCAAAAGAAAATATTATGTAGCTAGAATATGGGTTTTAAGAGAAAAAATCATATATAGGCAAAGCCTTATTATTATCACTCACTACTTATTACCTGCTGACTACCACTTTCGGGCTCTAGCCACTGTATCCTGGCGCCTTTCATAAAAACAACTCTACTGAGATAAATGAATCTGCACGAATAGCTTAAACATGGGCAAATCACTATGTATTCTGAGTATTCTCAGAAGAGTAAATGTTGCATGTGAGTCTGACAAAGAAAAGAAA
Source organism: Dama dama (assembly GCF_033118175.1). Classification (NCBI taxonomy): domain Eukaryota; kingdom Metazoa; phylum Chordata; class Mammalia; order Artiodactyla; family Cervidae; genus Dama; species Dama dama. The sequence goes on along the minus strand of NC_083698.1, from coordinate 59,576,271 downwards.
ATTGTATGTGTAACACACAATTGTCCCTGATAATAGATGCCAGGAAATTTCAGTGAAGCCTTTCTAAATGGTGCAAAATTATTACCCTCCCACCCACATTTTTGTAATTCTTTTTTGATTAAAGCTGAAATTTTATTTTCCCATTTACAGATTTTTCATTTACCTGTGCTAACAATAGGCAGATTCCCAGTGCTTTATATACTTTGAAATATTTTCACTTGATATGTTTGACCACAACAGCTCTGCTATTATCCTCATCATACAAATTGTTTTCAGAGGAGTTAAAAAAAATTAGTTAGTGGTTATATTAGTTAGCTGATAGTCATGATTCTATCCAGTGGCCAAAAGTAAACAAAACCCAGACTTTGCCCTCATGTATTTTTTTAGGCCAAGTCAAATGTGATTATTTTTCCTTCTTGCATGCTGATACAAATGCTAGAGAAGATATTGTTTCTTTTATAGTCAGAAAAATGAAGGCATTCATAATTGTCAATAGGAGGTATCCCTTTTCTTAAATGTATTTTTAGATGCAGACACCCTAGCAAGACATGACCATTGCTAAAGATTAGGAAAACTTTACCCTAAAGATTAGGGTAAACATCCATCTTTCCTCTCTTATACTCAGTCCATCACTTGTATGTTGCAACATTTGCCATGCCTTGGCAACTGTCCTTGGCCTCAGGTGGTTTATGTGATAATGCTAAGTTCTAGGAAAGTGAAAGTGAAAGTCACTGAGTCCTGTCCGACTCTTTGCAACCCCATGGACTATACAGTCTATGCAATTCTCCAGCCCAAAATACTGGAGTGGGTAGCCTTTCCCTACTCCAGGGGATCTTCCCATCTCAGGGGTCAAACCCAGGTCTCCCACATTGCAGGTGGATTCTTTACCAGCTAAGCCCCAAGGGAAGCCCAAATTCTAAGAACTCAAGCGCAATATTTTCTTTTTTCCTAAAATTTTTTGCTTTTTTTCTCTTCCACAGCAAAACTTAAAAAATATTTTGAGTTTAAATTAAACTTAATTTTTCCTTCTGGTTGGTCTACTCATGTTTAGAATCTGTTTCTATGTTTTAGAAACCCAGGTTATAAGAAGAAATGACTAGTTTGTCAGATTTGCTTCATTCTCTGGAAAAACCTCATTACTTACACAAATATGATGTCTTTTTACAGACATTCAGATCTTTTGCTCTTTAACCTGTTTGTTATGAAGCTTTCGACAAGGCAGACCTCATGAGTGGGTTTTGTAAGACAGGTACGTTAATCCCTCGATGGGAATGCAGACATTAGAATCATGAGAACACTAATGAAGGGAAGCACGCTGCTTCTCAGGCTTGTTTTCCTCCCAACAGGCCTGAGAAGAAAGTAGAGAAAGCCTGCCAAATTAGCTGGCATAGAACATAAAAAACTGGATGGGGAATTTTAAAAGGCAGAAAAGACTTTTAATGAGGAGGCAGTACCCTGAGGGAGATCAAAAGCCTGTTAGATACAATAGTTATGATGGAATTAAGTAGTAAAAGGGCCATTTGGATAATTAAAGCCTCCTTTGTGACTGTTAGGGCTTCCCAGATGGCTCAGTGGGTAAAAAATCTGCCTGCAATGAAGGAGACTAGGGTTCATTCCCTGGGTTAGGAAAATCCCCTGAAGAAGGGCATGGCAACTTATTCTTGTATTCTTGCCTGGAAAATCCCACGGACAGAGGAGCCTGAAGGGCTACAATCCATAGGCTTGCAAAGAGTTGGACATGACTGAGCGCACACACACACACACGTGACTTTTATAGCCTCCATCCTTAGACGTCTCTGTTCTTGTAGATAGAGATGTGAGCAGGAATCCAGGTACAGGTTCTATACTAGCTGAGAGCAATGTGGTTGGGAGGGATAAGAGAGACAAGGGAGAGACATGTTAACTTACCATTATAACCTAGAGGTTACAGCCTGGCAGCCCATGGGCCGTATTTGACCCAAATATAACTATTATTTTGACCTGTATGGTGTTTTGAGATTCACATAATGTAGTGAGGGAAAAAATCCAGTTCTATGACTTTCCTTGAAAAACCAGACCTAGAAAGTCTGGTCCTAAACTTCCTCCTAGTAGCTGCTGGCTGGTTCTGAGCAGCATCAGTCCCCTTTAGACAGGGCATGAAGACTCGATACACCATAAGCTTAGTGCTTGAATTATTGTTTAAGTAACAGCTTCTATCTTGTTGTCTATATAAAAATGGGAAACTAAGCACTAAAAATTAGACAAAGATGACACAATCTTTTTTACATGTGGTCCATTTTCTCTGTCTGTATCATCTACCTCGTGTCTACTGCATTTGATTCTGTCACCCTTGACATAGAAAATGCTTATTAGCCTGAATTTGTTGGAATGGCTTTGAAGATACCCATGGACAGCACCCTTTTAGAAAAAAATTGATTATGTTTTTAAATATATTTTTTGCTGTAAAATGGATTATTGCCTTTCTAATTCCTTTTTGGCTTATTAATGTGAGATGACAGTGTGATAGGAAAAAGAAAAACAGGTGTTAGAGTTTGGCAGCCTTGGTTTAAGTTCCAATTATTAGCTTTGCTAATAATTGTGGATAGACCTGAGAAAAGTCTCATTCTGGCCACAGTTTCCTCTGTCCTAAAAATAGATATAATAAAAATTGTTACACAGTGTGATTCTGCACCTTAAATAAGAGCGTCACATAAAGCTCCCAACTGCTCAATAAGTGACACTTTATCAATTATAATCAAATGATTTTATATTCTAACTCCAGATTTAACTAAGATTTTATGACAGTAAAGTTAAATAATCTGAAATATGTCAGAGGCAGGCAGGCTATACTGTGTGTAGCCCCCTCAAGCATGTATGAGAAATATGATTGCTCGTTCAGAGATTAATAAAATAAAAATAATGAATTAGAGCAAGGGTCAGCAAATTTTTTTTCTGTTAAGAAACACATAGTAAATACTTTAGGCTTTGCATGTCCCAATGCAATACATAAATGAATGAGTGTGGCTGCCTTCCAATAAAACTGTGTTTATGCACACTGAAATTTGTATTTCATAGAATTTTCACATGGCATGAAATATTATTCTTTTGATTGTTTTCAACCATTTGTAAATGTAAAAGCTATTCTTAGTTCTGGGCAGTATAAAATGAGACGGCTTGTTGACGTTGGCCTGTGGGCCATAGTTGGCCAACTCTTGCATTAAAACAATAATATGAAAAGTCATAATAAAAAAATATTCTAGTTCACAGAGATACCCTTAAGGCTTTGTATCTAAATAATCAGATGCAAACAGGAAGTTCTAGAAACAAATTTTGGCAGAATCAATCCTCTCAATGTCTACCTGGCTCCAAGCCCATCTGGAAGGACTGGCCCCATCTGCAAACTGATGTGTTGGACTAACACGGCCTGATGCTACTCAGTAGTCAAATCATGCCAAACGCCCCTTACTCACCATGAGTCCTCTTATATATCATTTGGCTTTACTTTTTTCTACAGAGTTGTTTACAGGGAGGGAATGTACTGGTCAAGCTGACACAAATATCTATTTTGTTTGACAGGTATTTCATGTGGCAAATGGATTAACTGTGATTCTGATTTGCTCATCTGTCTTTTGCAAGTCCTTTTATTTTATTTTTTTTTTCTTTAAGCCTGAATCAGCATTTCCAAATCCAGTTAACTTGGGGATATATATGAGAATGTTTTTATGAGCCTACATGGTAGAGGGCCATGTCCTCAACACTGGTTAATTTATGAAGGTAATTTTGCTTTAAAGACCCTTTCTGTGTAGCCAATCATCCTCCTATAGAAAGTCTGATGCTCACTCTGGGCTACATGTTCTTCATCCAAACTTCAAACTCTTTTCAGAAGGTTAGTGCAGCAATTTGTTGAGTTATTACAAGTAAAGGAATAGGAAGTGCTCAATTACTTTTCACTATTATGATGATCAAGACTACGATTATTGACAGTGCTGTCACTTTACCCTGGTGTCTTAATTATACCTATAAATAGGCCTCACTCCTTTTTTATGATCCTGATATTAAAAGACTATAATTCATTTAAATGGGTTGCTGGGATAGGGTGAATTACATTAAGACTGTTTAAATTCCTTAACTAATTTAAAACTACTCTGAAATAGCTCATTTTTCCATAGATGCTAAAAAAGTGCTTTCTGCTTACAATCAAGGTCACATTTAGCAGAAAAGGAAAGAAGACTTCAAATGCATTGAGCACTTACTCTTTTCTAGAATCCCTAGGCTTTAGTGTTTTTGAGAGTCCTGTTGGTTGATATAGTTATTCTCTTTGTATCAACAAGGAAAATGTTTGCTCAAAAAAGTAAAATCATGTTTGTAAGGTCACAAAGCTAGGAAGCTGTGGCTCTGAGATTTGAATTGGAACACCCTCCTCTCCCTCTTTGTAAACAGTATAGATCCATTTATGCATACATTCTTTGTACGAGAATTGTCCTATTACATCTAGATATGCTATAAACTCTACCATACAATGCTATAATTTTACTCTAAACTGCCATATGTCTTTACAAAAAGTAAAGAATAAATGAAAGATAATGTTTGTGTTTATATTCACATAGCAACAATTTCTGATATGAATCTCAGTCTCTTTGGCTTCAAGGTTGAAGGTTGTCTGCTACATGATGACAGGCAACTCCATCCGATCCCCAAACTCATTTAAACTTAGACATAGGACTACTCTACTATGATATAAACCGCAGTCTGTAGAAAGGCACAAAAAAGAATAAATTGCCCCACAACTTTAAAACAAGACTAGGAATAACTGATATTTACTTAGGGCTTATGATGTATCAGGATTCCACTTAGTGCTTTACAGGTACTTTCTTGTTTAATTGTATTACCATTAATAATAAGCAGGCAATATTATTAGCTCCAGTTTGTAGATGAAGGAACTGAGAATTAGAGTGGTAATTTTCTCAATGTAAAAGAACTAGTGAGAGACTGAGCTGAGATTAAAATGCAGGTCTATCTGACTAGAGAGCCTATATTTATTTTCACTAACATGCCCCCATTATTTTGTGTTCTGTGGTTGTAACTACAATCATTACATTGCCACTTACTTATTCAAATCAGTGAACACAGGATTCATCTTGTAATACTCTAAACAATACTCTAAAATTGCCATATATTCACAAACATAAGGTAATGTCAGTTATTATAATGTGTTTCCAATTTTTTCTGATAGAAAGATTCCCTCAAAGTGGGTTTCAGTTTTTAGCTTTTTCATATACTTAAATTTTTAGATTATAGATTTGCCTCATTGTTTTCAGTCTGTCAACTTACTTATGCATAGATATGCATATATATTTAAGTTACTATAGAAAATCATGGATTAATTTAGAAATATTCTTTTTTTTTTACTTTTACAGTTCATGGAATGATTTTTTTTTTCAAATTTTTCACATGTATCTTTAACTCCAGGGCTGTATTCACATCAGAACTACTTTTTGAGTCATCTAACATGGTTTTCCAGAACACATTATCTTCATTTCCATATAAGTAAATTGAGACATGGCCCATTTTGAGTTTTAGTTTGAATATGATGTAAAAAAATTTCCTAAGCCATAAGACTCATTTTCAAAACTTAGAAGTTTGTTTTTAACATGCCCTGTGATCTCTTTGGCTTAACCATTAACTGTACTGTGTTTACGTCCTGAAAACTTTGCAACTAGATCCATCACTGACAACAATATGAAAGTAAATCTAGGACTAACATTATATCTATCAACATTATTTATCTTTTTCCCTTTTTATATTGAAACAGTATACACTTAGATGTATTACTCCTCACACAATTGATTGGAAGCTTCAATGAGACAGCAAATGATGTCTATAGTGAGGGCTCTGCACGTGGTAGGAACTCAGTTGTTACTTCCACAAACCAATGCATCTCATACTACTGATGAAGGCAATATTCTGACTCTGCCTTTTGTGGTTATAGTATTTTTGACCTTGATAAAGTTAGTTGATGGATCATCTCCTTTATAATCGGAAGACTAAGAGGCAGTGCATTCAGCTGGCGTCTGCTGTTCCATCTGCTTGCAATCTGGTCACTACAACTTTTCTTCCCAGAAGAGGTCTTAAACTGCTCCTCTTGGTTTATTGCCCCATGGTTCTCATAATAATTACAATGATAATGATAATAATTTTTCTGATTTGGGTAGAGAGATACAATCTACAAGCTCCTTTACATTGTTAGAGCATTTGTATCTAACAGTGAGGCTGCAGCCAAGGTATTATTATCTCTCATTTTCTAGATGAGAAAATTGAGGTACACAAGAGGTTTGATAAGTTACTAAAGTTCCCAAAGCTAGTATCAAACAGCTGTCACATAAACCTTTTTGTGTCAAAAAATGAGTCATGTTGGGCAAAACGTATGATGACAGAAGTTATATTCAATAATACTGTGCAGTATACACACCCCTTCCTTTTTCCACTGTCAAAATTAGATGGAATGAAAATTAAAAGTTATTTTAAAAATTATGTCCAATGGATTAAGACAATGCTATATAATTCTCTACATAGAAACAAGATACTCTCTTACCCAAAGAGCTTGGTCTCTGAAGCAGAGGCAAGGGAAATCCTCGAGACAAACCCAGTCAGTCCTTTCTGTAAGGGCCTCTGACTTTTTTTTTGGGGGGGAAGGGGCCTCTGACTTTTGAGCACTACTTCTCTGTCAAAATATCCTTTCTCTTTGTCCATCTACTTTCACTGTTGGGCAAATTTCTGAGCAGTCTTGAAGAAACCAATGCAAAAGCCAAGTCCTCTATCAAACCTCTCTCAATACCCCTAGATGTAAGTAGATGTACCTTCTCTATGCTACCATGGTCTGTGTGATCCCTGGGAGCTAGGACAAAAATTTATTTATAATTTGCCCTGTGCCTGACAATGGTGGAGTTTCCATGTTGTAGATATTTGATGGCATTTTTCCCAGAGTCAGCCATATGGTCTGGGGAAAACTTATCCACCCCCAGGTCCAGAGATGACCAGATTGTCTTTTAAAAAAATAATCAGTGTATCTGATATTCAGGCAACGTGGCTGATCCTTGAAGGGCAGCAGGTTCAATTCAAGTCAACAAAATATAAGGTATTTGCTAGAGGTTTCTGAAAGGAATAGAAACTTCCCTCCTCTTCTGGGAGAGCCAAAGGAAAAGGTGGATTCTTTTCCTCTGGACTCCCAAGCCTCTTAGGTAACCTCTAAATGCCTCACACTCAACACCTGCCAAGCAGAGGCCGCCACAATTTAACCTTGCCTCTCCCTCTGCCTTTCCTGTGTTTGCTAACTGCACTCAGATCACCCAGGTATTTGGGAACCTGCTGCTCATAATGACCCCTCCTTCTTTCTGACCCCGTAATTTCTCAGTGTCCTGCCACATTTTCCCCTCCTAAATATTCCTATAATTTCTCACTTTATTATTTTAATCTACACTTCACTTTCTGGGTTCAATCCCTGGGTGAGGAAGATTCCCCTAGAGAAGGGAATGGCTACCCACTCCAGTATTCTTGGCTGGAAAATTCCATGGACAGAGGACCCTGGAGGGCTATGGTCTGTGGGGTTGCAAAGGGTCAGACACAACTTGAGCAACTAACACTTTTTTAGTACAAAGTAATTACTATACTACTTCTAGTACTATTACTACTACTGATGATAAGAATAGATGTGAATCTTTATTCTCATTCAACACTTTTACTGAATATGCTAATTGATAGCATATCAATGCTAATTGATAGCACTCAATAAAAGTGCTGAATGAGTGAATGAAAATTCAGATTTATATTATTGTGCAAGTACAATGTGCCAGGCATTATGCTGTTTGCCATCACGGAAATGCTGGGCTGGAGGAAGCACAAGTTGGAATCAAGACTGCTGGGAGAAATATCAATAACCTCAGATATGCAGATGACACCACCCTTATGGCAGAAAGTGAAGGGGAACTAAAGAGCCTCTTGATGAAAGTGAAAGAGGAGAGTGAAAAGCTTGGCTTAAAGCTCAACATTCAGAAAACTAAGATCATGGCATCCAGTCCCATCACTTCATGGCAAATAGATGGGGAAACAGTGGAAACAGTGGCTGACTTTATTTTTTGGGGCTCCAAAATCACTGCAGATGGTGATGGCAGCCATTAAATGAAAAGACACTTACTCCTTGGAAGGAAAGTTATGACCAACCTAGATAGCATATTAAAAAGCAGAGACATTACTTTGTCAACAAAAGTCTGTCTTGTCAAGGCTATGGTTTTTCCAGTGGTTATGTATGGATGTGAGAGTTGGACTATAAAGAAAGCTGAGTGCAGAAGAATTGATGTTTTTGAACTGTGATGTTGGAGAAGACTATTGACAGTCCCTTGGACCACAAGGAGATCCAACCAGTCTATCCTAAAGGAAATCAATCCTGGGTGTTCATTGGAAGCACTGATGTTGAAGCTGAAACTCCAATATTTTGGCCGCCTGATGGAAAGAGCTGACTCATTTGAAAATACCTTGATGTTAGGAAAGATTGAAGGCAGGAGGAGAAGGGGTTGACAGAGGATGAGATGGTTGGATGGCATCACCGACTCAATGGACATGAGTTTGGGTAAACTCCAGGAGTTGGTGATGGACAAGAAGGCCTGGCATGCTGCAGTCTGTGGAGTCGCAAAGAGTTGGAAATGACTGAGCAGCTGAATTGAACTGATGCTTTACTTTGGGCTTTTCTGGTGGCTCAAATGGTAAGGAATCTTCCTGCAATGCAGGAGACCTGGGTTAGATCCTTAGGTTGAGAAGATCCCCTTGGAGAAGGGAATGGCTATCTACTGCAGTATTCTTCCCTGGATAATCCCATGGACAGAGAAACCTGGCGGGCTACAGTCCATGGGGTGGCAAAGAGTTAGACACAATTGAGTAACACTTCACTTTCACTTTGTGCTTTATTTTAAAATTTTTATTCTCATAATTTAATGAAATAAACAGTGTTATCTCACAAAAAGCTATTCAGAGAATGTGAATAAATTTCCCAAAGATACTTAGTTCCTATGTGATAAAAGCAGAATTTGAAACCAGTTTACTTCCAAGTCTGGTGCTATTTCGAGACAATTCACTCTCCATGGACCAGAACCAGCTTGTCTATCAGAACTATATGGAGTGAGTAATTTTATCAAGGAGTAATTTCAACTTCCAAATCTTATCATTTAAAAAATACATTTCATAAAGCTATAGCTGTCATTTCTAGTGATTCCTCTGATGGATTTGGGCAAGTCAATTGCAAATATTTTGGAAAGGATTCACCACGTTAAAAACCATTAAGAACATTTGTGATTCATGGCAAGAGGTCCAAATCTCAAATTTAACAGGAGTTTGGAAGAAGTTGATTCCAGTTCTCATGGATGACTTTAAGTGGTTTAAAACTTCAGTAGAAGAAGTAACAGCAGATGTGGTGGAAATAGCAAGACACCTAGAAGTGGGGCTTGAAGCTGTGACTGAATTGCCGCAATCTCATGATAAAACAAGCAGGTGAGGAGTTACTTCTAATGGGTGAGCAGTGACTTCTTGAGATGGAATCTACTCCAAGTGAAGATGCTGGGAACATTGCTAAGATGACAACAAAGGACCTAGAATCGTACATAAGCCTATTTGCTATAGCATTGGCATGATTTGAGAGGATTAACTTCAATTTTGAAAGAAGTTCAATTGTGGGTAAAATATTCTCATACAGCATTGCATATTACAGAGAAATCATTGGTGAAAGGAACAGTCAGTCGATGTAGTAAATTCCTTGTGCATGTAGTAAACTCCTAGTAAACTGACCAAATGGACATTAGGCTCCTCTGGAGCCTACCAAGAATGCTGGAGTGGGTTGCCATGCCCTCCTCCAAAGGATCTTCCTGACCCAGAGATCAAACCCATGTCTCTCCCGTCTCATTCACTGGCAGGCAGGTTCTTTGCCACTAGCACCACCTGGGAAGCCCAGAATTTGGCACAGCCATCAACCTCAAGGCAAGACCCTCTACCAACAAAAAGATAACTACTTACTGAAGGCTCAGATAGGGGGTAACTTTTTAGCAATAAAATATTTTAAAATTAAGATATGTACATTGCTTTTTTGGGCATAATGCTATTGTACAGACTATTAACAGACTACAGTGTAGTATAAAAATAACTGCTATATGCACTGACAAATTTAATATTTTGTGTGACTCGCTTTATTGTGTTATTTGCTGTATTGCAGTGATCTGGAACCTAACTCACTATATCTCCATGGTATGTCCGTACTTTGTTAGAGACTCAAGGAACATATTTTGCATGGGAAACATTTAGGAGATGTGATCCAGAAGAAGCAGGCAACAAAATGCCGTAGGGAAATATTTACAGAAAGCTCTGTGTTCAACTAAATAGAAGACCAGATGTTACCATAAACTGCTCCACGTTAGAAAAATTCTTCTTTAGAGTTCTGGTCTGGAAAAATAATTGGCATCATCTTGAAAACATGGGTAGCTTTTAGTACTGGCAATTGGGTACCTCAGTTTCTTTCCGTTATCATGTAGAGTTATCACTTCTTTCAAGTCAAATACTAACAGGTTTGGCCATGTTTCAACACAAATTGGAAATGTTCAAAGAATATCAAGATTATAATTCCCAGTGAACCTTTCAGTTTTTGTCCTTCCATGACCTAAATTATGTTAGATAAAGGAAAATTAAGCTGTTATCCTTCAGTTCAGTTCAGTCGTTCAGTTATGTCTGACTCTTTGTGACCCCATGAACCACAGCACGCCAGGCCTCCCTGCCCATCACTAACTCTCGGAGTTCACCCAAACTCATGTCCATTGACTCAGTGATGCCATCCAGCCATCTCATCCTCTGTCGTCCCCTTCTCTTCCTGCCCTCAATCTTTCCCAGCATCAGGGTCTTTTCAAATGAGTCAGCTCTTCGCATCAGATGGCCAAAGTATTGGAGTTTCAGCTTCAACGTCAGTCATTCCAATGAACACCCAGGACTGATTTCCTTTAGGATGGACTGGTTGGATCCCCTTGCAGTCCAAGGAACTCTCAAGAGTCTTCTCCAACACCACAGTTCAAAAGCATCAATTCTTCTGCGCTCAGCTTTCTTTGGAGTCCAATTCACCTATCCATACATGACTACTGGAAAAACCACAGCCTTGACTAGACAGACCTTTGTTGGCAAAGTAACGTCTCTGCTTTTTAATATGCTGTCTAGGTAAATTCAAAGATGACCATTTAGGATGGATCAGTGAAAACTTGCTCTGAAAGCCTAAGGCTTCCATGTAATCAGTTGGTAAATCCTTTGGGGAAGAGTCAAGACAGACATGAGAGGAGGAAAAACTCTCCACTAAAGATTTAGGATCAGTCTCTGTGAGGAGAAAAAGAAAGGATGTTCAGTTTCCTCCTCTACTGAGCAAGGGAGTGAAGCCCATTGACATTGTCCAAGGTTGAAGTGAGCAGCATTCCCAGATGCTTTTTGTCCAAATAAAGTAACCTTTACTGCAGTAACAAAAAATAGTGTATTGGATCTGGAGCCAGGGTAGAGAATATATCAATAGACCTGGCTTTGTGAATTTACATTCTAGCTTTATACATATTCTTCAATCCTCAGGCGCATCCTCATGGTAGGCAGTATTATCATCCCCATTTTATCAATGGGGAGATGGAGGTATAGAAAAGTCTCACTCAGCCAATCAGTGGTGCTGTGCTGTGCTTAGTCACTCAGTTGTGTCCGACCAACTCTCTGCAACCCCATTGGGTATAGCCTGCCAGGCTCCTCTGTCCATGGGGATTCTCCAGTTAAGAATACTGAAGTGTGTTGCCATGCCCTCTTCCAGGGGATCTTCCCACCCCAGGGACTGAACCCAGGTCTCCTGCATTGCAGGCAGATTCTTTACTGTCTGAGCCACGAGGGAAGCCCAATCAGTTGTAGGGCTGGGATTTGATCCTTGGCAGAGTAAATGCTTTCACCTACTATGCTACGCTGCCACCGCTGATGTCTGATGACAGTCACCCTTTATTATTCCCAACGTGACAAAGGGAGCTAAAGAAAGTAAGACTTGTATAATTCTTAGGTCAGATGGATTAATAAAGTTGTTAGGTCAGTTCAGTTTAGTTCAGTTGCTCAGTCGTGTCTAACTCTTTGCAACCCCATGAATCACAGCACGCCAGGCCTCCCTGTCCATCACCAACTCCAGGAGTTTACTCAAACTCGTGTCCATTGAGTCAGTGATGCCATCCAGCCATCTCATCCTCTGTCGTCCCCTTCTCCTCCTGCCCCCAATCCCTCCCAGCATCAGGGTCTTTTCCAAAGAGTCAACTCTTCGCATGAGGTGGCCAACGTATTGGAGTTTCAGTTTCAGCATCAGTCCATCCAATGAACACCCAGGACTGATCTCCTTCAGGATGGACAGGTTGGATTTCCTTGCAGTCCAAGGGACTCTCAAGAGTCTTCTCCAACATGACAGTTCAAAAGCATCAATTCTTTGGTGCTCAGCTTTCTTCACAGTCCAACTCTCACATCCATACGTGACTACTGGAAAAACCATAGCCTTGACAAGACAGACTTTTGTTGACAAAGTAATGTCTCTGCTTTTTAATATGCTATCTAGGTTGGTCATAACTTTCCTTCCAAGGAGTAAGTGTCTTTTCATTTAATGGCTGCCATCACCATCTGCAGTGATTTTGGAGCCCAAAAAAATAAAGTCAGCCACTGTTTCCACTGTTTCCCCATCTATTTGCCATGAAGTGATGGGACCAGATGCCATGATCTTAGTTTTCTGAATGTTGAATTTTAAGCCAACTTTTTCATTCTCTTTCACTTTCATCAAGAGGCTTTTTAGTTCCTCTTCACTTTCTGCCATAAGGGTGGTGTCATCTGCATATCTGAGGTTATTTACATTTCTCCTGGCAATCTTGATTCCAGCTTTTCTCATGATGTACTCTGCATATAAGTTAAATAAGCAGGGTGACAATATACATCCTTGATGTACTCCTTTTCCTATTTGGAACCAGTCTGTTGTTTCATGTCCAGTTCTAACTGTTGCTTCTTGACCTGCATGTAGGTTTCTCAAGAGGCAGGTCAGGTGGTCTGGTATTCCCATGTCTTTCAGAATTTTGCACAGTTTACTGTGATCCGCACAGTCAAAGGCTTTGGCATAGTCAATAAAGCAGAAATAGATGTTTTTCTGGAACTGTCTTGCTTTTTTGTTGTTTTTTCCTCTCTTGCTTTTTCCTAAATTGTTAGGTCAGACACATGCTAAACTAAGTGGCAAATTATCCTGTGTGGAATAACACTAAGAGCCTCAAGGCTACCTCTGTTCATTAAAGGGATGGGAATGTTAGTTCCTAAGGCAGTGAGTTCAAGAGTCTGCTTGGGAAGGATTGGCTCAAACCCCCAAGGCAATGTTAGGGCAGTATAAGGCCTTAGCACCCAGAGGGCATACCCTTGAATCCCAGCCCAATAGTGGTGTGAATCTTAGGTTCTTCATCTATCAAATGAGCATAAAAATGTCATTTTCCACACATAGGTTTATTGTAAGATTAGAAGTGATAATGCATGTAAGTGGAGTCCTGGGACAAAAAACATTTCCAATAAATTGTTATCCATTGTGTCAGATGGGCCTAATGTTCCTTTTTACACAAGAGTTAACCAGACTTTAGCTGATACTAGTTCAGGAAACTTGAAAGAGTGAGAGTAATGTGTGGAATGGGAGGATGTTGAGAGGGTTACATTCACACAGACTGCCAGGACCCCTTCTCCTTTGTTCAAGAAACAAGTTCATATCATACATTTCTCCCCAATGTCTGCATTGTCAGACTTCCAACATTCATTTCTATTGTAATCACATTTTGTCTAATTAACATCAAAATCTAATTTGTAAACACTCTAGGAAAAACATCTCCTGGGCAACATTTCTTTTAATCCCTGGTGGTGTGTAATCAAGGAGGGGATTTGCTGAGCCCGGGACAAGTCCTCCTAGCCCAAGTTGTAATCGAGGGGGCAGAGAAACTCATGGATTGAATACAAGCACCTGAACCACCACAATTAGAAGAATTTTCCTTCAAAAGTTATTGGTCCCCTTAAGGAAAAGTATCAAGTACTACGAAAGAGAGAATTTGGGACATTTTGCTCTCAAGGGGCTCAATTATTTCTAAATATATTTCCAAATAAATGAGACTTTCTTAAACCATTTATCACCATAGCAACTAAGCTGGCAGAGTTGGTGGGAGTCTTAGCTTCTATCAACTGTGAAATATGCTTGTTGCTTGCAAAGCCCATAGGAAAAAAGTGCTATATTGAATAAGTAAGGCAGTAATTTCATGAAGACTCACAGGAAATGAATGAATAAGGAATGATGGAAGTATTTGCAAAGATGTACAATCTTACTCTGAGAGTTTAATAATAAAATTCCATTAGAAAAAACCTTATTGTGCCCCCAATTTGGTTATCTCATAAATAAAATAATTCTTTTAAAAAATAAATACTTTTCTCTAATCATGCATCCCAGCATACATGGAGCCTCAAAGGTTGTGGCCTGGAGATTGAGATTTGAGTTCTAGTCCCAGTGCTGATGCTAATTAGCATCTGTGTTGAATAAGGCTTTCAACCTCACATGAACTGTTTCCTCTTCTGTACAATGAAAGAATGTGGGATTCTATTACTCACCTTGAATAAGTGAGGTAGACACTTTTAAAGCTCCTTTATGGCTTTTAAAAATGTCTTTCTGTTTGCCTAGTTGTGTGTTTTTTTTTTTTTTTTAAGTTCTGGAAAATGAATCAGGTATTCAGGCTCATGGGTTACCTGTACATCTAAGATCCTGACTTCCTATGTGTCTTCTCAATTTCAGTCAATCCCAGAAGGAAGGCAGGTAGACCACTCCAAGTCATTTTTGAAAAAGGGTGGAGGTGGATATTTATATTTACTGTACAACTTTGCATTTACCATACTTTTACATATTATCTCCTTTCATCCTTACAACCTTGTATGTTGTATGTATAATTTCCATTTTAGATTATAATTCCCATTTTGAGGAAAGAAAGTGTTTAATCCACTTCCTCACTGTCCCACCACCAGCAAGTGGGGCAGCTATGACTTTACTCCACATCTGCTGAACTCCAGGCTACCTCTCCTTTGAAACCATCTGGGTCAATGGCATAATGCTGTGCAAAAAGGCTTGATCAGGAAGTCAAGACCTGTGCTTAAGTTCCAGCACAGTCACCTATAGCTGTCTGACCTCAAACAAGTCAGTACTGTCCTTGGGCTTTCATCTTTATCTCCAAGAGACTAGATCATAGGGAGTGACTACCTCTTGAGACAATGGGCATCTTCAGATGAAAAAGGATCAGAAAGCACCCAGAGGAGGAGTAGGAGGGTGAGGGTTTCAGACTCCCTGGGGCCCTGGGTATTTACAGCAGGAAGGCAGTGAGGTGACCACATGTGGAAGAGGAGGTTCAGCCTTTTGAAAACAAGGATGAACTCAGGTAGCACAGATTTTGAAAGGGGTTCACTCAGCATTCACAATTGGAAACAAAAGTCATACACTGAAATAAAATAAGCTAGGAAAGAGCTTTCTGACAACTGAGGCAAGGGTTAGGTTGAAAGCAGCAGGCTGCATTCAGCTGTCTGTATATTTCTCTGCAGGTGAATTACTTTCAACTAAACCCAGTGTCCAGACTTGAGAGGAGTAGACTCTGCTGGAAAAGTAGACCTTGCTTAAATGTATTAATGTATCTTTTGGGGGTTTTTGCTTATAAATTATCTCTTAATGCTTTGATAGTATCGAGAGAATACGTTCATTGGCATCACATCACTTCCTTGTATTCCTGTACACTCTAAAGGGATAGTCAGCTGCAATAAAGAGAAGAAAAACATATGCAACCCTCACCTGACCACTGGCACGTTTTCAACCAGGCTTAGTAACTCTAGCAAAAAGTTCTTGGTTCTTGATAGAAGTCTGTCAAGCCCAGCTCTGGCTCCCTAACTCACAACTTAGAAGAGAAGCCATTAGATATACTTCATGAATACTAACCCTCTGAATACAAGTGGAAGAGAGGAATAAGCAGCAGGAAATTCCTGCTTTGAGAGGAATAACGTAAATAAGGCAAAAGTCAAGGACCTGGTGTCAGCCAAGAGTGGATCCAGTTCTGATTCCTTCATTTACTATTTGTGTGACTTAAATAAATTACCTAAGGGACTTTCCTGGTGGTCCAGTGGTTAAGACTTTGTTTTCCAATGCAGTGAGTGAGGGTTCAATTCCTAGCTAGGGAGCTAAGAGGCCACATGCCTTGAGGCCAAAAAGCACAACATAAAAAGGAAACAATGTTGTAAAAAATTTAATAAAGACTTTAAAAATGGTTCACATCAAAAAAAAATTCTTTAAAAAATAAATAAAAATAAATTATCTAATCACTCTGTACTTCTTTCTCCTCCTCTGAAAATGGCTAGAAACATTCTAACAGCTGTTGGTTTCATAGAATTTAAATGTAGAGCTGAAAGCAAAAGATAAAACAGTGAGTCAAAAATGAGAATCCTGGGGAAAAGTTGAAAGGTAAAATTCAAAGGATGAAGTTTCAAGGCCAGAGTGTCCAATTACCAGCCAACTGCAAAAGTGTTGGCAAGCCTGCTGAGACTATCCACATCGCGACCAAATCACCGAGACAGAGGAGGAGAGGAAGCCTTCAAACTGAGAACAACAACAAATGCTCCCAAAGGTAGAATGTTAAAGGGCAATAGGAAGGAGCTTGACTGCAACTTGCTTTGTTAATATAACACTGTTTAGTGGTGTATTCCATGAGGCAGCAAAGGTGGAAGAAATCATGCAAAGCCCTCCAATTCTTTTTTTTTTTTTCTTTTTTAAAATTTATTTTAATTGGAGGCTAATTACTTTACAATATTGTGGTGGTTTTTGCCATACATTCACATGAATCAGCCATGGGTGTACATGTGTTCCCCATCCCGACCCTCCCTCCTACCTCCCTCCCCATCCCATCCCTCAGGGTCATGCAAACTAGTACAGCCACTATGGAAAACAGTGTGGAGATTCCTTAAAAAACTGGAAATAGAACTGCTATATGGCCCAGCCCTCCAATTCTTATGTTTGTTCTTAGCTTTGGTTTAACATTATATATCTCAACTATGACATTCACACTGTTCTGCATACAGCGTCTATCCAGGCACCCCTCATGCCTGAACCCAGGAAGAAAGACAGAGGCTTTGTGAGAGGTGGTCTTCTGAACATGGCAGAATTGGAAGGTGCAAGAGCAATCCTTCCTCCCACAGGAAGTGGCCCTCAGCCTTAGTCTCCTTCTGTGCTCATCCTTGTCACTTTGGCCAAGGCAGCTATACTCCCAGGCCTAGAGGGTGTGGGTTAGGATGTCCAGAGTCCTCCACATAGACCCAACACTGGTAAGCCAGATGGATAAGCCCAAAAGGGGCTTCAGCAGCATCTGCACATAATCATGGATCACTCACTTCCCTAGGGCTGGGCTTCACACTTGCACAGTGAATTACCATTCATCTAGGCCAAGTCCAAGGTTTTTTTTTAATTTTGCTTTACTTGCATTCTTTTAATTTTTATTTTTGAAATAATTCCAAACTTAAGAAAATTACAAAAATAATGCAATATGCTCTCATACAGACTTTGTCCCATATTTAGTTTCAAGAAGCAAGAATACATAAAGACTTATATATCTGTCACCCCAGTTCACCACTTTTTCACAATTTGCCACATATGCTACATTATTCCCTATCTCCTATATGGCTTCCCAGGTGGCTCAGTGGTAAAGAATCTGCCTGCCAATACAGGAGATAAGGGTTCCATCCTTGGGTTGGGAAGAACCCCTAGAGTAGGAAAATGGCAACCCACTCCAGTATTCTTGCCCGGAGGATTTCATGAACAGAAAAGCCTGGCAATCTCAGTCCATGGGTTGCAGTCAAACATGATTGAGCAAATAACATTTTCACTTTTTTCATATATATATATATAATGTTCCACGAACCATTGAAAAGTAAGTGGCAAACACCATGCCCCTTTACTACTAACTTGTGTAGTATATTAAATATATTTCTAACAGTAGAATATTCTTTTATATAATTACAATACCATTTTCAAGATCAAGGAGTTTAGTATAGACACAATACTATTTTCAAATCCACTGTCCAGATTCAAACGTTGCCAGTTTTCCTAATCATATCCTCTATAACTTTTTTTCCCCAAGAATCATATGTTGCATTTAGCTGCCATATCTCTTTAACCATTTTTAACCTGGAACTATTCCTTCATCTTTCTTTGTCTTTCAGGAATAATATTGACATTTTCAGAGAGTACAGTACATTGCACATTTTAAAAAATATTTCTCAGGTTCTGTTCACTGCATTCCTGATAATTAAATTCACGTTATGCCTTTTTTGGCAGGGATATCTCAGAAGTGATATCATGTCCTTCTCAGTACATCACGACAGGAAGCATGGGATCTCAGTCTGGCTCATTACTGAGGTGTTAACTTTGATCTCTACACAATTTGTCCTGATCTTTATAATACTATGTGCGAGTCTGGATCATTGGCTCTCGATCTTTGTTGAACATTAAAATTGTCCTGGGAACTAAACAACAACAAGCTTGAATATCCAGCCTTCACCCTCAAGCAGTGACTCTCTACCTTACCTGTGCATTGCAATCACCTGGAAAAAATTTTAAGATGCTATAATGGCTGACTCTTACATTTAGAAATTCTGGCATGTTTAGTTTGGGTTTTTCCTGGACATTAAAATTTTTTAAAACTCTCCAGGTCAAGCCAAGTGTGAGAATCACTGTTTTAGATCAATTAGGTCAGATTTTCTGTTGGTGGGCACTGGAATATTTTCAAAGTTCGCCCGGGTGTCTTGATGTGTAGGCAGAGTTGAGAACCACAGGTGTACACCTAGGAGGTTAGAGTCCAACTTTAATCAAAGGGGCAACCTGGAGCTGTGCTGGTCTTCTCAAGATCACACAGCTGATAAGTTGTGGGGTCATGTACAGCAACCAAGGCATTCTTTCCTGTTAACCATAGCTTTTCTCTGAATGAAGCAGAAATCAGCTAGTTGACATTTATTTCACCTGAGAGGAGACCAAAGGGGCTATATTTCTGCCCCAAGCCCCAGAAATCTGAGAAAATCAGACAGTTATTTTCACATTGTTCTGTTCTGCTAACTTCAGGTTGTTCTGTTAATGACTACATCCTTTCTACTCAGTGTGGTCCATGAACAGCAATATCTACATCAGAACTTCAAGCCCCACCTCAGATAAATTATTCAGTTTGGTGCAGGTAATCCTTACACAGAAAATCCCAGAAAGATGGTCCATGCATGAAGCTATTTGGTTACAGAAAGCTTAGTTGTGAGACACCTAATTTATTATAGGGCCACTTTAAGATAAGAATCACTGGGATTTCCATTTAGGATGGTAATTTGATCACCTTTATTGTGTACTTCTCTCTAACTCATAAGCATCCAAGTGACTGAGAAAATAAAATAGACATCCCTGGATCCTGGCAAGTATATCACTCAAAATTCAGAATTTTGGAAATTCTGGGGAGGAAATGGGGTTAAAGGATTGGCAAGTCCTTACATGTTATCTGGTACAAAGAGAAAATGTACCTGGGAAATAAGTGGCTGTAAATACCTGGCATAATTCTAAGCTAATAGGAATATGGGAGTGGGGGGGCATTGGAGTGGGCTACAAGAGACAAAGAACTTGACCTTGATTCAAGAAGTATGCCAAAATTTAGTCTACGATTCTCCCTCCAAAGTTACTGGTGCATGCTTTTCTGAGGAAAATGACATTTATTTTTTTCTGCTCTTATATTTAAGAATAAACAAAAACCACCAATTGAAAAGATTTAGCTGTTCAAAAGAAGAAGAATAGAGGTAAGGAACTGAGATAAAAAGAATTTTGTAATTAATATTTTCAATGTGATTTCAGATGGCTTTGTAAGGAAAAATTGTTAGAAAAGAAATATTCAATATCAGGAAAACATTGTTCCAGAATGGGCTTCCCAGGTGGCTCAGTGGTAAAAAATCCACTTTCCAATGCAGGAGACGCAAGAGACGGGTTTGGTCCCTGGGTCGAGAAGAAATGGCAACCCACTCCAGTATTCTTGCCTGGAAACTCCCACTGACAGAGGATCCAGGCAGGCTATAGTCCAGGGGGTTGTAGAGTCAGACATGACTGAGCACACATACACACACAAGTGTTTCAGATAATAAACCCAATTCCTACATTTAAAAAACACTATGGAGGCAGTCACTAGCAAGTTGGATAACAAAGGAAACAGAGAAGCTGATAGAAATGGATCACAAAACATTGCCTCAGAACTCAGAGAAAAAAATAAAGGTAAGAATATACTAACAAGCAAACTGGCAAGACAGTAGGAAAAATGATCCAGGATTTCCAACACACATGATACATGGAGTAGTTAGCATTATTTGCTCAGTTGTGTCCAACACTTTGCGACCCCATGGTCTGTGGCTCACCAGGCTCCTCTGTCCATGGAATTCTCACCAGGCAAGAATACTGGAGGGAATTGCCATTTTCTACTCCAGGGAATCTTCCTGATGCAGGGATCAAACCTGGTATCCTGCATCATGGGCAGATTCTTTACCATCTGAGCCACCTGTTAGGAGTCACTACATAGTCCTGAATACAGGAAGATGAAATTGAGCAGGTGATATTTCCTGGTTTGAAAATTTATGTCCACACAGAATTCTTCATATTTGGGTTTATAGCAGCTTTTGTTCTAATTGCCCAAACTTGGAAGCAACCAAGATGTCCTTCAGAAGGCTGATGGATGGTTAAGGTATGGTACATCTGGACAATGGAATGTTATTCAGCACTAAAAAGAAACCACAGCAGGGGTTGTCAGGTGTTAAGAGGAAGAGAAAGACAACTAGGCAAAACACAGAGGATTTTTAGGGCAATGAAACTACTCTGTATGATACTGTAATGGTGGATACATGTGCCATTATACATTTGCCCAAGCCCATAGAATGTACAATAATCTATGTCACAACAGTGAGTGTAAGAGTGAATCTAAAAGTCAACTACAGACTTTTAGTGACTGTAATGTGTCAGTGTGTGTTCATCAGTTATAATGTACCACTCTGGTGGGGGATGTTGAGAGTGGGAGAGGCTGAATATGTGAAGATAAAAGCTTTATGGGAACTCTCTGCATTTTCCACTCAATTTTACTGTTGTTGTAAAACTGCTCCAAAAAGCTAAGCCTATTTTTAAACATATCAAGCATCAAAAAGTGATCAGAAGTGTTTCCAGAACAGATCTTTCCAACAGCCTTTGCATTTATATCACTGGCAGCTACCTTGCTAAGGACTCTAAACTCAGAGTACAAACACCATGGCTATGAGGTCAACATGAGTTGTTTTGTTTTCAGTTCAGTTCAGTTCAGTTGCTCAGTCCTGTCCAACTCTTGGCTACCCCATGGATTGCAACATGCCAGCCTTCCCTGTCCATCACCAACTCCCAGAAATTGCTCAAACTCATGTCCATCAAGTTGGTGATGCCATCCAACCATCTCATCCACTGTCATCCCCTTCTCCTCCTGCCTTCAATCTTTCCTAACATCAGAGTCTTTTCCAAAGAGTCAGTTCTTCGCATCAGGTGGCCAAAGTATTGGAGCTTCAGCTTCAACATCAGTCCTTCCAATGAATATTCAGGACTGATCTCCTCTAGGATGGACTGGTTGGATAACCTTGCAGGCCAAGGGACTCTCAAGAGTCTTCTCCAACACCACAGTTCAAAAGCATCAATTCTTCAGCACTCAGCTTTCTTTACAGTCCGACTCTCACATCCATACATGACGAATGGAAAAACCATAGCTTTGACTAGATTGACCTTTGTGGGCAAAGTTATATTATTGATTTTTAATATGCTGTCTAGGTTGGCCATAGCTTTTCTTCCAAGGAGCAAGTGTTTTTTAATTTCATGGCTGTAGTTATCATCTGCAGTGATTTTGGAGCCCCCCAAAATAAAGTCTGTCACTGTTTCCATTGTTTCCCCATCTATTTGCCATGAAATGATGGCACTGAATGCCATGATCTTAGTTTTTTTAATATTAAGTTTTAAGCCAACTTTTTCACTTTCCTCTTTCACTTTCATCAAGAGGTTCTTTAGTTCTTCTTCGATTTCTGCTATAAGTGTGGTATCATCTGCATATCTGAGGTTATTGATATTTCTCCCAGCAATCTTGATTCCAGCTTGTGCTTCATCCAGCCCAAAATTTTGCACGATATACTCTGCATATAGTTTAAATAAGCAGGGTGACAATATACAGGCTTGACGTATTCCTTTTCCTATTTGGGACCAGTCTGTTGTTCCATGTCCAGTTCTAACTGTTGCTTCCTGACCTGCATACAGATTTCTCAGGAGGCAGGTCAGGTGGTCTGGTATTCCCATCTCTTTCAGAATTTTCCACAGTTTATTGTGATCCACAGTCAAAGGCTTTGGCATAGTCAATAAAGCAGGAATAGATGTTTTTCTGGAACTCTCTTGCTTTTTTGATAATCCAATGGATGTTGGCAGTTTGATCTCTGGTTCCTCTGCCTTTTCTAAATCCAGCTTGAACATCTGGAAGTTCATGGTTCACGTACTATTGAAGCCTGGCTTTGAGAATTTTGAGCATTATTTTTGCTAGCATGTGAGATAAGTGCAACTGTGTGGTAGTTTGAATATTCTTTGGCCTTGCCTTTCTTTGGGATTGGAATGAAAACTGACCTTTCCCAGTCCTGAGGCCACTGCTGACTTTTCCAAATTTGCTGACATATTGAGTGCAGCACATTCACAGTAACATCTTTTAGGATTTGAAATAGCTCAACTGGAATTCCATCACCTTTACTAGCTTTGTTCATAGTGATGTTTCCTAAGGCCCGCTTGACTTCACATTCCAGGATGTCTTGCTCTAGATGAGTGATCACACCATTGTGGTTATCTGGGTTATGAAGATCTTTTTTGTATAGCTCTTCTGTGTATTCTTGCCACCTCTTCTTAATATCTTCTGCTTCTGTTAGGTCCATACCATTTCTGTCCTTTGTTGTGCCATCTTTGCGTGAAATGTTCCTTGGTATCACTAATTTTCTTGAAGAGATCTCTGGTCTTTCCCACTATGTCATTTTCCTCTATTCCTTTGCATTCATCGCTGAGGAAGGCTTTCTTATCTCTCCTTGCTATTCTTTGGAACTCTGCATTCAAATGGGTATATCTTTCCTTTTCTCCTTTGTCTTTAGCTTCTTTTCTTTCCTCAGTTATTTTTAAGGCCTGCTCAGACAACCATTTTGCTTTTTTTGCATTTCTTTTTCTTGGGGATGGTCTTGATCATTGCCTCCTGTACAGTGTCATGAACCTCCGTCCATAGTTCATCAGGCACTCTGTCTAGCAAATCTAATTCCTTGAATCTATTTCTCACTTCCACTGTATAAGGGATTTGATTTAGGTCATACCTGAATGGGCTAGTGGTTTCCCCTACTTTCTTCAATTTAAGTCAGAATTTGGCAATAAGGAGTTCATGATCTGAGCCACAGTCAGCTCCTTGTCTTGTCTTTGTTGACTGTATAGAGCTTCTTCATCTTTGGCTGCAAAGAATATAATCAGTCTGATTTCAGTGTTGACCATCTGGTGATGTCCATGTGTAGAGTCTTCTCTTGTGTTGTTGGAAGAGGGTGTTTGCTATGACCAGTGTATTCTCTTGGCAAAACCTCTATTAGCCTTTGCCCTGCTTCATTCCATACTCCAAGGCCAAATTTGCCTGTTACTCCAAGTATCTCTTGACTTTCTGCTTTTGCATTTCAGTCCCCTATTATGGAAAGGACATCTTTTTGGGGTGTTCTAGAAGGTCTTGTAGGTCTTCACAGAACTGTTCAACTTCACCTTCTTCAGCATTACTGGTTGGGGCATAGACTTGGATTACTGTGATATTGAATGATTTGCCTTGGAAATGAACAGAGATCATTCTGTCGTTTTTGAGATTGCATCCACGTACTGTATTTTGGACTCTTTTGTTAACTATGATGGCTACTCCTTTTCTTCTAAGGGATTCTTGCCCACAGTAGTAGATATAACCGTCATCTGAGTTAAATTCACCCATTCCAGTCCATTTTAGTTCCCTGATTCCTAAAATGTCGATGTTCACTCTTGCCATCTTCCTTTTGACCACTTCCAATTTGCCTTGATTCACGGACCTAACATTCCAGGTTCCTATGCAGTATAGATCTGTACAGCATCGGGCTTTACTTCCATCACTAGTCACATCCACAACTGCGTGTTGTTTTTGCTTTGGCTCCATCTCTTCATTCTTTCTGGAGTTATTTCTCCACTAACCTCCAGTAGCATATTGAGCACCTACCGACCTGGGGATTCATCTTTTCAGTGTCCAATCTTTTTGCCTTTTCATGCTGTTTGTGGGGTTCTCAAAGCAAGAATACTGAAGTGGTTTGCCATTCCCTTCTTTAGCAGACCACGTTTTGTCAGAACTCTCCACCGTGACCTGTCTGCCTTGGGTGGCCCTACACGGCTTAGCTCATAGTTTCGTTGAGTTAGACAAGGTTGTGGTCCATGTGATCAGTTTTACTTTATCAGTTTGCTAACATCAGATATATAACCTTGAGTACATCATTTAACCTGTTTCTTCTCTCCTTTGTAAAATTGCTGTAATGATAAAAGAGATAATTCTATCCTGATAGGCCAGTTCAGTAAAGAGTAGTTATTGTGATTTTTGTCATTACTTAATATATACCAGAAGAATTATATGGTTAGTAGTAGGAAAACTTGAAAGAGAAGGAAAGAGTCAATGATTTTTTGTACCTACCACACACACATTTACATACCAGCATCCCTGTCCTGTAGCTAGCTTGTTAAAAGTCCAATGTATTTATGCCAATGCCTTCCAACAAAAAATGTCATCACATATCAGATCTGATGGAAGAGTTAATAGTTCAGAGTCAGAGCCCTAGCACCTTAGTTCTACTTTTCTGAGATGTTAATCTATTCATCAGTTTATGGAAAGAAAATAAATAAACGAGAAAATAGGAAAAAAATGGAAGGAAAAATATGTTATGAAATATGTGCATAAATAATAAAAGTGTGGTTTGTAGGAGAAGGGGAAAATGATGTGCAAGTATAAAATGTTGTTACCTACAAGAAGTATTGTTTTTCTCTTTATTAAAAACCCTGGTTGCTATGGAAACCTTTTGCACTGAGTTAAAATTTTAAAAATATTTACAAATTATCTTGCTCCAGAATTTGCATTTAGTTTTAATATTTTAAAAAAATAAATGGATTTTAAATCCTGTGTTTTTTGAAATCAAGACTGTGGTTTGACAATTTTGACGTTCACATTTCTCCATGAATTGCCGCAGCCAAGCTGCATCTTCTGCAAAGGCAGTCGCTTTCTGAAAGGGTCCTATGCATGCCTCACTGCTGTTCAGCCACTCAGTAGTGCCTGACTCTTTGTGACCCTATGGGCTGTGATCTTCCAGGCTCCTCTGTCCATGGGATTCTCCAGGCAAAAATACTGGAATGGGCTGCCATGCCCTCCTCCAGGGATCTTCCCGACCCAGGGATCAAACCCTCATCTGTCTCCTGCATTGGCAGGTTGGTTCTTTACCATTAGCACCACCTGGGAAGCCTAACTGACCTTTAAACTTGGAGGAAAAAGACAATAACAAATAATCTGAATAATTTCAGAGAGATTAGAGTTCTATGAATAAAACAAAACAGTGTGATGGGATGGAAAAAGAGAGGCAAGAGAAGTAAACTTTTTGAGAGGGTAGTCAGGCAATTTTATGAGAAAGCAATATTCGAGTAGAAACTTGAGTGAGAAAAAATATTTCAAAGAGAAGCCTTTCAGGGAGAAGAACTCCCTGCAAATATAAAAACCCAAAGCAGAAATGAACTTGAACTGTTCCAGGAAAATTAAAACAGTCATGATGGCTGGGAGCACAAGGAGTGATGTGGTTCAAGATCTGGTGTGGGAATCAGAAAAGAACAAGATCATTTAGGGTTTGCAGGCCCTGCTGAGGGCATGGGATTTATGTTGAGTATAAAAGAAACTCATTATATAATTTTAAATTGAAAAGTAAAATTTTCTCATTTATAATTACAAAATTACTCTGATAAATAATAATGAATTCCAGGAGCAAGAAATATACAGAAGACCAGCAAAGAGATTATATAGCAGTGAACCAAGTAAGTGAGAATACAGAGATAGAATGTTAGCATTAGAAATGGTAAAACATGATTAGTTAAAAAGGATACATTTCAGAATGTTATGGGTCCATGCTGAGGAAATGATGGTAGTTTATATTATATGTTATTGTTATTATTTAAGAAATGCTAGAGAAGGAAATGGCAACCCACTCCAGTATCCTTGCCTGGAAAATCTCATGGACAGAGGAACCTGATGGGCTGCAGTCCATGGGGTCACAGAGAGTCGGGCACAACTGAGTGACTAACACTAACACTAACACTAAGAGATGCTGAATTTTATGAAATATAACTTCAGAATTAATGGGGATAGTATTATGATTTTTCCCATTTTATTATTAAAAGGTACATGTAAATCCATGGCTGATTCATATCAATGTATGACAAAACCCACTGGAAAAAAAAATAATAATAATAAAAATAAATTAAAAAATAAAATAAAATATAACATGAAAAAAAAAAGGTACTTAACACATTCTTGCATTTTTGGAACTATAGTTAGTCTTGCTCTATTGATTCTTTTAAATTGCTACTGCATTTTCTTAGCTAATAATTTACTCATTGATGTTACAATGATATGTATAATTACAATTAACTTGTAATTGGTATCTTTGTAGGATTCCTGAAGTAGTATTCATGTGTGCTTAAGAATTTTCATGTTCTGTATTAAAACATTTTCTATGGCTTTAAATAATCACTTCCTTGATGGTTAGAATCCCCTTGTGAAATTATTTGAACCTAGTGCGTTTCATTTAGATGTATGTCAATGATAGCTTTTAAAATTTCTTCTGTGGTATAATTAGTCTGTTTAGGATTATTTTTATATTTTTAAGTCCATTTTACTTATTTATATTTTCCTAGAAATTATCACTATTATAATAAAAATGGGGAAAAGCCATCTTTTGAGACATTTGGAAAAGCATCCATTGTATTGCCAAATGTATATTCATTTAATAATTCTTTCCATTTCTGCTCCCCTCTCAAAACTTCACTCCCTAACAATAAAATAGATGGTAGGAATCTGGCCAGAATATTCTTTGAAAGCTCAGCTTTCCAGCTCAGACTGTTCATTGTTCCAGGACTGATGGAGATTTGAATGAATTGCTGGGAATTCTCCAGAGATGGCTTTTAGTGGAGAACTCATGTCACCGGTGTCTTCAATCACAACGTTGCCTTGGGGCTGCTTGTATCCCCAGCTGAGCAGAAGTCTATCTGCCCATTCCCTAGGCTCATAATGATGAAGTTTTACAGGAAGCAGAACTGACTTTAGCATTTCTTCAAAATATTTCCATTCAAGTTTATTTCTAGCTCACTGGACAAACTTATGCTTTTATTGTTGTTGTTGTTGTTGTCACATGTGGTGTGGTTTAAAACAGACATTTCCTCCTTATATATAAACCTGCCATATTTTTTCACTTCCTCTATGGAAAATCCATAGACTTTGTACCCTTTAAAGTATATCTCCCAGTTTTCCTAGCCACACTTCTGAGTATATTCCCATTGTCCAAAGAAGAGATTCTGAAGTAGGATGGACTTGTCAGATCTCTCAGTTTAGTTCACTTCAGTCACTCAGTCATGTCTGACTCTTTGCACCTCATAAACGGCACGCCAGGCCTCCCTGTCCATCACCAACTCCCGGAGTCCACCCAAACCCATGTCCATCGAGTCGGTGATGCCATCCATCTCATCCTATGTTGTCCCCTTCTCCTCCTGCCCTCAATCTTTCCCAGCATCAGGCTGTTTTTCAAATGAGTCAGCTCTTTGCATCAGGTGGCCAAAATATTGGAATTTCAGCTTCAACATCAGTCCTTCCAATGAACACCCAGGACTGATCTCCTTTAGGATGGACTGGTTGGATCTCCTTGCTGTCCAAGGGACTCTCAAGAGTCTTCTCCAACACCACAGTTCAAAAACATCAATTCTTCAGCACTCAGCTTTCTTTATAGTCCCACTCTCACATCCATACATGACTACTAGAAAAACCATAGCTTTGACTAGCTGGACCTTTGTTGACAAAGTAATGTCTCTGCTTTTGAATATGCTGTCTAGGTTGGTCATAACTTTCCTTCCAAGGGGTAAGCATCTTTTAATTTCATGGCTGCCATCACCATCTGCAGTGATTTTGGAGCCCAAAAAATAAAGTCAGCCACTGTTTCCCCATCTATTTGCCATGAAATGATGGGACTGGATGCCATGAATTTAGTTTTCTGAATGTTAAGTTTTAAGCCAACGTTTTCACTCTCCTCTTCCACTTTCATCAAGAGGCTCTTCAGTTCTTCTTCACTCTCTGCCATAAGGGTGGTGTCATCTGCATATCTGAGGTTATTGATATTTCTCCCAGAAATCTTGATTCCAGCTTGTGCTTCTTCCAGCCCATTGTTTCTCGTGATGTACTCTGCATATAAGCAGGGTGACAATATACAGCCTTGACGAACTCCTTTTCCTATTTGGAACCAGTCTGTTGTTCCATGTCCAGTTCTAACTATTGCTTCCTGACCTGCATACAGGTTTCTCAAGAGGCAGGTCAGGTGGTCTGGTATTCCCATCTCTTTCAGAATTTTCCACAGTTTATTGTGATCCACACAGTCAAAGGCTTTGGCATAGTCAGTAAAGCAGAAATAGATGTTTTTCTGGAACTCTCTTGCTTTTTTGATAATCCAATGGATGTTGGCAATTTGATCTCTGGTTCCTCTGCCTTTTCTAAATCCAGCTTGAACATCTGGAAGACATGATTCATGTATTGCTGAAGCCTGGCTTGGAGAATTTTGAGCATTACTTTACTAGCATGTGAGATGAGTGCAATTGTGCAATAGTTTGAGCTTTCTTTGGCATTGCCTTCTTTGAGATTGGAATGAAAACTGACCTTTTCTAGTCTAGTGGCCACTGCTGAGTTTTCCAAATTTGCTGGCATATTGAGTGCAGCACTTTCACAGCATCATCTTTCAGGATTTGAAATAGCTCAACTGGAATTCCATTATCTCCACTAGCTTTGTTCATAGTGATGCTTCCTAAGGCCCACTTGACTTCACATTCCAGGATGTCTGGCTCTAGGTGAGTGATCACACCATTGTGATTATCTGGGTCATGAAGATCTTTTTTGTACAGTTCTGTGTATTCTTGCCACATCTTCTTAATATCTTCTGCTTCTGTTAGGCCCATACCATTTCTGTCCTTTATTGAGCCCATCTTTGCATAAAATGTTCCCTTGGTATCTCTAATTTTCTTGAAGAGATCTCTAGTCTTTCCCATTCTGTTGTTTTCCTCTATTTCTTTGCATTGATCACTGAGGAAGGCATTCTTATCTCTCCTTGCTATTCTCTGGAACTCTGCATTCAGATGGGTATATCTTTCCTTTTCTCCTTTGCTTTTCACTTCTCTTCTTTTCACAGCTATCTGTAAGGCCACCTCAGACAGCTATTTTGCTTTTTTGCATTTCTTTTCCATGGGGATGGACTTGATCCCTGTCTCCATCCATAGTTCATCAGGCACTCTGTCTAGCAGATCTAATCCCTTAAATCTATTTCTCACTTTCACTGTATAATCATAAGGGATTTGATTTAGGTCATGCCTGAATGGGCTAGTGGTTTTCCCTACTTTCTTCAATTTAAGTCTGAATGTGGCAATAAGGAGTTCATGATATGGGCCACAGTCAGCTCCCAGTCTTGTTTTTGCTAACTGTATAGAGTGTCTGCATCTTTGGCTGCAAAGCATATAATCTATCTGAATTCAGTGTTGGCCATCTGATGATGTCCATGTGTATATAGAATCTTCTCTTGTGTTATTTGGAAAAGTGTATTTGCTATGACCAGGTCTCTAGGTATAGCAATTTGATTCTTCCATGGGGGAGAAAAAACAGAGTGTGCACATAGTAGATTTAGTTACCCATATCCAAAAGTGTGCATGCCAAGTCCAGATTTACTTGATCAGATGGCATATGACCATTGTGGTAACTGATAACTCAATGAGCCACAGAGATATATGGGGATATGCATGTCTTCCATTTTGGAAGGGAAATGTTTCTGACACCAGAATGGAAATACTAGTTTAACCCTTCTATTGTCTAGATTTCTCCCTCTAAATATAATTGTGGATTTGTCAACTTCTCCTTTAGTTATGTATTTGAAGCACTGTAATTAAGTACATATCAGGGTTGTTAATGTCTTCTTGATGAATTGGCCTTTTCATTCTTATGAAACATTCTTCTTTATCTCCAGTAACACACTCTTTTTCCTGAAGTCTGTTCTGTCTGATATTAATATATTATGTCTCCAATTTACTTTAGACAAGCATTTGCATGCACATTATCTTGTTCCACTCATGCCTTTTAACCTCTCTGTGTCTTTTTTTAACTTCTGTCTATGGTAGATTGCATTTATGAATCTCTCTTTTTTTATTCAATCTGGCAACTTTTGCATATTAATTGATTATTGACTCTATAGCTAGTGTAATTATTAATAAGATTGGGTTGAAGTCTACCATTGTCCTATTTTTCTATTTAACTCATACTTTTCTCTCCTATTTTTCCTTATCTTCTGCTTTTAAAAAATTAACTATTTCTTAGTTAACCATAAAATAACTATGTGATCTCCTCTACATTTTCTGACTATTTCTTTTTATTTTCTTTTTTTTTAGAAGTTACAAGAAGCATTTCAATCTAACACAATCTATCTCAAGTACCACTTCATATGTAACATAAATTGTTACAAGAACATGTCTTCTTTTGCCTTCTCTTGTCCTCTGGTTTATAGTTTCCATACCTCTTATGTCTGTGAATGTAATAAATCCCAGAATCCAGGTGCCTCAAAAGTAGAGAACACTGCTTTGCTATTATTCTTTCCTATGTGTTTCTTATCTTTTGACCAAATTTTGTCACTATTCAACTATATACCTACAAAAAAAATCTAAAATATGACTAAAATTCAAAATATCATCAATAAAATTATTATTTATCATCAATAAATTCAACACAATCAGAACCCTAAAATGAAAGATTCCAAGAATTTCCACTTGCATTTTAGCATATTTGTATAAATGACCAACCTTTCTTAACAAAGACTTTTAAGAAGAATGTGCATTCAGAAGGCAGAATCATGAACTGAAATACACTACAAATAGCACTGTCAAAGCAACCAAAGTTTTCTTTTGCATATGAATATCTGAGAAAGAATAGATGGTCCATACCACTCTTTTTGACCCCACTACTACTTACAGGGCATTCTCTTTGATAATGATGGACACAAATGCAGTCAATTTTACCTTTGCCTATTATGTGAGTGTTCTGTTTGCCTGGAAAATAAATTTCAGTTGGAACAGCACAGAAAAAGATAGTTCTAGTTTTTTTTTTTAAAGTTAAGCGAATGAAGAAAATGTATGGCTGTTGCTGTGTTTACAGGTTGGGTAGGCTTTGACTTGCAGAAAAGTTTCTCTATATATCTTGTCAAGAGTATTGCAACTTTTATTGAAATGGTTTCTGCAATGATAAACAGCCAAACTTGATAAAAGACCCTTTTATAAGTTAGATATAGGAGGATACTAGAGACCATCTGAAATGTAACAGTTAAGTTGCAAGAAAACAGACAGCATGTCAAAAATAGGGTAATTCCAACAGAGTTTTTAAGAAGCATGAATTACAAAGGCATCAGAAATATGTAGAGAAATGATGAAGGATGATGCAGTCCCCTGGGTATAGGAATAGTGAAATGCTCTTACTAACCCTGAGCCTGAAGACTTAGGGGGAAGAAGTAGTTACCTGAATGAAAAGGAATACTTATATAGAGAGTCTCAACTTGAGAAGAATTGTGAACTCAGTTGAAGGACATGGCCAGTTTAATAGTAATACATTGAAGGAGCTGGGGCAATAAATACCTAAATTTACTCTTCTCTCTTTTTCCAAAATTTAATTCAACAAAATTCAAAATTCACTGAATTAAAGACTTAAACAAACAATAAAATGTTTTCAATTATAATAAAGAGAATCTATGAAAAATTTTAGCAAATATGGTGCTGTATGTTGAAAGACAGACCACTTTAGCCATAAGATTGGAAGGAAGGCAAGTCAGTCTTTTCTTAACACTCTTAAATAACATTGTATATGAAACTTTTCCACAATAAAATCTCTACATACCAAAGTCTACTGACAAATTTCTACAAACATTTAATTAAGAAATAACAACTCTACACAAATTCTCCCAAAAAATTGAAGAAGACATCTCCACCCATAAGACTAGCTTTATTTTAATACTAAAACCAAACACATAAAAAGAAAATTACAGAGATTCAAGAGGGAGGGGACACATGTACACTTATGGCTGATTGATGATGATGTTCAGCAGAAACCAGCACAATTCTGTACAGCAATTATCCTTCAATTAAAAAAAATAATAATTAAAAAAAATAAAAAATTACATCTATCATGAAAAAGTCATTTAAAAATCAGCAAATTGAGTCCAAGAATATATAAGTATAACACATTATAATCTATAATCTATAACACATTATAGTCTAACCTATAATCTAATCCTAGTAATGCAAGATTAATTCCACATTTGAAAATTTATTAATAAAAGGTATTATGTTAAAATAGTTGAAAAGAATAAAAACATATGATGGTCCTGATAGATGCAGAAAAAGTATTAGACAGAATTCAACATTCATTTCTGATTAAAACTCTTAGCAAACTAGAAATAGAAGGCATCTTCTTAAACCATATTAAGAACATCTAAAAGCATAAATGAGTATCACACTTAATAGTAAAAAAAAATAAGATATTTTCCTCTGGAAATTACAAGCAAAACAAGGATTGAACTGTCAGTATTCAACACTGCATTGGAGTTTCTAGCTCTTCAGAAGGGCAAGAAAATAAAGTAAAAGGAATCCAGGCTGAAAAGGAGGAAACAAAACTACCTTATTTGTAGAAGACATGATGATATACAAAGATTGAATATATATTGAATATACAAAAATATATGTATTTATATACAGTAAATATTAAATATATTATTATCTATTCTATAATATATATTAAATATATATAATATGTTGAATCTATAATAAAAGTTACTAGAATTAATAAGTGATTTTAGCAAGGTTTTAGAATATCAGTTATATAAAAAACCAACTGTATTTTTATATACCAGCAATGAACCATCAGAATGCTGAATTAAAGTAAATACCAATTAACAATACCATCAACACAAGAAATCCTTATGGATATACATGACAAAAATTGTGAAAGATATGTTCACAAAAAAACTACAAAAACTGATGAGAAAAATTAAAGTTCTTAACATGTGGGGAGATATGTCATGTTCATGGATAAAAATACCCAATATTTTTAAAATATCATCCCCTTAAGTTGATCTATATATTTATTGCAATCCCATTCAAAATTTCAATATGAATTTCATAGAAAATTACAAGTTGAATATGAAGTTCATTTGGAAATATGAAGCACAGAGAACTTCTCTACATACTTTAAAAAATAAGCCCAATCATAATTCCAGAAAAAACATCTGTTTCTGCTTCATTGTTTGCTAAAGCCTTTCTCTGACTGTGTGGATCACAATAAACTGTGGAAAATTCTTCAAGAGATGGGAATACCAGACCACATTACCACCTCCTGAGAAATCTGTATGAAGGTCAAGAAGCAACAGTTAGAACCGGACGTGGAACAACGGACTGGTTACAAATTGGGAAAGTAGTATTTCAAGGCTGTATATTGTCACTCTGCTTACTTAACTTGTATGCAGAGTACATCATGTGAGATACTGAGCTGGGTGAAGCACAAGCTGGAATCAATATTACTGGGAGAAATATCAATAATTTCAGATACGAAGATGACACCACCCTAATGGCAGAAAGTGAAGGGGAACTAAAGAGCCTCCTGATGAAAGTGAAAAAGGAGAGTGAAAAATCTGGCTTAAAACTCAACATTCAAAAAACTGAGATTTTGGCATCTGGTCCCATCACTTCATGGCAAATAGATGGGGAAACAGAGGCAACAGTGGCTGACTTTATTTTCTTAGGCTCCAAAATCTCTACAAATAGTGACTGAAGCCACGAAATGGAAAGACGCTTCCTCCTTGGAAGAAAAGCTATGACCAAATTAGACAGCATATTACAAAGCACAGACATTACTGTGCCCACAAAGGTCTGTCTAGTCAGGCTCTAGTTTTTCCAGTAGTCAAGTATGGATGTGAGAGATGGACTATAAAGAAAGCTAAGCACCAAAGAATTGATGCTTTTGAACTGTTTTGGAGAAGACTCTTGTGAGTCCAAGATCTAAACAGTCCATCCTAAAGAAAATCAGTCCTGAATATTCATTGAAAGGACTGCTGCTGAAGCTGAAGTTCCAATACTTTGGCCACCTGATGTGAAGAATTGACTCACTGGAAAAGACCCTGATGCTGGTAAAGATTGAAGGCAGGATGAGAAAGGGATGACAGAGGACGAGATGGTTGGATGGCATCATGAACTTGAAGGACATGAGTTTGAGTAAACTCTGGAAGTTGGTGATGAACAGGGAGGCCTGGCGTGCTACAGTCCATGGTGTTGCAAGGAGTCAGACACAACTAAGTGACTGAACTAAACTGAACTGATATATTTTCCATGATGGATTTGTTTGTTTGTTTGTTTTTGGCTACACCCTGCAGCATGTGGGAGCTTGGTTCAGGGACCAAGGATCTAATCCTCAGTCCCTACATTGGAAACATGAAATCTTAATCACTGGACCTCCAGGGAAGTCCCCCATCTCTACAATCTGTAAAAGTACAAAGTTGGAGAACACACATTATCTGATGTCAAGAAGAGTTTTTATTATGCTCATGTAATGAATACAGCCTGGTATAGTGTCGTGACAGATAAATCAATCAAGGGAAGAGTGTCAAACATTTTTGACAAAATTGAAAGTGCAATTTGCTTCTTCAACAAATAGTACTGGAACAATTGTAGAACCATATGGTAAAGAGAGAGGGAGAGAGAAGTCAGGAAGGAAGGAAGAAAGGGAGGGAGAGAGGACAAAGATATAAAAAAGTTGCCTTCTTAAGAGAAAAGAAAGTATATATCCATACAAAGATTTTTTTCAGACTATATTATTCTACTTTTATAAAATTCTAGGAAATACCGTGTAGGGATCTACAATGACAGAAACTCGGTCATTGTTTCTTGAGGAATAGGGTTGCCTTGGTATAGCCAGTATGGGTGGATTTCAACACAGGACAAAGAAGCTTTTGCAGTGATGAGTTTATTAACTATAATGTAGTGATGGCTTTATAGGTGCATATATATATCAAAATTTATCAAAATGCACACTTTAAACATGAGTAGTTTATTATATGATAATTACACTGCAGTAAAGTTGTTAAAAACCACTATTAAGAACTGAATAAGCAATGAAACATGGGTAAAAAGTATTTCAAATGTGTATATATGGAAAAGGATTTGTAACCAGAAAATACTTAGTTTAAAAATCTCCTACACCTAAAAAAAAATTAAAAACATCCTTTAAATGGACAAACATTTAAACAGATATTTCACAAAAGAAGACATATAAATGGCCAATGTTAAGCATAGGAAAAGATGCTAAAAATTTTTTAACATCATGGAAATTCAAATTAAAACCACAATACATATAACTATATATCCAGTACTATAATAAAAACACAAGGTACTAGAAATATACATTGCTGGTAGAAGTGTAAAATTGAAATAATTTTATAAAAGTGTTTGGAAATTTCTAACAAAGTTAACTCTACATCTTCTCTATGACTGGAATATTCACTCAAAGGAATTTGCTTAAAAGAGATAAAAACATTTGTGCACAGAAAGTCTTTTTTATAAGAGTGTTCATAGCGGGTTTTTGTTGTTTTTGTTGCTGTTTTACATTAAAAATTAAATGATCTTAATACAAACATATACATAGCTGATATATTTGAGAAATTTTGAAAATTTTCCTTCTTCATTTTTTTCTTTCTGTTATCAAAACAAAATTAACATTTAACATTATTAGTTTCAGGTATACAATATAATTATTTGATATTTGTGTATAGAGCAAAATAATCACCATAGTAAGTCTAGTTAGTATCCAACATCACACATAGTTATATTTTTTCCTTGTGACAAGAACTTTAAAGACTTGTTCTCTTAGCAATTTCAAATATGCTATACAATTTTATTAACTATAGTTACAATGCTGTACATTACATCCTCACGATATTTATTTTATAACTAGAAGTTTGTACCTTTTGACCACAGTTGCCCATTTTACCCACCCCCACTCCCCAACCCCCAGGATCCTTGTATTCCCTTTTTGCTATCATTTATTTTAAACAATTTCTGTGAAATCTCTCAGTAAAATGGATTTTGTTTTTACATTATTGTATTTTATTTTGTTTTATACATCCTTCCATCGTTTTCAGGATTGTGTCCATCTTTAGACCTATCCAGACCAGGAAGAATCTTTCAGGAAGAAAGATTTTGACTCCAGAATCTTGGGGCAGAGTTTTCAACTCCAGTTCTCTTAAGTGACATCAGCCTCCCCAAAGGAACTAATAATGACTTTGAATGCAGCTATAAACCATTCTCTGTGAAATCTTCTTGTTCCTGCTGCCTGTTTTGCCAGAACTCTCTGCTCCTCTGGGAATCCATAAGGAGTACTTCTATAGAGCCATGAAAGGGACATCAGACACACCTTCTCAGCTCCTCAGGGTGGTCTCATGTGACTCAGGGACAGAACTGCCTTCTGTGGAACACGGTGAAGGTGGTCAGATAGACAGAAAGCCACCTCCTCTAACAAGGCCCACTTCTCACCAAGAATGGTGCTGCACACAGAGCCGAGAGTGGGGTGAGGGAATGACAGCAGGACCCCAGGTAAAGAAGGGGTGAAACATTAGAAGGTGCAGCCTGGGCTGTGAAGCCAGAACTCCAACTTGGGAGGGGAGGAAAAGAGTGAAAGAGCAAGAGAAAGGAGGCGTGTGTCGTCAGAAAGGACTCCACAGACAACATGGAGGACGGCTTTTGTCCACAGACCAGTCCTTGATACCAACCTCCTTCAGTTCAGTTCAGTTCAGTCGCTCAATCGTGTCCAGCTCTTTGCAATCCCATGAATCGCAGCACACCAGGCCTCCCTGTCCATCACCAACTCCCGGAGTTTACTCAAACTCATGTCCATCGAGTCGGTGAAGCCATCCAGCCATCTCATCCTCTGCCGTCCCCTTCTCCTCCTGCCCCCTATCCCTCCCAGCATCAGGGTCTTTTCCAGTGAGTCAACTCTTCACATGAGGTGGCCAAAGTATTAGAGTTTCAGCTTCAGCATCAGTCCTTCCAATGAACACCCAGGACTGATCTCCTTTAGGATGAACTGGTTGGATCTCCTCGCAGTCCAAGGGACTCTCAGGAGTCTTCTCCAACAGCACAGTTCAAAAGCATCAATTTTTTGGTGCTCAGCTTTCTTCACAGTTCAACTCTCACATCCATACATGACCACTGGAAAAACCATAACCTTGACCAGATGGATCTTTGTTGGCAAAGTAATGTCTCTGCTTTTGAATATGCTATCTAGGTTGTCATAACTTTCCTTCCAAGGCGCAAACGTCTTTTAATTTCATGGCTGCAATCATCATCTGCAGTGATTTTGGAGCCCCAAAAAATAAAGTCTGACACTGTTTCCACTGTCTCCCCATCTATTTTCCATGAAGTGATGGGACCAGATGCCATGATCTTAGTTTTCTGAATGTTGAGCTTTAAACCAACTTTTTCACTCTCCTCTTTTACTTTCACCAAGAGGCTTTTTAGTTCATCTTCACTTTCTGCCAACCTCCTTATCACATTGCTAAGCCAGCAAGAGTCCAGGCACCAGAGAGGAAGACCAGAGAAGCCTAAGGTCTTCTGTCCTCTCATCTAGGCTATTTGCATTTGTGTCCAATGGCAGGGAGCTTGCTTACCTACCTTCTCTGCAGGTTAAGCCTCAATCAGACCAAATTTTAGAAACTTAAACAGAATGTAACCTTTAAGACAATACAGTCAGATATGTGTGTGCGGGTGCTCAGTTGTGTATGACTCTTTGAAACCCCATGGACTGTAGCCCCCCAGGCTCCTCTGTCCATGGGATTTCCCAGGCAAAGAACACAAGTGGGTTGCCATTTCCTCCTCCAGGGGATCTTCCTGACCCAGGAATCAAACCTACATTTCCTGCATTAGCAAGTGAATCCTTTGTCACTAGCACCACCTGGGAAGCCCCACAGTAAAATATAAGGTCACCTAATTGCCCTCTGAAGATTTTGGACCCAGTTATAGTGGCATCATAGTATACCATCAATCCAAACCCTGTCAGAGAGAATATTCTAAAATTGCTTACTTTTCCTTCATCTTTTCAGAAGTTACCAAACCTGACTACCCATCAGAATTACCTGAGAAAGTTTGAGTTACAGATTCTCAAGCCTTATCTTCACTTGGGTACCTGGGAGTGGGGCCTAGAAATATAATTTTGAACACCTGGTCCCTATGCACTCTGAAATTAATTGTCCAGTGAGAACTGGGTTTTGGAAACCACTGTACCTACTGGGATGGCCTCGGGAGTAAGACCCTGTCTGAGTCATGTTCTCTTACTCAGCCCCTGGCCTCCTGCACAGAACATGGGCGACCCCACAGGGGCTTTCTGTCCTGGACTGAATTAATAAATGCACATCTGAAGTGCAGTCAAGATGTTTTGGGGAACACTTGCAAGAATCAATCGCACCAACTAAGGGATTTTAAGCAGAGTATCAAAAGATAAGCAGAAGAGTGGCAGGGAAATTTGAGGTGGAGGATAAAGAACTCCCCAAATAAGAAGTGTTTACAAAAGAAGGGGTATGGAAGAAAGCGGGGGGAGGAGATGGGAGTGGGCTTTGGGGTCACTCAGCCCTGCTATTTCTCTTTAGGCACAAAAATACGTGAGGCCAACTCAACCAGGAGAGCGCCTGGGTTCAGCCATGTATTAGTCGCTCAGTCATGTCCAACTCTCTGCAACCCCGCTGACTCTAGCCCACCAAGCTCCTTTGTCCATGGGGATTCTCCAGGCAAGAACACTGGAGTGGGTTGCCATTTCCTACTCCAGGGTTCAGCCATAGGGGCTGACTATAGGAGGCATGTGATATACACCTCTTTGACCTCTTCAAACCACAGATATTGCCGGTGCCAATGCACTTCCTAACTGCAAAACCTTTTCTTTTATCAGCTCTCCAAGCTCATCCCTCTCACTTGCTGCCTGCGCTTTGCCCTCTTCTCTGACTTTTCTCTCCTCTCACAGTGCCTAGAGTCAGTCTCCTCTCTGTCTAGATCTCCATGGTCCTTTCCTGTAAATATCAGCTCTACCACAGAAAGAAGGGAGGAGAGCGGAGGGGATGGTGAAAAGAGGAGAAAGAAAGAAGGGAGGGGGGGAAAGAGAGAGCAAGGATGTGAGGAATGAACATTTATTGGGCATCTATTCTGGGCAGAATATTTTCCTAGAGGGTATTTTGTTCAATCCTCATGACAAGCTTGTGAGATAGCTGTTATTAATACTAGCAACACTCTATACATGTGCAAATCAGGTTAATTACATGTCCAGTATCACACAAGGATTTGTTTCTCCTGGGTAGATGTCTGCTAAAACAGTTGGCCTCAGATAGACACAATTTCAGTCATCGTTTCCAATCGTGTGATAAGAGGTAGGTTTGCATTTTCTTGTTTTCCAGTGGTAATTATTAAATGCTAATATTCCATTGTCTTAGAATGCAAGATTGCAAGAGAAACATTTCCAGGGCCAGTTCCCTGTTGATAAACATGCTCAAGGAAAATGTTGAGCGCTTTTGGCTATTCAGAAGCAATTGCTGCAAAGGAGAGAAAATCCCCAGTAGAATTTGGACTCATTTCCTGATTTGAGAATTCACTCTGGCTGGAGTCAGAGTTTCAGTGAAATTCCTCTGAGAGCAGAGGATACTGGCTCCTAAAAACTCAATCAATTATTCTTAATGGACTCTTTTAGACAATGACATGTTTCTCTTTGAAAAGGTTTTATTATTGGAAGAACAATTGCCTGATAAAAAGTGGGGACAGCAGGATGAACCCAAATATATGATGTTGAATATGGAATGACAAGACAGGCCAGAGAGTCTCTCTCCTGAGAGAACAAAAATGACAGAAGAATAAGCTCACACATCTCATCCCTCACAATCACTGCAGGTACCACTCCTCATGTTCCCACAGCATTCCGCCCATATCTCTGAAAGAGCAGCAGTGGGATCCAACCACACTTTCTATCCACCTGCCTGTCTGACACATAGCAAGCTCTCAGTCATTCTGTTAAATTTTTTCCTTTTATATCAATTACAGAGCTAACCCATTTCTTCTAGGTCTGACTGTGTAAATAGTTGCTGTGAAGAGAAGGAAAGAGGAGATGATGTGCTTCAGTTTCTGACTCCTTCCCCATTGCTCTCTATACCTTTCTGTCAGCTGAGACATATAATGCATAGGCCCTAGGAGGTCCCTGAATCCTATATATGGGAGAGCTGCCCATCATACAGAATGATTCTTCTCAAACCCTAGGGTAAAGA
This sequence comes from Dama dama, assembly GCF_033118175.1. Classification (NCBI taxonomy): domain Eukaryota; kingdom Metazoa; phylum Chordata; class Mammalia; order Artiodactyla; family Cervidae; genus Dama; species Dama dama. The sequence goes on along the minus strand of NC_083698.1, from coordinate 59,535,453 downwards.
AATAATTTTTCTTTTTTAATTTGGTGCCTATTTGCGAAGGAAACCCAGTCTACTCAAACTCAAACAATAGGAACATGGGTTACATGTTAAATTTGTAACAAGTGGTATTCTCTCATACACCAACACTGGATCCTGCCACACAGCTGGAATTCTACAAAAATTGCACATTAATGGGTTAATTTGGCCTTGTTTAAATTAACCAATAATTAATTCGGCCCAGTTTAAAAGTTCAAATCATGGGAAGTAGTTTTGAATTTCACCCAAGTTCACAAAGAAACAATTGAAGTATTTTAAGTAGGGAGGCAGCAAGATTATATTCATATTTTTAAATGACCAATAGAGCAAGACCCAAAGCAGGGAAACTAGGTTGAACCCTGTTGCTGGAATCTAGGTTCTTGGCAGGACTGACAGTGAGTTGCAGATGTATTCGAAACACATCTAGGAGGGAGAAGGGGAAAAACAATAAAGAAGGAGTGGTGTGGATATTTAAGAGATAGGGAGAGACTCAGGAAGCCTGCTAAGGTGACTCAAGGAAAGTATCTTGAGAAGAAAGAAGAAAACACAAAGATGTTTTGCCCAAGGAAGGGAGCCCAGGAAGAGACTTTCCAGGAGTGGGTTATACACAAGACAGAAAATGATGAAGGGCAACTAAGCCAAGCACAAAAAGTGCCCATCTGATTCAACAAATAACCACACCATGGGGCAGTGGGGCCAACTGGGGGTCACTGACTCACATTACTGTAGCCTGAGAAATGGATAATGCATGAGAATATAGAGACAGAAAATTTAGAAAACTTTTTCAGGAGGGTTGGCTGTGGCAACCAACCAGGAGAAGTAAGGAAGTAAGGAAGTAGTCAGAGGAAAACATGAGTCAAAGGAATTGTGTGTGTGTGTGTGTGTGTGTGTGTGTGTGTGTGTGTGTGTGTGTGAAATTTGTTTTAAACATGAGAAAATTTTTGAAATGCCATTGGGAGGGGGCATGTAGAGAGGAGAAAATAATCAATGAAGCAAGTCCCTTATGAGAGAGCTGTGGGGGGTATGGTAGGCAGGGTAGAAAGAAAAATTAACTGTTGACAGGATGAGAAATATCTTTTATAATAAACAGGAACAGCAAAAAAAAAAGAAGTACAATGGAAGTAATTTTTGTTTGGTAGATTTAACATAAATGGTTAATGGAAACAAGGAAATGTGCGTATTGGCAGAAAATGAAAGAGAAACTATCTATTAAGCCTATTAGAATTTCTGTTCATAGAAGGGAATGCAAAATGGCCCTACATAAGGATGGTTCAGATGAGAAACCCAACTGTAAATGAGCTAGACAGGACTCATAGTAAAATTTTAGAAACTCTGTGACCATATAAACTAATGGTTGAAAATGTGGGCTTTGAAATCAGAGAAACAAGGTTTTGCATTCCAGTTTCGTTATCTAATGACTTCACGACCTTGTGCAGTTTGCCTGACCTTCATAAGACTCCAATTCCTAATACCTTCAGTGGGATTATGTACACAAAACAATGACCATTTGGGGTAACACATTATTACTCAAAATTCTTTTGCATCATTATTATTTGTCAAGTGTTTAAGAAATTGTGATCTTCATGAAACAAGCAAAAAAACAAAACGCAGGGGTTATAGGTAATGATGAAAAGGCAAATGGGATAGCTTCCCAGAATATTCAAAAAATAAACAGATTTAAAGAATAAGAGAGTTGATGAATATGGAGGACTGATGTGAATAATTGATGTTTAGAGTGAAAGATCAAAGAATAACAGAAGCTTTAATCAAAGACAGATATCCATTCATTTGCTACCTTTATGAGTTTTCACACTGTACACCCACACATTTATAAACCACCCTCTTTTGCTATACAAAAGAGGATTTCTTTCACTTCCTCAATGTTGAAGCTGGTTTTAGTCAGCTCAGAGGCATATGGCATAAATTTTCGCTCATGTTCTTTTCAATTTTTAGAGCCTGTGTGCTTAGTCACTTAGTCATGTCCAACTTTTTGCAAACCTTTGGACTGTAGTCCACCAGGCTCCTCTGTACATGGGATTTTCCAGGCAAAAATATTGGAGTGGGTTACCATGCCCTCCTCCAGGGGATCTTCCTGACTCAGGGATCTAACCCAGGTCCTCTGCATTGAAGGCAGATTCTTTATCATCTGAGCCACCGGGGAAGCCCTTCTGAGCCGTGAGGCCTCTTTAATAATATTTTAATTTGTTTCAAAAGTGTGTCCTAGTTACATTTCAACCACCTCTTGTTTGCACAACAAAAACAGAACAATAAATTGGCAAAATGCAAACACTGATGTTACCACTGTTATCAAAACCCTGTTACTTTAGGAGTTTTTTTTTAATTTAATTGCATAATAATAGAGATTGTAATTATCTGCAGTATGTAATTACCAACACATTACTGATATTAACAGTTTAGCGCTTGAACATTTCTTTTCATTAATAGAAGCACAGCAGTTTTCACATTAATGTTAAAAATAAAATGTGTGTGTGTTTTGCCCACTAGCTAAAACTTTGGAGCGAATTATGCTTGTGTGGCAGAGATTAATTGTATCAAAATACTCTGATGACCCAGAGACATCTGTACATAATGGAAATGACTCTTTGCAATGCAGACAAAATCAGTGACAAGAGATCCTTGTTAGGGTCCACATCCTAGCAATTTTTCTAATTACATAGACAAAGGAAATTTTTCAAGTATTGAGGTTTTGAGCGGTTGATAATGTATCAGACCTCTTTCCCAATCCCCACCTCAAGGTTGAAAAACCAGACAACATAGACAGATAGAGAACACAAGAGCCTTATCACTGATAAAGCTAGTTGGGGAATGAAACTTAGAGATGGTGCCCAGGGGGCATCCTTAACCATCAATTACTCTCAGTGCCTCCCTCAAAACAGACATTAAACCTGCTATCCTGGTTGCTAATAGAGGGGATGACCTCATGGTTCCCTTAGAGAGGCAGATGCCTTACACGTGGCAGAGAAAGAGAGATCAAACGTTCTAGTGGAAGAAAGTCACACACAGGGAACTTCAGAGCTCCAGCAAGTGACCTCTCTTCCAGAAGACTAGCCTGGGCTTCTTCCATGCAGCTCAGGGTTTAGAAGGTAGGAAGCAAAAACTGCTAGTCCTCCTAAAAGCTAGCCCCATAGTTGGCACAATGTCACTTCTACCATATTTTATTGGTGAAAACATTTAGGCCAGCCAAGAATCAAGTGAGTGGAGGGACAAACTTCCCTGCTTGGGGCAGAACTGGTCAGAGGTACAGGAAGGGAAAGAGCTCGCAGCAGTCATGCATCCCACACTCGAACGGATGGCGGGAGGCGCCTCACAGGCGCCTCTGTGTGCGGAATCCGCCTGCAATGCGGGACACTTGGGTTCAGTCCCTGAGTCAAGAAGATCTCCTGGAGAAGGGAAGGGCAACCCTCTCCAGTATTCTTGCCTGGAGAATTCCATGGACAGAGGAGCCTGGTGAGCTACAGTCCATGGGGTTGCAGAGAGTCAGACAAAACTGAACAACTAACACTTTCATTTTCATCGATGTCAAGCCCATCCACACAGTGTACATATTCCCCGTGAGCAGTGTTGGTCTGGGCTCTGAGTGCAGAATAAAGAGAGCCCTGGCATGCACAGGGTTAATAAAATTCTCCCCTGCTATGGAAGCTTACCACTCTTCAACTTAGAGAATGACATATAAAGCTTGTTATGCTCTGACTATTCAATGAAAAATGAGTCTCATGAAAGGTGGATCAGTAGAGCCTGAAGATTTTATTCATACTAAGAGTCTCACATTCTTAATGCTTAAAATCACCTCTTGAATTTGAAAAGCTGTAAGGAAACTACCTTAATATATGTTATCATTTCTTCATTTTTTCCTTTATAAAAGTGTTTTCTCATACATTTGAAACTCATGACAGTCCTATGAGACAAGCTTACATAAAAAAGTGTTGGACATGGATTAAGAACTTGGGCCTCTCTCTTTAAAATAAAGTGTTTTGTGTGTTCATAAAAATAGCAAATATTCTTGTAGAAAATCTGGATATACAAAACACTTTAAGAATTTAAGAAAACAAATTCCCCATAAAAGCACATCTCAGAGATGAGCATTATTACCCTTGTGATTTAACTTCTGATATAATCTTATTTGTTTCCCCTTAGCTACCACCGATGGAAAGTAAAGTCGCTCAGTCATGTCCGACTCTTTGCGACCCCATGGACTGTAGTCTATCAGGCTCCTCAGTCCATGGAATTTTCCAAGCAAGAGTGCTGGAGTGGGTTGCCATTTCCTTCTCCAGGGGATCTTCCCAAACCAGGGATTGAACCCAGGTCTCCCACATTGCAGGCAGACGCTTTACCATCTGGGCCACCAGGGAAGCCCAATGGAAAGTTCTTACAAACTTCATAGTCACATATATAGTTTTCCAACTGTAATCATATCATAAAACAATGACTAGGTATATTCTTATTTCCCCCAGTTATTAAAGACTCCTTAAAACACAATTTGTAAGTAATATGTTTTTTAACCTGCCTATATGGATGGATACATTGTATAATGGGCTTCCCTGGTAGCTCAGATGGTAAAGAATCCTGCAATGCAGGAGACTGCTGTTCAATTCCCGGGTCGGGAAGATCCACTGGAGAAGGGACAGGCTACCCACTCCAATATTCTTGGGCTTCCTTGATGGCTCAGCTGATGAAGAACCTGCCTGAAGTCTGAGAGACCTGGGTTCCATCCCTGGGTTGGGACAATCCCCTGGAGGAGGGCATGGCAACCCACTCCAGTATACTTGCCTGGAGAATCCCCATGGGCAAAGGAGCCTGATGGGCTACAGTCCATGGGGTTGCCCTCAGATATACAGATGACACCACCCTTATGGTAGAAAGAGTAGAGGAACTAAAGAGCCTCTTGATGAAAGTGAAAGATGAGAGTGAAAAAGTTGGCTTAAAACTCAACATTCAGAAAACTAAGATCATGGCATTTGGTCCAATCACTTCATGGCAAATAGATGGGGAAAGAGTGGAAACAGTGACAGACTTTAATTTTGGGGGCTCCAAAATCACTGCAGATGGTGACTGCAGCCATGAAATTAAAAGACGTTTGCTCCTTGGAAGAAAACCTGTGACAAACCTAAACAGCATAATAAAAAGCAGAGACATTACTTTGCCAACAAAGGTCCATGTAGTCAAAGCTATGGTTTTCCCAGCAGTCATATGTGAACGTGAGAGTTGGACCATAATGAAAGCTGAGCGCAGAAGAATTGATGCTTTTAAATTGAGGTGTTGGAGAAGACTCTTGTGAGTCCCTTGGACTGCAAGGAGATCCAACCAGTCCATCCTAAAGGAAATCAGTCCTGAATAATCATTGGAAGGAATGATGCTGAAGCTGAAACTCCAATACTTTGGCCACCTGATGTGAAAGAACTGACTCATTGGAAAAGACCCTGATGCTAGGAAAGATTGAAGGCAGGAGGAGAAAGGGATGACAGAGGATGAGATGGTTGGATAGCATCACTGACTTGATGGATATGAGTTTGAGCAACTTCCAGGAGCTGGTGATGGACAGGGAGGCCTGGTGTGCTGCAGTCCAAGGGGTCACAAAGAGTAAGATATGACTGAGTGACTGAACTGAAGTGAACATTGTGTAATATTTCAAAGTTCAAGAGACATAATAAAAAATTAATTAAAAAAAATTTTGTACGCTTATTACTCACAGCAAGCAATTGCTATTTTTTTGCTGTTTTTCCTTCCAGAAGTATTTTAATACAGGTAAAGATATTTAAAGTGCTGTATACATACCTATCTCTCTATCTCTATATGTGTGCATATACTTGGCATATATAAATATACATATGCATTTTATGTTTACAAAAATATGATTATAGTGTACACTGCTTTGTAAACTTCACTTTTCCTGAACAGTGTATGGTAAATATTTTCCCATCTCTGGTTTTTACCATCGCAACCAACTCATTGCTCTGAAAATTTTCAAGCTTTCAGAAAAACGTGAAGATTGCGCCTTGTGTGCCCATACACCACCGCCGAGGTTCTATTGCTGATGACGCCAGTTCCCATTACTCTTTGGTGAAGAGTGTTCCTGGGACTCCCACCAGCACTTCTGACCTGCTGGGCAGTGGGGATGGGTGGGTGCAGCACCCTCTCCTATAGACAAATACCCTCAGGAAGTTCAGGACCTTTCTTCCAGTGACACTGGAGTAGGTGAGGGTCTGTTGGCAGGACACTGATAAGGTCAGCTGCAGAAAGAAATCATGTCTGCCTATATGGCCCATGGTCAAAGTTCTACTCATAACAGTTCTTGGAAGCCTTTCTCTGAGGTGTGTATAGCTCTTCAACTTCCTTAAGGTGGTTGAAGAGGAAATGTTTTCTGGTTCTAGTACTGTCAGTGTGAGGCAGTCATTTCTATGTTGACTGGTATTTACTGTACTGCAAAGAAACTTCATATTTGTTCTTGAAAATGGTTGAGATTGGTCTTTTAATCTTATTCACATATCCTGTGCTGCACTGGGCTTAGTTGCTCAGTTGTGTCTGACTCTTTGAGACCCCATGGACTGTAGCCCCCCAGGCTCCTCGGTCCATGGGGAATTCTCCAGGCAAGAACACTGGAGTGGGTTGCCATGCCCTCCTCCAGGGGATCTTCCCAACCCAGGGATCAAACCCAGGTCTCCCACATTGCACATAGTCTAGAAACCCCTAATCTCCTTGCTATTTGAGAATACAATGATCCTCTAAGAAAGCACAGACTTTTATAACAACAACAAAACACACTGTCTATAAAAAAGATACAGCATTTAGGGAAAAAAATCCTGCACTCAAATTCTTTTTGGAACTGCCTCATGCCTGGTCTAACTGGTACCCAAAAATCTGCAGAGATGGAAACAGCTGAGTGGCTTCCCTAGAGTTCACTGTTTGCAGATGGAACTTCAGAAAGAGCTCTGCTGTCCATCAGGGGACTAGATTCCACACTCTCACTGAGCAACAGAATGACCTCCCTCTTGACCTCTTCCCCTCAATAACCCTTTCTCAATGGTGTAGTGAAGTCTAATAGAAAACAGCTTTGAGTTTCTTCTTGAGAAAAACAAGTGATAACTACAAACTTTCAACAATTTGTTTCCACCACCTTTGTGTGAGACTCAGCTTCCCAGGTGGCGCTAGTGATAAAGAACCTGCCTGCCAGTGCAGGAGACATAAGAGACTTGGGTTTGATCCCTGAGTCAGGAAGATCCCCTGGAGGAGGTCATGGCAACTCATTCCAGTATTCTTGCCTGGAGAATCCCATGGACAGAGAAACCTGGGAGGCTACAGTCCACAGGGTTGTGAAGAGTCGGACACAACTGAAGCGACTTGGCACACACAGATGAAGTAAGGGAATATATGATCACTTTCTCTCATGCTGGAGGGCAGGACTCACGGGCTCAGACAGGTGCTCAAACCTAGGTCTCTTGACTCCTAACTGACAGCTCCTTCCATGCCTCTGCTCTCACTTACCTCTCCTCGAAAGCAAAGAGAAAACCAATCAACACAAAAGACTGAATAAAACATTGGGCAAAGCAATTTTTTAAAAAACCGCTCACTTGACAGCTCTCCTGCTTGCACAATATGGTGTCTATAAAATGTGCATGGCCTTCAAGGAATTTAAGAGGTTCAATCTTCCTCCTTTTTCTCATGTAAGTCCCTGAAAATTGAAAACTATTCTGATGAAATGATTAAAGGGAGCCATGTGCTTGCAACAAGGTCCCTTACCTCTCATTCTGCTAAAATAAAATTATGAGGCAACTGCCCACCTGAGAAACTTCAGACAGTAAGTAACAGGGACGGGCCCATTAATCGACTGGGCATTTGTTTACCCCAGTCTGGTTCCTGGTCTCAGAGGACCATCTCCTCAGCCTATAAGCCACAAAAGAACCTTAATACTTTATAGCCATAAAAATGAAAAATCACTGCCTGGAAGTGAAGTAAATGAGTTCTGTGCAATGAATAGGAAATGCCTTTTATTCCCCCTCCCACAAAGTGTTCCTATCAAAGGAAAGGGCTAAATCATGGAATTTCCAAAGTGCTGTCTCTTCTCTTACACAGATCGGTTAACCTGAGTTCCTGATTTACACTCACAGCAGTCTGTCATTTGGCTGTGATGAGTTCTCTCATGACGAGTTCTGTGGAGTTTTGCTGGAAGGCGTATTGACGTATTTGGCCAGATAAATTTTAAATCATTTTCCTTTAAATATTGATGTATTCATTCTCTCCATAGTTTGGGCCACAGTGATTTGGATATTAATTGACTTTTGAAAGATTAAAAGCTCAGACCAGAGCCACTGGCAGTCTGTAATCATTCCTCCTAGTGAGTGAAAAAATATAGAGACAGACAGAAAAGTGGAAATTCTGAAAGAGTATACTTTTCCTCAAATGAAACAAACATGAAAACTCAGGCGTCAGCAGCTTTTTTTTAATAATCCTACTCTAGTGTGAATAGATCTCACTATTCATTTCCTCTGATGGTAATTAACGAAGCCCTCGGGACTCCCAGGCCAGCCCGATTATCTAAAGACAAAAATTCCAGGAATTCAGCAGCCTCACCCACAGGAATGTCTGCAGCAAATCGAGGTAAGCAATTATCATCATTTCCCTTGAAGACGAAACATAAGCACCTACCAAACCTCCTCCTTTATTCAGTTCCAGGCTTCTATTTCAAATCTACAGCCTCAGGCCCTTAATCTGCTTGAAATCCTAGTCAACATGGAAAATTGAGACAAAATCTAGTGATACTTCGTGGGGTGATGTGGCCACTTTGGGATCATGTGGGCACACTGCCTTGTTTCCTCAGCTGTAAGATAAGCCTGTGGTATCAATTATTTTGCTTCCTATAATCTGCTTCCTTTGCTTTCTCTGTCTTCCTGACTTCTGCACCCAATAACCTTCTCTTCTCACATTGCTGTTTACATCTTTATTTTAATAACAGCTTGTGCTGCTGGCCTAAATGTTTTGTAATTAGCCCTGGCAAATCACACAAAGTTAGAGTGGGGAAATTTTTTTTAAGGTCACCTAGTGAAACTTGTTCCTTTTTAAAATGAAGAAACCAAGCTCAGAGAGTTAGGCAATTTCTCAGTGTCACTGTATGTTTTGACAGAAGATCGATCCTGGTCTTCTGACTCACCACTCCACTCTTTACTCACACACCACTCGTTCAAAATATTTTTAGCCACTGAACTCTTTCTGCAGATGAAATAAGAGGGGGAAAGCAATACAAAAACCTGATAAATTAAAGCAAGAGTGGGGCCTGGAGACCCACCTGGTGGACTCTCCCCACATCCTGCCCTGAGGCATGGCCATAAGACCTCTGGGGAAGGTGATAATAAGAACTTTTAATCACTGGTAAGGCAAAGTCACAAAACAATCAAAAGAGATGCATCAGTCACCATTGTCAGCCACTCAAATGTGCACTGGCTGATCACTGCTGCCTCCAGGAGTCCATCAGCACAGTCTGTAAACCACTGCGCTTACCATGTTCATAGGGCTGCAGGCAGAAAAAAAATTAGCCATCCAGTTTAAGACCAACCAGAAAGTTCTAGAAATTGGACTTTACAACATTGCCTGATAGAGTGTTATGTCTGGTTACTGATGAATCACAGTGTCAATTTCTCTTGAAAGAAACATCAGATATGCAGATGACATCACCCTTATGGCAGAAAGTGAAGAAGATTTAAAGAGCCTCTTGAGGAAAGTGAAAGAGGAGAGTGAAAAAAATCAGCTTAAAACTCAACATTCAGAAAACTAAGATCATGGCATCTGGTCCCATCACTTCATGGCAAATAGGTGGGGAGACAGTGGAAACAGTGGCTGACTTTATTTTGGGGGGCTCCAATATCACTGCAGATGGTGATTGCAGCCATGAAATTAAAAGACACTTACTCCTTGGAAGGAAAGTTATGACCAATCTAGACAGCATATTAAAAAGCAGAGCCATTACTTTGCCAACAAAGGTCTGTCTGGTCAAGGTTATGGTTTTTCTAGTAGTCATGTATGGATGTGAGAGTTGGACTGTGAAGAAAGCTGAGCACCGAAGAACTGATGCTTTTGAAATATGGTGTTGGAGAAGACTCTTGAGAGTCCCTTGGACAGCAAGGAGATCCAACCAGTCCATCCTAAAGGAAATCAGTCCTGGGTGTTCGTTGGAAGGACTAATGTTGAAGCTGAAATTCCGATACTTTGGCCACCTGATGCGAAGAGTTGACTCATTTGAAAAGACCCTGATGCTTGAGGGCAGGAGGAGAAGGGGATGACAGAGGATGAGATGGTTGGATGGCATCACCAACTCAATGGACATTGAGTTTAGGTAAACTCTGGGAGTTGGTGATCGACAGGAAAGCCTGGCATGCTGCAGTTCATGGGGTTGCAAAGAGTTGGACACGACTGAGCAACTGAACTGAACTGAACTGAGACTGCTTCAGCTAAGCAGAATAAACTCAGTGTGGGGAATAATAACTTTGCCAAAATTCTACACAGTGGGAGAGCAGAAATTGTCAGCAGTCCATGGAAATTGGCAGACATTTGAAAAAACTTAAAAGTTTATATATTTTTAAAATTTTTGTATGAAATAAATATGTCCTTGTGTGTTTGTGTGTGTGTGTGTGTGTGCATGTGTATAGGTAGATCTGAAAAGTAACATGGCAATTGCAAAATGCTTGTTTTAAGTGTCATGTTTTTTAAAAAAGCATTTAAATACACTCACAAAATCCCAAGACACCTCTCCATCACTTGGCAGATGGAAAGAACCAAGAGGCTGAATCAATGTTATTTTTGCTCACATCAAAACCGTACTTTCTCTTAGCTGGGAGGGTAAATATATGCAAGAAACTTTAGTATATCTGAAAAATGACAAGCAAATGGGTTTGAAAGTCTAAAATTTTCCACTTGTGCATTTCTTGGTTCCTGTCCTGGGGTGTCCATCCTGTGTACCTCAGAGTCAGTGTCACCCAGCAGGTCTGATGTTTCTCTTTCAGCTGAGTTTATGACATGGAGGACAAGCCATGAGACCACAAGTGGGAATCCAGACCCTGTTGGATTACACTTCTCTAGTGGATCTAGGAAATCCTTAATTTTTAGAAGCCTCACTTTCCACATCTGTTAAAAGTCATGAAAGATTTATATTCACTTTGTTGCTAAATGTAATAGCTGGGGATTATAAATTAAGTGCTATTGTTAATATTTCATGTTTAAATGTATTTTATTTAATGAACACATATATCCCTTATTTATATGTATGTGTGCATGTTCAGTTCCTCAGTCATGTCCAACTGTTTGCAACCCCATGGACTGTAGCCCACCAGGCTCCTCTGCGAGTGGAATTTTCCAGACAAGAATACTGTAGTGGGTAGCCATTCCCTTCCCCAGGGATCTTCTCAACCCAGAGACTGAATCTAGGTCTATTGCATCTCTTGCATTGGCAGAAAGATTCTTTATCACTAGCACCATCTGAAAAGCCTTCCTATTTGTAGGGACTATTTTTTAAAGCTCTATGAACATTAACTTATTTAATGTTCAACTCTATGAGGCAAAAATTTTTCCCATTTTATAGAGAAGAAAACAGAGACATGTAGAGGTTAACTAATTTTCTCAAGATCACACAGCTAGTAAGTAATAGGGTTGGAATTCAAACCCAGGTTTGAAACTCCAAAGTTCTTGTTCTTACTTATTACACTCTGCTGCAGTATTAAAAGTAAAGTGTTACTTTAAAAACATTTCTTGACATTGTAGAAACTGAAAAGTAAATCAATAACCTTAAACAATGTACCAGGGGTAGCTGGGAGCCAACAATCAAAAGGTAGAATGATTTTCCTAATCTCCTCTTGACTGCTGGAATTGTATAAGTATTTAATCCTCTTCATGCAGAGCGTTAATCTTTAGCAAGTGGATGCCTCCTAAAAATTTGGAAGGATAAACTAAAGTGAGTCTTACAGACAAGGCTGCATTTTCATTGCACTCTCTGCATTAGCAGAATGGCAAATGAGTAGATTTGGGGCTACAGTAGAGTCCCTTTCCAATAGGCTTCCTCCAGCTTTAGAGAATCTGTTTGAGCAGAAGCTGCACTCAGCACTGTAAACATAAGGTTGCAGCGGCTATTATGTGGGGTGATCCCTTTCATGGGGACTTAAACCTAAAGTGACTGAATCAGAGTCCTAAAACTTACAATGTCTGTATATTTTCTTTGCGAACATTAAAGAGAACTGTCTCTCCACGCCATGCTTGTCTCAGAGCCCAAAATCATGAGTAAAGCACAATAAGACATCAAGACAACAAATGACTGAACTTAAGCATGTAAAGACATCTCCTTGGTGATGGGGCCTCCATCTAGGATCATCTGCTAACATGGGCCTTTGTACCGAAGATAGGTCCAGAAAGGATGCTACCGTATCTTCAGCAGAAGACCAAGCGAGGGTCAATGTCATTGCTAATATGCAAATGTGAGTTCCTCAACAAGTCAACTATAGTTTCTGTTTGGAAGAAGGTACATAATTATAGTAGTTAATGTGTTTTTCTTTAGGTGACTCAGGAGAAAATAAGCTATAGCCCCACTGATGGAGAAAGCAGACATGTAGTGTAAGTCAATTACCAACCCCCCCCCCCAAAAAAATGCATTCCACCCTCTTCAGAACAAAGTTATAGAAAAACCTCATTAGCATATACCTGTAGACCTGGGTCAGAGTTTGCTAGACATAGGGAGATTTAATGGGGCTACTGAACAAAAGGAATATCCTGAGAAAGACACGAGGATGGAGAGATTAAGTACAGAGGACTGTAAAGATGGAGAAGGTGGGTTGAAAAAGGAAATGTCCCATGTGGGACACTCTCCAAAGGCCTAAGGAACAGGTCTTATCTCTGACTTCTCCACTCCCTACCCCCCTCACCTACACAGTTCAAGGGAAAAGATTAACCATCCTTTTTGATAAAGTCACAACTCCCAGCCCTCAAATTCTGTACAAATTTGGGATACTTTCTTGACTCTTTTAATTAGAAAAGTAGTGAGGAGATATTTGAGATGGAGAAAGTGGGGTATAGTAAGATAGATATATATTTAATTCCGGTTTTATAGCATAGGCCACTTTCCTTGGTGTAAATATTCCCTCAAAGCTGATTTCAAGCTACCACGGTGATGTCACTGAGTGCAGAATTTGTGAGCAATGCCCACAGTCCCTTTCTCCTGAATCACTACTGTCTGGCTCCAGCTCATAACTCCACTGGATGGGGTCATACCCCACTCAGATCATCAGCCTATGTCTTTTGCATATCTCATCCAAAAGCTTATAAACCAGCAGATGATCATATACAGTTGAGTAACTGCAAGACTAGTTTCCCTGACTTCTCCCTTCCCCTCAAAGTATTTCAAACTATGAAAGGGATGAGTATAACTAACAATGAAAATATATGGTGATTACAAGTCTGTTCAGTCTAACAGTGCCATGATCCATGACTTTACACAGGGCAAGGAAGTAGTCTCTACAACAACCAAGTGCTGAAATGCACCCAACCTGAAAAATAAGTCAAAGAGTAAGCAGAATATCTCATTACTGGAAACAGTTACTAGATGCAGGGCTGGATAACGGCTGTGGTCAAGTGGGCTTCCAAATAGGAAATTCCCTGGAAGTAAGGAGTCTGGAGGAGTAAATGCCTTTAAAATGAGAAACATGGGACTCCCCTGGTGATCCAGTGGTTAAAAATCTGCCTGCCAATGCAGGGTACACGGGTTTGATCCCTGGTGTGAGAAGATCCCACATGCCTCAGAGTATCTAAGTCCATGTGCCACAACTACTAAGCCCGCACTGTAGAACCCATGAGCTGCAACTACTGTGCCCACTCTGCAACAAGAGAAGCCACTGCAATGAGACGCCCGTGCACCACAGCTGGGAAGGCCTACATGCAGCCATGAAGACCCAGTGCAGTCAAAACTAAATCAATAATTTAAAAGGGTATTTTTAAAAGTATATTTAAAAAATAAAATGAGAAAGATAGAGTTGAGTAGCAGAATTCATTCTCTCTGCAGGAATATTGTCTCCCAAGAGAGTTTAGACAGAGAAACTGATGAAAGACTATGACTCAAACTGAACAGGTACCTATCCTGACACAAGCAATACTGGACCAGAGCAGGGTTTCTGAAACTTCCTATGAGTTCTTAGTCCTGCTAAGAGGTGAGATTTACAATGAAAGGAGGAAAGGGGAGTATTGCCCCTAGGAGACATTTTCCCTAAGAGGGAAGGGAGAGGGAGAGACTGGCTGTTTCCCCTACAGAACTCATCATCAGATAAGCTACTCCAGAGGCCAGGAGCCATTACGCTCATGGATGCCCCCCACATGAAGACAGAGAAAAGTACCAGCCCCAAACCTTTGCATTGCCTAGCTTATTTTTTGATTTATTTATTTTTAATTGGAGGATAATTGCTTTACAATATTGTGTTGGTTTCTAACATATATCAATATAAATCAGCCATAGGTATACGTATGTCCCCTCCCTCTTGAACTTCCGTCTCATCTCCCACCCCATCCCACTCTAGGTTATCACAGGGCACCAGATTTGAGCTCTCTCAGTGCTCCCTCTGAGGAGAAGATCACCCCATGGCTATCTGGAAGAGCTATCCCCACTTTCATCAGGTCGCTTCCCAAGCACCAACTTCTGCTGCTTTTTGAATCCTTATGAGATCGCTGATGGGCAGTATATAATTTGCCACCAATTTCAGCTTTGAAATTGGTCAGAACATTTAATTAATTAGAACAACCACAAGGCTATTCAGTTCCCAAGGCTGAAAGTTTGCGCTCTATTTATTTCCCATGCCAAATTATGTCCAGCCAGCATATCAGAGGATCTGCAATAAAAACAAATGAATAAAATGCCAACTAGGTAGATATACCCTGAATCTGACTACTAAAACTTCTCCCTTAATCAAATTCCAGAGAGAAATTAAAGTTCAAAGGTTAACAACCCCTTTGCTTGTTAAAGCCCCAAATTTATTCTCTCTAATCTCATACACTGCTCATCTCAGCTAACGAGGTTATTCTAGAGCTTTTAGTTCCACCTGCAATGACTTCCTGCAGAACTCTCCAGAAACCACTCACACCAACTGACTCACCTCCCTCCAGCTTCACAAACCTCATGTAGCAATACAAAGGCCCAGGGTTCCTTCACTCCTCATACAAGAGAGCCATACGCTTTCTCATCTTCAGTGTCTCCCCTTCCCCTTCCCAGTTCCCGATTACCTCTTTCTTTATTATCCCAAACAATAGAAGCAGGCTGAGGTTGAAAGGCACAGATGCGGATGTGAAGGTTTTTCTCATGTCCTGCTTCTCCATACTCACAGATGTCAGTGGGTGTTCACACTTGTTCAGAAAGAACCAGCAAACTGGACATTTGACACACTCCTTCTTCTACTAGTGAAGTGAAGTGAAGTCGCTCAGTCGTGTCCGACTCTTTGACCCCGTGGACTGTAGCCTACCAAGCTCCTCCGTCCATGGGATTCTCCAGGCACGAATACTGGAGTGGGTTGCCCTTTCCTTCTCCAGGGGATCTTCCCGACCCAGGGATCGAACCCGGGTTTCCCGCATTGGAGTCAGATGCTTTAACCTCTGAGCCACCAGGCAAGCCCCTCTTCTACTATTAAGTAAGGATAACTCCCAAAGGTCTCTTCACTTTTGAGAGAACACAGATCTCTATGGCTCATTCCTCTGCCAAGATGTGCTGATGTTGCCTAGTAAGGATCTACTCCTCCTGCCTTCTGGAAATTTCTGAGCATTAAATACATTAGGGCAAAAAATTAAAAAAAAGTCCACTTTTGTGCCATACTTCATTAGGAGAACCTTAAGTGTCCTCAAGGACCATGCCTCATAATGAGACCTTCTTGGTTTTGGAACACTGCTTCATAAATAAGGAAAGTGGTTTTACTTACCTAAAATTAGAGTATCTATTTTTCTCCTCTAATCATTGCAACTAACTTTGATAAATAACTTTTGACATTTAAAATGCAGCTCTTGAATCTCCCTTCTCATTACAAGAAAAAAAAAAGAAGAAAGAAAAGAAGTTTAGGAAATAGACATCCCTCCTGGCTCTATTACTGGATGAACTGCTTTTTAAATAAATGCTTTCAGTATAAAAGGAGAACAGGCACATTAGACAACATTTGAAAAATCCAGAAAGTACACAGAAGGAAAAACCATATTTAGCCCCATTACCCAAGAAAAAAAATCATTGATAGCATTTCAGTGTTTTCGTTTATGATTTCCTCTTAGATTTTATGCTTATATTTCCTCAGGTTGAAAATAGGTCAATTACCCATAAATTAAGCTATGCATTTAATGTAACTCTAAATTGCAATTCTTAATTAGAATGTGATTGTATAATAAAAATCCCTGTAGGTTTCTCCTAGAACTTGATTCACTTTAAATTCAAACTTCAGTTTAAATGGATGAGACTATGTAAGAAAATCTTATGAAACAGCAAAAAAGGGAGTCTGATAGTATATATTAAAATTAAAAATGCATATTCCTTTTGGCCTAACCATCTTATTTTAGGAAATTTTCTTGAACACTAGTGTTAACACTAGTATGTATTTTAGAGTGGTTTATTTGTTTTGCTTTGGACCTTCGAGTACAGAGCATTGAATTCATCACACTTCCCAATTCATGGAACATTAACATATTATCCACACAGGGAAGGAACAAAGGCCTCTTGTTTTCCCTTTTCCTATTAGTTTGGTTCCTTTTGATCTTCAACCCTCATCTTTCCCCCATTTCCTCTTTCCCTAGTAACCACACATCACATTACAATAATCTAGTCTTTTAGGAATGACATCTCAATTGCCCTTAGAACCTTTTTATCACAATGCAGCAATGAACATCCCGAGGCACTTTTCCTTACAAATCCATGTACAAATTTATCTGGCACATACAAGGCAGGGAAGAGAGACTTACTTTTGTAAAATACTTTTGAATTGCTTTTCATATTGCTTGTATCTATTTTATTCTCACCACTGGTCCGTGAAGTTAACCCTCTCATTCTTACCAATTCTTGTTATTAACTTTTGTCAATGTAATGAGAATAATGTAGCAGTTCACAGTTGTTTTATTTCACATGTACCTAATTAACTAATAAATTTTACTATCATTTCATACACTTAATGGCCATTTGATTTCTCACATCTGAGATTCACATATACATCATGTTCTTTTTCTACTTTTTCTTTTCAGTGTCCTTTTTCCTGATGTTTTACAAAAAATTCCCTAAGAATTCTAGATTTTAATATCTTGCCAGTCTTAGATTTGGCAAATATCTTTGTTTAGTACATTTTGTGTCTATTAATTTTGTCCTTGATGGTTTTAATTTAACAGAAATCCAATTTTAATGTATTTGATTGTAATCCAATCTTTTGATGCAATCCAATCTTAATATTTTAAATTGTGGATTATACATCTTTGAGTCTCCTTTAGGAGCATTCCTCTGACCTGATGTCAGAAAAATAACCTACTGTATTTTTTCCTATGAGTGTTTTTGTTGCCCCAGATGCTTACCAGCATTAGGTGTTGTCGGTGTTCGGGTTTGGGCTATTCTAGTATGTGTATGTGTGCATGTGTGTGTAGTATCTCATTGTTGTTTTAATTTGTAGTTCCCTAGTGACATATGATATGGAACACCTTTTTGTATGCTTATTTGCCATCTATGTATCTTCTTCAGTGAAGTGTCAGGTAAGGTCTCAGCCTTTTTTTATGTGGGTTGTTTGTTTCCTTACCACTGAGTTTTAAGAGCCCTTTGTATAACAGTCCTTGATCAGATGTCTTTTGCAAATATTTTCTCCTAGTCTGTGGCTTGTCTTCTAATTCTTTTGACATTGTCTTTTGCAGAATGGAAGTTCTTAATTTTAATTAAATCTAGGTTATCAATGATTTCTTTTACGTGTTATGTGTTTGATGTTATATCTAATACATGCTGTAGTCAAAGTCATCTAGGTCTTCTCCTATATCATCTTCTACAATTTTTATAGATTTTCATTTTACATTTAGGTCTGAGTTTCATTTTGAGTTAATTTTATGAAGATGTTTATAACTTTTTTATTCAGTGTTTTATAGGAGTATCTATTCAGAACAGTAAGACAAGAAAAAAGAAACATATGTAAGGATTAAGATGAAAAATATAAAACTATCATTTTTTACAGGTAGCAAGATTGTATACAAAGAAAATCCAAGAGACAAGGCAATTTTGTTTTAGATATGATACATGAACTTATCAAGTTTGCTGAAATCAAAGTCAGTGTGCAAACAATGATTGTATTGCTATATGCCAGCAATAAATAGAAAAAAAAATTTTTTAAGAGTCTATGTAGAATAACATCACAAAACACCAACTAGTCAAGAATAAATCTAACAAAGATATGTGTGACCTCTAGTTTCAAAACTACAAAACATTACTAAGTGGAACTAAGAAAGACTAAAATAAATGGAAACATTTACCATGTTTGTGTTCACCTGCTCAGACTACCATAACAAAATACCATAGAGCACGTGACTTTAACAGCAGAAATCTATTTTCTCACAGTCTGAAGGTTAGGAAGTCCAAGATCAAGGTTCCAGCTAATTCAATTTCTGATGAAAGCTCTACTTCTAGCTTAAAGATGACTGTCTTCTGTTTGTGTCATCACAGGGCAAAAGAGCAGTCTCTCTGGTGTCTCTTCTTATAAGGATAGTAATCCTACAGGATCAGGGCTACCCTTATGACCTCATCTAACCTTAATTACTTCCTTAGAGGTCACACAAGAAGTCAGGCTTCAACATATGAATTTGGAGGGGAACAAATAGTCAGTCTATAACACACAGTGTTCATGACTAAAATCTCCTATAACCTAGATGTAGGAACAGGCAGTCTAAGACACAAAAGAAAAAGAATTTCTAAGTTCTTTTAAAGTTTTAATAAATTTTTAAAAGCTTCTGCATGACGTGTGTGTGTATATGTGTGTGAGTGTGTATGTGAGAGAAGTAGAAAAAGAGAGAGCAAAGCCAAAAGATAAATCGCAAGGTTGTAGCAAATACTTGGACAAATATTATAAGTAAAGATTTAATATCTCTAATATACAAAGAACTCAAAATTCTCATAGAAAAAATGGATAAATGACCTGAACAGAAAATTCACAAATAAAAGATATAAAAATGACTCAAACATATGAAACAATGTTTAACTTTTTTCTCACACATAATAAAAGAAATGTACACTGACATACCATTTCTCACCACACAGTGTGGCAAATATTAAAAACCTTGGCAACAAATTCTTTTGGTCAGGCTGTGGGGAAGCACGTACTCTCCTGTACTGATGATATGAATGTAAACTGTTACAGCCCTCAAGGAAGACAATTTCTAGCAAAATTATGCATGCATTTATATTGTGTCAGGCTTCTAACTTCTAAGAGTTTACTGTGAAGTTACACTTACAAGCAGCATGAAAATACATATGCATAAATTTATTCTGTGCAGCTTTGTGATTGCAAAAATCTTGTTAATAATCTAATTCTCTATAAAGAGAAAGTGTCTGAATAATCTATGGTACAGCCACACTGTGGAGAACTATTAAAAATAATGAGAGAGATTTTTAAAAATTGATACTTTGTGCAAACCTAGAGACGGATTAAGAAAAGCGCTTGCCACTTTAGGGTGCAAATTATGAAGTCGTCTCAGAGAGTACAGAAGGACAAACTTACCAGGATGGTAGACTCCTCCCTGTCTCTCTTCGTTTACAGATCTCAACTCTCTAAAAATCCTAGGCAGGCCAGTTCAGCACACACTGGAGAGAACCTAGCACTTCATCTGTGAGAGGACCGCGTCCTGGGCACTGGTTCCATCATTCGTGAGCTTTCTTGCTCTGAGAGTGTTGATACCAAGTCAGGATTCCAGTGCAGGTAGGTGAGCACCATTCTCAGAGGTGGAAACATCTCTTGATCAATGTGTTTTCCATGGTGGGATTTCTATTGGTCACTTTTGCCCTTTTTCCAAGAATTATACCCTTTGGGAGGCTTACTTGGAGGACAGAGAACATTGTCAAAAATTAATGATACAGAAAAGAGCAGGATTTTGTGACCTGGAAAGTTGAATACATACAGTGACTAGCTTCTCCTTTCCTGAGACCATTAAGCCAGGAAGGAATACATGGCAAGATTCTTTCCTAAGAGTCTAGAGAAAGTTCTAGAGAAAGATGACAAGAGGGCTCCAGTCTTCCCTGAAGTGGATGGAAAAGGAGAGAAAGAAAGCCCTTCAGAAGCTCTTCCCTGGAATGTAAGCCTTGGGGATACTCAAGAAGTCCTGGGGTGGACAGGAACGGGTCCAACCTAGAGAACAGGGCAAAGTAACATGACCGCGGAACTGGCCCCTGATCTACCTGCTTCCTCATGTTTACCTTTCATCTCTCAACTTCTGATTACAGAGCTGTAAGGAGACTGATGTACTTAAGAGAAGGATGCAGGGCTGTTCTCAGCAAATTGCCATCACTTCCTTTCAAATGGTTCTTGAGCAGGTGGCAGCCTGACACCCCTCTGGAGAGTGTGTGGCCAACCACCTTGTCCCTTTCCTTTGAGCACAGGAATAGTCTAAGAAGCCAGTTCTTCATCTACAATGAAAAATAAATATCTCATACCTAAGTTTATGGAAAATTTTAGTTTGGAAAAACAATCCTATTCTCTCCCTCCTTATAAAAGGAAATAATCACATTTTCAATGAAACTTTAAAACATTCTCTTGCCTCATTATGGAGCAAAATGCAAAAATCCATTAAGAGTTTATGTTTCTTTTATATGAAAGATTACTGTAGAAAATACCATAATAAGAGAGCTCCAAATGAAAGAGAGCCAGAGATAACCCTAATAAATATTCATTTAGCAAAATATCCCAGTTGCCAGATCCCTATCTTCTTTATTTTCTTGCAATAAAAATTGAAACAGTACTGAATAAAAGTGTAGATCAAAATAAACTGTTCTGAAAGATTACATGAACACCATCTATCATAAGGGTCATAATTCATAAAAAGGACATGTTCAAAATAATTTTTTTGGTTGCCAACCTGACAATTTGTCTTATGAAAGTAAAACTTCAAAGAAAATTGGTTTATTGTTATGCTCAATACCTTTATTATGGACTGGGGCATGGATAGCAAAGGTATGCTGATCTAATAACCCTGGCCAAAGAGCAAGATCAGCCTGACTACGCCAGCATAAAAAGCAGAAATCACTGATATATCAGAAGGTGGAATGAAGATCCAGTATGAATCATCACATTGACTGGGAGCCATTCTCTATCCACCAGGGTTAGGGTTTGTTTGGTTGCAAGTTCAGTAGAAATCTACAATTCTGGATGTCTTCCAGTATAGTTGATGTTAAGTCTTAGGTTTGCATGGTATCCGGATAAAAGAAGGTCATCGCCACCATGTGTGCTGAGCCCATCATAGAGTCTAACTCTGGGACAGGGTTTAATTATAGGTTCCACTCATGAACACTTACTCAGAAAAACTGGATCCAGTTCAGAGCACAGCTGAGATGGTGAAGACATGAAAGTATTCTCACAGGGTAGCTGTTGAAACAGGAGAAGAGAAGATTTATGGAAGACATGAAATGTGTCCTCAGATACTTGAAGCGCTGTCATCCAGTGAAAGGACGAGACTGGCTGCTGCTGCAGAGAGTCTGGCTGAACATCTGTGGGAGGCAGAGCGGGGAGAAAATACACAGGCTGCCTGAGCAGGAGGTGAATGCCCAACATGGAGGAGTGCAAACAGACCAGCATCTGTGAGGGATGTTTGGAGGGATTCTTGGCTTAGAAATAGTGGTGGCTGGAGGATTGGAAGACTGGTCTGGGAAGCCTCTGCAAAATTCTACAAGTTATAGCTGTCAGTGGGGTTTCCTCTGAAGTCTCCCTACCTCCTCTCACTGTTGCCTGACGCTCCCTCTTATGTGTGCTGCCTTCCTCAGGGACATCAGACATAGAGCACTTTTTCTTCTTGATTTTTAAGATCCCCTAACAGTACTTGCCATAAGGGTGGTGTCATCTGCATATCTGAGGTTATTGATATTTCTCCCAGCAATCTTGATTCCAGCTTGTGCTTCTTCCAGCCCAGCGTTTCTCGTGATGTACTCTGCATAGAAGTTAAATAAGCAGGGTGACAATATACAGCCTTGACAAACTCATTTTCCTATTTGGAACCAGTCTGTTGTTCCATGTCCAGTTCTAACTGTTGCTTCCTGACCTGCATACAGGTTTCTCAAGAGGCAGGTCAGGTGGTCTGGTATTCCCATCTCTTTCAGAATTTTCCAGTTTATTGTGATCCACACAGTCAAAGGCTTTGGCGTAGTCAATAAAGCAAAATAGATGTTTTTCTGGAACTCTCTTGCTTTTTCAATGATCCAGCGGATATTGCCAATTTGATCTCTGGTTCCTCTGCCTTTTCTAAAACCAGCTTGAACATCTGGAAGTTCACGGTTCACGTATTGCTGAAGCCTGGCTTGGAGAATTTTGAGCATTACTTTACTAGCGTGTGAGATGAGTGCAATTGTGCGGTAGTTTGAGCATTCTTTGGGATTGCCTTTCTTAGGCATTGGAATGAAAACTGACCTTTTCCAGTCCTGTGGCCACTGCTGAGTTTTCCAAATTTGCTGGTATATTGAGTATAGCACTTTCACAGCATCATCTTTCAGGATTTGAAATAGCTCAACTGGAATTCCATCACCTCTACTAGCTTTGTTCGTAGTGATGCTTCCTAAGGCCCACTTGACTTCACATTCCAGGATATCTGGCTCTACGTGAGTGATCACACCATTGTGATTATTTGGGTCGTGAATATCTTTTTTGTACAGTTCTTCTTGGATGTGAGAGTTGGACTGCAAAGAAAGCTGAGCACCGAAAAATTGATGCTTTTGAACTGTGGTGTTGGAGAAGACTCTTGAGAGTCCCTTGGACTGCAAGGAGATCCAACCAGTCCATCCTAAAGGAGATCAGTCCTGGGTGTTCATTGGAAGGATTGACGCTGAAGCTGAAACTCCAGTACTTTGGCCACCTCATGCGAAGAGTTGACTCATTGAAAAAGAACCTGATGCTGGGAGGGATTGGGGGCAGGAGGAGAAGGGGACGACAGAGGATAAGATGGCTGGATGATATCACCGACTCGATGGGCATGAGTTTGAGTAAACTCCAGGAGTTGGTGATGGACAGGGAGGCCTGGCATGCTGTGATTCATGGGGTTGCAAAGAGTTAGACACGACTGAGCGACTGAACTAAACTGAACTGAACTGAACAGTACTTGCACATTCTGTTCTGTACCACACTGCTCATTTATGTGTCCCATCTTTCTCCCCATCTGTCTGTGAGTTCTGACATGTTAGGAGAAGGCTTGCACTCCCTGTCCAGTACATGCACTTTGCATAAAGCTTCTTGTCTGAAGAGAATATGTATATCTTTGTAAATACTTACATAAACAAGTCAGAAAATAGAAGAATCTGCTTTGAGAAAGGTGGGTGGGTGGGGGTAAGGAATTGGTTAATGAGAGACCTTTAATGCTTTTTATAAAGGATGCAAAATTTAAGAGAACAAGTCAAAGCACAAATGTTCCATTATGTAATCAAATAATATTTTACTTATGTAAAAAATAATTTATTCTGAGCTGGAAAATATCCTTCACATACTGAGGAAACTAGTGTTTTCGGAGGTCAACCGTACCACTGATTAGAAATGAAAAGAATAAAAATCAGGAATTCAGAAACACAGTGCAGGAGCTCCACAGAACATTGTGGGAAGCCCAGTGTCCTGATTACACTGAGTCTCACATGCTGGACCACCCAACCCGAGACAACAATGGTCAGTTTTGAGAATCATTAAGTGGAAAATTTTATCCAGCCATCTTCTGGACCTGCAGCCTCTGTATGGGGTTCTACTTAGGTGTACCTGAGGCCAGACTTGGCTTGTGAGTGCGTGGCCTTCACTCTGTGGGGAGAAATTGTGGGATGGTTTTCTTTAAGCCCTGGGCAGGCTGCTCCCTAGGGAGCTGCCAGCCTCGCCCTCATGATTACAGTGGCTGGGAGCAAAGCAAACATGTTCATGTTAAGCAAGAACAGATATATTTGTGACCAATATATTGGAAGCAGTCAAAAGTAAAGTTTTAGAAAAGTTTCTTTTAATGTTAGTAATGCCAATTCTCGTAATGTCAGAATTAGAATATGCCTCCACGTCATTGTTTGGAATTCACTTTAATTTTTAAATGATTTGCATTAAAATTTGTTCATGTATTTACTACTTTACTACTCAGTAGCATCACATTACACAGACTAGGAGCTTAAAGCAGGCAAAATAAGAAATCTGTGGCCTCAGGTAGATAGCCCTTTGGGGTGTAAGTCTGGGGTTTAATGGGCTTCCCAGGTGACACTAGTGGTAAAGAATCTTCCTGCCAATACAGGAGATGTGAGAGACGCTGGTTCTATCTCTGGATTGGGAAGATCCCCTGGAAGAGGAAATGGCACTCCACTCCAATATTCTTGCCTGGAAAAGCCCATGGATAGAGGAGCCTGGTGGACTACAGTCCATGGGGTTGCAAAGAGTCGGATATGACTGAGCATTTGAGCACACAGCACTGGATTTTAATACAGGTTAATGTTGGGAAATAAGGGACAGAAGAGAAGCCAAAAGAATTGAAATAGTGAGTTCTCCTTTTTTAAAGTGCCCATCCTGAGAGGACCAGGAGATACAAGCAGTCTTCTGCAATTGTATCTGGGCATCCTGGCCTGTGGGGTCCAGGCAAAGATTAGATCACAGATGTCAAATCACAGATCAGGGTATCAGAACAAGAGAACCCAGGCTCAGGAATCCAGCATGGCTAAGTTGTGCCATGCTTCTGGCTGGTCTGACTGTTCATGGCAGGAGACCAGTTGGGGTCAGGGGATACCTAAACAGAAACTCTCTGTGGCAGGAGGATGACAAGAGCTGGTGACCATCAGGGCAGGACCCAAGGAGGCCAACTGGGTGCATAAAAGACATCATTATATAGATTCTTCTACGGCAGAAGTTCTCAATGTTTCTCTATTGGGCTACACACGTAGGATGATTTTCACTTGAACAACACAAGTGCATAAATGTGATCCCAACTAAGACAAACAAACCAGCCCTTTGCCCCCAAATTTTTTGTCATGGCATTTTTAAAGCATTTAATAATAATAATAACAATAATAAAGAAATCAAGGACTTGTCTCAAAAAAAAGCTGTGATTAAGAAGGAAGAATATTAAATGTAACTAAGTTCATTTTTAAAATTTTTGGATTTAAAAAATGAGTAGATCTCCAGTAGGGCTCAGTTGAGATAGGATAAGTGGAGGACTGTATCACTTATGACTGAATTACCTGTCAGAACTCCTCTTTCTCTCTCACTCAGAGTTCAAGTACTAACAATAAGCTGATCTCTCATCTGTATCATAATCTCTAATTGCTGATAAAGTTAAAGTGTTTGCACACTTCAGTACTGGAGTACCAGCAATCCCCCTCACTATTCATCACAGCACACCACTGCGTCTGCAGAAGGGACAGTGCGTTCTGGGACCTGATGCACTCTTCTGAGAATTCCGTTTTCTCTAGCTGTGCAAACATGCACACATCCAGGGCTCCTTCTCCTCGCTGATTTCCCACTGGCCCTGGATGTACAAGAGCAGGACCTTAATCCAGGAATAAGTGAGAGAGGGGATGGACAGGGACATGGAGACATAGGCGCAGGGAAGGAAAATTAGGAGTCTTTCTCTCTCTCACTCTCTCTCTGTTTCTTCCTTATCATTCTGTCATTTCAGGGAGGAGAGAAATGTCTTAATAATTGCATGGGATTATTACAAATATATCCAGTTAATGTGTGATAAAGGCACTATCTTTCTTTTTCTTTTCCACAACATTTTCTGGAAATTGAAGGGCCAGGTTATTATAGCTCAAGATAAAACCCATAAAATTGGTTAATTCTGAAACCCAATCACCCTAAAACTGAGCTCCCTTACTGAATTTATGATGAACCTCTTTATCCAAAACTTTATTCCCTTTCTTGTCCCCTCTGACTTCAATCTTGAGCTAACTGAACACCAATCAACCAGAATCAGATTATTAAAATTTCTGTTGTTGATAATATCTTTAATGTACTAAAATTACTATCATAGATATCACCATTAATGTACAAACTCAGATCGTTCCCCAGGTCAAGATAAGTTAATAGACCTCTCCTTAAGCCACGAACCACCTGGCCTGAGGATTGTAAACCAAAGACATCCTGACTCCTGAAACTATGATTAAGAAATGTCACAAAGGGACTTCCCTGATGGTCCAGTGGTTAAGAATTTACCTGTCAATGCAGGGGATGTGGGTTCAGTTCCTGATCCAGGAAATAAGATCTCATATGCCACAGGCAACTAAGGTGCCCCACAACAACTGATCCCGAGCCTAGAGCATGTGCTCCACAGTGAGAGAATCCACTGCAAGGAGAAAACTACATATTGCAACAAAGACCAAGTGCAGCCAAAAAAAATTTTTTAATTAATCAATTTAGAAAAAAAGAGAAAAGCACAGAAATGTTGCAAGAAGATGATGAATCCCAGCCTTTCTGTTCTTCCTTATGAAAAATACTTCTAACTCAAAGACCA
The DNA here is from genome assembly GCF_033118175.1 of Dama dama. Classification (NCBI taxonomy): domain Eukaryota; kingdom Metazoa; phylum Chordata; class Mammalia; order Artiodactyla; family Cervidae; genus Dama; species Dama dama. The sequence goes on along the minus strand of NC_083698.1, from coordinate 59,508,768 downwards.
AGTTGGGGAGGCTCTGAGGCTCGTCTCCCACTCCCTTGCTTGGCGCCCTGAAATAACCACTTTCCTTCTCAAGGACATCAGTAGACTTGACTGCCTGTGCTAAGCATTGGATGAGTGGACTCAAGTTCTGTTTGGTAACAATTGCATCTACTTGGGTTGCTTGGTTATTTTTAAAGTAGAGGCAGAACTGTGCAGTAAAACAAAGGCAAAGATTTAAGCATAGGACTGATATATTTCATGTCATGGCCATTTTGTTTATCAGCTGTGTCATCCTGGTCTTCAGTTTTCTCATCTGTTAAATAGAAGGGAAAATATTGTATCATTGATTTTTAAAAGGAGATACTGTATGTAAAATACAGTTCCTGACACACAATAAGCAAGCCCCCTAGGTCAGCTGGTATATAACTATTAACAAAAGTGATAATCATGGTGGCAAAACACATGGATTCTAAAGTCAGACAGTCTGGTTTCAAATCCTAGCTTTAGTTCTTTAGGTGACATTGAGCAGGTTACTTGATTTTCTACGCCTCAGTTTCCACATCTGTGAAAGGGGATAAAAATAGTAACTTATAGTGATAAGTTATAGTAATTTATAAATTTTAGTAAATTTATTTTATTTATTTAGTAAATTACTAAAATAGTAATGTATAGGGTTGCTATGAATAGTAAATAATATAATCACAAAATGCTTACAAAACAGACTTCTCATAATGTTAACTACTGGGTTTCCCGGATGGCTCAGCAGGTAAAAAATCTACCGGAGATGCAGGAGGTGCAGGTTCAATCCTTGGAACTGGAAGATCCCCTGGAGGAGGAAATGGCAAGCCACTCCAGTATTCTTGCCAGGAGAATCCCAAGGACAGAGGAGCCTGATGAACTATGGTCCATGGGGTCGCGAAAGAATCAGACATGACTGAAGACTGAAGCCACTGAACACACACGAGGTGTTAGCTATTAATTGCTACGACCCAGTTGAGGAGAGAGAATTGTCTCCCCCTCTTCCCCCACAGGTGTATAGGGATCAGCACCAGTATTTTTCACCCAGACTAATTTATGGTTGGATTGGAAACTAAAGCTAGCAGCTTACTTGGGCTGATTCTAGGGGGTTGTTTTGGTCCCCTCTTGTCAATGGGATATCTCACTGGGTTCTCCTACTAGCAATGGCAATCCCCCTAAGCCCCAGTAACTGTGAATTCCTCACCACTTTTTGAAAAATTCTGAACAATCCTAAACAATTCATGCTCCTGGAGCTCTGAATATAAGATTCCTCAAAATCATGACTTTCCTGTCCCCTGCTCATTCACCCGGCACATTCCTACTCAAAATCCAGCTTTGACAGTTACCTCCATTTATTATCAGAAGTTGGAGGTAGACCTTGCCTCCTCTGGGTTTCCTGCTCTTGTTCATAAGTATTTATAGGATTTATTATGTGACATTTTGACTGTTTTATCATATGTCATCTTTCCAGCTAAAATGTGAACTCCAGGTAGTGACTATTCTGTTCATCTCTGCTTCCCCAGGTTTTCCTGAGGCTGCCACAAAGTATGCGTAAAAGTCCATGGCATTCTCAGATTGTTCCAAACTCCCCCACAAGCCTGAAAGGTCCTTTAGGGCAAGGATAGTGGACTTTTAAAATCTCTGAAGCCCCAGAATAAGTGAAAGTGAAAGTTGCTCAGTCATGTCTGACACTTTGCGATACAATGGATTATACAGTTCACGGAATTCTCCAGGCCAGAATACTGGAGTGGGTAGCCTTTCCCTTCTCCAGGGGATCTTCCCAACCCAGGGATCAAACCCAGGTCTCCTGCATTGCAGGCAGATTCTTTACCAATGAGCTATAAAGGGGATATAGCCCCAGGATAGCCAAGTACAAAAGAGGGGCTTAATAATCATTTATGGAATAAACAAAAAGATGAATTTGCAAACTGATACCTTTTGAATATAACTTTTTTAATAGAGTACAAAATAAATGAATAATTCTCAGATAAATAATATAATTTAAGTATGTAAATCCATGGCTGATTCATATCAATGTATGACAAAACCCACTGGAAAAAAATAATAATAATAATAAAAAAAAAAAAAAAAACAAAGTAAAGGGAAGCCGTATAATTTAATCAAGATTAAAGTAGTATCTGGTAAGTACAATGTTTACTTGATATAACAAATCAGCAGTTCTCCAGAAATTCTAACCCTTGCTTCTTTGACAAATTATGGCAGTGGATCACTCTCACTGAGTTTTAGTTTGAATTCTTAAGTTCCACTCCAATTTATTGCATCAAAGTGTCTAAAATGGAGCATAGACAGATGTTTTGGGGTTTTTTTCCCAAATATCTCCAAGATTGCTGGAGAAATGTTGGACTGGATGAAGCACAAACTGGAATCATGATTGTTGGGAGAAATATCAATAATCTCAGAACACAGATGACACCACACTTTTGGCAGAAAGAGCCTCTTGATGAAAATGAAAGAGGAGAGTGAAAAAAGTTGGCGTAAAGCTCAACATTCAGAAAACTAAGATCGTGTAATCTGGTCCCATCACTTCATGGCAAATAGATGGGGAAACAGTGGTTGACTGTATTTTGGGGGGCTCCAAAATCACTGCAGATGGTGACTGCAGCCATAAAATTAAAAGACACTTGCTCCTTGGAAGAAAAGTTATCACCAACCTAGACAGCATATTAAAAAGCACAGACATTACTTTGCCCACAAAGGTCCATCTAGTCAAAGCTATGGTTTTTCCAGGGGTCATATATGGATGTGAGAATTGGACTATAAAGAAAGCTGAGCACTGAAGAATTGATGCTTTTGATGCTTTTGACTCTCAAGAGTCCCTTGGACTGCAAGGAGATCCAACCAGTCCATCCTAAAAGAAATCAGTCCTGAATATTCATTGGAAGGACTGATGTTGAAGCTGAAAGTCCAATACTTTGGCCACCTGATGTGAAGAACTGACTCATTTGAAAAGACCCTGATGCTGGGAAAGATTGAAGGCGGGAGGAAAAGGGGATGACAGAGGATGAGATGGTTGGATGGCATTACCGACTCAATGGACATAAGTTTGAGTAAACTCTGGAAGTTGGTGATGGACAGGGAGGTCTAGCATGCTGCAGTTCATGGGGTTGCAAAGAGTTGGACACGACTAAGTGACTGGACTGAACTGAACTGATTTCCGAGATTAATGTGAAACCAGGGTTGAGAATCATGCTGGCCCTCTAACTTGCCAGACTTGAGCAAGCTTCAATTTCTCAAAGCCCCAGTATCCTCATCCATAAAATAAAGATAATTATCATGCCTCTCTTTTTAAGTTGAGCAACACTTAAATGAAAAAAATCCCATAAGAAGTATTGAATGCAGTACCTAAAGTGTTAGATGCATGGAACAAACAGTTTTCATTGTTTTATTAGCAGTATAATTTTCAATATCAGAGCATGTGTCACACTGCCACTCATGAGCCAGCACTGCCACATTTGGCCAAATATCCTAAGGCAGGTTCTCATTGTTTGTGTTTAAATAATTGAAACTGAACCCACTTACTAGTCCTAACCCATCAATTAAGAGGGAGGTTAGTTCATAAATATTCCAACCATCCTCCCTTCTATTAATCTCTGCTCTGAAGGCCCTAAATTTCTTCAATTATTCCTAAGAATTAAATTATGCAAGTTTTATTCAGGCTTGAGGTTACTTCTACTGGAAATGGCAACAGAGAAAATGCTCTGGGACAACACCTCCTAACTATTATCTATCACCAAAGAGTGAAAAAGATGGCTTGAGAAAAATCTGCTCTGTGGGAAACTGTTTTGAAAGATACTTTGGATTTATTCATTAATTTCCTCTCTTATCTCTCTAATGTCCTTATAGCTCTGGCAGGTCTCTGATGTTTATTTCCATTGAAAAGGAGCCAAATTAGCACATACTATGCAAATTGCAGCACATGCAAACTCTTTATAAATTCAGATAACAATTAATCTAATACCCTTATGGAAAACAAGGTAAATATGAATAAGGAAAATGAATGTCTCAAGTAGAAAACAATTTTCCTTGAAGAAAATGGCCCAGGAATTCCTATGTTCTGTTAAGAGAGTGGAGGGGACAGGAAAACAGAGTTCTGGAGTTGAGAAAACATGGATAGAAGGTCTACCGTTAGAGTCAAGGTCAATCGTTGTTTAGTGGCTAAATCATGTCCAACTCTTTGGGACCCCATAGACTGTAGCCATCAACGTTCTCTGTCCATGGGATTTCCCAGGCAAGAACACTAGAGTGGGTTGCCATTTCCTTCTTCAGGATCTTCCCGACCCAGAGATGAAACTCGCATCTCCTGCTTAGCAGGTGGATTCTTTACCACTGAGCCACCTGGGAAGCCCACAAGATTAATACAATGTCTATTATATACTCCATCTTCACATTTATTATCAGAAGTAATCTTCCCAGTGACAATGAAAGGGCAATGCTGTTATCCCAGTATTAGAGATGAGGAAATGCAGACACATTAAGGTGAGTCCATAAAACTGTTAGTGGCAGAATGGAGTGAGACTCAACGCATGGCTTGCTCCATTTCACGGTTCATCCTCTTTCTATTAAACTGTTCTGTGTAGTACAGAGAAGAAGCCTAAAACTACCAAAGAACGCTGCTGACTATAACAGAAAACTGTAATTGATGTGTAAGAAAAGCTCCGGAAATGAACTCAAGGCTCTGAGGGAAGCATTTGCCTCATGGGAGGCTACCCTGGACTGTAGAAGATAAACACGGGTCAGAATGGTTTTCACACATTTGCAAGACATGAACAAAACAATTGTAGACTTTGGAGCAGAAAGAAATTGGTCAGGATGTAGGGAACAATATTTTCTCCCTTGGGTCTTCATGGTTTAATTTGGAGAATTTTTCTTAATATATTATGAAAAAGAAGGTCTTCCCTGATAGCTCAGTTGCTGAAGAATCTGCCTGCAGTACAGGAGACCCCAGTTTGATTCCTGGGTCAGGAAGACCTGCTGGAGAAAGGATAGGCTACCGTCTCCAGCATTTTTGGGCTTCCCTTGTGGCTCAGCTGGTAAAGAGTCTTCCTGCAACGGGGAAGACCTGGGTTTGATCCCTGGGTTGGGAAGATCCCCTGAAGAAGGCAAAGGCTACCCACTCTAGTATTCTGGCCTGGAGAATTCCATGAACTGTATAATCCATTGTATCGCAAAGTGTCAGACATGACTGAGCAACTTTCACTTTCATGAAAAAGAAAAGTGAACCTCAGGACCACACTGACATTTTTTTTCTACTTTGTCAGATAAGTAGGACTCTACATTTTTTTTTTTTTTTTCACTCTCCTTCCATTTGTACGAACAGAAAAACAAAGATTTTGCTCAAGATGCTTGATGCTTTTCTATCAGTTCCTCAAAATCTTTACCCTACATTGACTGGAAATACCTCCACCTTAAGGCTCAATTCTTCTGTTTTACAAAGGCCTGAGCGGGAAGGAGGGTAATAGAAAGATGACGCTCGGGGAGACCCTTACCTGTCCGACTAGGTTTGAAGCAATTACCACAGGCTTACTGCAGTGTCCTCTGAATTATCTCTGATCTTTGTGTCCTAAAACTGACTTCTATCTCACAAAGTTCTTTTGGGAAAAATAAAAAATGATTTACAAATGAACCACTTTGCAAAATTTTACCAGTATTAAGTGATGGTGCTAAGTTCAGGTCTTCACATCTGTCATCTCATCTAATCCTTAAAACCCATTGTTATAATCCCCTTTTATCAAAAAGGACATAGAGGCCTGGAGGTGTTGGTTAGCTTGTGCAAGGTCTAGCAGATCCTGAGAGGTCCAGCCAGCTTTCTCTGATCCCTGACCTGAGTACTTGTGCAGTGTAAGGACTTTAGATTCGAAATACTTGGATTCAAATGCTGGCTTCACTAACTATTTAACCTTGGGAATGATTTCTAATCTATCAATGCCTTTATCTCCAAAATGGGGAATAGTGACAAAGACAGTAAATCACAGAGCTGTCTTAGAGATTAAATGAGCTAATACATTGAAAGTTCTTAGATCTGTGATTTCTATCTGTGTGCCAAGTTGCCTCAAGGCACCATGATGAACTCTCGGGGGTGGCTGGGACTTTTGAAATTTTCAAGGGAGATGTGGTGATACTTGACATCTGTCAGACATTGAGTGGACTCCTAGCTGGAGGTAGTTCACAGTTACAATATTAGGTCACACTGCATTCTTTTCGATAATGGTAGATCTTCACAAAGTTGGATTTTCAATAAATACTACAAAAAGAAGGCAAATACTACCCAAAACTCAATGCAGAGCAGGGTTAAGCGTGGCACTGTCCAACTGATCCCATTTGCAAAGTTGTGCAGCACCCAAAAGCCACACACGTCCCATTATAAGTAATTGTGTTATTTTAAAATGAAATAAAATTATTATCTTTTCTTTATATGTGTATGTCATTTTTTTTTCAAATGTTTGCATAAGTTGTCAGGACATAAATATTATAATATATGAGACTATAAATAACATAATATTATAAATAATATTATAATATATAATACTATAAATAATATTATGTTGAGACCTAACTACTTAGTAAATGGATATTTTTTTGTCCCACATGTGCCATGAAAAAAAGAATTATTGTCACTTTGAATGCCATAAAGTGATACATTTGGAACTGACTTGGTACAATTTCATACGGCTAGTCACGCTGTATGTCAGCTGTTCTCATCAACCCCTATGCTTTACTGAGTCTCATATTAAGTTCTGTCAGTTCCATATGAGTAACAGAGCTGATGAGTACGTCTGCAAACTGCCTAGCCAGGTCAGGAGAGAGGGACCAGCTTTTACAGCGGAAGAGATGAGGTTAAGGCCAGCATGTGACTCATACCAGATTACCTAGCTCACCTGTGTGTTGCTGGAACTTCCATAGACCACTTGCTTCCCTGAACCAGGCTGCTTCTCCAGAAAGAAAAAAAAAAATGACACAAAACAAGAAAAATGTGTTACAACAGATAAAATTCTTTTTGCTCCCCACAGCATCCCCTGAGGATGGGGGGAGCTGTGTCTCCTCCTTCATTTAATTATTAGTTCATTTGAAAATATGTTATTTAACAATTCTAATGAGTATCATTCAACTGATTAGGAAGATGCATTAATTTTCCTCTCTAATTGAGAAGGCTCAAAGTAAGCTCCCCACACCGAATTCTAGGATTCAAATTCCCATCTGCTACTTTTACCTCAGGGAGATTCATGTCCCGTGGAGATGGGAGCTTTCTGCTGCTTTTTAGGAACATGATTTGTTTCTTCTGAGACCTGGCCTGGGGTGCCAACAAAGAGGAGAGGTAGTAGCTTGGCCACTTTAGTCAAAGGACCCTGTTCTGTTAGTCCTAAGAAGCAAGGGAAAATATGAAGAAAAGATTTCAACTGATACAGATATGCTTCTAGTGTTAGTAGCTCAATCATGTCCAACTCTTTGCAACTCCATGGATTCTAGCCCGCCAGGCTCCTCTGTATATGGGACTGTCTAGACAAGAATACTGAAATGGATTGCCATTTCCTTCTCCAGGGGGCCTTCCCAACCCAGGGATCAAACCCAATACTTCTGATAGTTTCAAGAAGTTATGTTGAAGCCTGGATGAGAGGGAAGTTTGGGGGGGATGGATACTGTATATGTGTGACTGAATCCTTTTGCTGTCCACCCAAAACTATCATAGCATTATTAATCAACTGTACTCCAATATAAAATAAAAAGTATTTTTTAAAAAAAGAAGCTGCCTTGGGGGGGGGGTGTTTGTTCTTATTTGTTTGTTTATATTATTTTTCACATTTCCTCATAAATATTTAGGAAATTGGTTTACCCTAATATTTTCATAGCATCCCTGGGGGTATCCCAAGGGAATGCTTTAATTCATATCAGTGACAAGGTGCATATCAGCTGCTCAAGCAGTGGGTAAGGGATTTCACAAAGGCCCTCCACAACTGTACACATTTATCCCTGGACCTGTGACAATGTTCCATTACATAACAAAAGGGATTTTGCAAGTGTAGTTAAGGTTATGAACCATAAGATAGGGAGGTTACCATGCATTATCCAGATAGACCAGTCCAATCATGTGATGACTTATAAGCAGAGAGAATGCTCCAGCTGGAGTCAAAAAGTTGTGACAGAAGGGAAGCGGGAGAGATCTGAAGCATGAGAGGGCCTAACTTGCCATTTCTGGAGGGCCCACGTAGAGAATATGAGAAGGAGCTCAGGTAGCTTCTAGGAGCAAAGATTTGTCCCCAGCTGACAGTCAACAAGGAAATGGAGACTTCAAGCTCACAACCACAAGGAAGTGAATTCATCTAGCAGCCTGAATGAGCCAGGATGCAGATTGAACCCGAGAGTCTCAAGACAAGAACACAGTTTTTCCAACTCCCCAGTTCCAGCCTCGAGAGACCCAAAGCTGAGGGCTCAGCTGAACCACTCAGCCTAAACCACCAGCCCACACAACTGTAAAACAGTACACTGGTGTTGCTTTAAGCCACTTAATTTGTAGTCATTTGTTACAACAGTGAAAGAAAATTCATACAGAACCTGGATCTGGTCAGGGTCGGAAAGTGACTTCTAAGGAAATGCAGAGTTTGGGTCACCACCAAGGGTTGCCCCTCAGAGGCTACGGTGGGTGGAGCAGCACGCAACAGCAGGAGCAGTAGGAAGGCATCTGTCATCCTGAGACAAGACTCAAGGAGCAGAGGGGTTTGCACAATGACACTCCTCTTACAGCTGCTGATGGCTACAGCCAGAACTGTGACACATCTGGCACCAAGGATGCTGCATGGAAAAATAGGGAGGTGGCATGCTAGCCCATAGGACTCAGCCAAAGGTCAGTATTTTGTGCAGAGGTGGCCAGGGAAGCATATGTTACTGCTAAGAATAATACAGTTAATCAGCAAAGAGTATGATGTGTCCACTTCATCACTAACAAACAAATTAAGCTGGCTTTTCTAGTATTTCTTGCTCCTGCACATATTTGGTGATTATCTTATTTAGCACTTGGCTCCACTCCTTGATACCCACTTCAAGGGATAAAAGACAAGTGTCCCAATGATCAGAGAAATTAACCTCAAGGAGATCTGGGACTTCAGACACATTTAGACTTGATTCCAATATCAGAGCTCACATGTCTCCATTAAAATTTACTGTCTGCCTTCACCCTGATATGTAATTTATGATAAAGTTGTCTCCTGCTTTCTCTGTACCTACCTCTTCCCCTGGTCCACAGTCTGAGAGCATCATAAACTTAATATTTTTATTTTATTCTATTAGAAACACCATCACCATTGGAAAGAAAAAAAGAGCTCCATGATCTGGCTCCTGCCAATCTTGATCTGCTCTGGGGGTGGGAGAGAGGGCATGCTGAGTCATGATGTCATTCTTCCTGTGGATTGTTTTCTGTCTGAAATATAATTCTGTCTTCCTCATCTAATTTCTACTCATTCTTCAGAATTTAACTCAAGGAAAAAAAGAGAAAATTATAAAACTGAACATGAGTGGAAACAAATAAACTTATATATATACATATGTGATTTTCAAACGATGAAAATATCATGGGGAAATGAAGAATGGAGACTTAGTTTTAAAGAAAGTAAGAGACTCTATAGTCAAGTTCAATATGTCAACTTTGACTGGAACCTGGTTAAAAGTAAACAGTAACAAAAGATTTGGGGCCAACTGAATACATTTAAGTACACAAAATATTAGATAATATTAGGGAACTATTATGGTTGGATGGCATCATAGACTCAATGGAAAAGAGTTTGTGCAAGCTTTGGGAGTTGGTGATGGACAGGGAAGCCTGGTGTGCTGCAGTTGCAGAGTCAGACACGACTGAGCGAGCGACTGAACTGAGGGAACTATTAGTTTTCTTAAGTGTGACAATGTAGCTAAATGGAAGAGTGTCATACTCTGGGGCACTGCATGAAGAAGTATTTAGCAGTGAGGTTTCAAAACTGGAACATACTTTCAAATAATTCAGCAAAAACAACATATATGTGTATAAAATGAGAAATATGAGCTTCCCAGGTGGTGTAGTGGTAAAGAATCTGCCTGCCAATGCAGGATTTGCAAGAGACATAGGTTGATCCCTGGATCAGGAAGATCCCCTCGAGTAGGAAACGGCAATCCACCCCAGTATTCTTGCCTCAAAAATTCCATGGACAGAGGAGCCTGGTGGGCTACAGTCCATGAGGTCACAAAGAGTCGGACACGACTGGGCAAGTGAGCAGACTGAGTCAGTAAGCACACATGCACGTGGGAAGGAAAGGAGAGCAAGTGTGATTAAAGATACAAGCTATTTTTAACCTACTTGTAGTTGTACCATCCTTTCAAATGTTCTCCATGGTTGGAATGTTTTATGATAACACATTAGGGGAAAATGAAGAATTTAGGACATAGTGTTGAAGTCCATGGGGTTAAAGTTTATATAAAGTTCAAGATAACCAATGTTTGAGAAAAGGTTTAGCACAAAGGTGGGGATGGTGACTGGAGACATTTGAAAAGGTGCTGACCTTGTACGGTAGGGATAGAAGTCAGAATAGAAAGTATTTGAAAAGGAGCAATGTAGTCTGAGAAGCTCACTCACTCCAGAGAGTCAGTAGCAGAAAGAAGGAAATGAGTGGAATAGCTTAATCAAGTACTGGATCATTGATTTTTAGCAGAAAAGACAATATCACAGTAATATTAAAGGGCCCTTGAAAGCAATAATGATAATAAACCATCCATCATTCTGCACTCGTGTTTATTAATATTGCCATGCTTGCTATTTGATAGTCAAGTTTAACTATGTATTATGTTAAATATTTTCCATATCGATAAAAATGTACTCAAATTGCTTCATGTTTCATTATGCTTTATGTACCATGGTTCATTAAACCATAAACATTTAGGCCTCTGCCTCCTCCTTTTTTTCCTTATATAAGTAGTACTGCAAAATATACATTTGTGTATATTCCCCTTCTAACCCCCAGTGTGGCTATATGTGGAGTAAGAAAGCAAGCGAAGTTAAATGAAGTCATAAATGAAGTCGTAAGAGTAGACTGCAACCCCACAGAAGTGTTCTTAGAAAAGAGACATCAAAGAGCTGTCTTCTCCGTCCCTCTCTCATTCTGTCTGTCTGTCTCTCTCTCTACACGTACTAAAAGCCATACAAAAAGACACCCATCTACAAGCAAGGAAGAGAACCCTCAACAAAAACCAAATTTGTCTGCAACTTAATAATGGACACCCGGCCTCTAGAATTATGAGGAAATAAATATCCGTTGTTTAAGCCATCCAGTCTGTGGAATTTTGTCATGGCCACCTACAAAGACAAATATGTCATGCCATAAAAGTTTCAGTTCTCAAATTAACCTATAAATTGAAATCATTTCAATCAAAAGGTCAACTAACTGTTTTTGAAAACTTAACTTTGGTGCCCCTACAAGCCCCTTAAAATTTAATTTGAGAAACATCTTTTTCCCTTAAATAAATAGGAAGAAAAAAATACGTGCCACACTTGGATGCACTAACATGTAAACTACATGGTTATAGTAAAAGAAAGGCTGGCAGGTAGTAAGTATTTGTAAAATGTTAATTATTATTTTCATCATCCTCCTTATCATTATTACTCACTTTTGGAATATTATAAATGTTTTAACCTGTAGTGAGGGAGATCGGGCAAAATTTGGTTTAAAAAAAGCCATAAAAATGTAGACTAAAGGGCAAAGATGTTTAATGTAGTTTTGTTTATAATGGTATGAAACTGAAGTGTCCGAAGTGTTAAATAATGAAGTGATATTAAATTATAAATGTTTTATAGCATAAGCACCAAAAGGAAAATGTTTCAGCAGTGGAGTCACTGCCAGTCACAGAGCAATCAGGAAAATGGTTATACAGGTGACAGAAAAACTGAGAAGGCAAATGGGATGATGAGGCAGTACAGTGTTTAACAAGAGCAGGAAGCTGCTTACACCGCCACACCTGGACTAATGATGGGAAAGAAGCGGTGTGGCTGGAACCAGAGTTGAAACCTTCCTGTGCAAGGTATGGTCCCAGGGGGAACCACAGCAAGGTTCCAGGGGAGTCAGGGGCCATAGAGAAAAGGGCTGTCCCATTCTTGCTGGAACCAAGGAAGAGACTCATGGCTGTCAAAAATAACACTTGATGCAAAGAGAAAGACAGAGAAATACCCTGGCTTTTGCTTTTCAGTCTTCCACCACTTCCTATTTTTGGTGAATCTACCTGCAAATTAGTGACGCAATGACATCTGGGATATGTAATTCCCTGCAATTCAGAAAAGGTTAGGAAAATATGGGGAATGAATACAGGAGGAAACAGGAAATAACATAACTATTCCGTGATACTTACTGGTGAGGAAAACATTTTCATGATATATTTTAAGGAAAGAAATGGGCTATATACATTTGTATATTTCCAAATAGGCATATAAATACATACATAAATACTTAAGCATAGAAAAACATCTAGAGGACCACACCAAGATATTAATGTTATCATCTGGATGATACTATTTTTGGCTGCTCTGTATTGTCTAGTTATTCTCAAGTAAATATATAGCACTAATGACTTAAAATAATAAAAGGATAATTGTGTTTCTGTGTTTAATAGCGATTAGATTATTGGCTCCTTGAATACTGGATACAAAGGTGAGCTATCTTTATCATGTTTAGAGCCTTTATACTAGAGAAAAAAAGGGCTAAATTCATCTACTAAAATGAAATACACAACTGCGTAGCTCTTGACGTTGACCATCAGAATAATACTCAATGTATTTTTACTGCCGCTTACCGTTTTCTACCTCCACAAACAATTGAGATAATAAGGTATGTTACACCTGATTCCTTTTTATCTCTTTCAACAATACATTATGAATCATCTCCTTTAAGAATTCCTTTCACATCTGTTTCCTTTATTACCAAGCTAACCTCTATAATTCAGATAGTTCCATTTTATGGTTTTCATAGTTAGTAACATTTATTTTATAGCATGCATTCTCTCTCCCTCAGATTTTAATTTTGTTTCTCTTCCCTTTTGAAACACCATCCATATTATCTGAATACTATTAGAATGTAGATCTTGTTTGGGAGGATAATTCTGATGCCAACCTGAAACCGTAAAATAAGAACTCCTTACTTCTCCACCAAAAACCAGGTATCTTTCCTTTAGGCTTTTCTCAGTCAGCATCCAGTCTGAAGGTGGCAATCACACCAATTATTTTATAAAAATAATTTAATCTAAAGTAAGCTAATTAGGTTTTGTAGAACCAAACATGCAAATAAGGGAATCTGAGGGACTATACAGGTTGTAACTGCAAGAATTAGCAACTATCCTTAGGGTTGGGAGGACAAAGAGAAGGAACTGGGATTACTAAAATGTAGATGCTTATAAGAGGGGTCCCGATGCAGACCTCTGGGGAGAAAGCACCGCCTGCTTGGTACAGCCTTATGGAAGGCTTCCTGAGGAGCTGGGCCCTGGCCGGCTGGCCCTGTTATCCCTGAAGGGATACATGAGGCTAATTCTAGCAGCAAACAGGATAGCGACTGCTACCGCGAGGGTAAACATTCATTGCAATAGTGTTGCTGAGATCAACAGGAAACAGACGTGAAGAAGCTTGACCTTCTCATCCTTCCAAACCGGCCACCCTCCCTCTAGCTCCCCCTGTTGGCAGAGGTAACAAGTAGCAGGCTGACAAAACAAATGGGGTTTGCAGAGACCTGATTAGAAGCTGAGTCCAGAAGAGTGTTCTGAAGCTGAGAGATACCAACAGAGGTCCATTGTCACACACACCCCTGTCCAGAATGTCTGCAAATAATAGGACCCTATGCCTATTTCTGAGAGTAAAAAGCAGGACTTGGGACCAAAATAGAATAAAATAGGCTTGTAATAAAAAGTGGGGGAGTTATTTAACTTCATTAGTAAAATAGCAAGACAGAACCACCTTTTCCCGGCTCAGTCAGTGCTCAAGAGGAACAAGCTTTGAGCTTCCTGATGCTGAGAGGCCCTCGTACCTTATTATGTTTATTCAACTCTCTGCACCTCCTGGTATTTTCTATCTCATTTCCTGTCCTCAGTGCCTATTGAACCGGATAACTCGGTTGAATGTCTGAATTTGGACCTCAAGAGCCTCCCTCAGGTACAAAGTATTGATATAATCACCCTCCAACCTTCTAAATGATATGCCCTCCCCTCTAACAATACAGCAGCCCACGGTATCAAACCCTTGTATCATGTACTCCCACAGATTTGTGTTGGTCTTGAAAGTGAAAGTGAATGTTAGTTGCTCAGTCAGGTCTGACTCTTTGCAACCCCATGGACCATCTCCCGCCAGGCTCCTCTGTCCACAGAATTCTCCAGGCAAAAATACTAGAGAGGGTTGCCATTCCCTTCTCCAGGGGATCTTCCTGACCCAGGGATCGAACTTGGGTCTCCTGCACTGCAGGCAGATTCTTTACCATCTGAGCCACAGAGAAGCCTATGTTGATCTTAGAGAGCCTTATTCATCCATGTATTCATCCATTCGCTAATTCAGCAAATGTCTGCTTATAACTTTTTCTGTTAGACATTGTTCAACACACTAGAGATACAGCAGTGATCAAAGTAGACCAGGTCTCTGCTGGAACTTGCATTCCAGTGGGGGCTGAGAGGGAGAGGTAGGAACAAGGCAGAAAATGCACAAATACCTGATAGAGATCAGAAAATAATAAGTCCTATAGAGAATAATACCACAGTATTATTATGTATGTATTAGTATTATGTATGTATTAGTATGAGAAGAGAGAGAAGCAGGGATCTAGAGAGTGATCAAGAAGGACTCTGAAAGTATACCAGTTGGACAGATATGGGTTTTAGGAATATCTGTGAACAAAGCAACACCAGGTAGAAGGAAGAGAAAGTGTAAAGACGCTGAGGCAGAAGCATGTCTGGCATGTTGGCAGAGAAAAGGGAAAAGGTCAGTGAGGCTGGAGAGATTGTAGTTTAGGGTCAAACATGGGGATGAGGCCAGAGAGGGAGCAGGTCACACAGGCTGTATCAGCCACAGTAAGGACTCTGTAGTACACTCCAGTGAAGTGAAGAGGAGAGAGAAAATACTTGATTTAAGTTAAAAAAAATTCTCCTGGCAACTCTGTGGGTGATAAGTCATAGACTCTAAGAATCAGTTGATTAGAAGAGACTCCATTGTTGTATGTACTGACAAGAAATTATAAAAAGAATACTGCCTATTAAACCACACATGGAGCTTTCTAATGAACCAGGAAAAACAGTTGTTAAAAAAGTTGTTTTAAGTTTATTCAAACATAGATTTTTTTTTAAAATCATATATCACTCTTGTGCGTACAGAGAAGGAAAATATACATGAAACTCATTAGCTGAAAAGTTTGTCTTTACATGCAGAGCTCAACCCTTCTGAAATACTTTTCCATTCAGAGTCATCAAGGAAGCTCAGATATTCACTGGTTCCTTCATTCATTCAACAAAGTCAACCAAGCGCTTGCTCTGTGGTAAGCACTGTTCGGCGTTGGGAGGCATTTGAAAATATGCCAGATGCAATCCATGGCTTCACCAAGCTTACAGTCCAGTAGATAACAAACGGCAAGGGAAAGGCAGGGCAGCAAACAGAGAGGAGAAAGCGACATTTCTGCAAGTGTTCTATCACCATAAGACATAGTTCACAAAGGGAACTTTAATGTCAGACAAAGCTGGGATTGAAAATTGTCTCTGCATTTACTATCAAAAATCTATCTTTGCATCCTTGAAACAATTATTTAATCTCCCTAGTCATCAGTTTCCTTCTAATATCAACCTCATAGTGTTGTTATTAAGGTAAAATAAAATCATGTAATTCCCTTAGCTGAGTATTGATTCTAATTATGGAATTAGAGCATATATATTTTTGTATTTAAATGTCTTATATGGTTCTCAAAATAATTCATGTGCCCATGATACCTCAGATTATTCTTGCATCTGTGCTTATTCCTTCTTTCTGTAAACTTTTAGGAATCTTCCAAACATGCTACACACAACAAATAATGAAAACAGGTGACTATCGTGTCTTCCTACAATTATGCATTGAGCTGACATCTTGTTTCTCCTTCCCCCAACTCATAAAATCTCAGGGAAAGAATACATTTTTGCCTTTAATGGTATAAAGAAAATTGTTGTTATTTGCCACTCCTTTTGTTTGGCAGAGGTAAAAATTGCAGAACTGAAAAGAAAGTGATTGGAGCACAGAATCAAAGGTGCCAGATTATTGCGTCTAAACAGGTTGACTGAAGTTAAAGGAAATAGTCGGCTGGTTCCATTCAGGAGTTGCCATTGTTCTCTCAGCTATTGGGTGAATAAGTATAGTGAACAGTTCTCTGTTGATCTATGAAGTTCCTTGTGAAAGACCCCTTAGCCCTACATCCAGGAGGCTGATGGCAGTCATTATAATACACTTTAGGATACTCTATTGTAATCATCATTCTAACAGAACTTAAAGTATCTATGGTCTGGTCATCTTCCTGGCCAAATATTTAAAGCTTTGATCAGGCACTGCTTATTTCCACTTCAGAAAGCCTTATGTAGACAAAGAAAACACAACTACAACTGTTTCTTTCCTTTAAACCTTAAATGATACAAATTATTTTTTGGTTGAAGTTTTCTTGGCAGGAGCTTCTTAGAAGCAAAGTGGATAATCTATCTCCAAGATGTAGTTACAATCTCTTTCTCTTTTAAATTCTAGACCTGATTAGAGACCTCATTTGCCATCTGGCTCAGTTGGGAGAATAAAAAAAAAAAAAAAGATGGAGTTATGAATTGGAAAATATCTATCTTTTTTTACATATCCTCTATTAATACGTTAGCATAGTGCGTGTATGATCAGCACTATTTCCATGTGAGTTAAAGAGGTACTCTGCTCCCTGCTAACCCTTTCTGTTCCAAAGCAGAAAGGGTCCTAAAAATCAGACAGTACAACTTCAAAATAAAAGATGCCATGGTTCCAATATAGTTACCAGAGTATTAGGTGCCCCTTCAATTCCTAAATGTTTTTAAATAAATAATAAATATATATGTATTATTTGATTTATTCTCTTCCAAAAGGTATTTTCATTGTAATGAGAACCTTGAGGCAATATGAATCTAGAGTGGTAACAAATGGTTAATGATTAGAGTCTCACTATAAGCAAATAACTGAAAAACAATGAGGAGAATGAATTCTTATCCAGGCAACATAAGGTCTTTAACTACAACAGATACATGAGTGTGTAATGTTTATAAATTTTCAAAATGTTCCAAGTAGCTCAGATGAATTGTTAGCATGTGTTACTTCTTAAAACACATTCCATCTTTTGATTCACAAAATAAAGTTAATTTTTTTCATTTGAAGTTTTAACTGATGTGGATAACCAGATGTCAACTGTGTAGAGAAACTAATTTCATCCAACTTATGGATAAATTATTTTCTAAGTCAATGATGTTTATTTCTTTCAAAAGTCTTGCCTACCTATCTTACTTTCCACACAATTCCATTTAGGTCCCAATCTACATTACATATTAATTCCTCCATATTTTAACTTCCCAAAGGTACTGTGGAGCTGAGGTAGGACATAACCCAGTACAAAGCTCATACTTGCTTTCCTTTCTCTTTTGAAAATTTCCAAATTATTCCTTAAATTTAGCAATGATGACGAGCAGGAGGAAGAGGATATGTTCTATTTCCTTCACTCAGATGTCATTCAATTGTCTCATGCTTTAGTGTTCTTATATTACCTTCACTCATTACCTCACTTAATCCTTGTTCCTGCAGATATAATCCTTTAATAGGGGATTAGATAGAATAGGCTTGGAGATCTGAATGCAGAAAGGCCTTGCACCACACTTTTGGTCTGAAACTCAGAGAGAAGACAGCCATGCAAAGTGCCTCACATCAACACAGGTAGACTGCTATGGGTTAGTAAGAGAATAGCAAAACCAACTCATCTCAGATCTTGGAAGAGATTTTTAAAAGTTCCCAACCTTCTAGAAGAGGCCCAGAAGATAACTGAGAATTAAGAGCTGGAGTGCCATCAGGGATGCACAAGCCCATAATAGAGACAAACAAGGTGATGACATCAGAGAAATGGGAAGAAAACGTAGAAAGAAAATTCAGGGATTGAGTTTAAAATGAGTCATGTGAAAATAAAAAGATTGGGAAAACAAAGGGTTTTTTCCTACTATAGAACAGAAATGGTGTTTCATAAACTAAGGGTGATTTCTACAAGAGTTTCAGTTTTCCCATCTGAGTTGGTATTATAAAATTTAAAGTTGTAGCAGGTGATTTGACATTCCTAGAACACAATGTGTTAGCACTCATTTACCTGAGCTAACAACAATTTTCCCAAAGAGTCACCAGCAGCAGACTGCCCTGTTGCCATCATGTCTGACTGATTTGTCTGGACCAGAGGACTACTGAGTTGTGTTTTCATCTGACCTGGGGCAAAGATCCAAGCTGAGGATCCCCAGGTGCAGAAATCCCACAAGTTAAGAATTTTTGAGCATGGATTTTATTTCACAATTGCAAAGAGGAGGCACAAGCCCACCAAATGAAAATGACTTGATCAACATTTTCCACCTCTCATCACAGAGCACTTCCATGGTCAAGAATGGACCTTGTTCCCAAGAAGCATCGCTCAACTAGGTTTGCCATCCCCCAGGTTCCTAGGGGGACCTGCATGTTGTGAGTGACACTTCATGGTTGACAAATAGGCTTTTCGATTCACTGTGAATGATTTTTTATGCCATTGAATGTTCTAAAGAACCCAGAAAAAGAACATTTAAATTATAGGTTACATCAGCTACAACATTAGAGTTTATAGCATCCACTTAGACCACTACAGAATATTAAAATGATTATGGATGTGGTATCAGACTACCTGAGGCAAATCCCAGTTCCATAACCTGCTGGGCATATTACCGTTTCCTCAATTTCCTTGTTTGTGAAATGTGAAGGCAAAAATCTATCTCAGCATATTTTTCTGAAGAATGAAAGAAGTAACACATATAAAACACTGAATTTCACTGACTCATAAAAGAAGTGTAACAAATATCAGTTTCTTTTTCATCTTTTTCTTGTTATTTCATGCTCTAAATTTTACATTATTCTGAGTTTAAAAACAATGTGTTTATGTTAAGGTTTAACAACCATGGTGACTTCATCCTTTACTCAGTCTAATTAATTTCAGCATTGACTGTATCCAGTAGCCACTGTAGATAATAACAGGGCCACTAAACATGAAACTCTCAGGTACCCACCTGTAATCCACTGAAACAGCGAGAGATGGCTCCACTGATACTTATTCAACAGATGTTCACCCTGTACCAAACGTGTGTTAATCTCACCCATAAGGCCAGAGAACAGGAAGGGGGATAATAACACGCTCTGTAACATAAGGCAGAGATAAAACAGAGTGATACAGGGCTAAGATGAAAGAGATCAAACTCAAAACCAAGACCTTGAAGCAAGGAGACTGTATCAGACTATTTCAGTCATTCAGATGAGGGAATGATGGTGGCCTGAAGTAAGATTAGAATGTTGGAGATGAAAAGAAATAGATATTCCCAAAAAAACATTGAAGAGGAACACAGGCAGACTTTGACCATCAAACAGATGTAAATAGCAGGTGGAATAGTAGAGGTAAACATGACAACATGACAGAGTCTATTAATTCCAGTTGAGAGCCTGAGTGGGAGACACTTATCTGGGTGACTTGGGAGATACAAAGAGGAGAGGGCACATTCCTGCCTTCTAGAAAATTTGTAATATACTTAAGGAAATAAGATATAACACCCTTTTCCATTATCCCCTAATTTATTATTTTATTTTTTAAAGAGTCCTATTCAGTAAAGAAAAAAGCAGTGAAAATGAAAAGGCAGGGGGGGCGGGCATCAGGGAAGAGGCTTTGAGGAAAATCCCAGTGAAAGCTCCACATAATTATTTTAGTCTTACAGAGAGAGTGGATAAAAAGAACAGGTTGTATCATTTATTTTTGAGCCAGGTACCCCAAAGCCCAAGTGTCCCTAGTTTGATTTCTACAAAGAGGAAGGGAAATCGTAGTATCTGAAAGCATTTCTTTGAAAATTACTCTTTGAGAATTATATTGAGTCAGACATTTTCATTTAAAACCCATATTGCTTAAAATTACATATTTTTGATATGTATATTTGTGTATGTATATATATATAAGAAATCATCTTATCAATGCCCCAAAGAAAGTAAGAGAAATTTGCTGTTACGGGTCAGTATGGGCCCTACATTTCTGATCTAGATAAAAACACAAGTGTGAAGATGCTTCCCTAAACCCTGAGTCACACCCCACAGTCTCCTTGAACTATCTGAGTAAGTTGTGAGCATACTCTTCTTTTACTCTTCTACTCTTCTTCATCACTAGGTGTGCTTTGCCCATGCCACGTCTGGGACCCTAATTCTGCCCACCATTCTCAGACAGAGAGGCCAAGTTCACTGTGGAATATATTTATATTGTAGCTGATGGGGAGGAAAGGAGAAGGGCACCCTAAACAACCCCACTGCTGTTGCTTCTGTTTCTGTTTCACTGTGGGTTCATCATCAATCATGGTCTCACTCAGAGTAGCTGCTCCAGAGAGCATCGCAAGAAAGAGAGTGTAGGTGGGTTCCTAAAATGAATTCATAGATCTAAAGCCAAGACTGCTATAACAAAGTCAGGAAATAAAAGGGAAGTTGGAGAAGGCAGATCAAGCAGGGGTCAGCATGAGAGTATAGGACAGAGGTGTGAGTTCTGAGAATGTAAGTTTGAGATGAAGTTAGAAAAAGTCACCGAAGAGCACATTGAGCGAGCTAGGAGGCAGTAAGGAAGCCTTAAGGGCTGTTCCCATCACTCCCACTCCAGTCAAACACACATGGGCACTGGTATCTTGCCTTCTGAATCACTGGGATGGTACACTGACTATGGCATTTACCTTGGGGAGATGTTTTTTGAAACTAGGACAATAACTCTGGTTCTCAGATAACCAGAAGTATGTCAGCATATACAGAACAGGAATCTTGTTATTCTAAACTTATTCCTCAGGCAAGATAAAATTCTAGCTCACTATAACCTTCTTTCTCTAATTTTGTACTAATCGGGGACATAACAACTAACCAAGACTTCCTCAGATACACCCCACATCCAGCTAACAGCTGACTTCACCACCTTGCTTGCTAGAAACTGGGGCATCAATTTGATCCCTTTTTTATATGATCCAGTGGGTATTGTTGCCAAGAGACATTTTGGTATTGTTTCACTAGCTCTGCAGAAACTCTGTAACTGGCTAGACTTACTGAGATCAGGAATTGTTCATTCCCTTGTCACCCTACCTTAGGAATTTTAATTTCTCTTTTCTCTGTCTTAGATACATTCCATAGATAAAATGGCTGAAACAGTGAAAAATGAAGACATTCTTGGGGAGGCCTAGGTGGTCTCTTGAATCAGACAAAACCTCTTCATCTGACATTCCAAGGAGACCTGATATCATCCTGTGTTAGGGTTAGAGCAATGAATTTTCCCTTATTTGAGTGATAGGAGATTGGGCTTACTAATTTCATTTTCAACAAAGTCACCTCAACATTATTATTTCCAATATTCTTTACAGCATTCTAATTTAAAACAGAGTTTAGTGTAACAATATGGAGCATGATGTTTTGATTCTGGTACAAATTTGTCACCTAAGTGTGAAGAGACAAGAAGAAAAGCTGGGAATTCAGATAAGAAAAAATAATTGACTGAGAAGCTCTTATACTTGAGAAAGATATAAAAGTAGAAATTGAAATCATTGACATGAACTGTGGACTTTGAAAAACCTTTACTCTGAAACTGAAATGACCCAGATATGGCTGGCATCATTCCATCCAAAATCACAGCACATTTAGTTTGACATTATTTGTAGGAACATTCACGTTGGATCCCTGAGCCACCATGCACGATGTTCAATTACCCTGGGTTTGTCATGCTGTGAGGAAGCTCAAGCTTGGAAAGACTATGTGTAGGCACTCAGGTCAACAGTCCCCACTAAGTTCAGCATGGCGACATCTCAGCTCAAGTGCCAATATATGAGTTTAAAGTTCTCAAAAATATTCTAACCTGTTGTCATTTAAATTGCCTAGTTTTCAAGTTCTCCTACAGAGGCCCCAGACATCATGGAGTAATGACAAACCATTTCTGCCATGTCCTGTCCAAATTCTTGAGTCACAGAATCTGTAAGCCCGATAAAATAGGTGTTGATTTGTGCCACGAAGCTTTGCAGTGGTTTGTTACACAACAATATGCAATCAGAACATCTCCAGACTTTTAGGCAAGAACAAATTATGGGATTAAACACATTTATGAACTGCTGTTCCGTATTGTTATGCCTTTGTGCTTAGCGTTTGATGCATATAATGCATTCGAAACACAAAAATCAAGTAAACTAGGATGACAGCAGATCAAGAAATCTCTATGTATAATCTAAGTTTGAATTACAACAGAATATGCATCAAAAAAGACCACAAAGCTCCTTTATAAGAACCTTCTAATTAAAGTTCTCAAGAAAATGCCTTAGTGTAATGATTTTCAGACTTTGATATGTCAGAATCACCTGAGAAACTTGATTAAAATATAGAGGCCCAGGTTTTTACCTATTAATAGTGAATACTATTAATGCACCAACCATTAATATTTAATGTGTCTGTATCTTTATTCTTCATTAGGTCTCCAGGTGATTCTGAAGCACATTAATGGTTGAGAATCACTGACACAATGTTATGGAAAGTAAGTGAAGTGCAGAATATAGGTCAGATGGCAACATTTTTCTTTCTTTTTCTTTTTTTTCATTTATTTTTATTAGTTAGAGGCTAATTACTTTACAATATTGTAGTGGGTTCCTGCCTCTCTACCCACTGCATGTAGGAAAAATTTGAGGTAAGGTTTAGTTGAAGGCTGAGTACCTGTTTTCCACATTTCTCAGACAGTTTCTCAATAGTTTCTTAACTGCAGTGTCTTTCCCCTCTGACTTGAGTGGAAGCCACATGCTCACATACACACGACCAACGTGAAGGTTATGTGGCCACGCCATGAACTCACATCGCAGGTGAAATTGAAGAAGGAATTCACAGCGCCTGGACTCCATCTTAGGCCTGTTCATGCTGATCATGCTCAGCCACCTCTCCAATTGACTCTGAACTCTGTGTTTAGTGTCTATGGAAAGGACAACAGAAGGATAAGACCCCCTCCGGACAGGGGAAACTTGAAGATCATACCCAGGTTACTCATTGCCTAACAGAACACATACACCAATCACCCCTTCCTCCAGACAGGCCATACATCTTTCTGTACCAATCAGAGTGTAACCTCGGGCTTATTGATTATTGGCTAATTGTTTAATTGTCTGAGCACATGGCACATGAATAATGGGGTTATTGGGATTGTATTTACCCTTCCTTTGTTTATGTTAGTCTCAAGGAATTTGGGGTGGTGGGTTCGGATACATACATGTGGGGAATGAAAGATTTTCACAAATGCTGGTCGGGGTCCTTGGCTAAGAGGAAACTCTGACTTGGGCCCGCTGGTGTAATAAACTGCACTCCACTATCTGCATTGTCCTTCTGAGTGAGTTTGTTTCCGGGAATGCGTGGCTACAACATTTGATGCCTTGGCCGGGAAACTCCTCACTTTGAGGAGACAAGTCCCATTTGGGATTACTCCAAGGCCTTGCGGCTTGAATCTCCTAGAGCGGGGAAGGCGCATCACTCTTCCAGAAGGATTCTGCTTCTCAACGCCCGAACCTTTCACATTAGCAGGTAGTGGACGGCAGCAGGGGAACTGAGCGCTCAGGTGAGGAGGAACCCACCCGGCAGGGTGGAAGAGGGGGCCTGATCACCCCCCTGGGAGGGACTAGAAGGAGCGGGGACCCACAGGAGCCTGGAATAGGCAGGCGGCAGCGATTGCTTGGTGCACAGGCCGACGAGCGTGCTAGGGCTTAGGAAGGAAATTTGTGAAGGTCATTTAGGAGGCGTGTCCACGCCATCACAGGGAAAATTATTACCAGCGATCACCAGGGGATTTTAGGATAGGCAGGCGGCAGCGATTGCTTGGTACACAGGTTGACGAGCATGCTAGGGCTTAGGAATGGAATATGTGAAGGTCTTTTAGGAGGTGTGTCCACGCTGTCTCGGGGAAAATTATTACCAGCAATCGCCAGGGGATTTTTAGGATAGGAAACTGGACCTTGTATGCTCGTATTCTGCCCTCCCCCAGGAGGTGTCCCATCTGCTGTGAAATTCTTGACCCCCTCGGAAATGTTAGGCTAGAAGTGGGGGGTGGGGGGGGATACATAAGTGACTATGAATTAGCTTTTCCGGAGATGGCCTAGGACATGGGATATTTAACCCATCTGTGTTTTCATCCGCACCTGATCAAGCCCACCAAGGCAGAATGGACTTTAAGGGAGAAACAGTCTTGGATCATGTGGTGTTCTGGTTCAGCTGTGCTGACTGGCAGGTGAAGACACGCCGATCCCCCTTCTCCCTTTGGGATCTGGCAGGTAAGGCTCTTCTCACCCCAATTAGGAAGGAGGCAGAATGGCAATTTTAAGTGTCATTGACTGGAAATATCAGAAGTACATAGGGTACTGAGAACTTCATAGACAGAATGAAAAGGAAAAGTAGAAGAAGGTCTGAGAAGGTAAGCAAGATGGGAGGGGGAAGTGAATCTAAGGCAACTATATTAGAGTGCATGATTAAAAATTTAAAGAAGAGATTGGGAGGAGACTATGGGGTAATGATGAAGCCTAACCACCGCCACATACTCTGTGAGGTCGAATGGCCCCCTATGGGAGTCGGATGGCCACCAGAGAACACCGTGAACTTAAAACTAGTGGAAGCAGTCTATACAGTAGTCACAGGAGAGCCAGGACACCTGGATCAATATCCATCTATTGACTCATGGCTAGGGTTAGCTCAAGACCCTCCTACTTGGACAAGGTTCTGTATCCAGAAGGGAAAGGGAAAAATATTAATAGCACAAAAATTGACTGATGATAGAAAAGGAAATTCTACAGGATTTGGATGGGGATGACCTGACCCCTCCCCCACACTGGATAATGACGTGCCTGCCTTCCAGTGCAACACCAGATCAGGAGGCCGCCTTAATGCCAGACCCAGGGCCAGGTGAAGTTTCTGCAGCAGCTGCTGCTCCTCCGCCAGCTTTCCCAGAGTTTGTAGAGCCGCTGTTTGGCAGGCTCTGATCCTGGTGACAGAAGCCTCTGGTCAACACTTCCAGGATCTGGCTCCAGCCGAACCGCCCAAACTATACCCGCCTCTCCCAGTGAGTACTGACAAGAAGGGGGAGACGCTGGAATTAAGCAGAGACTGTGCTCTGCCAGAGAGCTGGAAGGAACGAAAGAGAACAGACAAGAGATTTGCAATGCTAGCTGCTGCTCTGGGAAAGTCTATCTCAGGCCCTCTGGAAAACCTCCTCTGCCCCAGGGACAGGACAGTCCTTCAACCGATCCCAACGGAGGCACCGGGCCCCGTTAACAGCCAAACCAGTGTGCCCAGTGCCGAGGTTTTGGCCACTGGAAGAATGAATGTCCTAAGGCAAGGAAGGAAGAGGAAGCTCCCGCAGTTGTGGGGCTTGCTGACTTGTAAATTAAATAGGGCTGCCAGGGCTCAGAGATATCAGGTCCCCGAGAGCCCACGGTAACCCTAAAAGTGGGGGACCAAAACATTGACTTCATGGTGGATACAGGAGCAGAACTGTCGGTAGTAACAAAACCTGTGACACCACTGTCCAAAAAGACTACCGATGTAACTGGGGTATTGGGAGAAGAGATGATTAAATCCTTTTGCCAGCCCAGAAAATGTCAGATGGGGGGCCATCAAGTGATTCATGAATTCCTCTACATTCCTGAGTGCCCAGTACCCCTGTTGGGAAGAGACTTGCTCTCCACACTAGGAGCACAACTGACTTTCTCCCCTGAGGAGAGGCCCACCTTCCAGATGGACACTATGACTTATTTGCTCTCTCTCTCTCTCAATACCACCCCAAGATGAGTGGAGGTTGCATGAGCCTAAAAGGAAGGACCGGGTGGGCTGGAAGAGCATGAGAGAAAGCTAACTCAATTATTCCCTGAGGTCTAGGCCGAAGACAACTCCCCCTCCCCCCAGGCTGGCTAAACATCAAGCCCCAATGATAACAGAACTCAAACCAGGCACCATCCTGGTTAGAAAGCGCCAGTACCCGCTACCAATAGAGGCCTGAGCTGGCATACTGCCCCACATCAATAGATTGAAACAAGCGGGCATTCTTAGTAGAGTGCCAGTCCGCTTGGAATATGCCAATCCTGCCAGTCAAAAAGGAAGGAGGACAGGACTATAGGCCTGTACGAGATCTCAGGCTAGTCAACCAGGCTATTGTGACTTTACACCCCACTGTTCCAACCCCCTATCCCTTACTTAGCCTCCTCCCGCCGAGGACTAAAATTTATACTCGCCTAGATCTCAAGGATGCCTTCTGTGTACACCTCGCCCCAGCATCACAGCCCATCTTTGCCTTTGAATGGGAAGATCCAGTCAGGGGCACCAAACAACAGCTCATCTGGACTCCCCCACAAGGGCTTAAGAATTCCCCAGCCATCTTTGGGGAAGCCTTGGCTTCTGACCTGAACTCATTCCATCCGGAAGTGTATGGATGTTGGCTCCTACAATATGGGGATGACCTGCTGCTGGCTACCGAGACCAAGGAAAAATGTTGGGAAGGGACAAAAGCACTGCTCCAGTTGTTGATGGAAGCAGGTTACTGGGTGTCGAAGAAGAAGGCACGGATCTGCAAGGAGCAGGTAAGGTATCTGGGGTTTGTCTTAAAGAAGGACACAAGGTTCCAGACCCTAATTGGGTCCTATATACTGATGGCACTAGCCTGATAAAACAAGGACAATGGTTGTCAGGTTAGCCAAAGCAGAAGGGGCCATCAAGACTGAAAAGGGATGGTGGGAACTGCCAAGTGGCAAATTATTGGTACTGGAGGAGCTGGCACACAATCTGGTAAGCCAAACACAGCAAGCGACCCACCTAGGCCATGCTGCCTGCTCACAGGTTAATGCTGCCTCTCGGGTATTCAGACAAAAACCTCCGGGTATTCAGCTGAAAGGCATGCTGCCCTTTGAACACCTGGGAGTGGACTTCACTGAAATGAAACTCTACTGACACTACCGTTACCTGCTGGTCATGGTATGTGCATTCTTGAGACGGGTAGAAGCTTTTCCTACCTGGACTGAAAGAGCATCAGAAGTAGCCCGGTGCCTGCTTAGGGAAATAGTTGCCAGATTTGGACTCCCTACCAGCAGTGGCTCAGACAATGGCCCGGTATTTGTAGCTGATTTAGTACAACAAGTAAGCAAAACTTTAAACATCAAATGGAAACTGCACACTGCATATAGGCCCAGAGTTCTGAGATGGTGGAATGAACCAACCAGACACGTAAAGAGACTCTCTAAATGGATCTTAGGGACTGACTGCTCCTGGGTGGACTTGCTTCCGATGGCTCTGCTCAGACTTAGGATGACCCCACAGTCTCAAAGCTATTCTCCATATGAAATTGTGTATGGAAGGCCCCCTCCCATAATAAAGCAGGTGTGAACAAATTTGCCTCAGGTAAGGGGGGACAGGATTTCACAGCAGATGGAACTGGGTAAGGTAATATATTGGGTAACTAAATTTGTACAAGAAAGGGTGCCGTTCCCCCTTGGGGAACAGATTCATGAGTTTATGCTTGGTGACCAAGTATGAGTCAAAGGTTGGAAACTTGATTTACTAGCCCCTTGGTGAAAGGGCCCTCATGTTATTCTAACTAGCCCTACTGCAGTTAAAGTTGCAGGTATTGCCCCTTGGATCCATCATACGAGGGTGAAGAGAACATACCACGCAGACCCAGAAAACGCTGAGTGGACTGCATAGAGGGACTCCGCTGACCCTCAAGAGACTAAGACCATCCTTAAGAAGAAGGAAAAGAAGATCCCAGATGAGCCCCTTGAGGATGAAGCCTCATAATCAACTCCTGCTGCTTGGCCTCATCAACGTGATTTTGAATTTAAAGTCAGTTTCAACTCGGGACAATGTTTTCATCTCATGGGCACATTCCTATGCAGACTTCCACACTTCCAACTGCTGGGCATGTGGGGCTATGCCTCTGTCAGTGATGGATGGACTTCCTTGCTGGGTATCACTGCTCTGCCAAGGAGATTTTAAACCACTCTGCTCTTTTCTGGGATGACAAAAAGAGACTTTCCTCTGTCTTGTCAATCATAACCTCTCCTTGCTCTCTTGATGTGAGACCTACAGTCAATAGACTCGGGTCATGGAGTTACGTTTGATATAAATGCCAGTGTAACAAAAGCCTAGCCTACACCAACCTCCAGTAAACCTGCTCTATCTTCATGCAAGATGGACACGATCCGTGTTCCAATGGTATGACTTGCTGCCTTGTTTGTACCCTCTATAGGGAAACAGATATCATGGTTAGGGTAGAGGCCTTAACTAATTTCACTAAACAGGTCCTCTTAGACAGTACAAAAGCCATTCAAGCCTTGAACAAACAGCAAATTCAGATGAGGAAGGCAGTAATTCAAAATAGGATGGCATTAGACATACTCACAGCAGCCCAGGGGGGGACTTGTGCCATAATTAAAGTTGAATGTTGTGTATACATCCCTGACTTGTCTGTAAATGTATCTACTGCCTTGGAGGATATGCAAAATCAAGTGAAAGTCATGTCTGATGAAAAAATTCCCTTTTGGACTTCGGTCCTGTCCTGGGTAAAGGGAGACTGGTGGAAAACTATTGTTACTGTTGTCATAATCGTTCTGATCATACTGATTTGTGGGCCCTGCTTCTTACAATGTCTTGTGAATTTTGCAACCCAGAGGTTGATAGCATTCTCTCATGTGGGTGGCCAGAGGGCTAGGGTACAAAATATCACAATAAATGGTGCTCGTTACGGAAACTAGGAGCATCAAGAGGAGGGAATGAAGAAGGAATTCATAGGGCCTGGACTCCATCTTAGGCCTGTTCATGCTGATCATGCTCAGCCACCTCTCCAATCAACTCCGAACTCTGTGTTTAGTGTCTATGGAAACAACAACAGAAGGATAAGACCCCCTCCAGACAGGGGAACCTTGAAGATCATACTCAGGTTACTCATCGCCTAAGAGAACACATACACTAATCACCCTTTCCTCCAGACAGGCCATAAATTTTTCTGTACCAATCAGAGTGTAACCTTGGGCTTATTGATTATTGGCTAATTGTTTAATTGTCTGAGCACATGGCACATGAATGATGGGGTTATTGGGATTGTATTTACCCTTCCTTTGTTTATGTAAATCTCAAGGAATTTGGGGTGGTGGGTTCAGACACGTACATGCGGGGTATAAAAGATTTTCACAAATGCTGGTCAGGGTCCTTGGCTAAGAGGAGACTCTGCCTTGGGCCTGCCAGTGTAATAAACTGCACTCCACTATCTGCATTGTCCTTCTGAGTGAGTTTGTTTCCCAGAACACGTGGTTACAACAAAATAAGAACCGATTTACTTGCCAACTAAGTGTGTAGGCGTGAGTTATGTATTGTCAACAGACAGAAAACCTCAGGCACAACTGCTTTGTTTAACTCAATACTTCTCAACCTTGACAGCACATTAGAATCACCTGGAGAACTTTTAAAACTCCCCATTACCCAAGCTATACCCCAGGCTGTTTACAACAAAATCTGGTGGTTGATCATATGCAATGATTATGTACAAGGCTCACCAGGTGATTCAAAGTCTACCCAAAGTTGAAAACCACTAACAAGAATTCTCACAAATGAGGTTGATTCATCCTGAATTAGGAGAAAAATCTGTGACTCTAGCGATACTTTTTCTATTATGATATTCTCATAATTTGGTATCACATTAAATACTTTAAAATATGAGAGAATGTGCAGAAAGAAAAGTCCCAGAGATCTGACTTTCTGAATTCCTGCCCTCTCCTTGTGGTCCTCAGTCTACATGACACATTGTTAATATAAATGTGCTCTTTTCAGTAAGAAAGTATCTACCACACCAATATATGGAAATGGAAAGGCTGTATAGACTGCCTCCCTTTCTAAGAGGATAAAGCAATAAACAACAATAACACATATAAAACCCAGAATATATAATGAAGTCTTTAAACTCAGTAAAAAGACAAATAACAATTTTTCTATGGGCAAAAGATTTGCACCAGAGAAGGTATACAAATGACTGGTAAGAACATGAAAGGACGCTCAGTCCCATTAACTATTAGGAAAATAAAATCAAAACCACATAAGATACCAGTTTATATCAAATACATGGCTACTGTCAGAAAGACATATAACAATAAGTAGAGGAGATGATGTGAAGAAACTAGATCCTCATACATTGCTGGTGGGACAACTATAAAATTGGTATGCCCAGTTTGGTAGCTCCTTAGAAATTAAACACATCATAACTAAATGGGATTTTCTATCATGTATGCCAGGCTTGTTCAACATTCTAAAATCAATTAATGTGATGCATTACATCAACATGCTAAAAAAAATTTCCACCCAATCATATCAATAGATGCAGAAAAGACATTTGGTAAGACTCTAACACCTATTCATGATTAAAAACTCTCTGCAAACTAAGATAGAGGGGAACTTCCTCAAGTTGATAAACTGTAACAGTGTTGTGTTCAGTCATGTTTGACTTTTTGTGACCCCATGGACTGTATCCCGCCAGGCTCCTCTGTCCATGGAATTTTCCTGGCCAAGAATACTGGAGCGGGATGCCATTTCCCACTCCAGGGGATCTTCCCAACCCAGGGATTGAATCTGTGTCTCTTGCATCTCCTGCATTGGCGGGGAGATTCTTTACTCTTATGCCACCTGGAAAGCCAAGTTGATAAAGAAGATTTACAAAAAATCTGTAGCCGACGTCATAGAAAAAGGTGAGAAAGAAAGCTTTCTGAGTAAGATCAGGAAGAAAGCAAGGATGTCTTTCTTTCATGATCCTTTGCAACATATTTCTGTAAGTCCTAGCTAGCATGATAAGATAAGGCAAGAAAAGAAGATTTATATAGATTGGAAATGAAGAAATAAAACTGCCTTTGTTCACAGATGATATATTGTCTATGTATGTAGAGAATCTGAAAGAATAGACCAAAAAACCAGAAAGGGGAAAAATCCTCCTGTAACACATAAGCCATTAGGGCAAGGTTGCAAGATAAAAGGCTAGTAGGTTACTATACAAAAGTCAATTGCTTTCCTATGTCCAGAAATAAGTGGCATTTGAAATTTAAAACTTAAAACCATTTACATTAGCCTGCCCCCCACCAATTATATTCTTAGGTACTAATCTAGAAAAATATACACAAGATGTATATGAGTATGGTGATGACTCTTCAGATAAAAAATCAAAGATATAATTCAGGAAAAAAATTATGAATAATCTGGACTTCATTAAAATTAAAAATTTCTGCTCTGCAAAATACACTGTCAAGGCAACACAAAGACAAGTCACAGGTTGGGAGAAAATATTTGCAAAAATCACCTCAGAAAAAGGACTGTTATCCGAAATATACAAAGAACTCTTCATTTGAAAAAAATGAGCCTAAGATCTTATCAGACACTTCACCAAAAAGACATATGGATGGCCAATAAACATGGAAAAATGTTTTACATTGTAAGTCATCAAGGAAATGCAAATTAAAGCAGTGAGAAACCAAAAGGTGTGTAGATATACACAATGCACCTATTAGAGTGGCCCAAATCTGGAACACTGACAACACCAAATGCTGGTCAGGATGTGGAGGGATAGAAACCCTCACTCATTGCTAGTAGGAATGCAAAATGATACAGCCACTTTGGAAGACAGTTTGCTAGTGTCTTAACAAACTAAACCCACTCTTCCCATATGATCCAGGATCACACTGGTATTTACCTAAAGAAATTAAAAACTCACGTCACACAGAAATCTGCACACATATGTTTATAGCAGCTTTATTCATAATTGCCCAAACTTGGACGCAATCAAGATGTTCCTCAGTAGGTGAATGGATAAATAAATTGTGGTGTAATCAGACAATGAAATATTTTTCAGCACTAAAAAAATGAGCTATCAAGCTATGAAAAGGTATCAAATAATGTTAAATGCATATTATTAAATGAAGAAGCAAATATGAAAAGGTTCTATATTGTATGATTCCAATTACATTACATTATGGAAAAGACCAAACTCTTCTAAAACTAAAACTGGAGACGGTAAAAGATCAGTGATTGTCAGGATTGGGCAAGAAAGGATGAATAGGCAGAACACAGAAGATTTTTAAGATAGTGAAAATACTCTGTATGATATTATAATGGTATATACATGTCATTATACATACATCTAAACCCACAGAAGGTAAAACACCAAGACTGAACCATAATATAAAATATGAACTTTGGATGATTATGATGAGTTAATGCACCACTCTGGCGAAAGAGGCTGATAATGGGAGAGTCTATGTATATTTGAGAGCAGGGAGTACATGGGAAATCTCTGCCTTCCCTTAATTTTGCTGTGAACCTAAAACAACTCATAAAAAAAAACAAAGTTTTAAAATATAGAATAAAGTGGAAAATTTGATATTTTAATTATTTTTATGTTTTAAATTTATTTCCATTTTTGAGTATGTGATACTCTTATATGTTTCAAAAAATAAACTAAGCACAAAATTAAACATATATTTACCATACAACTCAAAAATTCCACTACTAGTAATCTATTCAAGAGAGATGAAAACATTTGTTTGCAAAGACAAACACAAGGTTTATCTGTGAATGCTTATAGCAGCATTATTCAAACTCACCAGAAGTGGAAATGACCCCAAAGTCAATCAGCTAGTGAATGGATAAGTAAATGGGGAATATCCATAGTAAAACACTTTCAGCATTAAAACAAAAAATACTGATGTACGCTACAATATGTATGTGCTTCAAAAGCATTATGCAGTGTGAAAGAAGCCAGACACAAAAGTCAACATATTTTATGATCCCTTTACATAAAATGTCCAGAAAAGACAAATATATAGAGATAGAAAGTTAATTAGTGGTTTCTGGGGCTCAGGTGAATAAGAGGAACAACTGCAAATTGATGTAAGAGGTTCTTTTTGGATAATGAAAATGTTCTAAAATTGGATTGTGGTGATGATGGTTCTACAACTTCATAAATTTACTCAGTCAATTGAATTATATACTTCAAGTTGGCAAATTGTACAGTATGTAAATTATTTAATATATCATAATAAAACTATTTAGAAAGACAGAATATGGAATTAGTTTTAAAGTTCTGAGAAATGAAAGGTGAAAAAACATAACATGCATAAAGAGAGATTATTACTTGAAAAATTACTTTAAGAAATAGAAAATTTAGTCTTTTTTAAGGAATTTTTAAAACCCTTGGGTTATATATTTAAGACTTACTATACACCAGCTATTGTTCTATTAATAAGTGTGTTATATCATTTTACCATATAAATGATCCTATGAGGTTGATATTATATCCCCTTTTTCAGATATCAAAACTGAGCTTAACTGGAAACAAAAGATGAGATGATAGTATAAAAAGACAGAATTATATTTTAAGTCTGATAGTGCTAAGGAAACAATTCAAGAAATTAATAATGCCATTATTGTTTGGTGTTCAAACAAATTAAAAAAGAATAAAGACTCAAAACTAGTTTAGTCTTGATCAAAATGGGATTGAAGAAATCACAATGCAGAGGAAAAAGAGAAAGAGATGAATGTGATCAAAAGTAGATATGGATGACATAAACTGAGAACCAAAAAAAGGATAATAGCATTCTGGGGACTTCAGGAGAGAATCAACATTAAAAAATTAAAGAGGGACTTCCCTGGTGGTCCAGTGGTTGAGAAGCAACGTTGCAATGCAGGGAACATGGGTCCAATCCCTGGTCAGGGAACTACGATCCCACATACCAGCAGACCCACTGAGCCCATGCACTGTGACTACCGAAGCCTATGCACCACAGCTAGAGAGTCCATTCTCCACAACGATCGATCCCACATGATACAGAAAAGATCCTGCGTGCCACAACCAAACCCAATGCAGCCAAATAAATACAAATTTTTTTAAATTAAATATATTAGTCAAATTTTAGTTGAAGAGCGTTCTAAATACAAATTCAACTACCATTAACAAGAATAAATACCATGTAACAACACACTAGCCACTGCACTGGACCCTTCACACACAGCAACTTGTTTGACCATTATACAACCCTAGAAAGCATAGACTATAATTATGTCCACTCTACAGAGTCCTTAGAGTAAAACGATACAGTCCAACATAAGTACAGGTCATAAACTTTTCTATAACAATAATACAACACTAAACAGTACAGGTAAAAGCCTACTAGTGATGCAAGATGGTGTTTACAGAATTTCCTTTATTATAGAAAACATAACCAAACATCTCTGGGTCTTTGAAAAATCATTAGACAAAAATCAAAAGGTAAGGAAATAGAGATTCTAAAGAATACAATAAAACTAATAAGGGTGCCCTGAGAGATACGGATATGAAAGTATTCTTGTGTGTAATTGTCTTGTAAATAGAATTCCATGGATTATTTTTCAAAATTGATCATATAGAAATTTTAAAACATTTCAAAATGTAGATTTTTGTCTTTTTAAAACAAAACTCAAGAAATAAAAATAGGAATTTACATTGGACTGAACAAAGATAGCAACATTTAGAAGTCACTCAAGTAATTCTTTGCTATAAGAATAAATCAAAGCATCTATTACATAGATTGTAGGAAATAATAAAAATAAGACTAGGACATATCAGAATCTACATGACACAGCTAAAAGCATAATCAGAGGAAAATTCATTGCCTTAAGCATGAAGGAATGAAAATAAATATTGATTATTTAATCCAAGGGTTCAGATTTTAAAAACAGCAAAATGGAGACAGAAGAAGGAATAAAGAAAAATCAGCAATTACACTTCAAGAAAATATTTTGAGAAATTTATCAGACAAGTACTCAAAGACTCGTGTTCAGTGCACAATTTCTGAACATTCAGACAACTTAAACTCTCAGTTATTGTTAAGATGACTGAATAGATCATGGAAACATCACATTTGCTTTACAGAGAGACACTAAAAATAACCATCATATTTATTGATTTAAAAGCCTACAGTATGTAAAGTTAAAAAGTAGAATGCAAAGCCGAGTGTATGGCAGGATCTCACCTGGGGACTGAGGAATACATTAGCAGTTAATACAACTTGTGTTTTTGCATGTTCAGGTATTTATTTAAAATAGGCAAGTTTTACTATTTCATATTTCTCCCAGTGTCCTCTTTAAAGAAGAACATTGTGTTCCATTACTTTATGAGAGTGTATCTCTTAAACACTGTAACATAGATAACTTCTATACCTATTAGAGCAAGCAATTACCAGATGTAATACTGCATTTATCTTTTCTCCAGGATCCCAAGGATTTATCTCTGCCTTCAAAGCAATTTTCTCTCAGAGGCCACTATTATTTCATACTAATGATTCAGAGCCCTCATGACCACATCAGAATACAATGGAAAAACTGAGGGACTAGGAAAAGTTAACCAACACAGAGCCAGTGATTGTTTCTAATTCTTTTTTCCTATTTAAAAACATCTCCTTTACCCAAATCTCTCTGTACGTTACTAGGGAAATTGTACTCACTGTAAAGTAATTTTCTGGGAATTAAATGTGACAAAGGTAAGCCCTCAGCACAGTGATTAGGTGGAATTTCCTATTTCTTCCCCCCAAATCCTTTCCTACTCTTAGCACATAATTAAAACTCCCCTAACCAACACATATTTACATAGATTCTACAATAGGCACTTAGAGATGAAAAGTCCCAGTGCAATAGCTGTAATGTACCTAACTTAGATCATGTATGTAACATCATGGCTACCGTCAGTATCAGCTGTCAGCTCTTCCCTTTGAGAGAAAAGTCACAGATGATGGAACGTCTATTAGCACTTTAACCATGAGAAATTTGGCCTCTGCAGGCAGTGGAGCATTTTGGCTTCAGAGAATCAAAATCCCACCAGAGGAAGCTAATTTCCTTTGTCTTAAACCCACCCTTATTCAACCAGTCTCCACACTGGTAAGAAAAAAAAAAAGTTATTTGCTTCATCCAAAGTAATTAAAAACAGCAAAACCCAAATTTAAACCTCAAAACTATGATCTTAGCTTCCTTGGATGTCAAAATATTCATTCTCTTTACTACTCACTTGGAGATGAATCACACAGTGCCTCTGTCATTTCCTGCTTTGATGTTATTTCACACTCCTTCTGTGATGTAACCTGGAAGGTCATATCTGTTCTCTCCAACAGAACCATGAACTTTCCCACATCATCTGAATTATGTATCCCTCATATAACAATTGCTTAAACATATTTATGACCAATAACAAATTCAATTCAGTACAATATGCATTTTTGAGCAGTTTGGAGCTGTCAAAGAACAATTTGGGACTTTGGTAAGAAGTGATTTTACTTGAAAGGATTGTGGCAAGACTGGGAAGAGGGGCCACTTGCAAATAGGGAAAGTAGGACTGCAGCAGTGAAGAGAGTGTCCCCCTGCCCCCAGGAGATCTGCAGGTGTGTCTAGGGTTAAACAAAAAGAAGTTATGAGTCTGGAAAGAAGCAAGCATGAATAAGAGAGATGGACAGATGGGCACCATTTGATAACAGCACCATCATCCTATTCCTGTGAAGAGCTGTTGAGGAGGGGTTGTAAGCCAACTTAGGCTGAGGGCCACCCAAGTTTAGCCTGCAAGAAAGACAGAATCTTCTTTTTTTTTTTTTTAATGCCTGTTGTCATTTTATTTTTTTTATTTATTTTATTTTATTTATTTATTTATTTTTATTAGTTGGAGGCTAATTACTTCACAACATTTCAGTGGGTTTTGTCATACATTGATATGAATCAGCCATAGATTTACACGTATTCCCCATCCCGATCCCCCCTCCCACCTCGCTCTCTACCCGATTCCTCTGGGTCTTCCCAGTGCACCAGGCCCGAGAACTTGTCTCATGCATCCAACCTGGGCTGGTGATCTGTTTCACCATAGATAGTATACATGCTGTTCTTTTGAAATATCCCACCCTCACATTCTCCCACAGAGTTCATAAGTCTGTTCTGTATTTCTGTGTCTCTTTTTCTGTTTTGCATATAGGGTTATCATTACCATCTTCCTAAATTCCATATATATGAGTTAGTATGCTGTAATGTTCTTAATCTTTCTGGCTTACTTCACTCTATATAAGGGGCTCCAGTTTCATCCATCTCATTAGGACTGTTTCAAATGAATTCTTTTTAACAGCTGAGTAATATTCCATGGTGTATATGTACCATAGCTTCCTTATCCCTTCATCTGCTGATGGGCATCTAGGTTGCTTCCATGTCCTGGCTATTATAAACAGTGCTGCGATGAACATTGGGGTGCACGTGTCTCTTTCAGATCTGGTTTCCTCAGTGTGTATGCCCAGAAGTGGGATTGCTGGGTCATATGGCAGTTCTATTTCCAGTTTTTTAAGAAATCTCCACACTGTTTTCCATAGTGGCTGTACTAGTTTGCATTCCCACCAGCAGTGTAAGAGGGTTCCCTTTACTCCACACCCTCTCCAGCATTTACTGCTTGTAGACTTTTGGATAGCAGCCATCCTGACTGGTGTGTAATGGTACCTCATTGTGGTTTTGATTTGCATTTCTCTAATAATGAGTGATGTTGAGCATCTTTTCATGTGTTTTTTAGCCATCTGTATGTCTTCTTTGGAGAAATGTCTGTTTAGTTCTTTGGCCCATTTTTTGATTGGGTCATTTATTTTTCTGGAATTGAGCTTCAGGAGTTGCTTGTATATTTTTGAGATTAATCCTTTGTCTGTTGCTTCATTTGCTATTATTTTCTCCCAATCTGAGGGCTGTCTTTTCACCTTACTTATAGTTTCCTTTGTAGTGCAAAAGCTTTTAAGTTTCATTAGGTCCCATTTGTTTAGTTTTGCTTTTATTTCCAATATTCTGGGAGGTGGGTCATAGAGGATCTTGCTGTGATTTATGTCGGAGAGTGTTTTGCCTATGTTCTCCTCTAGGAGTTTTATAGTTTCTGGTCTTACATTTAGATCTTTAATCCATTTTGAGTTTATTTTTGTGTATGGTGTTAGAAAGTGTTCTAGTTTCATTCTTTTACAAGTGGTTGACCAGTTTTCCCAGCACCACTTGTTAAAGAGGTTGTCTTTTTTCCATTGTATATCCTTGCCTCCTTTGTCGAAGATAAGGTGTCCATAGGTTTGTGGATTTATCTCTGGGCTTTCTATTCTGTTCCATTGATCTATATTTCTGTCTTTGTGCCAGTACCATACTGTCTTGATGACTGTGGCTTTGTAGTAGAGTCTGAAGTCAGGCAGGTTGATTCCTCCAGTTCCATTCTTCTTTCTCAAGATTACTTTGGCTATTCGAGGTTTTTTGTATTTCCATACAAATTGTGAAATTATTTGTTCTAGTTCTGTGAAAAATACCGTTGGTAGCTTGATAGGGATTGCATTGAATCTATAGATAGCTTTGGGTAGAATAGCCATTTTGACAATATTGATTCTTCCAATCCATGAACACGGTATGTTTCTCCATCTGTTTGTGTCCTCTTTGATTTCTTTCATCAGTGTGTTATAGTTTTCTATGTATAAGTCTTTTGTTTCTTTAGGTAGATATACTCCTAAGTATTTTATTCTTTTTGTTGCAATGGTGAATGGTATTGTTTCCTTAATTTCTCTTTCTGTTTTTTCATTGTTAGTATGTAGGAATGCAAGGGATTTCTGTGTGTTAATTTTATATCCTGCAACTTTACTATATTCATTGATTAGCTCTAGTAATGTTCTGGTAGAGTCTTTAGGGTTTTCTATGTAGAGGATCATGTCATCTGCAAACAGTGAGAGTTTCACTTCTTTTCCTATCTGGATTCCTTTTACTTCTTTTTCTGCTCTGATTGCTGTGGCCAAAACTTCCAACACTATGTTGAATAGTAGTGGTGAGAGTGGGCACCCTTGTCTTGTTCCTGATTTTAGGGGAACTGCTTTCAATTTTTCACCATTGAGGGTGATGCTTGCTGTGGGTTTGTCATATATAGCTTTTATTATGTTGAGGTATGTTCCTTCTATTCCTGCTTTTTGGAGAGTTTTAATCATAAATGAGTGTTGAATTTTGTCAAAGGCTTTCTCTGCATCTATTGAGATAATCATATGGTTTTTATCTTTCAATTTGTTAATGTGGTGTATTACATTGATTGATTTGCGGATATTAAAGAATCCTTGCATTCCTGGGATAAAGCCCACTTGGTCATGGTGTATGATTTTTTTAATATGTTGTTGGATTCTGTTTGCTAGAATTTTGTTAAGGATTTTTGCATCTATGTTCATCAGTGATATTGGCCTTTAGTTTTCTTTTTGTGTGGCATCTTTGTCCGGTTTTGGAATTAGGGTGATGGTGGCCTCATAGAATGAGTTTGGAAGCTTACCTTCATCTGCAATTTTCTGGAAGAGTTTGAGTAAGATAGGTGTTAGCTCTTCTCTAAATTTTTGGTAGAATTCAGCTGTGAAGCCATCTGGTCCTGGGCTTTTGTTTGCTGGAAGATTTTTGATTACAGTTTCGATTTCCTTGCTTGTGATGGGTCTGTTAAGATCTTCTATTTCTTCCTGGTTCAGTTTTGGAAAGTTATACTTTTCTAAGAATTTGTCCATTTCATCCAAGTTGTCCATTTTATTGGCATAGAGCTGCTGGTAGTAGTCTCTTATGATCCTTTGTATTTCAGTGTTGTCTGTTGTGATCTCTCCATTTTCATTTCTAATTTTGTTAATTTGGTTTTTCTCTCTTTGTTTCTTAATGAGTCTTGCTAATGGTTTGTCAATTTTGTTTATTTTTTCAAAAAACCAGCTTTTAGCTTTGTTGATTTTTGCTATGGTCTCTTTAGTTTCTTTTGCATTTATTTCTGCCCTGATTTTTAAGATTTCTTTCCTTCTGCTAACCCTGGAGTTCTTCATTTCTTCCTTCTCTAATTGCTTTAGGTGTAGAGTTAGGTTATTTATTTGGTTTTTTTCTTGTTTCTTGATGTAAGCCTGTAATGCTATGAACCTTCCCCTTAGCACTGCTTTTACAGTGTCCCATAGGTTTTGGGTTGTTGTGTTTTCATTTTCATTCATTTCTATACATATTTTGATTTCTTTTTTGATTTCTTCTATGATTTGTTGGTTATTCAGAAGTGTGTTATTTAGCCTCCATATGTTTGAATTTTTAACAATTTTTTTCCTGTAATTGAGATCTAATCTTACTGCACTGTGGTCAGAAAAGATGACTGGAATGATTTCAATTTTTTTGAATTTTCCAAGACCAGATTTATGGCCCAGGATGTGATCTATTCTGGAGAAGGTTCCGTGTGCACTTGAGAAAAAGGTGAAGTTGATTGTTTTGGGGTGAAATGTCCTATAGATATCAATTAGGTCTAGCTGGTCCATTGTGTCATTTAAGGTTTGTGTTTCCTTGTTAATTTTCTGTTTAGTTGATCTATCCATAGTTGTGAGTGGGGTATTAAAGTCTCCCACTATTATTGTGTTACTATTAATTTCCTCTTTCATACTCGTTAGTGTTTGCCATACATATTGCGGTGCTCCTATGTTGGGTGCATATATATTTATAATTGTTATATCTTCTTCTTGGATTGAT
Source organism: Dama dama (assembly GCF_033118175.1). NCBI lineage: Eukaryota > Metazoa > Chordata > Mammalia > Artiodactyla > Cervidae > Dama > Dama dama. The sequence goes on along the minus strand of NC_083698.1, from coordinate 59,467,931 downwards.
CCTTTGATCATTATGTAGTGTCCTTCTTTGTCTCTTTTCACAGCCTTTATTTGAAAGTCTATTTTATCTGAGTATTGCGACTCCTGCTTTCTTTTCGTCTCCGTTTGCATGAAATATTTTTTTCCAGCCCTTCACTTTTAGTCTGTATGTGTCTCTTGTTTTGAGGTGGGTCTCTTGTAGACAGCATATATAGGGGTCTTGTTTTTGTATCCATTCAGCCATTCTTTGTCTTTTGGTTGGTGCATTCAACCCATTTACATTTAGGGTAATTATTGATAGGTGTGGTCCCGTTGCCATTTACTTTGTTGTTTTGGGTTCACGTTTATACCTTTCTGCATTTCCTGTCTAGAGAAGATCCTTTAGCATTTGTTGAAGAGCTGGCTTGGTGGTGCTGAATTCTCTCAGCTTTTGCTTATCTGTAAAGCTTTTGAATTCTCCTTCATATCTGAATGAGATCCTTGCTGGATACAATAATCTAGGTTGTAGGTTATTCTCTTTCATTACTTTCAGTATGTCCTGCCATTCCCTTCTGGCCTGGAGGGTTTCTATTGATAGATCAGCTGTTATCCTTATGGGAATCCCTTTGTGTGTTATTTGTTGTTTCTCCCTTGCTGCTTTTAATATTTGTTCTTTGTGTTTGATCTTTGTTAATTTGATTAATATGTGTCTTGGGGTGTTTCGCCTTGGGTTTATCCTGTTTGGGACTCTCTGGGTTTCTTGGACTTGGGTGGCTATTTCCTTCCCCATTTTAGGGAAGTTTTCAGCTATTATCTCCTCGAGTATTTTCTCATGGCCTTTCTTTTTGTCTTCTTCTTCTGGAATTCCTATGATTCGAATGTTGGGGCATTTCACATTGTCCCAGAGGTCCCTGAGGTTGTCCTCATTTTTTTTGATCCTTTTTTCTTTTTTCCTCTCTGCTTCATTTATTTCCACCATTTTATCTTCTACCTCACTTATCCTATCTTCTGCCTCCGTTATTCTACTCTTGGTTCCCTCCAAAGTGTTTTTGATCTCATTCATTGCATTATTCATTTCTAATTGACTCTTTTTTATTTCTTCTAGGTCTTTATTAAACATTTCTTGTATCTTTTCAATCTTTGTTTCCAGGCTATTTATCTGTAACTCCATTTTGTTTTCAAGATTTTGGATCATTTTTATTATCATTATTCTAAATTCTTTTTCAGGTAGATTCCCTATCTCCTCCTCTTTTGTTTGACTTGGTGGGCATTTTTCATGTTCCTTTACCTGTTGGGTATTTCTTTGCCTTTTCATCTTGTTTAGATTGCTATGTCTGGAGTGGGCTTTCTGTATTCTGGAGGTCTGTGGTTCCTTTTTATTGTGGAGGATTAACCCAGTGGGTGGGGTTAGACGATTGGCTTGTCAAGGTTTCCTGGTTAGGGAAGCTTGCGTCAGTGTTCTGGTGCGTGGAACTTGATTTCTTCTCTTTGGAGAGCAATGGAGTGCCCAGTAATGAGTTTTGAGATGGGTCTATGTGTTAGGTGTGACCTTGGGCAGCCTGTATGTTGACGTTCAGGGCTATGTTCCTGCGTTGCTGGAGAATTTGCGTGGTATGTCTTGCTCTAAAACTTATTGGCTCTTAGGTGGTGGTTGGTTTCAGTGTAGGTATGGAGGCTTTTGGACGGTCACTTATTACTTAAAGTTCCATGTAGTCAGGAGTTTTCTGGTGTTCTCAGGTTTTGGGCTTAAGTCTCCTGCCTCTGGATTTCAGTTTTATTCTTCCTGTAGTCTCAGGACTTCTCCAACTATACAGCACTGATAAGAAAACTTCTAGGTTAATGGCTAAAAGATTCTCCCCCATTAGGGACACCCAGGGAGGTTCACAGAGTTACATGAAGAAGAGGAGAGGGAGGAGGGAGATAGAGATGAGCAGGAGGAGAAAAAGGGGGACTCAAGAGGAGAGAGACAGAGCTACGCAGCTGTCTGTTCCCAGAGTGTTCTCCATAGCCCAGTCACCTACAAAGATTCACAGAATTGGATTGGGAAGAGAAGGGGAAAGGAGGAAATAGAGGTGTTCTGAGGTAGAAAACAGAGAGTCAAGATTGGGAGAGAATAATCTTCGGTTTAAAAATAGGGCTTCTCTTCTTTTTTTTTTTTTGTAAGGTTATAGTGTATTGAAAATGAAAATTAAGGAGTAGTAGAGGAGTACTAGAGGACTTTAAAAGAAATAAGAGAAAAAGAAAAATAGAAAATAGAAGAGAAAAAGGAAAGGAAAAAAAGAAGAAAAAAGAAAAAAAATAAAGAAAAAGAAGGGAAAAAAAAGAGAAAAAAAAAAGAAAGAAAAAAAAATTTTTTTCCCGCTAATTAAAAAAATTGTAAAAATCTATGGGAATGAAAGTTAAGGAGTAATGGGGGAGTAATAGGGGATTTTAAAGGAAAATAAAAGAGAAAAAAGAAAAAAAAGAAAAAAAAGAGAAAAAAGTAAAATTATATCTAGGAGTTTCTCTGGAGCTGTTGCGGTCAGTGTGGGTTCGGCTCAGTTTCAGATAGCTCCTCGTTCCAGCTTACACTTCTTGATATCTACAGGCCCCTTCCGGTGTAGTCGGTGTTTTCTAGAGGGATTTTAATCTGTTGCACCAGTCCCTTCTGAAGCGGTTCCCTTTGTTTATTTGGCTTCTGTTTGCCGGTCTCTTCAGAACCTCATTTCCGCCCTGACACAGGCGGGCGGAGGTGGACTCTTATTCAGGTAGCTAGTTCGTCGCTCTGCGGGGAGGGGCTGTCACTGTGGGGACAGGCTTGCGCCGTGGGGACGGGCTGGCGCTGCCGGGAGGGGCCGACGCTGCTTTCTCCGTCTGAGCTGCTCAGGCTCCCGGCTGTTCTATATGGAGCGCGCCCCGCGCTGCGCGAGGTTCCAGCCCTCGGGTGTTCCACAAAAGCGCAGAACGAAAAGCTGCGCCTGCTCTCTGTGCCTTCCCGGTCAGAGCGGTCCAGGCAGCCAGGGGCTTGGTGGGCGCACTCTCCCCAGGTGTGGCGCGCCCACTCCCTTCCGCGGACCCAGTCTCAGTTTCCGCTGGCGCCAGTCGGGTGCGCGCGCCTTCTGCCCTCCGCGTCCCCAGCCCCAGTCCCCGCCCGCGCCGGTCGGGTGCCTGCGCCCTGTGTCTCGCCGCGACCTTCCCCTCCCCCCTGCCTCCTGCCTCCAGCGGGGCTGGGCCGGTCCGCAGCCTGCGAGCTCTTCTCTGGACTTTCTCGGTCTCTTTGTTCTGCGAACGGCCGGCAGTGTGTTCGGGCCGGTTAATTTACTCTCCCTCTTTTGGTCTCCCACAGTTCAAGTTGGCAACTCACAGAAGCTCCCTCCAATTGTCCTCAGGGCAGTCAGGCCCGGACCCTACCCCAAGCAATGCTGCCTAAGACTCCCTTCCCTGGACGGATCTCCGTCCTTAGCTCTTTTGTCTCACTTTTTATCTTTTATATTTTGTCCTACCTCCTTTCGAAGACAATGGGCTGCTTTTCTGGGCGCCTGATGACCTCAGCTAGCGATCAGAAGTTGTTTTGCGAAGTTTGCTCTGCGTTCAGTTATTCTTTTGATGAATTTGTAGGAGAGAAAGTGGTCTCCCCGTCCTACTCCTCCGCCATCTTGGCTCCTCCCCCCAAAGACAGAATCTTAACAAAGTTTGTTTTCACCAGCGTTTTGTTCCACTTGACCAGTGGGGACTAAACAGCTTAGCCAACCATTTAGGAGACAAACAAAGAGAATTGGAGAGGCTGTGTCTAGCCTTGTTGTAGAAGTCAAGGAGGCATCTGTGAATATAATCTCAGTCACATGGGGAATGATGGTTACTTGCAGTAAGCCATTTCTGGACCATGGTGAAGTGAAGATCACAGGGCTCAGGTCAAGTTCAGTGTTGTCAGAAGACACAAAAAGAAAAGGGGCAGCTCCTGCCCTTTAGGAACTTGAACACTAAATGGAGAGCCCAAAAAAACTTACACATGTAAAAAATAATGGTCATAATTAAGAAGGTGAAGGAACAATGGAAGACAATTAACATTAAGGGATAAGCATTTTCTCATTTAATTCTCCAGCACTCCCATGATGCGGGTGCTATTGTCATCCCAGGTAACAGACAAGGGAAGAGAGCCTTATGGGTGTCCATGGACACACAGAAAGAAACCAGGAGCGCCAGCTTAGGATCCAGATGGTGCTGACAACCCAGGTCACAGTTAATACATGAAAATGCCAAAATCTCAAATAACAAATGAGTTCTGGGAATTTCAGGAGATAGGCCAGAGGCCCAGAATTCACCCTCTCATTTACATAAGACTAATGAGAAACCTGGGGCTTTCAGACTGCATTGAGGCAGAATGGCAATTCCTATTGAGTTGGACCCTAATAATCATTAAAAATGCATGTATACGAAACAAGTTTAAATATTTTGCCCATAATTTTTATTACAAAGCCTATGAACTCTTTCCATCTAGCATTTCAGGAAAATAATGTATGTGTTCAAGGATAAATACTGTAGCCAAGGCTCCCATAAATAAATGTATGAAGCAGGAAGCTGGGAGGGATTCGTGGAACGCTGAGCATCTCTCTTCCAAACCTCTTCATTATTTTGTTTGCTGAAGTTGAAATTCTTGTCCCGGGGTAGAGCTTTTCATCCTGAGAAGGTTAAGACTTAAATGCTGCTCCAAGGGGTATGTGTCTGATATTAGACTGATTTTGAGCAAAGGGGATTATAGTAGAGATGAAGAAGGGAGCCAGTAACCTGGAAAAGGTAATCTTCATCTAGAAGGGGAAGAGGCTGAGAGTAGGGAGTAAAGAAAATAGAAAGGCCTCAGGAAAAAAAAGAAAGAAAATCTTGTCTCTTCATAATGATCAAAACATGTCGATACTATTTCAAAATAAAACTCATGTATTCCTTTTCTTCAGCTCTTGTAAAATCCCATTACTTTTAGCTCAAGGGCATCTACCTGTCAAGCCTAAAGAGGCTGAGTGACACCAGTCACTGCTTTGGAAGAAAAGGGTTACTGCAGAGAAAGTCATTTGTGAGCCAGCGGCAGAGGACTTCATGGGAACCAAGTCAGTGCCTAGCTGTCCTTTTACTGACATCTAGTAATATAGCTCATAGTCAACAGTGGTGGACATGTCCCCATAGACTATCCATTCAGTGCCATGCTTATTGGTGCCCTGGGATTTGGGGAAATTCTCTGGTAACTCAGATGGTAAAGAATCCACCTGCAATGCAGGAGACCTGGGTTCGATCCCTGGGTTGGGAAGATCCTCTGGAGAAGTGAACAGAATACACACTCCAGTATTCTTGCCTGGAGAATCCTGTGGACAGCAGAGCCTGGCAGGTTACAGTCCATGGGGTCACAAAGAGTCAGACCCGACTAAACCACTTTCAATGACCATGCCAAATTTCACACCACTCTGGCAATGGGAGACCAGCTGGGAGCAGAATCAGCCTGATTTCATGTGGTCCCTGACATTGGTTACCAAGGTCATTTGTTTCAGCTGATATTTTTAGGTTCTCCATCAGGGCAGGAACACTGCCCATATCTCAAGGGCTACCAGAGATTGAAGAGTAACCAAGACAGTGAGGGACAAGGGGCAGTCTCACTGCCTGCCTGGGCCACATAAAGTGCCTTCCTCCAAACTAAACGTTTGACTGATAAATTGGGGAGGGGTAGGGAAGTCTGATGGAGAAGGAAATGGCACCCCACTCCAGTATGCTTGCCTGGAAAATCCCAAGGACGGAGGAGCCTGGTAGGCTGCAGTCCATGGGGTCACTAAGAGTCAGACACGACTGAGTGACTTCACTTTCACTTTTCACTTTCAAACATTGGAGAAGGAAATGGCAACCCACTCCAGTGTTCTTGCCTGGCGAATCCCAGGGACGGGGGAGCCTGGTGGGCTGCCATCTATGGGGTCGCACAGAGTTGGACACTAGTGAAGCGACTTAGGAGCAGCAGCAGCAGCAGCAGGGAAGTCTGAGGAGAGGATAACAGGGCATGTATCCGGGACAAAAGTGGACAAAAAATAAAAGATGAAATTCCCCAGCTCCCCAGACGCCACCTTTTCCCCACAGCCCCACAGCCTAAATGTGCCCCAAGGCAGGAAGGGTAAAAAGTGTGCCCCAGAAGCACCTGGTAATGCAGTTCCATAGTGATTTGTGCACATTTCTCCCTGTCTCCAACCAAGCCTTGGTGGCGTCTTATTGAGATGCCCTAGTCCAGGATCTGTTACATTCTTAGGTATAAGAACTAACCTGAGAGACTCACTACCCTGAGATCAGAAAGGCAGAATGAATTACTGAACTACACCAAAAACAGAGAAAATCTAAGGGACACAACTGAGAGTGTTACAGACCATACTCCCCTCCTTACCTGAAACATCTTCTTTCAGGTTCTTGCTATTATTGTTCACTTGCCAAGTCATGTCCAACTCTCTGCAACCCCATGGACTACAGCACACCAGGCTTTCCTATCCCTCACCATATCCCAGAGTTTGCCCAAGTTCATGTCCATTGACTTGATGATGCCATCCAACCATCTCATCCTTTGTCACCCTCTTCTTCTGCCTTCAATCTTTTCCAACATCAGGGTCTTTTCCAATGAGTTGGCTCTTTGCATCAGGAACATATCTCCTTCAGGCTCTAGTTGGATATTTTTTAAGAAAGGTAATACTTAGTTCTAGAAATGTGGCACAAATTATTTATCTGAGGGTCTCCAAAATGGAAGTTAACCATGACTTCTGGTTTTGAGAAAGTGTAAAATCTGGTGGTCCAAAGATAAAGAAAAATCCCCTCCCTCTCTGTATTCCTCTGAGATGACAGGTGTTCAGTGGCTCAAGCTGCGTCTTGAGAAAGCAGAGCCCGGAAATGAGATCAGGCTCACCATGGGTCCTATGAGCCCCAGGAATAGCCCGCAGGGCTGAAGACCAGACAAGACGAGATAACCAGGACAGTGGCCCCAGAACGAACTCTGTGGGCAGGCAGCAAAAATCACAGAAATGCGAGCCAGGTAGCTTGCTGTCCTCCTAGGACAGGGTTTCACATTCCTGGAAGCACATTAGAATCACCTGGGGAGACTGTAAATATCCTAATGCCCAGGTGACACCCTAGAAAAATCTAATCAGAAACTTTGGGGAGGCTACCCAAGCATTAAGAGTTTCTAAAGCACTCCCGGTTATTCCAATGTGCAGCCAGGACTGAGAATTCTGCCCTGAGAAGCAGTGAGCATGTAAAATACAGGGGCTCCCAGTTTCTACAGGGAACATAGAGTTTTGAGGCTTACTTCATTGCAACCTGTCAGCACACCATTAACTGCGTCTTGTGTTACGGAGGTGGCATGATGGGGAAGGGTGGGCTGTCTCTAGTGATACATTTAGTAGAGACTAGTGCTCTCAAACGGAGAAGGCAATGGCACCGCACTCCAGTACTCTTGCCTGGAAAATCCCATGAACAGAGGAGTCTGGTAGGCTGCAGTCCATGGGGTCACTAAGAGTGGGACACGACTGAGCGACTTCACTTTCACTTTTCACTTTCATGCATTGGAGAAAGAAATGGCAACCCACTCCATTGTTCTTACCTGGAGAATCCCAGGAACAGAGGAGCCTGGTGGGCTGACGTCTATGGGGTCGCACAGAATCGGACACGACTGAAGCGACTTAGCAGCAGCAGTGCTCTCAAAACAGAGTTCCTGTGAACATACCTGTCACACTCTGCCATGAACCAGCCCTAAGAACTACTGAATATTCAAGGCAAAGATTCTCTACTGCACCATCACAATATACTGGGTTTGTGGGTATTGTTATTAGTGAATTCTTAACAATAAAGTCAAAGTACTGACATTTCCCAATGATTTACATTTTTTTTGTTAAATTGGAAAAGTTTCAAGATTATCCTTGTAACAGTACCACACTCACATGGAACCACTTGCATTCTGATGGGTTCATTCATTCAACAAATAACTATTAATGCCTATCATATGTGTGCCAAGCACTGCACTAGACCCTAAAGACACAGCAGTCAATACAATAGTCATGGTACCCTCCCTTGTGGGGTTTATCATCTATCAGAGAACAGAGATATTTAAACAAAATATTACATTATAAGAATATATCTCACTTTGTTTACCCATTCTTTTATTGATGGACACCTGGAATCTTTGTGGGTTTTGGCTATTATTATGTGGGTAGTTTCCAATTAGGGGCAATTTCAAACAGAGTTGTCCTATTCATCTTTACTTGTTTTGATTAAGTATTCATTTGTGTCAGGTATTTTCCTAAGCGAGGAAACTATTGGGTCAGAGAATATGTCGGACTTTAGATAACACTGCCAAGGATTTATTGAAAATGTTTGTTTCAACTTAAATCACTGCAGTAGTGTATGATGGTTCTTCATCCTGCATATCCTTACAAACACATGGTTCCCATCTTTATCATTTAAGCCTTTCTGGCAGGTATCACATGGTTTTACTCTAAGTTCTATAATTCATCAATTCTCTTCTTATTTTTGTGAAATCTGTAGGAATGAATGGAGAAGGAAATGGCAACCCATTCCAGTATTCTTGCCTGGAGAATCCTGTGGACAGAGGAGCCTGGTGAGCTGCCGTCTATGGGGTCGCACAGAGTCGGACACGACTGAAGCGACGCAGCAGCAGTAGTAGGAATGCATTCAGGTGAAGAGCCAGAGGCCATGTCTAACACTGGGGTTTCTCCAAAGAAAACAGAACCAGTGAGAGATATATTGAGGGAGAAACTGATTTACTCTAGGGAATTGGCTCCTATGATCATAAAGGCCTTGTAGTCCTACAACCAGTAGTCAGCTAGCCAGGGGAGCTAATGTGTGTTTTCAGTCTAAAAGCTTGCAGCCTTGAAACCCAAGAACTAAGGCTTCTGTTCAAATCTAAAGGCTTGAAAGAAACCAACGCCCCAGTACCATACTGTCTTGATGACTGTGGCTTTGTAGTAGAGTCTGAAGTCAGGCAGGTTGATTCCTCCAGTTCCATTCTTCTTTCTCAAGATTACTTTGGCTATTCGAGGTTTTTTATATTTCAATACAAATTGTGAAATTCTTTGGTCTAGTTCTGTGAAAAATACCGTTGGTAGCTTGATAGGGATTGCATTGAATCTATAGACTGCTTTGGGTAGAATAGCCATTTTGACAATATTAATTCTTCCAATCCATGAACACGGTATGTTTCTCCATCTGTTTGTGTCCTCTTTGATTTCTTTCATCAGTGTTTTATAGTTTTCTATGTATAGGTCCTTTGTTTCTTTAGGTAGATATACTCCTAAGTATTTTATTCTTTTTGTTGCAATGGTGAATGGTATTGTTTCCTTAATTTCTCTTTCTGTTTTTTCATTGTTAGTATATAGGAATGCAAGGGATTTCTGTGTGTTAATTTTATATCCTGCAACTTTACTATATTCATTGATTAGCTCTAGTAATTTTCTGGTAGAATCTTTAGGGTTTTCTATGTAGAGGATCATGTCATCTGCAAACAGTGAGAGTTTTACTTCTTCTTTTCCTATCTGGATTCCTTTTACTTCTTTTTCTGCTCTGATTGCTGTGGCCAGCACTTCCAACACTATGTTGAATAGTAGTGGTGAGAGTGGGCACCCTTGTCTTGTTCCTGATTTCAGGGGAAATGCCTTCAATTTTTCACCATTGAGGGTGATGCTTGCTGTGGGTTTGTCATATATAGCTTTTATTATGTTGAGGTATGTTCCTTCTATTCCTGCTTTTTGGAGAGTTTTAATCATAAATGAGTGTAAGATGCTCAACATCACTCATTATTAGAGAAATGCAAATCAAAACCACAATGAGGTACCATTACACGCCAGTCAGGATGGCTGCTATCCAAAAGTCTACAAGCAATAAATGCTGGAGAGGGTGTGGAGAAAAGGGAACCCTCTTACACTGTTGGTGGGAATGCAAACTAGTACAGCCGCTATGGAAAACAGTGTGGAGATTTCTTAAAAAACTGGAAATAGAACTGCCATATGACCCAGCAATCCCACTTCTGGGCATACACACTGAGGAAACCAGATCTGAAAGAGACACGTGCACCCCAATGTTCATCGCAGCACTGTTTATAATAGCCAGGACATGGAAGCAACCTAGATGCCCATCAGCAGATGAATGGATAAGGAAGCTGTGGTACATATACACCATGGAATATTACTCAGCCATTAAAAAGAATTCATTTGAACCAGTCCTAATGAGATGGATGAAGCTGGAGCCCATTATACAGAGTGAAGTAAGCCAGAAAGATAAAGAACATTACAGCATACTAACACATGTATATGGAATTTAGAAAGGTGATAACGATAACCCTATATGCAGAACAGAAAAAGAGACACAGAAACACAGAACAGACTTTTGAACTTTGTGGGAGAATGTGAGGGTGGGATATTTGAAAAGAACAGCATGTATACTATCTATGGTGAAACAGATCACCAGCCCAGGTGGGATGCACGAGACAAGTGCTCGGGCCTGGTGCACTGGGAAGACCCAGAGGAATCGGGTGGAGAGGGAGGTGGGAGGGGGGATCGGGATTGGGAATACATGTAAATCCATGGCTGATTCATATCAATGTATGACAAAACCCACTGGGAAAAAAAAATAATAATAAAAAAAAAAAAAAAAGAAAGAAACCAACGCCCCGGTTCAAAGCAGTTTGGTGGGAGGAGTTCCCTCTTGTTCGAGGCAGGATCAGCATTGTTGTTCTATTCAGGTTTTCAATAGATTTAATGAAAGCCACCAACATCAGGTAGGGCATCTGCTTTACTCAGTCTAATGATTCAAAAAGTTAATGTTATCACCAAACATCCTCACAGACACACTGAGAATGTTTCACCAAATATCTGGGCACCAACCTCTCTATTGACATATAAAATTAACCATCACACCATGCTAGTTTGCCATCTTATCTGCAACCATTCCTTTCAAATGTTGTGTAGTATTCTACTGTAAAATACATACATATGTATGTATATGTATATTATATATATGTACACACATATAATGTCATGGTGGTGGTGGTTTAGTCACTAAGTTGTGTCTGACTCTTGCAACCCCATGGATTGCACTCTGCCAGGCTCCTCTGTCCATGGAATTTCTCATGCAAGAATATTGGAGTAGTTTGCCATTTCCTTCTCCAGGGAATCTTCTCAACCCAGGGGTTGAACCCATGTGTCGAACCCATGTCTCCTGCATTGCAGGTGGATTCTTTACTGCTGAGCCATCAGGGAAGTTCATATGTAGTCATAATTCATATAAACTTTAAAATATATTATTTTGTTTAGCTTTACATCTTTATATTTCATCTATAATTTTATATTTGCTATAGATTATTCATTCTTATTGATATAAAGTATTTCATTATATGATTACATAGAAATCTATTTATCCAATCTACTGTTGATAGGCATGTGGGTAATTTCTGGTTTGGAGCTTCTCATGGATTTTGTCACCATAAATATTTAGGTTACTTCTAATTTGTTTCTAAGAAATATTGCATAGGCATCTCTTGCATGTTTCCTTGTACACATACATAAACATTCTCTCGGGTAGCCATAGGTCAAAAACTAATCCAGCTGGACCGTGAGTGGAGAGAAAACAGCACAAACAGAAGTTTTCTCTCCACCTGTTCATGGCATCTACCATTTTCTCTCTATCCTCACCACACCATGACTTAACTGGCTTCTGTTCTTTCCTAGAAGTTTCTCACAGATATTGCTTTATAAATTCTTATTGAAGTAAAACAGACCTACGAAAAGATGCAAGCATTTTATGTGTGTAGTGTAGTGGATTTCCCTAAATTAAATACATGCAAGTATCCCAGATAAAGAGATGGAAAATTATAGACTGCATAATCTTAGCTTTACTGGATACTGCCAAATTGCTCTTCAAGGTAAGCATGTCAGCTAGTTCTCACACCATTTCTTCTCATCTTTGTTAATATTTGCGGTAGCCAGACCCTAGTTTTGCTATGCCAACAAATAAAAATTCTGCCTTGTTTTAAGTTGCTTTTGTTTCACCAATGGTTGAGCACTTTGTTCATGTTTATGTGCCAGTTAGAACACTCTTTGCTCATTTTACTGTTTGGTTGTCATCTTATTTTGACTTTTTCCCGAAAAGTCCACAGCTCACCCTGGGGCTTCCTTCGTGGCTCAACTGGTATTTTCTGATAGCTCCCTTCTATTTGCTGCCTCTTCAGCATAGACAATATCTTCTCAGCTCTAGCATACTGCACTCGTCTCAGGCTGGATGGATTATGCTACAACTTTCCCAGGAAATATCATGGGGGCTATAGTCTTTTATGATATTACTACCTCTTATACTAGGTGTCGTTAACAAGTGACTGTGCAAGTTTGGCTCACAGAGCATCTTCAGTGTAAGTTATCAGGTATCACGCCTGGTTGCAATACAAGCAGCTTGGTACTTTTGTTTTTTACCTGGCCTGCTCTCCTTACTCCTTTAGCTTCATATCGCAATAGGCTCCTGAGATTTGATGCAAATTATAGTATGTTACAGTAAAAGCACCACTGTCTAGGAATTTCTGAGGAACTGAGTTATCATCTCATTTCCATCACCAGCTGTGGGATCTTGGGCAAGTCGTTTCACCACTGAGCTGCAGCCTCTTCTAGTGTAAAATGAGAATATAAAGATACATCCCCTGCCTACCTCTCAGAGTTTTTTGGACATCAAATAAAAGAACATCAAGGTGATAAGAGTATCTTCCAGACACCAGTCCCAGTCACAATATGAGAGATGGTGGTTGACTGACAAGCACAGACCCCAGGCTTTTCTGAAGCACTGCCCTCTGAAAACCTAGAGTAGAATCAGGGGTGTGCGACACAAATGTGCTCTTTGCTCGCATTTACTGAAATAACGTGCAGGCTACTAAGTAAATGCTTGAGTGAAGATTGTAAGTCAGAAGGTACCCTCAGTTGAAAAAAAATACATCATTATGATTTGATTTCAGAAAGGCAAATGTGAGCTGAATTAATCGAGTGGCTGTGGAATCCAAATTCCTGTCTTGTTGAAGCTGGAGCAGATGTGGGGGGCAGGGGGGTCTGTTCCAGAAGTGAGGAAAAGTGAAACTGAGCAGTAAGGACTGCCTGGGGAGCCATGTGGATTGCTGTGAGGGGCTCCTGCCAGCTCTTCGGAGCAAGCACCCCCTCACCTGCCCCCCTGGGCAGGGACATGGGGTGTTGAGGCTGCGCCGGCTACTGGTTCATAACTGCCGAAGAGCAAGCAGCACGTGGCTTGAGCAGGCAGGCAGAGCTCTTCAGTGAGGTGGGTTCCGGGAGGGCTCTGAGCCTGTGCTCAGCTGAGCTCCAGAAGCTCAGGGAGGCAGAGGAGGGCAGAGCCACAGCTGCTGCCTGGCTCTCAAGAAGAGGGCTAGACTCTCTCCATCAGCTGCAGGCTCAAGGACGGCGGGACTCCACTCCACCTAAGCCATGTCAGCCAACCTCACAGAGGGCAGCGCCAAGTCCAATGGGACTGGGCAGGCACTGAATTCTCCTGTCCTTTGTACTGAAACAGTGACTTTCACTGCAGAGGTGGAAGGAGAGGAATGGGGCTCCTTCTACTACTCCTTCAAGGTAAGTTTCCTGCCTTCCACTCTGAACACTGATTTTAAATAATAAGACAAAGTAGAATTCTAAGTTAAAAGATCACAGCCAATATTATGAATGAGTGTAGCTTATTTTCTTTACTAAAAAGAGTTTTAAAATAAACCTGATGAGCTATAAAAGTAAGTTTTTCATATTGTGCTAGGATCTATATTGTCATTTCTTAAGAATATGTGTTTTGTTTTTCCTGCTGCTGCTACAAATGTAAGAGTCATAAGTAACATTTGTAAGTGGATGACTTTTTAATTTTCCCTCTTTCCTTAGGTGAAAGTACTTTTAGTTAATCCTATAGTAGTGCTTGAAATGTCTGTTCCTCTAAGGGCTATTGTTGTGAGTTTTTTGTTAGGAGCATCAGAGGTTTGTAAAGCCCGCATTACCCAGGACAGTACCTGTTGCAATGAGAGACATAGAGCTGAGTAAGGAAAGAAGGACCACACTTTCTGTGTTGATCCTTTGCAGTGAACATCAGAGAGAAATAAGGTCTTTAACTGTAGTTGGTGATGTTACTGTTCGCAACAAGTTCCCTCCTAAAAGAAATGAGGAAATCAGAGTTTAGTGAGTTTCACTTTCAAAGTATCCAAGGAAGAGGAAGTATTGAGGAAGAGGCCATTATTAGGCTGATACTGTTTCCTCTTCCACAAGATTGTGGTCAAGAATAAACCGGGCATCCAGAAAATAGTTTCCTGCTTCTTGCATGGAAATGCAGTGATGTCAGATTATTTCACAGGTTGCCTGATGGTGCATTCAGCTGTTACACTAATTCCCAAGACTCAAACTGGTCTTTCATACTTCAAGAAAAATTCTAGCAGTTTTTTTTTTTTTTTTAATCCTCTGGGTGTTCTTGAAATGATTTGGTTTTTACTGACAAGGTAGAATTTGCTGTAATATTCACCTTGGAGCTTTGCTTCTTTGCCAACACTCAGAATAAAACTTTTAGCAGGGAGCTGCCCTGGAAGCCAGCCTCACTGGTGTTTGAGAGCCCTAGAGAAAATGCAGGAAAGCAGAGTGGAACAAGTCACTTAGGCGGATTGCATGGGACCCATCCCTAGGTACCACTTCTTAATACATGCATGCACACACACAGCCCAGCTGCCCAGCTCTACAACAGAAAATAGAAATTGAAATTGGAGTGGGGTGCCATTTACCATTGACTGAATAATCCCCTCTTTGAAATCAGCCTTCAGATCCAGAGATTCTATCTTGGAGACACAGGCTTTCTGCACCCAGGAAGCATACTGCTCCTCTCAGAGATGCTGCCTCTGCAGCCTCTTTGATATTTATAGAACATGACAGCAAACAGAATAAAGAGAGACTGGCCACTGCAGAAAGGATAATAATCAGCAATAAGACAGTTGTTCTGAGAGTCAGGCAATAATCGGCTGAAATCTCATTTGCCATTTTTTTTTTTTTTTTTTTTTGGAATTCAGCTCCAAAGGGGAAGTTTTGAGTGTTTGAACAAACGAACCCCTACTCACTCTCTTCTAGTGTTTGAACTCTGTCCTAGCAACATCATCTCTAGGCACTACAGAAAATCACATCATTTTCATCTCATTTCTATTAATAAGTTTGCCCTCCAGCAATTGGACCACGAGACAAGAAGAGAAACAGAAAGAAAGAAAATATGTCTGATCAGGAACTTAGAATGTTCTGTTTCATTTTTTGAAATATATAATCATTCATTAAAGCAGTGATTTTCAGTTACACAATAGTCAGTAGTAGTGTTGGTGAGAACTAGCTTAAGTGTCTTAAGCTGGTGTGTAACTTTTTCCACCATCCCCTTTGAGCACAATCAGTTTTGATACAAACTCTTATTCCTTGTGATCCTTTTATCCCACATGTGTCTCAAGAAGAAAGTCAGAACTGTGTTTGTGAATTGTCTCCTAACTGTGTCCTTTTAATCTCCATCGCCTTTTCCAAAAGCGGTAGAAATGTTATCAAAAACAAAGTGGTAACATCAGTAAAAGTAGAAGAAGTAATAGCAGAAGCAAAAGTCTGACATTTCACTGGCTGTGGGCTTTCTTAGTGACATGAATTTTTCTGAATGACTTTTGTGAAGTGTCTCATTTAATCCTCAACCCATGGTGTATCTTTCATTTCGAATTGCCTTTCATCTTCATCTGAGTTTATCTAAATTCAACCCGGTCTTTAAGGCTTCCTCCCTGAAGCCCCCCAGACCCACCCCTCCTCCGACTTCTAGTAGTGTCTGGAGTATACCCCCTCTCTTTGCCACTTAATCCAACTCTGTGCTCATGCTATTTCAATAATGTGTCAGGGCAATGTGCAACAGTCATTAAACTCCTCAAGTGAAAGTAATGCCTAATGTTTGTTTCATGTTTTCTCCAAAAACCAGCACCGTGCGTGTCCTACTCAATAAACATTTACTGCATAAATGAACTGTGGCTCTGTGTTCTGTTTCTGTCTGCCATCTACATGTTGCCAGACTGGGCAACAGAAAGTTTGCTTTCTCAGTGACAGAGGTGAGGGTCTTATTCACTGCTACTCCACAGGTCAGCCCCTGCCCTGCCAGGTCTTTATCAAAGGTATTCACCAAGGTCCTTCCCTGTAGGCACATTTAGCACATCCTTATTCCATCTCTCAGAGAAGACAATGGCACCCCACTCCAGTACTCTTGCCTGGAAAATCCCATGGATGGAGGAGCCTGGTAGGCTGCAGTCCATGGGGTCACGAAGAGTCAGACACGACTGAGCGACTTCACTTTCACTTTTCACTTTCATGTATTGGAGAAGGAAATGGCAACCCACTCCAGTGTTCTTGCCTGGAGAATCCCAGGGATGGCGGAGCCTGGTGGGCAGCCATCTGTGGGGTCACACAGAGTCGGATACAACTGAAGCGACTTAGCAGCAGCAGCAGCAGTATTCCATTTCTAAGCCAATGTGATGAAGGTAAGTAATAGTTTCCAGTGGGTGGAATATAAAAGTAAATGGGTCATCATACACTGTAGCTCATACTGGTTTAGCCCTAGCGAACCCACACCCACCTGTTGCTGTCTGCCCTAGTCTTAGCTGCTTTACTCAGTCTACATGCCTGGGCTTCTAACCTATTTACTTATGTAGCCCTCAAGTTCTCCTCCGAACTCAAAGCTCTCTTGGCAGAAGATAAGATATCCATGTCTAAATCTTACCAGCCCTTTCTTCACAAGCTTGGAGGCTTTTCTTTCTTCCCATCTCTATCTCCAAATTCTTGCCCCTGCTCCCCACTGCTTTAACCCCCTCTGCCATCCTCTGTATACTCTTGGATATAAGCAGAAAGGGCAGAGATGAGTTCACCACTTTCTTCTTCCATCGTGCGTTTCACATGACTAAGGCTCTGTGGTCCTGGGTTCAAGGTTCTCAGCTCAGGCCCTGGTTTCTTTCACAGTTTTCAGTGTCTCATATGTTCAAGGTTCCATCTAGTTCACCTCTTCCATTCCTAGTCCCCAGCATCAAGCATTTCTATGGACTTCAAGAATCTTCAAGGAGGATGGGACCTGGCTCATAAGAAAGTGAATGGAGGACCTGAATAAAAGACTGTTCAAGTGGAAGACAAAGATGAAACTCTTAATAGGCTTAATTTTGCTGGTGAATTTACTTGCAAACTTTCCTGTATCCCTGATTCCTGATGATGAGAAAATTAATTCAAAGTACTGGGAGGGAAACCTACTTGAATTAGTAAATTGCTGAAATTATAAAATAATGCAAAAGATCTCAGTTTTATTACTCTCAGGTGAGGGGAGAAACATGAACCAAGACTGCAAAAATATTACTTGACAATGATCTTTTTTTGAATCTCCTTTAGTGGGTCATTACAAATGATATGCAATTAGTCTAACTATTGTTTATATGTAAATGGTTGCTTCTAAGTGCTCGAGGGTGATTGGACACAGTTTGTTCCCTTTGTTTTGCTCCCTCTGCCTGTTGTCTCTTAATTTTCTTAACACATTCCTCCTTCATTAATATAACAAAAGCAAATTCCAGCTCAACCCATGTCTCAATTATCTCACACTAGGCTTAAAGAAACATTTAATGATGTAAAGAATCTGACGTATACCATTCTCATTTTTATTGTATATTTAGGTTAACAATTCCTTTGTAAGAACACACTCTACCTACTGTGGACCAGCACTTTCAGTGACTGCCACTTCAGCTCTCTCTGTGCCCACTTGCCTGCTTCTCTGCACACTCCTTTAGTCCCACCTCGGCCCTGCAGGACTTGACTATCTCCTTTCCTGCCTTGGGCCTCAGAACAATGTCAGGGATGCCCTTCCTGGAGTCTAGGAGCCCTTGGGTCCCGTCCTTTCAAGGTACTTCCTGAAACTTAGAACAATGGTTCTTGCATTTAATCATGCATCGTTTTGTCCTCTTCTAATCAGTTTCACTCAGTCTGTACATATAGAGTTTCTAGAGCTGAATACTGTGGCAGTTCATACGGAATTACTACTAGTTTTTCCCAGTTAAGCAATTATTAAAGGTCTGCTACCACTGCCTATTCCTGTTAGGCACACCTAGCATGCTACTCTCCAATCCCCTGTCCTGGACCAGCGCTACCACATCCAGCTTCACCCCATGCCCCTGAGAAAGGCACACATTTCATTGGTTGGCTTTACAAGACTGTCGTGCAATTCCCCAGCTATGTACTCTCGTGTGTGAAAAAGGAAAACTCCCTCAACCAACTTTCTCTTTGTATCACTGATCTCTTTGTATCACATTGTCAGGCCAGTGTATGCGCCTTGGTTCTGTCTCGTCACAACAAAGATTGGGAGTGACAGACATTAAAGCCCTCGGCGTGTCACAGCTCTCAGGTCTCGAACAGGCCATGTTATAGCTCTTAGACAAATTAGTGTTACAGCTCTATTTTATTTAGAAAACGGCAGGAGAATCCATCCTCCAGGCGTGAGGGCATGTCGACCCAAAGACCCAAAGAGAAGAGTGCCCCAGTGTGCAGGAGAGAGAAAGAGGGAGAGAGAGAGAGGGAGGGAGAGCGCTTTGGCTCCTCCTTTTATATGTTTTTTCTCCCCCTGGGCTTGCCCTATGTAAATTGGGCTAGCCAGGAGTGCTGTTTGTTCTACCTGAGGTCCTCACTCTGGTCCTTGGACCTTCCTTTGATGTCTTTTGTTCTATTTTCGTGGGCTTTTCCCTTCCTTGTCTTTTAGCCACCGCCATTTTGGACTCCTGTTTCCTATTCTAACTACCTAACAACATCATCTGATGGCAGGTAACAATTTTAGTTAATTCAGAGTAAATGCAAAATTGCAGAGTTTTTCAGCCTGTGAAGGGTTTTCCCACTTTCTGACTCAGGAAAGGCATCTAAGCTCTAGGAACGATGCTTCTAGAGTGTGTGTGTCCATATATGTGTGGTTGGAGTGAGGGAGCAAGTCTGACCTGGGGAGGAACCTGGGCCACTTGGCATTGGCTGAGATGAAGAGTCCTGTCTGGCCTTCAGAAGTGACCATGCTTGTTCCATATTCTTCTCAGGATCTACATCAAGCTCGGGTCAGACTGCGCTGCCTTCTGCGGGAGCGTCCGTTTGTCCCATTTCCCTTCAGGTGCATGGGTGTTCACACCTCCCTCTTCCCCTCTCTCAACCCTCTGAATTTCTGCATCTTTCCTGGGAAAGAAAAGTTTGACTGCTTCCCTCCCAGCTTTGGGCTGGTCCTCTGTCTCCCCACGAGGCCATTGACTATTCAGCTGCCGCCTCATGAGAGCTGGGTAAATCCCCGGGGTCTGCCAGCCCCTGGTTCCTGGGCAGTAAGTGGAGCTCGCCACTCTCTAATCCTGTGCTCCCAACCTTGTTCTCTTCTTCTCTTTTTCTATAGTAGCCTTGGAGGGGGGGCCTGTACAAATCCTCTCATCAGTGTCTAAGTCTCCTCACGCTCCGCACCACTGACACTCCTGTCTCCCACTGCCTGCTTTCTCTGTGGTGGGGAACCTGACTAGACTGTTTTCCGCCAAATGTATTATCCCAGACTCTTGGTTCTGAAGGCTCAAAAGACACATCCTCTTGCAAAGGAAAAAGATATATCTCTTCAAGCTGTTTATGATATCCTTCAAGAGGTATTTTGAAAGCCGGGAGCTGACTTGTTTCTCTTTGTCTGTATTGCTGGAGTAAAGACTGTACCCAGAGGGCAGATGGAGTAGAGCTCTCTGGCTGCCTAGGCTCCGAGAGGTTTTCTCAAGGAGGTGGAAAAGAGCATATCCATTAATGCTTCAAAAAGGAAAAAAAAAATATACATATATATATATATATATATATATATATATATATCACCCTGTCATCCTTGAAGTAAGTTCCTGTTGACAGTGGGTAAGAATGTTTCGAGCTATGTGCCAAAGTGGACGAGAAATGTAATTTTATCTTCTGTAATTGAACTTGGCTTCTTCTGGACCTCTCAGCTCAGCTGATGGCGGAAGAAGTAGCCTAGTCATTCCCAGGTATACTCAGGCTCTGAATCTTCCCCGTAACTGTAGTGGGGCACAGGCTGTAAAATAGGACAGCTGAGGTCAGCTTCCAGTGCCTCTACCATCTGGCTGAGAATTTGAGGCGGTTCACTCCTACCTATGCATTGGTTTATTCATCTGACAAATGATGCTAATAACTGAATGTCCTTCAGAGGATTGTTGTGACAAGTTAAGTGATTAAATGTTGGTGGGGCTGTTAAGGACAGTGATGGCCCTGAGTACAGTGTTTGAGAAATGTTTGAGAAACCAGGGGAAATAATCTCCTGGTTATAGCCCCAGGGATGAGTTGTTACACGCCTTTCTGAAGCTCCTAACTGAGAGATGAGGCACCACCATTACCGACACAGAAGAATCTTCTGAAGATACTAAGAGAGATCCGTGTGCTGGAAGATCTCCAAAACCACTTCAGTATGCTTTAGGCCCCCACACAGTGGTGCTGAATTTTTTCGTTTCTCTCAATTAGACCATGGAAAATGTAGGATAAGATATCTAGAGATGATTCCACTTCCTTCTTTATCATCCAGATGCCATCTATAATTTTTACCTATGCAAGCTTAAAGGCTTACTACAAGAAGGTCTTTTTACAGAGATGGGAAATTATACCCCATCCAGAAGGGATGAGTTTCTAACACGGTAGAAAGATTTTCTGGGCCACAAGATGGCAAAACAACCAAGGTCATGATGAAGTCATTAAAGAATAACCAGGGTTCTTATTTTTTCACTTAGGCAATATTGACATCTGCCTAAAAATCATGGGTCTCTTATACTTGGCAGCACCTTACAGTTAACAACTTGACATCATATGATTTCATCTGACTCGCCATCAGCTCTAGGAGAATTTAAAAATAACATTCCTTTTTTTAACCTGATGTGAACACAAGGCCTGATAGAAGTTAAAGGTGTGAACTTTCTAAAAAATAAATGAAAGAAAGCATGAAACAAACAAAGAAAGGAAGAAAAAAGGAAAAATAAACATGGTTCTACTGCTGATTTTAGTTAGGATAGGATAGGTCTCTGTAATAGCAAAAAGCTAAACCCCAGGGTTTCCCTAGAGGACTGGTGATTGGGAATCTGCACTTCCACTTTGGCGGAGGGTGGGGTGGGTGGGTGGGGGAGTGGGGAGGGTTAGATCCCTGGTCAAGGAAGTAAAATCCCACAAGCCTCACACAGCTTGGCAATAATAATAATAACAAAGTCCCATTAATTTTAAAAACAAAACCAAAAAAACTCTACACCCTGAATCTCAGTGGTTTAACACATTAAAAGTTTATTTTTCTCTCACATCCCAGTTGCAAGCAGGTCAACTTGTATCTCTGCCGTCTAGAATAAGCAGTTTCCAAGGGAGAAGGCAAAACTTACCCTATCTGCTTTGACCTGAAATGACGCATGACTGACTCCAGTTCCACTGGCAAGAATTAGTTGGCTGTTGGGCACGGGAAATGTAGCTTAACTGAATGCCCCCAGTGTGGGGAACATAGTACCAAGCATGGTTTGACGTTCACCTTCTGCACGATAAAACCCAAACTCTCCAAACCAGCCGTCTAGCTTTTCACAATCTGACTTCCCCATCCTCCCCCATTTCTCTCCTTTCCTGTACCATACCTCACTGGATACTGTATTCCAGGGAAATATTGTCTTTGGCAGGAATGCCTTTCTCATAGCTTTTTCTTCTGATATCACATCTAAGCTCAATTGCCCCCTCATCTGTGAAGAATTCAGATTTGTTTAGTAGATCAACAGTCACTATTCTTATGTTTCCAAAGCACTTCAAGTCTTTGTGTGACAAGATTCATCTCTTGACGTGCATGTCCACCTACACACACACACACACAGACACAAGTGTGCACATAAACATAGACCGACACACATACAGATACATACACACATACATGATGTCAGTCATTTTAAGGCAGCTCGAGATCCCACTACCCCTAGGGTAGTGCCTGACAACAAGGTAGACAAATGGTCAAAACATGTTTTATTGAATGAAAGAGCATATTGAGAAACAATCTGTGTAACAAGTTTATTCCTAAGGTCTCAGCAAATTCATGTGAAAACATTAAAGTAGATGGAGTCTTAATCCTTATTCTCCAAGCCATTGGGTTGAATTTAAAGGCACCATGATTTGGGGGAATTCCTGACACGGACAGAGAAGTGTAGTAGGCTATAGTCCATGGGGTTGCAAAGAGTTGGACACGACTGAGTGAATTCACTTTTTTTCACTGACACCATTGGCAAGCCCTATTGGTGGGGTGTGTGTGCGTGTGTGTGTGTGTGTGTGTGTGTGTGCTTTAGTCTTTTGGTCACGTTCAGCTCTTTGAGACCCCAAGGACTGTAGCCTGCCAGGCTCTTCTGACCCTGGGATTCTCCAGGCAAGAACACTGGAGAGGCTTGCCAGTTCTTTCTCCAGGGAATCTTCCCAATCGAGGGATCAAACCCACGTCTCCCAGATTGCAGGCAGATTCTTTACCATCTGAGTCACCAGGGAAGTCCAGACCATTAGACCTAAAGCAAACAACATCCAAGTTCTGTCTGCTCCCCTTCCCTTGCTGCCAGCTCAGCTTCCATATCTGAGGCTGGGAAGCCATCCACTTCTGAGCCCTAAGACACCAGGTGGGTATTGAGAAAGTGTGTTAGCATTCACATCCTTGCTCTCTGTTTATGTGTTCTGATGCCCGATTGTAGAAGCTCAGTCACGGAGATCTTCTGCAAAGTGCAGAGGGCAGAGGGTACCACCTGTGAACAACAGGAAGAATCTGCTCCAGGTGGGTGAATGGATCAGCCTTGTCTACTAGAATGTCAATCAGGTGGTCACACATGCTTCCTGTCTGCTGCCTCTGGACACTTCAAGCAGAAAAGGTGTTTATCCTGTGAACACTGAGACTACGCTGCTTTCACTGTGTAGGGCCCTATACTAGGGACTAGGGAGTCAAAGAGGATTTATCACTGTCCTAAGGGGCTGGGAAGCTAATGTTTTCATTCAACAAATATTACTAAGAGTATTTAACCTTTTAAATTCTTAACACCTACAGATAAACATAAATGGTTTTCCTCAATTTAATTTAAATTTGAAAATAAATTAAATATCAAATCTAAAAATAAGTCATGCATGCATACTAAATTGCTTCAATTGTGTCCAACTCTTTCTGACTCTATGGACTGTAGCCCACCAGGCTCCTTTGTCCATGGTGGTTCTCCAGGCAAGAATACTGGAGTGGGTTGTCATGCCCTCCTCCAGGGGATCTTCCCGACACAGGGATCAAAACCATGTATCTTACATCTCTTGCATTGGCAGACGAGTTCTTTCTCACTAGAGCCACCTGGGAAGCCCCCAAATCAGAATATAATAATTCAGAATATAATCTTTTAAACAATATTCTTTTCCTTCCCATGTCATGTACTCCTTTATAAAGTTGAGAATCACAGATGGGCTTGACTGAGTATTACTTTAGGCACTGGGCTTTCAAAGATGCACAAAACAGGTACCATATTGTGAGACAGTTCTGTCTAACAGGGGAAAGGTATACTCAGCCAATAGTTATGATGCAAGGGAAGAGAAGGCAGTCACTTAGAAGAAAAGACAGTGAGGGGATGACAGAAGGAGGTATAAACAAATTAAGAAGAAGGATTTCTGCATAGAAAATCAAGATGATCTTCACTGAAGACAGGTAAAAATGGAAGCTTTCAGTTTAGATAAAAGAGTTAAAGAGATTTTAAAAAAAGACCCAGGTGGATATTCAGACTAAACAATATGGATTTTTTGTCCTTATAGGCCATAATATATCTTTAGAGTTTTATTAGCAAAAATGCTAAGAGTGAAAACTGTGACGAGAGAGATTAATCAGGCTGCAGAGTACTGGGTGGGATGTAGGGAGGGAACATTGAGGAAAGAGAGTCAGTTATGATGACACAATGAGACGCGTCAGTGCTCAGTAAGATAAGGATTGCCTGAGAGTGGACAGGAAGACGCAGTGGGACTTTCTGTCAGACCATATGCAGGGCTTGGGGAATCAGAGAAGAGGCAAGGAGTGACAATGACATAGAGGCTCAAATTGATAAGCTGATTGTAAAATGTATGGGGAAAGGCAAAGGAAATTGACCAGCCACAGTAACTCTCAAAACCAATAAAGTTAGGGAACTCACACTGGCTGGTTATAACCTTCTCTAAAGCAATAGTGTGGTACTGAGAAAAGGATACACATCCAGAAATGGAACCGGATAAAAAGTCCAGAAATAGACCCAGTCATATCCGGTCAATTAATTTTTGACAAAGATATAAAGGCAACTCAATAGAGAAAATCAAAATTGTTGCTGGAACAAATAGATAATTACGTGTAAAAAAGGAACCCCTGTCCAAACCTCACACCTCATAAAAATTAACATCAAATGGATCATATATCTAAGTGTAAAACCTAAAATAAAACAAACATAAAATAAAAGTAAAAGAAAACATAGAAGGCAAATTTTGTGACCTTGGATTAGGCAATGATTTCTTACATACAACACTAGTGGCACAGTCCATAAAGGAAAAATTTGATAAATTAGACTTCATTAAAATTAAGAACTTCTATAATTTAAAAGATGCTATGAAGAGAATAAAAAGGCTAACCATATACTAGGAGAAAATATCTATATATCACAAATAATTTTTATCCAGAAGATACAAATAATCCTTAAACCTCAATACAAAGAAAAAGACCCCAACTTAAAACAATAGCAAAGTGTCAAACAGACATATCACCAAATGGTGACGAAACGCATGAAAAAATTCTTAACATCATTTGTCACTGGTGAAATGTAAATTAAAAGCTCAGTGAAATACCATCATACACTCATTAGAATGACTAAAATAAAAATATACTGAGGATATCAAGAACTGACAAAGATATGAAGCAACAAACTAGAACCATCATACATTACCGACAGCAAAGAAAATGGTAAAGACAGTTGAGAAAACTTTTTGCCATTTTCTTATAAAGTTAAACATACATTTATTACACAAGTCCAAAATCCTACTCCTGAGTATTTGTCCAAGACAAATAATGTAAAAGCCTCTATGTCAATACTTACAGTGGCTTTATCTTCAGTTCAGTTCAGTTCAGTCGCTCAGTCATGTCTGACTCTTTGCAACCCCATGAACTGCAGCAAAGCCAGGCCTCCCTGTCCATCACCAACTCCCTGAGTCCATCCAAACCCATGTCCATTGAGTCAGTGATGCCATCCAACCATCTCATCCTCTGTCATCCCCTTCTCCTCCTGCCTTCAATCTTTCCCAGCATCAGGGTCTTTTCAAATGAGTCAGCTCTTCGCATCGGGTGGCCAAAGTATTGGAGTTTCAGCTTCAACATCAGTCCTTCCAGTGAACACCCAGGACTGCTCTCCTTTAGGATGGACTGGTTGGATCTCCTTGCAGTCCAAGGGACTCTCAAGAGTCTTCTCCAACACCACAGTTCAAAAGCATCAATTCTTCACTGCTCAGCTTTCTTTATAGTCCAGCTCTCACATCCCTACATGACCACTGGAAAAACCATAGCCTTGACTAGACAGACCTTTGTTGGCAAAGTAATGTCTCTGCTTTTGAATATGCTGTCTAGATTGGTCATAACTTTCCTTCCAAGGAGTAAGTGTCTTTTAATTTCATGGCTGCAATCACCATCTGCAGTGATTTTGGAGCCCCCAAAAATAAAGTCAGTCACTGTTTTCATTGTTTCCCTGTCTTCTTGCCATGAAGTGATGGGACCAGATGCTGTGATCTTTGTTTTCTGAATGTTGAGCTTTAAGCCAACTTTTACACTCTCCTCTTTCACTTTTAACAAGAGGCTCTTTAGTTCTTCTTCCTTTTCTGCCATAAGGGTGATGTCATCTGCATATCTGAGGCTATTGATAATCCCCCCAACAATCTTGATTCCAGCTTGTGCTTCCTCCAGCCCAGCGTTTCTCATGATGTACTCTGCATATAAGTTAAAGAAACAGGATGACAATATACAGCCTTGACATACTCCTTTCCCAATTTGCAACCAGTCTGTTGTTCCATGTCCAGTTCTAACTGTTGCTTCCTGACCTGCATACAGGTGTCTCAAGAGGCAGGTCAGGTGGTCTGGTATTTTCATCTCTTTCAGAATTTTCCACAGTTTATTGTGATCCACACAGTCAAAGTCTTTGGCACAGTCAAAAGCAGAAATAGATGTTTTTCTGGAACTCTCTTGCTTTTTCAATGATCCAGCAGATGGTAATTTGATCTCTGGTTCCTCTGCCTTTTCTAAAACCAGTTTGAACATCTGGAAGTTCATGGTTCACGTATTGCTGAAGCCTGACTTGAAGAATTTTGAGCATTACTTTACTTGCGTGTGAGATGACTGCAATTGTGTGGTAGTTTGAGCATTCTTTGGGATTGCTTTTCTTTGGGATTGGAATGAAAACTGACCTTTCCCAGTCCTGTGGCCACTGCTGAATTTTCCAAATTTGCTGACATATTGAGTGCAGCACTTTCACAGCACCATCTTTTAGAATTTGAAATAGCTCAGGAATTCCATTCCCTTCACTAGCTTTGATCATAGTGATGCTTCCTAAGGCCCACCTGACGTCACATTCCAGGATGTCTGGCTCTAGGTGAATGATCACACCATCGTGATTATCTGGGTCATGAAGATCTTTCTTTTACAGTTCTTCTGTGTATTCTTGCCACCTCTTCTTAATATCTTCTGCTTCTGTTAGGTCCCTACCATTTCTGTCCTTTATTGAGGCCATCTTTGCATGAAATGTTCCCTTGTTATCTCTAATTTTCTTGAAAAGATCTCTAGTCTTCCCCATTCTATTGTTTTCCTCTATTTCTTTGCATTGATGGCTTTATCTTAAATTGCTAAAAATTGGAAGCAACTCAAATGTCCAGTGGCTAGAAAATGGATAAGCTGTAGTATATTTGTGCAATGGAATATTACTTGTCAATAAAAAGGAATAAGCTTATAGATATACAGAACAAAATGGGTAAATTTCAAATGCATTGTGCTAAGTGAAAGGAGCCAGATTCAAAATGCTGTAATGATTTCATTTACATGATGTTGAGAAGGCAAAACTCTAAGGACAGAAAGCAAATCAGTGGTTGCTGTGAAGAGGCTGACTACAAAACAGCACCGGAGACCCCCTTTGGATGACAGAAATATTCTATATCTTGATTGCAATGATGGTTAAGTTTGTCAAAACTACAAAACTAACATTCAAAGGATGACTTTTCCTCTGTATAAAGTACTACTTAATAAAAAATTATTCTATAAAGAGTTTCTCCAATGTCAACAGCCATGCCACCTCAATAAGACACTCAGAGAGTCTAAAAGAGTGAATGAACCCTATCATAGATTTAGCACTTTACTAGGAATAAATATAGGCAAAGAATCCAGGATATGGCTCTATGAATGTTTTCCAAGGGTCCTCCTTATTTCTACTTTACAAGTAGACATTAACCTTTAGCCATTTAGTATGAATCTTTACTATGCAAGCTTCCCTGGTAGCTCAGTGGTTTAAAAAATCCATCTGCCAATGCAGGAGATGCAGATTTGATCCCTGGTCCAGGAAGATCCCCTGGAGAATGAAATGGCAACCCACTCCAATATTCTTGCCTAGGAAATCCCATGGAAAGAGGAGTCTTATATTTTTAATAAGAATAAGAGCCATATCTTATTCTCAACCCTCTTCTCATTTTCCCAGCCAAATACTCACTATCCTAGTCTCCCTTGCAGTAAACAGTAGCACAGTTTGAGAAACTTAATTGGAAGTCTATGTGATTTCTGATAAAGATTCCACTTTTCTTTGATAGAAGGAGAAAGACATGGCTTGAATTTTTCTTTCTCCCTTGAATTCAGACACAATGCATGGTGCTTCAGCAGCCATTTTGCAATCACAAAAGAAAAGCTAAAGCAATTTCAATGAGTTCAGGACAGCAGCTATGTATCTTCAGATTTCTTATTGTATGAAAAAAATCTTTGTTTAAGCCACTGTAAAGTGGGCTTTCTTTTATTTTTGAGTCGTAGACTTTCCCAAGTGATACAAATACCAAGTGCAACATTATATATCCAGGGTACTGAAGTCAAGCCCTTGAAGGTGGACCACAGAGAATCAAATAGACATTTCATTTATTCTACATTTGGGCGGGGCAGGAGCTGGCTCTGCTCATGTTTTTCATCCTACTATTATCTATTATCTAGATTACAAAAGGATTGAATAGAGTTTTATTAACATTGATTCAGACAGGACTGTATGTTTCCGAGTAACCAAGAAAGAGATAGTTTCTCCTCCTTCCCAAAGAAAAGAGCCCTAAATTTTTCAGAATGATTCTTTACATTTCAGATAATGACAGTGCTATTCACTTAGGTAATTTTATGGGGGAAAAAAAATCTGAAAGCACTTTTAAAAACATTAGTTCAAAAAACTACCCAAAACATTAGCTCATTTTTGTCATGATGGCTCAATAAGAAGATTTTTATTCTCCTCCCTGACGCACAAAGAATTACATCCTTTCCTTACAGTTTAAACAAGCAAGGGAAGTGCAAGAAATGGGCTTTGGGCCTCAAATCAATTCTATATTGTGCTACCCTGAGCACATCACACGGTGTCTCTGGATCCAGGCAGCTCAGCTGTGAGCACAAAACAATAACAACGTCCCTTCAGGATGGTAAAGAAGGGAAGGAGCCAAGTCTTAGGTGAGAAGTGACGTTCTGGGTGGGAACCGGAGGAGGGTAATCATGGAGTTCTACTCAATAATCTCCTGGGAGGGTCCTACCAACCCAGAGGGGTTCAGGAGTGAGGGTGGGCTAATGCCCTTCTCCTCCAAGACCAGCCTCACAGACCCTTCCTCTCAGCTTTATCCTCCCAAACTCCTCACCCACTGAGATTCTCCATCCTCCCACACTCTCCTCCCATCCAAACTATTCTCCCTTCTTAAAGATAAACAAAGCAGAAACTTCCTGGAACACCTCCCCTTTTTAGTCCATTGATAGTTCTCCTACGGAAAGAAGTAGGTGGTTGTAGAGAATTAATAAGCAAGCACAACCTTGACATGATTCACAAGAACCCAGACTAAGCTTTCCCATTCTCTCAAACACTGTATTTCTCCCTCCCCAACCTCCTCTGCCTGCCCTCATCCCTACCAGGGCATTCAGTGTGGACTTTGCCTGCATGCAGTGTGTGCTAAGTGGCTTTAGTCATGTCAGACTCTACAACGCTACGGGCTGTAGCCCACCAGGCTCCACTGTCCATGGGATTCTCTAGGCAAGAATACCGGGGTTGGCTGCCATTCCCTTCTCCAGGGGATCTTCCCGACCCAGGGATCAAATCCATGTCTTTTATGGTTCCATGTTGGCAGGCGGGTTCTTTATCACTACATGGACTTTGCATGCTCTGCTTTTAAAAAAAAATTCTTTTTCTCTGTCTTTTGCTTAGTCCTTCTGTCATCCCCAATTTTTTTTCCCTCAATAAATCGATTCCAAGTATTTGCATGAAACCTATTCTGAGTAAACAAATTCCTTCCCTCAGGTGTCTCTCCCACAGCCTTCCTGATCTTCCAAGGTTATTTGCATTTTTTAAAAGAACTTTGCTTCATTTAAATAAACCCCTACTCTCCTGAGTATACTGGGCATGAGATAGCAAAGGTTACTTAGGATATAGAGGATTGTTGGAGCTTCTTGAAAAAGCAGCAGCAGCAGCAGGGAATAAGTTTCCCCTTTATTCCTCTTCTTCCAGCTCTTGAAGTCTCCTAGCCTTGCTCTTCTGGTGGGCAGGAGCTGTGATTCACCCCAGCCCGTGGTGTTCCAGGCTCTGCACTGGACAAACGATTTCCCCACAGCACTCAGAATTCCATTTACATACAGATATTGAACCCAAGTGTTTGCTTAAGAACAATTATTCACAGGTCTTAATTTAATAAAAAATGAAAGGGAATACTGCTAGTGCCCAAGTGGACGTTTCCTTTCTTTCCTCTAGTACTGTGCTCCATTGCCCTTGGCAATCCATACCTATAGAAGATATTCTTTTGATTAAGAATAAATTTGATTACCTTTCCAATGTATTCAGTCCCTTTTGAGATTTTTTTTTCTTTTTTTCTTTTTTTTTTGCACAGGTTGGGATAAAAATGCAAAAAGTATTCAAGCATACAGAAACTATTAGAAGACTTTATAAACTGGAAAGCACTAGTCAAATTTAGGATAGCAATAATTCACAATGCTAAGCATTAGAACTTCTTGTACCACACTGCACTGTGTGTGC
This sequence comes from Dama dama, assembly GCF_033118175.1. Classification (NCBI taxonomy): domain Eukaryota; kingdom Metazoa; phylum Chordata; class Mammalia; order Artiodactyla; family Cervidae; genus Dama; species Dama dama. The sequence continues at coordinate 59,437,619 of NC_083698.1, read as the reverse complement.
GTGCTTAGTCGTGTCTGACTCTTTGAGACCCCATGGCTTGTAGCGAACCAGGCTCCTCTGTCCATGGGATTTTCCAGGCACGAGTGGGATCAAACTCTCGTCTCTTGTGTCTCCTGCAT